>NC_141693.1:1171430373-1172123269 GCF_964263255.1 Lissotriton vulgaris
CTGCCACTGAAGAGGGCGTTGGCCCGAAACGAGCCTGGCAGGAAAGGGACTCTGTTCGCAGCTCGCACCCTTGCGCTGGCATCAATTCCTACCTGTAAGTGCATTCCCACCTAGCGGCAACTCTTTCTTTCCATTTTTTGCGGCCTGCCCGGTCGCGGGGTTGCACTACCGCTTACAACTGCAGGTCCACAGCTGCCTTACTTGGGCAGCTTTCTGTGGTACAGGAGGTGCCTTTACTTGTGGGGTGCTTGCGGGGACATTGGCAATCCCTTTAATACTTTGTTTGCATGCGAATGGCGGCGGCTATCCACTTGGGTTTTACGGAACCACCAGTCCCAGAGAGCATTACTTCAGGTTTTACACCTGTGCATAATTACTGAGGGTATTTACTTGTGCCTGCAGCTTGCCATCATGTCACATGTGCTGCCACTGAAGAGGGCGTTGGCCCGAAACGCGTCTGGCAGGAAAGGGACTCTGTTCGCAGCTCGCGCCCTTGCGCTGCCATCAATACCTACCTGTAAGTGCATCCCCACCTAGCGGCAACTCTTTATATATATATATATATATATATATATATATATATATATATATATATATATATATATATATATATATATATATATATATATATATATATATATAATATATATATATATATATATATATATATATATTTAGAGCTCCGCAACTCTGCTACCGAGGACCGGCAGCAGAAAGCAACAAGACGGCACTCGCAGCAGGTGTAAACCAAGTAGGTTTATTTGGCGCAAAAGAATAAAGTCAGACGCGTTTCAGCACTTGCCTTCGTCAGTGTCAGCTGGCGTCGGCAGTGCAGCAACAGATAAGGCAAAAGTCATTGAAACAAAGGAAGGTTCAAAGGGTCAAATGAAAGCGCCATCTTGGAACGATGAAATCGCGCTATTTACAATTAACATTTTGCTTTTTACGTTTTGCAAGCAATGAGAGTAAATCAACTGAACATTCATAGCGTTACTATTGTCGTGCTAAAAACTGATTACGCCCTGGATGGGCTTTTAAACACAAATTACCACTACTACAGTGAAAATCTCCATTGCTTTCCTCATCATATCGTTTGTTGGTGTACAGTGGAAGTAACACAATCCCCATGAGTTCTAAGTCAATAGTAATAATAATAATTGAGGCCTGGATGGCCATAAACACACATACTAATATTGACAATCCACACAACATAAACCCTAACTAAAGGAAAGGGGTGTGGGGTGGGGGGGTGCTGTTCTTCTGAAACCAAATGATAACTACGTCTACTCTAAAATGAACAAAGGATATTACAACAGACAGTGTCGTGGTTCAGAAACAAATGGAAGTTTTTATAGGTGTGATAGTAGCTCCTCCCCTGCATTAAGTCCTCCTGGTGACTTCGTTTGGAGGTCGATAATATACCGAGACTCCAAACGTCTGAGTCGCCTTTTCAAGTCTCCACCCCTAACATCTTGAGGGATGCAGTCTAAGCTGAAAAAGCTGAGTTTTGTCCTGTCGCTGTCGTGGTGGCTAGCAAAATGCCGGGCCATTGGATAATTTTCATCCTTATTTGCAATGGCTCGTTGGTGCTCCAGGATTCTCAACTTAACTGCTTTAGTGGTGCTTCCTACGTACATACGTTCGCAGGGGCACTTCAGGCAGTATACCACGAATGTGGTTGAACAAGTAATGAACTTGTTGATTTTAACTTTTGAGTCCCTGTGTGGCACTTGGTAGCTCAGTACCCTCTGACTGTTACTGCAGGCTTTGCATTTCCCGCATGGATACGAGCCATGCATCGCCTTCAGTTCTCCTTTGGATCTGCCCTTCGGTAGATGGCTAGTGACTAGTGTATCTCTTAAAGATCTTAATCTTCTAAAGGTAATCATGGGGTGTTGTTGCAGATCTTTCCCGATTACATTATCGGATTTCAAGATCCCCCAGTTCTTGGCCATAATGGCTCTAACCTTGTTAGCTGCCACTGAATAATTAGTGATCAATCTAATAATGCCACTCCCTTCTTTAGGGCTATCTATCTTCTTGTCCTGTAGGAGGGTATTTCTGTTGACTTTCTCTGCCTTTTTCTCAGCTTGCAGGAGGGTAGATACGGAATAGCCGCGGGATTTAAAGCGTTTAACACTTTGTTGAGCGGCCTCTGTGTAATCTCTCTCCAGAGAACTGTTACGCTTAATCCTTAACAGTTCCCCGTAGGGGATACTCTTAATCAGGGAGGTCGGGTGACTGCTGCGCCCGTGGAGGACAGAGTTACCCGCCGTCTCTTTTCTAAAGAGGGCGGTCTGGATCTTGCCTGCGTCAACGAAAACTTTGAGATCTAAATAGTTAACCTCACTCTTGCTTATTGTACAGGTGAAATGCAGGTTACGGTCATTCTGATTCAGAATCCTAATGTAATCCATAGCTGAGTGTTCCGACCCCCTCCAAATAAGGAAGAGGTCGTCGATATACCTCCTCCAGCATATCACCTTCTCCACCCAAGGGGTTTTGTCATCTGCCCAGGCCACCTGCTTCTCCCACCAGCCCACGAAAAGATTCGCGTAACTGGGGGCGAAGCAGGTTCCCATCGCAGTCCCCCTTACTTGCCTGTATCGTTGATTCTCAAAAACAAAAATATTGTTATTCAGGCAAAACGATATAAAGTCTAGAATCATCTGACTATGTTGCAAGTATCGGGCGGGTCGTATATATATACGTTTTGGGATGGAAAGTAAATTTTAAAAAAACATTTGTGGTGGTTTGTGTCACTTGTGTGATCCACACCCAGTGAAAATATTTGTAAATCCAGGCCTGAGAGTCCATGCACAAGCCAAGCCATGAAAACGTTTGCCATGTATATCCTGCTACAAACTTAATAACATGATACAGTCTCTTCGGCATTCTAAAAAGTGTATTTCTTTAACATGCGGAAGGGTTTCACAGAAGTACAGCACATTAGATCACTACATAGACAGACATTTAGTCAAAGTAATAATTTCTAAACATGAGCTTACGAACATTAATAGCTCGCCCAAGGATGATGCTATTAATCTATTTAGAGGCAGGACAGTAGTCATGTAAACTCTAAACGTGGCCTAAATTCTTATTATAGATGGAGCAACATTAAAGTCTTTTAAATTAAGCATAAGAGGCGCTTGTACAGCACACACCCTGAACTCAAGTATTTAAAAGTGCTCTCATATGTCATAATAAAGAAAAAGTAGGATCTGTGAACAAAAAAGGTTTGCCTAGCATTAAATAGTTTGGACAAGCAGGGAAGCCGGTATCCATTCCAGGTTATCTGGTTTCACAATTTGAAATTCACTCACAAGATGTATCTCTCTCTTTCTCTTTATTACATCAGAGGTCACTGATATGCCTTTTATTCTTGGAGTATGATGAAAAAACCTGTCCAGAAATAGCTGACGCGAATCAGGGCAGACAGACTCAACTTCCAAGCCAAGAATTCATTTATTTGGGGGGTGCCACATTGCAAACACCCCCCCTGAAGCTATACCCTGCCACTATGATATGTGTGTGTGGCCACGCATGTGTGCGCATGCGTGCTGAAAACCAGCTTTGCAAAAGCTTTTTAAAAAAGTGCCAAAAAAAGGGCCGTATGCAGAACATCTCTAGCATCACACCACACGCTTACAACGACTTACTGGTTCCAATTAGCTTAATAGCTCGGTACAGGTACATCCTCTTCCTTGATATATGCAGATCGCTAGCACCATGACTGACAGAGGTGAATACATTCTGGTGGTATTTCCGGCTGCTGAGAAAAGAGGTGATGTTTATAATTTGCACAGCCCCTACTTCCATATTGCAGATATGGGTTTCTTATATCATGATAATCAACAATGCAGAAGCTTGTGCACTTCTGACATGCTGAACATTTTTAAAGGATGGGCAAAGTGCACAATTGCCCAGGGCTCCCACCTTCCAAGGGGCCCCCTGGGAATGTAATCTTTATCTCTATTAAACTTATTTCTATTTTATTTCTTCCTCTAAACCTCTCTCCCTCTCTGCCTACATGTACCTTTGACTCTCATTCTCTACCCAGAGTCATCTTAAGGATTTTTGGGGTCCAGGGCAAAACATATTTCAACTGATTTTTGTTGCCCTGTTAAAGTTTAACATATAATTCAGTATTGTTTGGCATTGTGCCGGTTTACTTTAGCAGATAATGGGTAATAGAATTCCAATTTGTTCAGTACAGGGGGCCCCTAAAATATGTCTTGCCTGGGGACCCATTAATCCTTAATATCACACTGACGACATATCGTGTAGCCATAATACCCCTACTTGCATTAACCACTGAGCATGCTTTTACCTAACAAACACTAGCAAGGGTATGCCTGGTGCTTATACCCTATATTCCGGTATTCTCCTCATTTGTAAGATTTAAACCCTGCGTAGGAATTTATATGAAGTGGTCATAGTAAAAATTTCCAGTTGGAAACTTAGCATTGATTGAATATTTTTTGGATCATTAGAGAGCCCTGTTCCTGCAGTCCAACACCTGCTTGCACGTTTGTTTTTTTCTGGTTCCAGATGAATGGGGTGTTAGGGGTCGATTACGATGTTGTTCAGAAAGGCTCTGAATCAGATCCAGGTCTTCTGAATCGGAAACCTTTCAGAACGAGTGATTCCAATGTTCGGACTTTCCAAATCGGTTCTGAATCTGAACCGGATGGCATTCCTAAAGTCCGAGTCATTTGGAGCCGAATCATGTGTGTCTAAAAGCCACGTTTCTGAACTACTCAGAAACTTTCCGACCGAGCGATTACGATGACAGATTCGGACAGCCTTTACAAATCGGTTGTGCCGATTCAGATCGGCTGTCGGAAGCTGACTTTGGGAGCCAATTGCAGGCCCCCCTTCACCCAGAGCCTTCCGAATGGGGCCCAAGGGACCCCTCTTTTTAACCATGCACAGTGTGGCAGGCACCAAGCAGTGCCCGCCACAGGGTGCACAATTTTCCCCAGCCACCCCTTTCTTCAATGGGAGAATGTTTTTTTGTACGTAACACAAACTCCCATTGAAGTCCATTGCAGTCCGACCGAATCATATCCGGAAGCATCCGGGTACATCGTAATCGGTTGGCTGGACTCCCCGGATCCGATTCGGTCAGAAACCATTCCGAGACCGATTCGGTCGGAATGCTTTCTGACCAACATCATAATCGACCCCTAAGTAGGAGTTGTTGGAATGCATTTGGCTGCTGTATGTCACAACTCCGAGTCCGGTGAAAACTGGTCAGAAGGTTGCTGGGATGCCTCATCCAGAATCCGGTTAGTAGTGTTTTTCTGGTCTTCTAAAAGGGATTTGGTTAGTATTCTGAAACACCCCAAAGAACTCCCTGGCACTCCTGGGATCCTTTGCTTCTTTTAACATTATTCAATATTAATACACATGCCTATTTCTGCTCACTTAGCTCAAAGGTGAAAAACGGAATGCAGCTTTATTGACATTTCGCACATTTTTCATTGTTAACTGCATGCCCGGAGGCAAAATATAAAAAGGAGACCTGAACATTCAGCTGTCTAGGAACATCGTTCGATAAAAACCTTCATGGTTGCTGACATTATCATATAGGCCCTTAAGAGATGATACAGTTTTACTAATGCAAACAAAAGCAGATGATGTACGGAGCACTGAAACTGTTCAGACACTCACCCCCAGTCACAGATCTGGGTTGACTACATCATCATTCATTAGCTCACTTCACAACCTCAGTTCAGACCCAGCTATATGCAAATCAGCCTTGACCCTATGCCTCATGGGAACAGCCCATCCCGAACTACCAAGCCAGGTCTTCCCTGAACTGGAAACAAGCATCCTGGGACCGGTTTCTGAGTAACACCCTTCATCAGTCAGGCTAGCCTGAATCCAGTGGCAAAGTGAGCAAAAGACCCACGTCTGAGCATACCCTGCCAACTTAGGATGAACAAAGCAAACACAAGGAGATGATGGACGGAGTGCTGAAACTTTTCAGACACTCACCCCCAGTCCCAGATCTGGGTTGAATCCATCATCATTCTTTAGCTCACTTCGCCATCTCAGTTCAGACCCAGCTATATGCAAATCAGTCTTGACCCTGTGCCTCATGGGAACAGTTCAGCCCGGACTGCCAAGCCAGGTCTTCCCTGAACTGGAAAGAAGCATCCTAGGACCCATTTCTGGGTAACACCCTTCATCAGCCAGGCTAGCTTGAATCCAGTAGCAAAGTGGGCAAGGGACACACATCTGGGCATACCCTGACAACTTAGGGTGAGCAAAGCAAACACAAGGAGATGATGGACGGAGTGCTGAAACTTTTCAGACACTCACCCCCAGTCACAGATCTGGGTTGAATCCATCATCATTCTTTAGCTCACTTTACCACCTCAGTTCAGACCCAGCTATATGCAAATCAGTCTTTACCCTGTGCCTCATGGGAACAGTCCATCCCGAACTACCAAGCCAGGTCTTCCCTGAACTGGAAACAAGCATCCTGGGACAGGTTTCTGGGTATGACCCTTCATCAGTCAGGCTAGCTTGAATCCATTGGTAAAGTGAGCAAAGGACCCACGTCCTTTGCCACCTCAGTTCAGACCCAGCTATATGCAAATCAGTCTTGACCCTGTGCCTCATGGGAACAGTCAAGCCCGAACTGCCAAGCCAGGTCTTCCATGAAATGGAAACAAGCATCCTGGGACCGGTTTCTGGGTAACACCTTTCATCAGCCAGGCTAGCTTGAATCGAGTGGCAAAGTGAGCAAGGGATCCACATCTGGGTATACCCTGCTAACTTAGGGCAAACAAAGCAAACACAAGGAGATGATGGACGGAGCGCCAAAACTTTCTGACTGTGAATGTGTGGTGGAGCGCACAATGGCGAGCGAGCATTGAATTGGCATAAGGAGGGTTCCCCCTGAGAAAATTTTGAAAAAGAGTGGGCAAATGGTGCATTTTCAAGCAAATTTGAGAAAGCAAGAAGGTTAAAAAAGCAATTATTAAGGTTCAATTATTACATTAATAAAGAGATGTCAATGTCATGTAATGACATAGGTAGTTGCTTATTTAGTATAATCACAGAACTTCATAACAGACTGAGTACCATTCATACATAGCACATTTGCCAGCAAAATGCTCTTTTTTTCAAGCATTAACCTTATCTGTTTGAGCTTGTAAAATAAGTAAAGCAGTGGCAGCTGGTGATTTTTCAAGTAAGCAGTCTAGGGACATAGTTTTGTGACTAAACCTGACTTGTATTTTTATTTGCCACAAATCTAACATAAAATAAAAATATAAGTGGGCAGTGTAAGGCACAATACCCACCATGAAAGCTTTAATGTGAAAACACACTTCCTTCTGTATTAACTAAGACATACACAGCAACAGTCCTATCCTACCTCAGTTTTGTGGCTTTTATTGAAAAAAGGACACTAAATGGAATACATAATCTCCCAAATACATTCCATAACTATTTCTCACAACGAAACATCGATCACATGCATCAGTGTACAATGTTGTCGCTCTATAAAATATAAAAGCTAACGGTTGAAAAACTGCTGAAAAAATATTTAAAATCATAACAAAGCACACAGTGCATCACTGCTGCATAATCGGTAGAATTGCCTGTAAATTGGACAGTCACCCGAGGTCAGCTCTGTACCCCCAGAAACATCAAAGTCCAAGATCAAATAGGTGTATTGCAAGATATGGGAGATTGCATGCACCTTACCTGTTGCAGACAATGTTTGTGGTAGTACCAGAGAAATAAACAGTAAAAGCAGCCTTCCAGGCCATAAAACAGGAGCACAAACATAAAAAAACTGCCTACTCTTTCCATTATTAAACGTTACCTCACTGTGTTAGTGATGACTTCACTCGGCCTCAGGAGTCTGCTGAGAGAAGGGTTCCCACTTCACCTCTACGCTCGCCTTTTGTCAGCAGAATCTGTTGCGCACATTGCACTGCATTTTACGCTACTAAGTTAAAGGCATCAAATGGCGTGCCAACCACCTAGCTTAAGCTTAGGCGGCAAGGAGCCTTTGATGCAGTTTCTAACACTTACAATAATGTGAAACTCTAAGTAGGTAGTCTGGGTTTGCAGACCTCTTTACAGCACTAAAGTGAAATAACATGCTCTCTCTGACGTACTTTGGGTGCTCTTGGACACCAATCTATAAATAGGAGCATATCAGCTTAGTTTGGCACACATGTATGTATCCATGTCAGAAAGTTGTGGTGGTACCTGCCATTGAGCAGCACTGATACTTGGTCCTGAATCCGAAAGTGGATCCAGTTTTAATCTTAAGAACCTGAATGAAAGTGCACTCTGCTTTAATTTAAAGAGCCCCAAGTGCTTTCTGTCCTCTTACTTTCCCTGCTCTGCCAGTGGTTCTCTAATTGCCCATCTGCCTCCTTCTACCCCTCTCTGACTCTGCCTTTCAGCCGTCTTACTCTGCTCTCTCTGCCTGCGGTTCTCTTACTGCCTCTCCTTCTCTGCGCTCCTACTCTCCCCACTCTGCTTGTTCTCTGACTGCCCCTCTGTCTCTGCCCCATCCTCTGTCCTGCCATGCTCCACGCTCTTTCTCTCGCTGCTCTGAATGCCCCTTTGTCTCTGTCCTTCTCTGCCCTCTTACACTCAGCACTCTGTCTCTGGCCGGACTTCCCTCTCCCGCCTCCTGCCACTCTCTGCCCCACTGCTCTCTCTGCCTCCCAGGCTCTACCCCCTTCTTTTCTCCACTCTCTGCCTGCGGTTCTCCTACTGCCCCTCTTTCTCTGTCCTTCTCTGCCCTCCTACTCTCCCCGCTCTGCCTGTCCTCTGACTGCATCTCTGTCTCTGCCCTGCTCCTCTGTCCTGCCATGCTCCACACTCTTTCTCTCGCTGCTCTGAATGCCCCTCTGTCTCTGTCCTTCTCTGCCCTCTTACACTCAGCACTCTGTCTCTGGCCGGACTTCCCTCTCCCGCCTCCTGCCACTCTCTGCCCCACTGCTCTCTCTGCCTCCCAGGCTCTCCCCCCTTCTTTTCTCCCCTCTCTGCCTGCGGTTCTCCTACTGCCCCTCTTTCTCTGTCCTTCTCTGCCCTCCTACTCTCCCCGCTCTGCCTGTCCTCTGACTGCATCTCTGTCTCTGCCCTGCTCCTCTGTCCCTGCCCTGCTCCACGCTCTGTCTCTCGCCGCTCTGACTGCCCCTCAGCCCCTGCCCGTTTACAGTCAGAGCTCTGTCTCTGGCCCAACTGCCTCTCTCCTACCTCCTGCCACTCTCTGTCTCTGCTCCACTACTCTCTCTGCCTCCCAGGCTCTCCCCCCTTCTTTTCTCCCCTCTCTGCCTGCGGTTCTCCTACTGCCCCTCTTTCTCTGTCCCTCTCTGCCCTCCTACTCTCCCCGCTCTGCCTGTCCTCTGACTGCATCTCTGTCTCTGCCCTGCTCCTCTGTCCCTGCCCTGCTCCACGCTCTGTCTCTCGCCGCTCTGACTGCCCCTCAGTCCCTGCCCTTTTACAGTCAGAGCTCTGTCTCTGGCCCAACTGCCTCTCTCCTACCTCCTGCCACTCTCTGTCTCTGCTCCACTACTCTCTCTGCATCCCAGGCTCTCCCTCCTCTTACTCTCCCCTCTCTGCCTGCAGTTCTCTTACTGCCTCTCTTTCTCTGCTCTGCTACTCTCCCCGCTCAACCCAAACACAAAGAAGCAACCAACAAAACACGAGCCTGGCGAGAAAAACACACATACAGCGGGCAAAGCACCAATCAACCAAATGTGGCAAACTACATCACTTTACAATTAAAGGGTGTCAAGTTACGTTTAAAATTAAAATGTACAAATAGCATATGGCAGTAGAACCACTGCATCAGTTGTGCATCTAGCCATCTATGTGTAAAATCACGGACACAGTTGCTAATTAAAACTGTGATGATGTAAAAAACAAAAGCACACACACTTGTCACTTGCTGATCTAATCATTTTCAGGGTCCGCGACAGTCCGATGGAGCCGTAAAATACAAATCTGTCACCTCGTGAGACAGGGTGCACCATCTGGACTCTGCAAGCAGTGACGCAGCCGCGAGTCCCAGACATGCAGTGGACACCTGCGCAACCTTGCCTCCACGCCGCCACCGGGTCCAGGGGTCTGCTGCTGGCTGCCAAACAATCCATCACTGTGTCGTGGCATACACGTGTGATGCACCTACAATTCAGCACCAGAAACAGAAAACTCGAGTCTGCGCAGTGTGTCTTCAGGAATCCTGTGGACAAACTGCGCAGATTCAATTTCTATGCTTCCTGCCTGCCTGCCTGGAGCCTCTAACCCACCCTTTGCCAACTTGTCACAGGGTGGGACCAACCCCCCGTGACGAGTTGGAAATCGGTGGGGTAGCCATGCTCTTCACTCCCTGATTGACGTGAAGCCCCGGGCACTGCAGGGCTTAAGCCTGAAGCGCCCGGGGCTAACTTTACCCCCACGTCATCAGGGGGTGGAGACTGATCCTTTGGGCTATGTGTTTGCCGAGCTGATGACCTCACAGGCCTCAGGTCGTAGAGCTTTTCAGCCCGGCAAATAGTTTGCCCAGCGTCACTCAGCGTTACTTATGGCCCCAACACAGAAAACAAGGATGGCATGTATACAACCGAATTTAGGTGAGTGCAGCAGCCTGCATTTTTCATAACATAAACAGCAAACGCTGTTTTTATTGTATAGATGGTGATGACCTGATGGGGACAAAAGTAAAGGGGACGGAGCCCCGACACCCTGTACGAGAAACCACCACTGCATCCGGGAGGAGAGGATAGGGAGCAAGGGGCGGCCGTCGGAGTAGCAGGTGATCGTAAGTATATTTATTTTAATTTTGTCTTCCTTGATGTTTTATGTTTGTATTCTCCCTCCTGCGTCCAACCACTTCTCAATGCGAGAGGGCACTACTGAACTGTTTGTTAGTTAAGATCCTGCTGCTAAGCAACTTTATCAAAAATGGGCGAGATGACGTTATTTGAAGATTATTGTCCTGCCATGGATTGGTTGAGCCATTTCCATTTAGGTGTGACCAGGAGATTGGTACATTTGATGGGTGGATGGAGGTTTCTGATTTATATTTAAATTTCCATTAGTGGAGTAATCTCTTAATGGCATTGGAGTGGTTAGGAATGCCTCAAGGGCGACCCAGGGAGCAATCAATCGACTATTCATAGTGTTTGGGTGAGTCTCAATACATCTGATAAAGACGGAATAGTGGAAGGTTCACTCCTCCAAATTGCTTTGGGAATTGAAGCTCACTGATTGAGATTAGGGTTTTTTCGCTCCAATGGTAGGTGCTCTGAATTCTGCTGATTTCCTGAAAAAAGGTGGATGGAAGGAAAGTGGGATCATTGACATCATCTTAATGGTGTCCAGTCAGTTTCATCAAGGTACGTTCCGAAGGGCCTGGGAAATTGGCTTGTTTTGCATTTCATAGTGAATGTTTGTTTAGTTTACCTAGTAGAGCGAGGTCATCCGGCGAGTGAGCTGCTACAGCACCAATGCTACAATTTAGCGTTCCCTCTGCCAGCATTTGATGTAGTTGTTTACCCACCCTATCTGGGTTGGTATTTCCACAGGTACTTCATATTTAGGTTGTTCTAGTGCTTGGTCTACCCCTCATACTAACAAGGACGTCAACCAATGTGGAGATAGAATATTGAATGCTGTTCCTGATGAATTGCTAATTGATCACTTTCGTGACTAACTCAGCAAGAAACATGTTGACCTCTCTATATTAGCAACCACCAAAACATTATGTTGGTGGTGGACAAATTCTGTTTTTAAACTGACAAATAGACTCACCGATTACAAATTGTTTTAGAGTACTACTTAGTCTTCTTTTAAATTTCCTTTACCCCACTCACACACTCTATATACTCATCTACACTTCAAGGCCCTATACTTGCACTTCACATTATGACTTGGGAACAAAATGATCTCCGACAGAGAGCCCCTTATTGGGTGCCCATCGAGCATTGCAGCAGTGGCTCAACGAGGAGCAAGCCCTATGATGAAGCATGACACCCAACTGGGTATGTGAGGGCCCTAGTTCCAAAAAGAGGAGACTCTGGCTCCTACCTTTTGACAGATAAAGTTATACCGACCAATCCTTGTAATTTTCTTGTCCTCTGGAACTGCATACTGTTTCTGATAGAATTGATATGTTCTAGGGGCTCGTATGGTGGACCTATAAGCACCCCCAGTCTCCCTTTGTTGTTTATATATGCAAAGAAACTAAGACAAAGAAGATATTCAAAATGGCACATTGAGATACCTTGTAATTACCTGCCAGGGATCTGAACTCCATTGACTATATTGGCATAGCCAAACTTCATAAAAGGCACAATGAAGCCAATCCAATCTGAACCACTGCGATGCTTTCCCATATTATAACAATGCTGATACCCAAGGGTGTGACTATCAACAATGCAGCACAAGCAGTGACACTGGAGCCCTGAGATTTGAGGTGCCCACGTCACTGGCAAAATAGCTGTTTTACTACCAACCAGCCGATATAGGGCCATTTTCTTTGCTTTTATTTGGGCCACATAAACAATCATTAAATAATGGCATTTGCTACTAGCAAGTCGCCATTATTGATTGTTTATGTGCAGGAAGGGACATATTCCTGCTCATAAACAATAATTCCCTGCAATGCAGACACCCTTGTACTATGGCACAATGGTGTCTGTGTTGGTGCTAGGCTGCTATGTTTAGCGCAAGGGAAAACACAGGGGTGAGCGTGTTGTTGTAAATACGGCGCATGCCTGCATTTTTTAAATGACGCAGCACTGCAAAATTTCCAGAAGTGCCACGCTGCGCCATTTCCTTGTACATATGCCCCACAATTACCAGGCAGCTTCCATTCGTCTCTTGGGGGTTTAAATGGTGCCTCTTCCTATCGTGACCTGTAAATTCAACTCTTGACCTTGGCTGGCCTGCTAGTTACGGCCCAGCCTCTCTAGGCAGGGCCACCATAGTCTCACACATGCTTCCTGGGCGTCCCTGAAGCAATTCCAGAACTCCAAGACCCTGATTGATTACTGGCAGAAAACATCCATGGCTATGTAAGTAAGGAATACAATTCAACTATATTATTTGATACGCTACGTTTGGCAATCCTGCTCTAACTTCACTGCTGCAAGTACACAGGCTGGTGTGCGAGCATTCAACTCAGAGTTATATAACGAGATATATATACCTTATGAACTAGTTAAAGTAGAACACATTGTACACCAACAAGGAGCATGTCCCAGTACCACATAGCAACAACAACATTCTAGAGAATGAAGGCCCTGCATAAATACAGAAAACACCAAGATGGAAGTCGAACGATTCAGATGCTGAGTCAGCAAGCTCCAGCCTCTGGGCCTTAGAAGGTGGAAGGATGGTGATGAGAGAGGCGGTGATCAGCTTGCATGGGCCAGGCGGTCCTTCCCAGCTGTCGCATTCTGTGTGTCTGTGTCTGCCCCGAGAAAGGGCAGCAGTTACAGTAAAAGGCTGACCAATCAGGGGTTGACATCAACAGTCTACATTTTGCCAGGACTCCCTTTGTGTGAGCTTGCAGAATATCAGTTAATAGCTTGTGAGTCGGAGTGGAGGAGGCTGCCTGTGACTGGGGAAAGAGCGCTGGTTTCTCTAAGCTCTGTGCTACAGTTGTGTGCTTTACCCTGCTGATTGCTATTGTGCGTTTATTTCTGCTGTGTGACTAATGTCACTACGTGCCACATATGTCACTGTGTATTCTAATGTGTGTAGCTAGTTCATGTGTAATTGTGCAGCTCTTTGACTATACGTGTTATAAATGTGCTTGCAGGATTCCGGGTCGATGTCATGAATCTTTATGTGAGGTGAAGGTTTTCAAATGCTGCAAGTAACAAACTATCTGTGTTGTGTGATTGTAAATCTCTGTATGTTATTTATTATTTGCACTATTTCGAACCCTAAAATTCTATGTATGCATCTCTTGTGTCTGTGGTGTTTAGCTCAGTATATGGGTCCGACTGTTCATCTGTCAAGGATTGGATGCTGAGAAGGTCAGTAGAATCTCCTTCTTGATTGCCTGAGGAAAGAGTGGCTCCTTCCAGTATCCATGGTGCCACCCTCTGAACTTCAGGACTATTGACATTTTAGGAGTTCCTCTTATGATTTTTTAAACTTAACAATTGTATTCACCTAGAATAAAAGTGATTTGGGTGCCCCTACTTATGGTGAGGATGCTTAACCATGCACGACATCCATCAATATCCTGCTTAACAGAGTGAGGAGCACACCAACTTCTTCTGAAAACTTGCAATCTCTGGTAAGCGCTTGGGACAGATGTAACAATATATTTCTGTGATTATGCCTATGTGAATGTATGTGGTGAAAATGTGTGTGTGTGTGCATGTGAGTGAATCTCTTCATGTATTTATGTGAGAGTATTACTGTTTGTGTTTGATTTGTATTATGTCTTTAATGTACATTTTTGGGACTATTGGAGGGTAAAATTGACTCCTCTACCTCCAATATAACAAACCATGAGGAAAATGCATATATTTGTGGGCTCGCATAAACTATTGTAATTTCAATTCAACAAACATTGTGGCAAGTGAATGAATACAATGGGGAGACGTATTTCTTATTCAAACTTCAAAATGCCAAACATTGGAAAAAGTCCATTCATGGTGGGTTGGGTCAAATATACTATTCTTACTCCAGTCTAAGAAACATCTGAGAACATGCATATATTGGAAGAGGGGGATTAGATGTACTATTCTAATTCCAGTACAACATACATTGAGAGAAGTGCATGCATTTGGTGATAGGGGTTCCAATGCCAATATTTAGGGAAAGAGTGTATATTCTGAAGTCAGATTTCCTATTCTAACTCCAATCTATCAAACATTGGGGAAAAGGCATAAATTGGTGGGATGTCAAATGTACTATTATAACTCCCATCTAACAATTACTGGGGAAAGAGCATATCTTTAGGGTTCACATTCACCACACCAAAATAATATAATTTCTCCTCCAAAAATGCAAAAAGTATTTCAAATATATATTTTGTAGCAAAAATGTAATTTATTTTTGTTAAAATCACAGATTATTAACAATAAATAAAATAATATTATACATATATTGAAATAATAAGTATACCTCACAGTCGGCCATAAACTACATAGACATTCAAAATTATTTGTCATAAAATAATTGACATTTTATTCCATTTTATATTTAACAAATAAAAATACTTAATCACAAAATAAATGTTAACACAAATACAGCGAAATCCACAAAATACCACACAACCCATTAAAATTAATACAATTAGTTTACAAAAGAATACTGTCTAAGAAAAAATAATTAATTTAAAAATACAATTAATTACTTTCCAATTTAAAAGCTGACATAATTGATACATTAATCAATGAATCTTATTTTTAAAAATATTTATTTAAAAAACTATCAACTTAAAATCTCACACTACGAATCTAAAATGTTATACATAACAGAACACACTATGAAACATTTAAACACAAAAATAATGCTTTAAACATTTTAAAACATTAACACAGGAACAAATTTACATAAATTAGTAAAGAATGCAGGCAATACCCCAATAAACCTTATTTTATTGTATAAATACAAATGAATAGACAAATAAACAAAAAAAATGTAAAATATGTAGCATATGCAACAAATTAATTGTTTATTAATATATAATTAATAAACAAAACTGAATCCACCAAAGCTCCCAATGAATCCAAAATCCAAATTAAAATGTACTATATAATTTAACAATGTGTTAAACTTTTAAATAAATAACAATAAAAAGAAGTAACATAATAAACAAATTAATTAACAGATATTAACATACATAAAAAAATACCGAGCCAAACCCCTAATAAATTAAACAACCAGAAAACAATATAAATAACAATGATATATTTAAAAAAAATCTTACAATAGCATATATAATAAAATAAAAACATAAAGTAATACAATTAAATTGCTAGCTCAAATTAAACTATATTTTAAACTTTGATTTAATAATAAAATATTTAAAAACAATATACTTACCTTCAATATTTTGAGCCAAGATATTTTATAGTCATAATATTTTGAAAACGATATTATGGTTAGATTATATTTTTAGGTTGCTATGTAGGAGGAATTTCCTGGTTTTCTTTGTCTGAAATTAGCCAGGTAGCTCCTTCGCAAGCGAATATATGTTATGCCCGCCAGAATCTGAGTCTGATAAATTTACAAATCGTTTGGGGTACAGAGAACATATTCATTGCTTAATTTAAGCTCGGAGTTGCTTGTGAGGTCCACTGGCACTTATTTTTATGCATCAAACATGTATCGAGAGCAAGAGAAGGAAAAAAAGACAAAGTGGACAGACTGAGGAAGAGAAAAGCGGAAAAACGGTCACAAAGCAGAAAAGCAGGAACCAGCAAGAGAGAGACAAAGGAGCAGGGAGTGTCTTGTAGTGGACTAAAGAGGCATTACCCACTCTTTCCATGCCCAGGAGATGCACTTCATTCGCTACGGATTATTATTCCTTTATTACCCAATGTCAATTGCATTTTATGAGTCACCTTCAACTTTAGAAATCCGGCAGAAAGTGAAAAAGTAATTCTCTACCTCACGAATTTAGTCAGCAACACATCAGCAGGGGCAACACGCTTCATAGGGTCTAAGGATCCAATCCTAGGAATCTTTTATCAATCATACTATTCGATGTGCGTATTCTGACTCCCAGGTATACTTAGTGCCTCTTGTACTCATAACTATTAAGAAATGAACTTCTGCTGTTCTTTGATTTTGTTTACTGTAAACCATAATTGTGGTAGTTTTCAGTTTTATCTCCAGATCCTAAATTTTGTAGCAGATCTTTAGCAGATGTACTCTGTGAGAAGCTGGCCTGGTATATTATGGACACTTATGTAAGTGGACACCTTGCACCAGTCCACACAACCCTTATGGTGTTTTAAGAGGTCTTAGACAACCTTAAAACGCTCTCTAAATGGTATCTGTGGAGAGCAGCCGTCAGGCTTTATCCAGAAGGAGTGTAAAGCAGCTTGTTTTACCAGAATGCAATCTTATAGTATAGATTAAGTGCAAAAGAACCACACAAGGTATTTATAAAAATATGTATTTATTATATAATACTCTAACGCATACAAATATCTCCTACCAGGACATATGCACACTGCACACAATACTTTCCAAAGAAACACAGTAAATCGCACGTAATAAACAGTGGACCCCAAGGGGGGACTAAACTATATACTAAGTAAGTGGTATTAGAACCATGACTCGGGTCAAGACGATGTTGAGAGGACGTAGAAGTGGTGGGGACTCAAGGAACCACCCAAGGTGAGTGACTAGGAACCACATGGAGAGTGTGTGCAGTGTGGAAACACAACTGCGTGCTCCGTACAAGTTTACATGCAAGTCGCGCTTTAATTTTTTAAACATTAAGGACCCTTCCCAGTAGAACTTGAAGAAACCCAGTGGAAGACAGGAGGTTGGAGTGCCACCCCACCCATGGAAACCCTAGTACCCACATTACCTACACCAGGGAAGCCGGGTGCATACATGTGAAGTGGTGTCAGAAACCCCCCTCGAACCCAATGGAGGACTTCAGAAAACTGCTGCTGCTGAAGAAGGAGAAAGTGCCCGGTGGAATCCGAAGGTGGATTCTAGTTGAGAGGTACTTGCAAGCAGAGGGGGCAGAGTCCATTTCACTCAGGAGTGACCAGGAGACTTGAAGACGAATGCTCTCCGATGTCGGGTGTTACAGGAGAGTTGACAAGGACCTTGACTCTGCAGCTGTGAGGACCAGGCGAGGCTGAGGATGACCGGGGGCTGGACACGAGCTGTCCCACAAAGGATGTCGAGTGATGAGGGGTCGGTGTCTGGCGGGAGCACCAACAAGCCATGGCAAATGCAACCAATATAGGAGCTGAAGAAGGAGCAACGTCAGGACCAGCAAGGTCCAGGGGACTCAACACCACCAGTGGAGTCAGAGTAGGCCCCAAACAATCAGGAGAGACCAAGAGAAGCAAAGTTGACCCTCAAATGGTCCCACAGGCCTGAGGCAATGGAGTCATGAGAGGACCTCAAGCAGCTCACCAAAAGATGGAGGCCACGATGCACACAATGCGGTATGGCCCAAGATCCTGGTCATTGGAGATGCTCAAGGTTGGGGCTACTTGGAGCCCGAAGATCTTCTTGAAAATAAGCCAACAAGTCTTTGCAACTGCAAGTTGACACGGTGCACAGGGGTTCGGTTATTGCTGCCCCCACAAGGGAGACTGGACTCAAACTTGGTGAGAAAGCAGGGCAGGCCTCAGGATCTGTGAAAGACCACCACCTGTGTTGCAGAACCTTTTGGAGCCTGGAGAACTTCAGGATCAGCAGACTGGTTGACTCGGTTGCGATGCCTGCGAATGCTGGGATGTGACTGCTTCACTCCAAAGGAGATTCCTTCAGGTGTCTTTGATGCCCACAGGCCTTGGAAGGTTCCTGTATGGTGCACAGGCACAGACAATGCAGCAGACTGCATAAGAGACGAAGTGGAGCCCAAATGAAGTACAGCAAAGTCCAGAGTGCCCAGACGGTAGAAGAAGCAGTGGTGTCTGATCTGAATCTTATCCCACGACGTACCTGGGACCTACACCCGGGTAAGCCCATAAGTACCCTAGGAAAAAGGTTAGGGTTATTCAGGAGACACTCCCAGGGGAGGGTCTGGACAGTGGGGAGGTTACTCCCATGTCCTTTGTCCAGTTTTGTGCCAGAGCAGGAGCCAATGGCTCCCAGGACTGGTTTGAACTGGAATATGCATGGGGACACCAAATGTACCTCTCATGCAGACTGAGTGGCACTGACAAGATCACCCACCCTGTCCCCATATACTAAATCATGTCTGGGAGGTGGTCACACCTCCCTGTGACAGGATGCCTATTGTTCTGCTTTCCCCTGCTCGAGCTTGGCTTAGCACCATAATCGTGTCTCTGGTCGGCAGCAACCATTTTATGTTGTCCAGGTCTGGAAGACTGGTGCCAGGGACATAGGAAGCCTAACGGAGGGCTCTTCCAGTGCTTGGAATCATATCTCCCACACTGTGTATGGTGTGGGGGTATCATTCCAACATGTTAGATACCACACATGATAGGATTAGTTGCAGCCAGTTTCGAGATGGTCATCGCGTAATTATGCAATGCCCCTCAATATGGTATATTGCTGCTTCATTTACAACCCAGGAGAATGGACTCCGTAGGCTTTAGGGGTGTCTGCTCATGCAGGGGCACCCTCACACATAGAACCAAGCACCATGCCTTCAGGATTGCAAAGACCTGCTATGGGGTGACTTATAGGTTTTAAGTGCCCGTGATCATAGATATAGTAAACCTATATCTTTAGTAAGAGGTGCTAGCACCATCTTACATAGGCTGCAATGGCAGGCCTGTAGTTTCATTTTGCATGGTCTCCCATGGGTGGCATAATGCATGTGTCAGCCCATGGGGGACATCTGGGGTATCTATGCCCTGGGTACCTTAGTACCATATACTAAGGACTGATGAGGGTACCACAGTATCCAATCTGGGATGCACCGCAGTACTGAATATAACAATGTAGGGAGAAAGCCAATAGACTAGGGTCCTAAACAGCGGTATCCCAGTCAGACTAGTCAATAACAGCATGGCACATTGCAAAAAGTTGGAGTAACCATGCAGAATGATCCTATCTTCCTACATACTCTGTATTTGAGTCCTTGTTTTGGATGCTGTTATGAGCAGCTCATCTACTTGTAAAAGGTATGTTATTTATGAGTCTGTCAGCATAACACCTGTAGTCTGTTATTACTCTAGCAGTAATGGCATGTCATTGGTATAAAGGTTGAACAAGGTTGGGTTTATTACTGCACCCATTGACTCCCTGTTCCTGTTTTAATTCCCAATTTTGCATGTTGTTTATTTCCACCATAAGACTTTTGAGACTACCACAAATTGTATTACAGTGTGTACTTCTCACCTTCTTGCCTATTCTAGCTTCCAATAGTGTATTGTTTAGTCATGAATACCGGATTAAATCAAAGGGTGTTCAGAAGGCAGTAATGCAGTCACATACGTTACCCTATTTTTCGTATTCACATATTTTATGTTCAGAGTCTGTGAAATTTTGCTGTGATAAGTGGTTTTAACTTGGGGGCAGATCACTTGTCTAGCTTGAATGTAAAATGTCGCTGTCAATTTGAAACTACAATATTCTTGTGTCCATAACATCGTAGAAAGGTTTGCCTATGTTAGTGTTTACATATTTTTCCCTACAGTTGTTTGGGTTATGTTATAATATATAGATTTGTAGAGCGCGGTTTATGAACTTGGGAGTTAGTTGACAAGCCAGGTCATCAGCTTCTTGCGGAATTCAAGAAGCGGGGAGGAGGCCCTGCTGTGTGGAGGGAGGTCATTCCATGTTTTGGGTGTGATGTAGGAGATGACTAGGCCCTCAGTTCTGCTTCTGCAGATATGGGGGGTGGTGCTGTGTTGTGCAGTGCCTTGTAAGCATGTGTGGTGAGTTTTAATTAACAGCTTTTGTGTATAGCAGCAGCCAGTGAAGTTCTCTGAGGGTTGGCGAGATGTGTGGAGGATGTGAGAGGTACAGGAGGAGTCTAGCTGCGGCATTCCGGATGTTCTCAAGTTGGAGTTGAAGACATAATACTGAGTCTTGCAGACCACTTTTCTGCACACAGCCCTTATTGTACTATGATGTTGAAAGGTTTCCCAGCAAGCCCATAGATGGTTCTATGTTGCTCTTTAGGGGCCTGGATGCTAAGTACTATTTAGGATGATGTTAGGCAAGAACTCCTTGGCTTCCTTGACTCACTGGTGGCCTCAGCCACTGAGTAATTAAACAGGTTCTTAAATAGTTGATAGCAGATACAGAAGGAAAAAAGACATTACCAACTTCATTAAATGAAAATAGTCCATTACTTACTTTATAAAGGATATATCTCTTTAAATATATAATACAACATATATAGTAAAACTTATGGCTCATAATATGTTATATAAATTTGGACCCCAAGCAAGTTGATGAAAAAGCATAAAAAGAATGGCCTAGGACAAGCTTGGTGTACCATGCATGGATACCAGGTATGGATACCAGGTATGGTAGGTGGATACTGGGCAAAGGGATGGAAGAGTAGCAGCACAGACTGAGCATATCATCCTAGGTGCTGCCATCACAAGAGGGCATGCACTAGAGGGTGATTTATTGAGTTTGGTGAAGTTTTCAAGGAGCAGCTGTCTAGAGAGTTTGCTAGGCAGGTTCAGAACTATCAGTTCCCATTAGTTCCTTGCCTACATGGGTAAGGCTATTCATCCTTTTGTCACCCGTTTTTACTATGGCGTCATTGCTTTTCTCTTGTTTGGGTCCCCAATGTTGCACTGCTGAACTGAAGGACCTGTTCTAGAAAGCCTTCAGTGGATTTCTTGGCCTAAGTGCACCGGGTGTGCCCAGATGTGGGTCCTGGGCTCACTCTGTAACTGGATTGAAGCTAGCCTGGCTGATGATGGGCGATGCTCTGAAACCGGTCCCAGGATGCTTGTTTCCGGTCCAGGGAGGACTTGGATTGGCAGTTAGGCTGGACAGTTTCCATGAGGCACTGGGTCAAGACTGATTTGCATATGGCTGGGTCCAAACTGGGCTGGCAAGGTGAGCAAAAGAACAATGGAATTAACCCAGATCTATTGACTGGGGGTGAATGTTTAATTTGCTCCAAATTCCGTCCATCATCTGTGTGTCTTTTGCTTTTGGTGGATAACGGCGGAATTTCAATGGTTTTGTATGAGTGAAATGTCCAATTAACTACAACGTCCCTGAAACCTATGGTTTTTTCAGTGAATTTCAAAGGTTTTTTAAATGCTAATTTGTAACTATAATGTCCCTGAAACCTATGGTTTTTTCAGTGAATTTCAATGGTTTTTTAAATGTTAATTTCTAATTATAATCTTCTTTAAACCTATAGTTTTTTCAGTGATTTTAAATTATCACTCCATTCTCAACCTAGTGAAAACAGCCGATATCTCCATTTTTCCAGCAATAGCTTCCACAAATTTTTTTTGCCACAAATGAGAACAACAACTAACGGTAAGAATATGCAGAGTAGACATTTCCGTGCAAAAATAACACAAAAACACCACTTCTCGATATTTTCAACGAGCAGCCAAATCTGGCTTGCGATCTAAAAACAGGCAATAAGCTGCATTAGCAGTAGGAATCCAACATTTGCCTTTTACTGGTGTAAACCAGGATGACTACCTACAATGTGAAAGGGAGCACAGACCAGAATCACATCTGAAGACCAACATATGTCATAGAGTTACTGATCATGCAGCTCAGACACCCATGAAGGCCACAACACCCACTGCCACCAGCCTCAGGACGCCCCCCCCGACCACCCCCCTCCCTACTACCACTGAGGCAGCACAGAACAGGACAGCGGACCTTCCAAAAACAGCATGGTTTTTCAGCCACACAATACTTAAATGTTGGCAGATATGGCAACCAAGTATTGTGAAGGACGCAACTCACCCATCAATAATAATAATGCACACAATACCAAGTGTAGCAGTGATATGCTGGACAGACCTCACTATGCAGAGCACAGAACTCTCCATGTGTACATATACTGCTGGTGCTTGTAGTGTTGTGGACAATAGACGCAACCATGTTACCTCAGGCAGTGGGGAGGATCTCGGTCATGTAGCTGTGTTGTCCCCCCTGGAAGCGGAAGCACAGTGGGCTGGTCCAATGTACGCCACTCCAGCATAGGAGTATGAATAAATAAGATGGGGCTCTGGCGTGGTTCACTTGTGAGAAAGCCAACGAGTCTGCCAGAGCGGGGGGCCTCACCCTGCCACATGGCTGCTGCCATGACCGAGGGCCTCCTCGACACAGGCCCCCTGCGGACCCAGCGGCACAGCCCCGCAAACATATTCCTCTACAGACTACTGCCTTAGATCTACACTGCGGATAGCAGGCCTCACAATTGCAGATGACGCAGTCCAGTACGCAAGACACATTGCTCCCAGTGCGCCCCCCCCCCCAGCACAACGCATCATCGCAGGGTTCACACACGCTGAGTGCTTCAGGTGCCAATAACACACTGCACCATAAGTCATCGCCACGTGGCCTTATTAAGGCAGAATTCAATAGACAAAAGACATTGCTCCGAGTGCGGTCCCCCCGGACCACACTTCATCGCAGGGTACGTACACGCTGAGCACCAAAGTTACTACTAACTCAGTGCACCATAAGTCATCACCACATGGCCCTATTAAGGCAGAATTCAATAGACACAAGACACTGCTCTGAGTGCGGCCCCCCCGGACCACGCATCATCGCAGGGTACGTACACGCTCAGCGCCAAAGGTACTACTAACTCAAGGCCACGTGGCCTTATTAAGGCAGAATTCAATAGACAAAAGACATTGCTCCCAGTGCAGCGATCCTGGACCACGCATCATCCCAGGGTGCCCATACGCTGGTTGCTTTAGGTGCCACTAACTCAGTGCACCACTTATCATCGCTGGTTGCACACACGCTGAATTATTTTATTTTTTTCAACATAAGATTTTATTGGAAGGAAAAGCAGAGTCAATAAATCAGTCACAATTAAAACAACACAATTGAATCAAGGTACAGATCAAGCAGGAAAATAAATTAGCATAAGTTTCGTCCTATGGGTCCAGCTCGGGCCATAGCTAGCTCAATTGTCGGAGATTCACAGAAGCACACACGCTGAATTGCCAATACTGTGCAGCTCTACGCAACGCCACATGGCTGTGCGCCCTTGCTCACCGCTGCCTCCTGTCTACACTGCGGTCATCAGGGCTCACAATTAAAATTTAATTTTCAGTCAGTAATTACAGAGTGGAGTAGGCAACTAACTACAACGTCCCTAAAACCTACATAATATCCTTTTAGTATCCTTGCTTCAAGAACTTTTTTTATATCAATTATAGCATCATCGCATGGTGCACACACACTGAGTGCTTCAGGAACACTAACTCAGTGCAGCACACCTCATGGACCCTTTATAATAAAATATTTTGTTATTTACAACAAAATAGATTACTGCATGCAGTTGGTACCTGTGGTCGTTCTTATGAAGTGAAAAATGTCTTTCCAATTGGAAAAGAAAAGATAGTTCCTACAAATATTGAACAAGTAATAGCTGAAGAACTTCAAGGAAGATGTACCCAGGCTCCAGTGTTTACATGGGATTGTAGTAGGAAATTTAGTAAAATATCAATAGATTGTTGACCTATACTACAAATACTAAGACAATATAGAAAAAACTGTGAAACAGAAGATTAAGATATTGCAAGAACTAGCTCCTTCCAAAGTGAGAACAAATACAGTGTTGCAAGGTCATTTTCTGGATTGTCTTCTTAGGAAAGTGTGTCAAAGTCGTTTTCATCATTTAACAATTTTAGTAGTACATCATTCCGAAATGCGAAAGTTAGTTAGAAGATTATACTATGTGAAAACTCCTGCATTATGTCTAAATGAAATGAGTACAGCTCTTTTGCATGGTTCAGTATTGGATGTAAAACACGTTTGTGATGATATAGAGTTACGTTTCTTTGCTAGTCAAGAGGAATGTACAGAAAATAAGAGTTTGATAAGTGTACGTGTTGAAGAAGAGATGGAAGATAGTACTGATGTGAAGTTTGAAAAAGAAATAACAAAGTTTAAAGTAGTTTCTGGTGAAAATCCCACTTAAGGCCACCATTAGGACGGCGGACGGACTTTGCGACAGGATCATAGCTGATACCGCCCGTCTGAGGGTGGCCGAGGTCAGGAGTTGAGATAGATTCCGCAGATGTCTTAGTAGGCCCACACAAGTGCCGACCACTGATGAGACTTGTTTTGTCATGGAAAGTTTGGCATCTATATGAATGCCCAGGCTTTTCACAGCCGCCATTGGTTCCGGTGAAGGCCCCAGTTCTTTTGGCCAGAGAAGGTCATTCCAGGGGCTGGACGCTGTGGTAATCGCCAGCACCTCTGTTTTGTCCGGTGTTTATCTTTAACGAATTGGCTGACATCCATTTGACCGTAAAGTTTAGTATATTTTGCAATCTAACATATGCCGAGGGTGAGTTGTCAATTTGAATAATAATTTGAGTGTCATCAGCATAGTTGTAGAGCCGGCACTCCATCTGATTTAATGCAGAGATCAAAGGTTGAAGATAAGCGTTAAAAAGGAGAGGTGAAAGTGCAGAGCCTTGGGGAACTCCACATGAGAGACCTGCTGGGTTGGAGACAAAATTTGCCAGTTGGACTCTCTGGGAACGGTTTTCGAGAAATGAAGTTAGCCAGGCGTGCGCGGTGGCCTGAATGCCGAGGTCCCACAGCCGCGACAGTAACTGGTCATGATTGACCGTGTCGAATGCCGCGGAGAGGTCTAACAGCACCAGAGCACACAGGTTTTTTTTGTCTGCCCTGAGTCTCAAATCATCCAGCACGGAAAGCATGACCAGTTCTGTGCTGTGATGGGCCCTGAAGCCAGCTTGGTTCAGTTCTAGAAGGTGGTTGTTTTCAAGATGGCGAGAGAGGTGTGGGAGAGCGTGCTGTTCGATCACTTTGGCTAGGAAAGGCAGCTGTGATATAGACCTAAAATTCTTCAAGATCTTGGTGTCTGCACCAGGCTTCTTTAGAAGCGGGATCAGGCGAGCCTCCTTGAAATTAGTGGGGACCTGCCCTGTTTCCAGGGAGCTGTTAAGGAGGGAGAGTACATCGTACTCTATTCCTGGCAGGGCTAGCTTAAATATCCTGTGTGGGCAGGAGTCCGCTGGTGACCCGGATTTCACTCTCCCCATAAGGCCTGCCAGAGTCTCCTTAGTGAGTGGGGGCAGCGTGGTAAGAGGGTGGACAATCTGAGGACAAGGTGTCAGTGAGGGGCTTCCGGGACAGCTAAAGCTCAGGGTGTGATGGATTTCTGTCAGGAGATCCGATACTTTATTAGTAAAGAAAGACTGAAATTTGTGACAGTCTTCTTGAGTAAAGGAGATATTCTGCTCCTTGTTTTTCCTTAGCTCGTCAGGACCATGAAGATTTCTTTCTGGGGGTTACTTGCCGCAGAGATTCTGTCCTCATAGAATTCTGCTTTCCTTGAAATGATTGCCTGTTTGTAAGTGGCAAATGCCAGCGCATACGAGGCCCGAGCGCTAGGTTTGTACTCTTTGCGCCAGGCTGTCTCGCTCTTGTGAAAAGATCGTTGCAGTAGCCTAAGAGCCTCGTTGAACCATGGGGCACCTTTGCCCTTGTCCACGATTCTCACCCTGCCTGCAGTTGCTGTTGCTTCAATGGCATTCTTGAGCTTTAATGTTAAATTGAAGCTAATGGTTAATAAATCTTAAACCTTCACTGCGTCCATATCATCATTACACAGAGCTCCGGTATATTAAATTGCCCCCAGGACCTTTCGTTTATATTTTCACTCGATGCGAGGCACAAGATGGGTGCTAACACTTCCTGGTTTGAAGTGTTAGCAGCCAATCAGAGGCAAGCTTGTGCTCAGGAGTTAGGCACCGACGAGATATATATATATATTTTTTTCCTTTAATATCTCAAAAACTACTGAACTGATTTACACCATTTCTACAGAAGCACGCTTTATCGACCAAGACCTTTCTCCCTGCCAAATTTGGTGTAATTCCGTTCAGTAGTTTGACCTGTAGCCTTGCACAAAGTTTCCTATGGGAAACTAATTTTTTCACTCTTATTTTATTCAAATTCTCAAAAACTACTGAACGGATTTACACCATTTTAAAAAACAAGTTGCTTTCTGAAGCAAGCTCTACCTTTCTGCCAAATTTGGGGTAATTCCGTTCAGCAGTTCATCCTGTAGCTCGTCACAAAATTTCACATGGAAATAAACATGGGGAAAACGCGTTTTGGGACCCTCCCTTCTTCTCAGCCCCCGCTTGACGAAATACCCCCAAAATCTCTGGATAGGAGCTGACCTGGATAGACTTTTTATTTTTGAGAATTTCGCAAAGATTCGGCAAACGACGCCAAAGTTATTAGCAAATCAAAAAATACTTTTCCTATGGAAACTAGGTTGTAACTATAACTACCTACTGGCGACCGCCAGTAGGTAATATATATATATGTATGTATATATATATATATAAATATATTCACATAGGTGTATATGTGTGTGTGTATATATATATATATATATATATATATATATATATATATATATATATATATATATATATAAATTCCAACCGGTAGTTGATGCGGCGCTTCCACAACAAACCCAGTGCGCAGACACAGATGGATAAATCCACAGCCAGACTTTCTCAGGGTATTTCTTCGTCCTTTATTTCATATAACGTGCAGAGGTGCAACACACTGCCAAACAGACGCGTTTCGGGCGTAAACGCCCTTGCTCACTGTCAGCGGGTAAGCGGTACATGAGTGGTTTAAATACATTGGTTGATTGATTAAACGCGCCAAAAATCCCCTACAGTTGCATTGAACTAAACAGAGGACTAAGGATACAACCTATTTACATTATATGCGATTAATGGTTCGGCCATTTTACAGCGTGGCCACGTTAAAAGTTTTTATGCATGACATTTGGAAAATAGTACAATTGAAAATCTTCCCATGATTTCACGGACTGTGGTATGGTTTTTAAAAGCTAATGCAAGGAATTATTTATATAAAGTGCAAATTATAGAAGCCATTGATGTAAACATACTACACGTGCAAATACGCAAAAATATTAATTGTGCAAATACGCAGCGCATTGACTGTACAAATACATTCATTTACACGATAAAATATTGGTTATATATACATTATAAAGTGCAAATGCTCAGCAGCCAAATCTTGTGCAAATATTATACGTGCAAATACGCAAAGCTATTCATCTGTACAAATATATAATAATTTGATTATGCGAATACATTAACTGATCAGTGATAGCATCTCATATATATACACAATATTAAAATCAAGTCCTTGCGTTTAAATGTTTCATACCACATACTTTCCACAACATATGGGCAATGTTGAACGATTCAATTGTATGTCAAAACTTTATCAAATGCACAAACTTAATGACTCTATAATGAGTTCAAAAGAATTGGTTTCCACTGTTATGTTGAGTAAACAATATTCAGGCGCGTGTAGTGTATATCCAATTCACACAATGTATTGATCTACCGCTAGAAAAAATTCAAAAAAAAAAAATTATAACTAAGAGGTGAGGGAGTGCTGGGATGTCCTACATATATCACAAGGAGGACATCAGGATGTGAAGGGAATAAAAAATCCAAACTTAAACTGTTTCAGTGAATTAAAATATGTAAATACATAAGGATACATCTTTGTCCACTTGTCAAACAGAGTGACAAATACCGTAGTGGTTATACATGGTGCCTGTGGTGATTATGGAACGTACGCAAATGCTCTGACATACAGATAATGTTGATAGAGACATGATCAGGAAATGTTGGATGACAACAAAAGTTGACAGATTGCCCAAGGAGTATTAAGACTTGGTAACTGAAGGCCATCAATTACAGAAAGGTGCTCAGATCCTCCCCCATGTTCAAACCTCCCGGGACCTTCGTGTTGAGGCGAACTATATATAGGGATTCCCTATATATATATATATGTGTGTGTGTATATATTTTTATATATATCCAAGCTCGGACTCCCTTTCCTTTCCGTGAAACAAAAGTACAGCACTACGGGGGTACAGGTAAAGTTTCTTTATTCCGCCATTAGCAATATGGACAGACGTGTTTCGGACACAAGTCCTTCATCAGTGTTCACTCCAAATGTATCGGCGTGTCAACAGATGCATTTACTTTTTGCACATTGCGATTTCAATCACCGTGATTTATAATAGTTCACATTCTTGTATTTTTCTATTTTTTCTATTTTTCATCATGGGCATGTACTAAATGACTTATCCAAAATTGGTCACAATCTTAATACAGCTTTGTCGACACATTATGGAAAAGAGGAGCAGGATCGAAAATTCACTTAGATCAGTATTAAAGATGTTAAAATCGACATTACAATAGTATATAGAACAGTACATTCATATTTTATTCATTTCCCTAAATGTACCATGAGTTCTTCTCCACTGTTCATCCCATGTGCAAAAAGTTAATGCAGCTGGTGACACGCCGATACACGGCTTAATAGTGTGTTACACCAGCGAGAGCGGCAGATATGCCGATACACGGCAATATTTATCAATTATCATAGAATTGATGAGAATACGTTCAATATTGAACACTAAAAGATGGCCGCCACATTTACAAGTGCGCCTATGCGATCTCAACACCGTCATCTATGTTGATGGCATGTTGCAGTGACGCATTTAAAAAGTAGCCGCTTCGCGGCATTTGGAATAAACACTGATGAAGTACTTGCGTCCGAAACGCGTCTGTCGATATTGATAATGGCGGAATAAAGAAACTTTGCCTGTACCCCCGGAATGCTGTACTTTTGTTTCACAGAAAGGGAACGGAGTCCGAGCTTGGATTTTAATGCGAGTACCATCGCGCATCAAGCACCCGCTTACGAGTGACCCGAGATTGTTGGTACAAGTGAGTGGAGCGTTGATGTATGTATATGTATATATATGTACAACACACTGTTCCCATGCCCATGGACTTGTTTTTAAATTTAAATAAACGAGTCTCAATCAGACAACACTGATGAAGGTGGCAACGCCGAAACGCGTTTGTTGACTGTTAAAGTGTGCACGCGGGAGAAGAAACCTGGCGTAGAGACTACGAAAATTTTGACTGGAGTGTCCTTAATTGTGAAGCTGTTCATGGGCATGGGAACAGTGTGTTGTACATATCGTAACGCACTCCACCGTGCGGTAAGGAGGCACCCGAGGTAGAGAGGAGCGACAGTTGGTGGGAAAGCATTCTTGGATATATATATATATATATATATATTCCACAGCATTTTTCTTCAAAGAAAATACTCGCGCTCAGGATATACCACAGTTTATTTATGCAAAGGAGGGAGAGTACATCGCATAAATAAACTGTGGTATATCCTGAGCGCGAGTATTTTCTTTGAAGAAAAATTCTGTGGAGTAATTAACCGCCCAGAGACCTGCTCGGCTGTATCTCGCCATCATAATATATATATATATATATACCAGTACTGGTTACCTCAGTGATGGACAGCCCACTTGGGCAGTATATCCTTTCATTTCATTAGAATCCATGACAACAGGGCTCTTAAGTTATTTACTTGTACTCTCAACTTAACCTGTGTTTGATTTATCTAACGCTATGAGTACTATTTTGAATGAATTTTAATGGCAATATAATTATTTATAATTATTTATTGGCTTTTAACTTTTGTACTTTTTAATGAAGTTCATTTAGCCGTTGCCATGAATTTATACAGTGTAAATATATTACTGAGGTTTTATGAGTAAATACTGCTAATAAGTTATTTGACTGCAATTGTGAACAGAGTGACCATAGAATGGTACAATGTATTCTGTTTGTGCAATAATCGCATGAATGTCTGACTAAATATCGAAATCAAAAATATCGACATACAAAAATATCGGGACAAAAATATCGAAGTCAAAAATATCGGAATCCTATCCCTAACAAGGTAAGTACAAAAATATCGAAAAAATAATATCGTAGTACAAAAATATCGGAATTAAAAATATTGTTTTTTTAAATGTATTAATAATAATGTTAAAATAATTATAAAATACATATAATGTTACAAATATTAAATAAAAATATTAAAACATAATTAAAAAATTAAAACTAATACATATACATTTAAAATAAATTAAAAACGTAATAATTTAATGTAATTTTATATTTTGTAATTTCATTTAATTGATTTAATTTAAATTTATGTAATTTTTACCCTGTACGACTGTACCCCAAAAACCCAAAACTGACCCAGAACCCTAAAAATACCCCTTTACCCAAATACTGAAAACTGACACTGAACCCTAAAAATACCCCTTTACCCACAAACTGAAAACTGACCCTGAACCCTGAAAATACCCCTTTACCCACAAACTGAAAACTGACCCTGAACCCTAAAAATACCCCTTTACCCACAAACTGAAAACTGACCCTGAACCCTAAAAATACCCCTTTACCCATGAACTGAAAACTGACCCAGAACCCTAAAAATACCCCTTTACCCAAAAACTGAAAACTGACCCTGAACCCTAAAAATACCCCTTTACCCACAAACTGAAAACTGACCCTGAACCCTAAAAATACCCCTTTACCCACAAACTGAAAACTGACCCTGAACCCTAAAAATACCCCTTTACCCATAAACTGAAAACTGACCCAGAACCCTAAAAATACCCCTTTACCCATGAACTGAAAACTGACCCTGAACCCTAAAAATACTCCTTTACCCATGAACTGAAAACTGACCCTGAACCCTAAAAATACCCCTTTACCCATGAACTGAAAACTGACCCTGAACCCTAAAAATACCCCTTTACCCATGAACTGAAAACTGACCCTGAACCCTAAAAATACTCCTTTACCCATGAACTGAAAACTGACCCTGAACCCTAAAAATACCCCTGTACCCATGAACTGAAAACTGACCCTGAACCCTAAAAATACCCCTTTACCCATGAACTGAAAACTGACCCTGAACCCTAAAAATAACCCTTTACCCAAAAACTGAAAACTGACCCTGAACCCTAAAAATACCCCTGTACCCAAAATTAATTAATATTATTTAATTACCAATTAATTATTAATTAACAATAACAATAAAGTAAATATATTAGCACATTTGCTGTAATTAATTTAATTTAATAATTAATATTATTTTGCACAATTAATTAATTAATAACAATAAATAATATATATAAAAATTACTTTAATTATTTTAATTAAATAATTAATAATAATTAATTACCAACTAATTAATAATTATAAATATGAAAAAAACTATAATAATTAATTAACTAATTAATAGAAATTAATTACCAATTAATTATTTAAAATATGTACAAACATATATCAATTAATTAATTATTATTAAATTACTTCCCACCCTATTCCCCTATAAACCCATAACCCGCTACAGAACATATTTATCAATTAATAAATTAATTAAAAATTATTTAAAATTAATTCTCAATTAATTAATTAATAATTCCTACTAATTAGTAATTAATTTAACATCATTAAATTACTTCCCACCCTATTCCCCTATAAACCCACAACCCGCTACAGTAGTAATAGACAATATTTAATAAAATAACATTAAAAATAAATAATAAAACATAATAAATACAATATAATATACACTAAATTTATTTAAAAATTGATATTAGTGACATCAAAGTTATTAATTTCGATATTATTAACATCGATATTTACAACTTCGATATTACTGATATCATACCAATATCGATATTTAGAACTGTCGATATTACTTACCTTCGATATTTTTGTATATCGATATTTAAACTTGGATATTTTTGCATATCGATATTTAAAAATCGATATTTTGTCTGTGTACCAATCGCATTTATGCTGTAATACTACAGTGGTAGTTTATTGGAAAGTTTAGTATTTTCTTGCTTTCTATACCATGTGATGGCACTTCTTGCACTTTAAAAGGGTGGTCATCCCTCGTGACGTTGTCATGTGATCAAGGCTATCTCTAGCCGAAACGCGTCATGGCGGACTGGTGCTGGGCTAACATCTAAATAAAAAGAAAAATTCGCACCATCTTGGGTCTCGCCGGTTCCTGTTTGTTGGTGTGGCTGAATGCGCTGTGCTACCTGCTCTAGGAACTGGACATACCTCATTTCTACTAGGCATGGGCGGAAAATCCGTTCCGCTCGCGGATTTTGCGGATTTTCGGGAAATCCGCAATCCGCGAAATTTGCGAATCTCCCGCAAAATCCGCAAATCCGCGAGCAGCGGATTTTGCTCGCACTGCTCGCACTGTTCGCGTGAGTTCGCGCCCCGCGAATAAGTGCAAAATTGCAGAAATACGATCTTAGCAAAACTGAAAGTAACTACTTACCAGGTTCAAAAGTTCAGGCTCATCATTAGTAGCCATTTCCTGTAGTGCTTCCTGAGGGGCCCCTCCAGAGTTCAGTTGCCAGTTGAAACTATTATGTGACCCTGCTCTGAACCTCAGAATAGTTACACATATGCCACAAAGGTCTTGAATTACAGCTAAGGGAGACAAGCAGGAGCCAGGCTGGAAGTTAAAATCCATTAATCAGCCCCTAATTCATTATTGTCAGTTGGGGCAGGGCAGGTGTTGTAACTAATTTTGCAACAATGAAAGCACTTAGCAAGTGCAAAAGATCACTAATCAGGGCGCACTAAGGAAGCAGGTGCCAGCTAAAAAAATATTCTGTGACACATTAATCAGCCCCAAATTAATTCAGGTCACTTGAGGCAGGGAAGGTGTGCTTTGCTTTGCCGAAAATAATGTACACTGGACAACCAGAGGGTGTGGTGATGAAACAGAGGGTGGCATGGGTGGGCCAGAGGGTGGCATGAGTAGTCAGAGAGTGGCAGTGGTGACAGAGAGTGGCAGTGATGAAGAAGAGTGTCCCAAACAGGCTGGACACGTAGAAACAACAAGTTCGCAAAACTTGCGACCCGACAGGTAAGTTCGCAAATTGCGAAATTGTAAAAACCCTCGCGAACTGGCAGAAACACGGGCGAACACAAAAAAAAAAAATCCGCAAATTCGCGGGAATTCGCGGATTTTGCGGATTGTGAATCCGCAAATCCGCAAAATTCGCGAACGCGAGATCCGCAAAATTCGCTCATGCCTAATTTCTACATCAGGGATTGCTTCCCCCGGACTTGGCGAGACCCCTTCACGCTTTTGGGCAAGCTGCGGCAAGGAGCACTGTTTCTTCGAAACATTTTTAAATTCTCTGTGAGGAGACGCCGCCACGCCCCAGGGACAGCGGAATTGTTTGGCGGTTTGCGGAGGAAAGACCGGAAGTAGCTTTGGAGCACCGGATCAGCGTCGGCTGGTCGGGAACCCGGAGCTCTACGTTCGAGTACCAGCGAGCGCAGCCAGACTAACAGCGGAAATCCCTGTGTGAAGTATACAGGATCGACTCCGAGGAGCATTGCCGGGTAGGAGTTCGACTCTGTTGTGCACTGACTGTATTTCGCCCATTGTTACGCACCATGTCCGCGGACACGTTGAGGGGGCGTGTGGAGGCGTCCAGGGGAATGTTTACGGACCCCCCGGCTGGGGAGTCCGCACCAACTGCTAGTTCCATCTGTGTGCCAGAACAAACCACTGGTGTTAAGGAACTGTTTAAAAGGTTAGAAAAATGTAGTAAAAGCGAACAATCCAAGTGGTGGGAACACACCTCTCTAACAGGATACTTAGAGGTGGGACGGGTGCCGCGTGGACTGCGTATCCTATTAGCACCCTCCTACGAAAAACCCGACCCACAAATGCTTGCAGATTGGGCGCAATGCAACCTTGACAACTCTAAACGCCTCATGGGCATACTCATCCAATATGCGGAAAGTGATAGAGTCAAACTTTTGGATGAAATAGCTCAACTGAATGCCGAAATTGACAAACTTCCTCCCTCTCCAGAAATCACAAAATATAGAGAGGAAATGAACACACGACTCAAACGTGAAGAGGATATTATTAAAAAGAGAAAGGCGTATAAGTTTCAGCGCGATAGACTGGACTATGAGAATGGCCAGATATTTACGTTTGCAAAGAGGTATGACAACATCAAACAGCAGCGTAACAACAACAGTACTATCGCTAACACCAGCACTGGCACTACGGTAACAACAGGACAGACTGAGGTGTCTTCGATCTCGGGAGACAGTTCACAGCCTGAAAGTGAGCCTGACAATGAAACTAGACGTCAACTACGGTCGGGGTTTCGCAAGTTTACCCCCGCACAAGAAATGGAAATGGTCCAACAGGACCGCAAATCAACTTTGCGCTCTGGAACATCGACTGCCGCCGCCAGCGCGCCAAGAGGAAACGCGCTGAGAGGCGGAAAAGCAACAAACGCCGCAACCGCGGGAGGCAAGCAAAGGAAACCGCGCTCCAGATGGCAGTGGAACAAGGCCCCGACATCTCAACCACAGCAGTAAATTTGAACCCTGCCTCTATCTCCAGTATACATTCGGTTATAAATCTGACCGATACTGTTTTGACCGCGAAGGAATTATCGATTCTATCCTTAGGACTGTCATATAGCCCACGGGGTGACTTCGACTATGCCACAACCAAAATCGACATGTTTAAGTATGTGCGTAAATTAAAGCTGCGCAAACATCATGCAACACGCACAGAGGATGTTCCCCATACCAACATTGGGACCCAGGGGTCGGTCTCTGGTCATACTTCTACTGTCGGAGCCAACGAAACAGTTATTCTGGGAGCAGCCCTAACGCAGGAACTCATGGCACTCCAAGAAGAGGAGTTTCCAAGTCATACAGAGAGCCAAACTGCATTGGGTGGTGAGCCTCTTCCTAATCTCTGCCAGACTCCTTTCAAACCGAAATCTAAATTCTGTCCCCTTATGGTCAAAGACAATGTTGATATATTTCATGAGCGTGTAACCTCACAATTGAAGGAGCTGCAAATTAAGAACTCACATGCATCCAAACGATACAATTACAGAGACAGCGAATACCACAAACTAATGAAGAAGCTCAAAGCAAATACACACTTGGTCATAAGACAATCGGATAAGGGTGGCAACGTGGTCTTGTGGCCACGTAAAATGTACTTGGAAGACGCTCACAAACAGCTCAATGACAAGGACTGTTACAAACGAATCACCATGCATGATGCCATTGCAGCAAGGAATGAAATCTATTCCAAATTGTCTGCCTGGCGGAGCAAAGGCCTGCTGACTATGGATGAATACAAATTTTTAAAGAAGGACCACCCGGTGACTCCGGTAATATATTTCATCCCTAAGGTCCATAAGAACTATCAGCAGCCTCCAGGCAGGCCCATTATCTCTGCATGTAACAGCCTGTTGGAAAACATGAGCAAGTACATTGACTTCTTTCAACAGGACCACGTAAAAAACATGCCCTCGTTAATCCTAGATACGAGTGATCTACTCAGGAGACTTATTGATTTTAGATGGAATTCCAACTACATTCTGGTGTCTATGGATGTCACCTCGCTATACACCAGCATATTCCATCAAGACGGACTGAAAGCCATCCAGCATTTTCTAGGGAAGAGGGAAGCTTGCTTCAATGAACACTTGAAAATGTTGATAGAGATGATCTCCATTTGTTTAGAAAATAATGTCTTTCTATTTGCCAAACAGCTTTTTCTTCAGACCAGGGGTGTAGCAATGGGGGCCTGTTTCTCTCCCAGTTACGCATGTCTGCACATGGGGTACTGGGAGGAGCAGGTCCTGATGGTGGCACACTCTGTCACTATGAATACAAAGGTGAAACTCTGGTCTAGGTATATTGACGATCTGTTTTTTGTTTGGGACGGGACTGAGAGTGAGGTGAGAGATTTCATAGAAGAACTGAACATGAATAATCATAACATCCAATTCACCAGCAATATAAGCAGCCAGTCCATTGTTTTCCTGGATGTAGAAATCTTTGTCCAGGAAGGCAATCTCCAAACCAAATTGTACCGCAAGCCCACGGCAGGGAACACTCTACTGCACGCTGGCAGTCATCACCCAGCACACCTGATACGGAGCATCCCCTATGGGGAGATGCTTCGTGTCAGGAGAATTTGCAGTAGTGAGGAGGAATGCAGATTGGCACAGTCCCATTGCAGGGCTCGGTTCCTTCAAAGAGGCTACAAACCAGAGACAATAGACAATGCTATACACAGGGCAAACAGAATAGAGAGGTCGGCACTCCTAGGCCTAGGAGTTGCATGCCAACCAGTTCCTTCCGCCAATAGATCAGGTGAGGAAACCAGATTGATTATTGGCTACAGTAATCAGCACAGGATCATCCACAAAATAATCAAGGACAATTGGTCCCTGATATCTAGTGACCCTGTTATTGGCCCTGCAATGCCCAAATACCCTAGCATTACGTACCGTAAGGCACGCTCTATGAAAGACAGTCTGGTATCCAGTAGCCCAGAGGTGATCACAGGCTCATGGTTAGATGACAGCAAGGGATTTTTGCGATGTTCCACTTGCAAAGCCTGCAAGCATGGTGTAAGCAAGTCGGAGGTGTATACACCATTGTCTCCTTCCCCTATCAAAATCAAACGAAAAATAAATTGTAAATCAGAATTTGCAGTCTATGTGTTGGAATGCCCATGTGGGCTCAGATATGTGGGCAGCACCAGGCCACAAGTCCATAAGCGGATCTTGCAGCACCTGTGTGCTATCACCAATGCTGATACCGCATATCCTGTGGCCAGGCATTTCGAGAAATCACATGGGAAGGATGCCTCCGTTCTGAAATATTTTGTGATAGACTGTGTTCCCCCCCAGAGGAGAGGAGGTGATAGAGAGTCCCTACTTAGAAAATTGGAGACTCGTTACATCATATCACTCGATACTAAGGCACCGCAAGGGCTCAACATGGGGGAGGATTGCCACACCTATCTATAGGAACTAGCCTACCTTGCTATTTGCACTTTGCACTTTCATCCTCAAAAACTGTTACTGTCCTGTAAACATCAACTCATAACTAGCAACTTTAAGAGTTTAAAAGTGTAATATGAACCCTGGATCCTCTTCTTTGACCTGTTTGTATATAATATATGAAGATATAATGATTTAACATTTCTTTTGCACTATTTCACTTTTGTCGTAGCACTTTAAAGCCATCTAACATGTTTTGCACTAAATACTGCATATTTGCACAGCAATACCAGTACTGGTTACCTCAGTGATGGACAGCCCACTTGGGCAGTATATCCTTTCATTTCATTAGAATCCATGACAACAGGGCTCTTAAGTTATTTACTTGTACTCTCAACTTAACCTGTGTTTGATTTATCTAACGCTATGAGTACTATTTTGAATGAATTTTAATGGCAATATAATTATTTATAATTATTTATTGGCTTTTAACTTTTGTACTTTTTAATGAAGTTCATTTAGCCGTTGCCATGAATTTATACAGTGTAAATATATTACTGAGGTTTTATGAGTAAATACTGCTAATAAGTTATTTGACTGCAATTGTGAACAGAGTGACCATAGAATGGTACAATGTATTCTGTGCAATAATCGCATTTATGCTGTAATACTACAGTGGTAGTTTATTGGAAAGTTTAGTATTTTCTTGCTTTCTATACCATGTGATGGCACTTCTTGCACTTTAAAAGTGTGGTCATCCCTCGTGACGTTGTCATGTGATCAAGGCTATCTCTAGCCGAAACGCGTCATGGCGGACTGGTGCTGGGCTAACATCTAAATAAAAAGAAAAATTTGCACCATCTTGGGTCTCGCCGGTTCCTGTTTGTTGGTGTGGCTGAATGCGCTGTGCTACCTGCTCTAGGAACTGGACATACCTCATATATCTACTCTTGAACTCACCTGCCAGTCACACATTTGAACAGGCGGACTTCTCGAACCTGGAAATCCCTTTGCTGGAATGTGGCATTCTGGGACATGCAGTTCAGCAATCTGGTGAGAGCTGCATGTGGGGCAGCCCACTCCGGCTGGAGTGGGAGGAATGGAGACAACAGCCAATCAAGACTGAGCAGGACAGTGATAGTAGACCGAGGGTAGGAGGCGTGCTCATTTTCTGCAACTGGGGGCATTGAGAAAGGCCTCGCGGCCGAAATGCATTTGCCTGTTGCCTGTTGCTGTGAGAATAAAGGCTGTTCCCTGGAACCTCCCCATGGTGGCTTCTATTTTCTTTCACAAGAAAAGCACGTCGAGATCAATTACCGTGGTTCGCCAGTGACACGGTTTGGAAGCAACCCGCAGCGCAAGCTACACCGGATCCATTGGCAGCGGCAGCTCCGGCTGATGCGTGATTGTTTTCTGCGGTAGCAGATTGTCCGGTGCACACCTGGTGACCCCAGAAGGAAGAGACACGATGTAGAGGCAATTCCGCCTCTCTGTGGATCGGATGCGGTGTCATTCGAAGCCTCGTGAAGACGCAACCTGGGTGTTTAGGGTAGCTGCGGCTTGGGGACTCGAGGGAACACTTAACTCGATTATGATGGAAATGGAGGCACGCTCTACTCTTGAACTCACCTGCCAGTCACACATTTGAACAGGCGGACTTCTCGAACCTGGAAATCCCTTTGCTGGAATGTGGCATTCTGGGACATGCAGTTCAGCAATCTGGTGAGAGCTGCATGTGGGGCAGCCCACTCCGGCTGGAGTGGGAGGAATGGAGACAACAGCCAATCAAGACTGAGCAGGACAGTGATAGTAGACCGAGGGTAGGAGGCGTGCTCATTTTCTGCAACTGGGGGCATTGAGAAAGGCCTCGCGGCCGAAATGCATTTGCCTGTTGCCTGTTGCTGTGAGAATAAAGGCTGTTCCCTGGAACCTCCCCATGGTGGCTTCTATTTTCTTTCACAAGAAAAGCACGTCGAGATCAATTACCGTGGTTCGCCAGTGACACGGTTTGGAAGCAACCCGCAGCGCAAGCTACACCGGATCCATTGGCAGCGGCAGCTCCGGCTGATGCGTGATTGTTTTCTGCGGTAGCAGATTGTCCGGTGCACACCTGGTGACCCCAGAAGGAAGAGACACGATGTAGAGGCAATTCCGCCTCTCTGTGGATCGGATGCGGTGTCATTCGAAGCCTCGTGAAGACGCAACCTGGGTGTTTAGGGTAGCTGCGGCTTGGGGACTCGAGGGAACACTTAACTCGATTATGATGGAAATGGAGGCACGCTCTACTCTTGAACTCACCTGCCAGTCACACATTTGAACAGGCGGACTTCTCGAACCTGGAAATCCCTTTGCTGGAATGTGGCATTCTGGGACATGCAGTTCAGCAATCTGGTGAGAGCTGCATGTGGGGCAGCCCACTCCGGCTGGAGTGGGAGGAATGGAGACAACAGCCAATCAAGACTGAGCAGGACAGTGATAGTAGACCGAGGGTAGGAGGCGTGCTCATTTTCTGCAACTGGGGGCATTGAGAAAGGCCTCGCGGCCGAAATGCATTTGCCTGTTGCCTGTTGCTGTGAGAATAAAGGCTGTTCCCTGGAACCTCCCCATGGTGGCTTCTATTTTCTTTCACAAGAAAAGCACGTCGATATATATATATATATATATATATATATATATATATATATATATATATATATATATATATATATATATATATATATATATATATATATATATATATATATTTCGCCTGCTCCCTTTTCAGAACCAAGTCGCGCACTCACGGAGAAATGTTTTCATTTTTGGCACTCGCCCTTTGTCAATTTCGAAGATGCCTGCACCATTATACCATTTAAATGCATTTGGCTTGTGACTGGGCAGCATGATTGACAAAAAATCAAAAATGGATTCTCTGGTGGCCATCTTAAAGCCATCTTAAAGAGCACTACGTACATACTTCATTATATGGTATACTTCACAGTGCATGCGTATAAAAAGGGGCTGAGTATAATCAAGATAACCAATATTAATTTAATTCATCGAAATTCATCACAATTCACTCAATATTCATAGGGTAGACACACGCCTACTATGTAAGTCTGCCTCCATTGCTCAAGCTTGCTGAATCTCAGATGATTAGACATTGTACAAAATCTTTTCTGTGAGATTCTACATATATTATTCACCCCTGTTATTTAGTACCATCTTGCTTCTTTAGGTTACCATAGGAGGTAGTACATAATATCGTACCACATACATTATATTTTACTCCATTGAAGCACCTACTGACACATATGTTTCTACAAAGTATTAAAAACAATTTGTCTGCTGTTTTAGACATTATCAGATACTATAGATGTGACCAGCAAGTGAACTTCAGTGAGTTGCTATCTCGCCCTGGATGGGCCTATCCCTCATGTGACTAGGTGAATAATTATCTAACCACTCTGCCCAAAGTTAGCTTGCATTGGATCGTACCTGTAGCCGGACATGGCATTGTCACCAATGATCGCTTACTGTTCACACAAATGGCTTACTAGCCCTCAGACTGCCCAACTATTATAAAATCGATCCAGTACGTGTCCACAGTTCTTCATAACTATTCAATCCCACTGGTGTTCTGGTGTGCATCTCAATAATATATTTGGATTCCAGTGGCCTCAGCTTCCTGATTCTGTCTCCTTCTCGTTCATCTCTATGGACCTGATCTAAGCAAAAGTACCTCAATAGGTTCCAATTGCTTTTGTTCTCGGTCTGAAAATGTCTAGCCACTGGATATGAAATATCCCGATTAGTAATAGCACACATGGGCCCTAGCATCCGTTTCTTGCTGGGTGCACAGTGCTACCCACATACTTCCTATCACATGGACAGACCAAACTAATCAATAGAAAACATAACCTGAGTTACACTTTAAAAGTTTGATGATCGCCCTTCTCTTTCTACTTCCCGGAACCTCATAGACCCTCATTTTGTGACTCTGTCTACATGCCTTGCAATGTGTGCAAGGAAAACATCCTGTAATCTTGGGTTTCTCTACAACAGTTTCTGTGAAATGGTTGTGGAAAATAAGGTCCATGAGGGATGTACTGTTTCTATGTCTGACCCATGGAGCTGATGTCAATTTAGGACCAATTATCTGGTCAATATGTAAAATTGTCCAATTTTTCTTCAATATTTGATAGAGTTATAATGCATTGGCAGCAAAAATAATTGTAATTAACTTCACCACATTATCCCCCTGTCTCTCTTCTGTCCCTCGCTGATTCTCAATCAACAATTGTTGACATTGATTGGACTGAATCTTTACTGATTCTTGGTTTAGCACCTTCTCAGAGAAACCTCTCATGACAAACCTCTTTAGAGTTTCCCTCTCTGCAGGTACGTACTATTAGGTACAGAACAGTTGTGCTTAATACGGAATAGTTCCCGATAAGGTATACTGTTAATAATTCTATGCTGGTTTTGACTCTTGACGTGCAGCAGAGAATTGCTGCCTGTGGGCTTTATATAAAGTGTCATGTGCAATCGGTCATCTTGAACATAAACTGTTAAATCCAAGAAAGGTACTGATGTGGCACTGATCCGACTAGTGGATTTAAGAATTAGGGAGTTGTTATTAAGCTAGGCAATATATTCTTCAACTACCTGCTGTGTTCCCCTTCACACAATGAATACATTGTCAATATAGCATGCCAGTGGGCCACACAGTCGACCAAGTTAGCATTTTCTTCTGCACAGGCCTCGTGCTTCTCCGACCAACCCACAAATAAATGTGCGTAGCTGGAAGCGAAGTACGTGCCCATAGCATTCCCTTGCTTTTGGTGATATAGTTTTCCTGCGAAGAGGAAAATAGTACGATTAAAAAAAAAAAAAGCTGTAAAATCATAACATTATGTTCCTGAAATTTTAGGGGTCTGTCCTTCAAAAAGATTCAACTGTCTTTAGCCCCTTGTCATGTGATATACATGTATAGAGTTTTGTTATATAAAAAGTTATGAGAAGACAATTATCTTCCCATTGAATGCCTTCAATTGTTCTAATAAAATCTGTAGTGTCTTTTGATATAAGAACTTGAGTCCTTGACAAAAGGAACAAGCATTGGCATAGCCAAAAGGTCTCACCCTCGGGACCTTATGTGTTTAGTTATCCCGCACAATATCCTTGTTGCAACAACATCAACTGTTGCATGGCTAAACACTTATAAGGTCCCAAAGGTGAGACCTATTGGCTATGCCAATGCTTGTTCATGCTTGCTTTGGAACCCATAGCACCATTGCTACGTCGCTCTAATCACAGCATTCAGGGCCCTACCCGGCTGCACGATTGTGGTATGCACTGTAAGAGAAGCTCATCGTGAAGTGTTTGATGTTACATGTGAACGGGTCTGCTTTGTCATCTGTGTTTGCTGGGTTCCATTAAGCTTCTGTGGAACTATAACATCAAGGTAGTTTCTACATCTGGTTTTGGGAAGGCGCTACGCAGAGGCACAGACACTCCTGTGAATAATCCGCAGCGATTTAAAAGTACCGCCTGACTTATTCTAACAATCTAAGGAGGGGGAATGCTTTGATACAATGTATTTATCAAAAGACCAGCTGTGGGGCTGTTCTTGCTACGTTTATCATCTATGATTGTCTAATTATTTGTTGTGTTTAATACAGGGCAAACACAGAGCTTGAAGCCAATCATTAATATGTTGTTTAGCCTGTGATTGATGCTGTCTACCTGTATTTTGGAGGTTCATTGTGTAGCTCCCACATGAGAGGGATATTTCGTAAACAAATTGGCCTAAGGATTTCCTCTTCCACATAGGAAGTCAAAGCAAAAATAGGTATTGAGTGGCTACGTGTTGCCTCGACGCGTGGCAAACACCGGAGTCAGGCTGTTCGATTGTGTACATTGAGATGAGTGGAGCTACTGCTAAAGGTCCTAGAATAATCTGTAGAAGCAATACGGCTAAGTTACGAGTACAATGGTTCTTGGGCCTGACCAATATTTAGTCGACATTTGTTCACCTATAACGTTCGCGCACGTGCCCGTATGTTTTCTCTGGGAAAAGTTCACTCTTTTTATTCTTTACACACAGACACGCATACCTAAAAGCGTTCCTCAAAGCCGCACACTCTGTGTACCATTCTGGTGCAACGTGCAAAGGCAGCTTGGCTGTGGCACAAACACTGTTTGAAAAAAGCAAAAAGGGGGGACTAAAGCAGCTTCCGAGTGCGTTAATACATTAGTCAGAACTGGAAAAACATTTCGAAAACGCATCATAAGTATTTCTTCTCTGTAACATAAGTCACTTGCGGGATGTAACTTAGCAAAGAAACAATTACTTGCACAAGGGCATTTGTCAGCTGCAACCTAAAGGGTTTTTTCTTGCACTTTTATATAGCACAAATTCGACAGAATGTATTGCAGCGTTTTACATGAGCACCAGTTAAATTGCACAAAAAACAAATTCACTTTTTTGAAAGACGGGACAATTAGTGATTTACCATACGAATCACAAGATGTTGAACCAACGCAGAGACTCAAACCCCTTCTCCAGGTCCAAAGTCTGCAGCTCTGGTTGTTACGCCATATCCGCTGGGGTTTGTGTACATAATTGAGCATTAGGCATTGACTTGCATGGTGAGAAAGAGTGATCCCTGCTCTCATCAGGGTGTGTGGGGATTCGGCGGGATTAAGATCGAGGTTGGTGGTGGGGAGACGGGGTGCACTCTGCTACCTGTGGGGTGTGTGGGGATGAGAGAAGGGCAGTGGGGGATCTGGCTCGCTGTCGGGTGTAGGGAGAGACATGGCGATGCAAGATTCATTGAGACCGAGATATGTGGTGGGGGATAGGGGTGCCCCTGACCCCAGAGTGGCGTGTACGGATGGGGAAGGGGAATCCTGCTCGGTGTGGAGGTGACATGGCGGATGGGAGAATGGTTTTAGTAGGAGAATGGATTCGGGAGACAGAGTGAAAGTGGCCATTGTCGGGCTGTGGCAGAAACTAGGCCTGGGCACCAAAATAAAAGTGTACACCGTTTACAAAAAGAGCAGTTTTGAACATTCAAAGACACTGTATAGCTGTTTTACAAGTAGTTAGGAGTGTACACGCATCTGTGCTACCTGCAGGCCATGTTTGCTGTAATATCAGGGAAATCAAAAGTAAAAATTGTCCCACCAGACCATGAAACAGGCCCACAATCAGCGAAGAAACGGGCCTGCACCTTGACCACCCAGACCAGCCCCTCTGACACTGCCAGACTGCCCTATGGGCCAGTCCGACCCTGTGGGCATCCACTCTCCCTGCTTATAGGATGGTTGCTATTTTTTTTACGGACATTTTACTCTCTTTTAGAAATTTAGAGGGTCTTAGAGTCTGTTGAATACCAAAGGAGTACACAGGTTTGTAAAGCACGGCTTTGCATATCTATGGCAGTGCCTGCTGGTGTGTTTTCAAAAAGCAACAATACTTCACCACACAGCAATAAGTAACAGCTTGATTAGTACGGCTATCCCTGTCATGTAAGAGGTCAAAGGTGAATGTCCCATTTAAGACATGAATGGCATATCCTTGCCTTCTTTGTAATAAGGTGACACCAAGGAAAATGCCCTTTCCTGATATTTCCTCTCCTGGACATTAAAAGCAATACACTTGATAGGCACTTGGCGCGCATTTGTAGTGCCTCGTGTAATTGTACAGCCTGCATGCGTAAAGGTTTACTTGCAGGACGCTTTGTTTAATTTTGCCTGTAGTTCAGTTCATCTCAGACATACAGCAAGGATAGTTGTGTCAGTGCCACGTTGTTTTAGAGTCAGCCACCGCAACATCTCTCGATGTGTCCTACTCGCAATGTAGCCAAAAAATATACAAATTTCATCCATGGAATTCTCCGCCTTCTCTGGTGCCACTTCCTCCAACTCTTAAACTGTCACCAATGCTTGCAAGTCATTGCCTGTTAATATGTCCATAGGCCTGATTGTATCCATAACAGTATTTTGAATTTCTTTGGGGTGTATAATAAGAACGTTCATTAGCTTAAATTATCCAATACACTAATATAGATCAATCCTTGTTTGTGTGTAATTGAAGTGTGATGTGTGATGTGGGACAGAAGGTGAGACCTAATCGGAGAACCTCTATCTCCTTGTTTGTTAAGAATCTTTCTGTCAGGTTCACCACTGTTAACTCTGCTGCCCTCATTTCTGATACACCTCTCTCTTGCGCCTGGTAACTTTTTGGGGTGCAGGTTTTATTGCCCCCTTTCCTGCTTTTCTCATGTGTGATCCAACGGGCATGTGCGCTGGGCGGTTCTTTGCCACAGCTCTCTCATAAGCTGATACTCCTAGAAAAAAATTGTGCTCCCACTGATACTAGGCCCTGGAGTTCGACTGACGACTTCCCCCTCAGACTGATCTGTATCTACTTCCGATTCAGAGATGTCTCTGGCACTGATTACTTTCAGGTTCTTTGTGTGATTGAATTGCCTTCTTGGGATATCAAATTTCTTGGTACAGGTTAGAATTCGGCCTGACTCATAGTTCCACTGGTCCGTCGCAAATTTACTCTCTTTGTGTTGTTTGATTACGTTCACATATGCCACTAGCCGTGTTTTCATCTGTTGGCGCAGTTCATCTGCAATGGACGTCTCCTTATCCTGTGCAATTACTTCCTCAATTCCTTTAATTTAATCCAATAATTTCACTCTACCGCTGAAGGCGTATTTGATGAGTATTTGAACCATACCCTACGCTGAAGCTGCAGTAAACTTAGCCTACTCCTGTAAGAGGAGGTGATCAGGATTTTCATAAGATGGAATAGTATATATTCGCAGGCCATGCAGTATTCTGTCCACCTCTAGATGTATTTGGAGGGAAGTTGCCTCCCACCACTTCCTATTCTGTTCAACATATGCCCTTTACAAAGACTGAAGTAGCCCTTTGAGACTACTTGAGGGGGATTTTGTTACTTCTTCCGCCACCAGACCCATTTTAGTGCCCTGGAAAATGTTGCCAAATATGCCTGCTGCCGCTTCCAGGTGCTCCGCATCACTGAACATACTCTTACTCCTATTGTTGCTAGATTCTTACACGTATTCCTTGAATTGCAATAGAACTCCTCGCTGTTGTCGTGCTTGTACAATACCAGCCAGTTAGAGTCAAAAAGGCACTTACCGCTGCAGTCTGTTAGTCAGACTCGGGTCCTCCGAGTCAATGTCCCCAAACATTCCGCAACACGGCATTGGCTTCCTCCTCTCACTTGGTTGGCAGTTGCTAGGGCTGTTCTTGTCATGCTCCCAATCGCACTCTTGTTTGGAAATGAGCACGGCGGGGCAGGCAGCGCCAATATAGTTTCGCTTAAAGGTTCCACCAACATTTTGGTGAACTAATTCATTCTATTGTCAATGCTTCGCATACAACAGGGCTGGCAGATTTTTTTTAGCTTGTGAGATCCGGCCTTTTAACGTTTTTTCAAAGTATTTTTGGTGTGATCCCTGCTTTCATTCATTTTATTTTCTTGAGTGTTTTCGGTGGGTTGCCACTTCGACTAGCTTTGGCTGCCGGACTTTTCCTCTTGATCTGCATGCTCAGAAATGGCTGCTCTACTTGTGCTCGTTCACAACCCAGCCCTACTACAGCTACTTTGCAACCGAATGCTTGACTATCTGGCCACTTTCAGCGTAACTTACAATTTGTCGTTCCGCTATCCCTGGTATACTTGCATCCAGCCAATATTCTCATGCATGTCCTGTCCCTTCCAATGGGCATTGGATCTATGCCTCACAAACACATTGTCGCCTATACTGATGAACCCTTTGGTGAATGTTCTGGTATTGGTTTAATGGCATATGCTGCTGCACTTGGCGTGCTAGCTCAGTGGGATGGTTGTACGGCTGAACATGAATTCCTGCAACGGAGTTACATCGAGTACCACACAAGTTGCCCTGCTATGGTGCTGCAAGCACCAATAATCAATGAGCATGTTTGCTCCTTCGAATTGCTCAATTGGATGGCGTCTACTTTTTCAGACAAAAATAATGATTTCCTATTGGAAGCTGTTGCAACTTACTGCTCTTACACACTGATGGATTAATTTGACTGTGCCACATGGTTTTTTTTTCTCTCTCACCGTGGTATTATTACATTTGTCTGTTTTCATCACTGTTGACATTCTTCGCCTACTGATTTTTTTTTATATTGGATATCTGCTCTTCTTGGCTCAGACTTTTTGGACTGTGTTCTACTTTGCTCACTGTGCGTTGAACCGCCCAAAGGAGATGGTGTCGTGGGGGTTAGGAGGTGCCAACGAACGTTGCTAAGTTAGCATGAGTTCGTACCTTGCATCACAGCCATTTTAGCCGCTTTTTCCACACAACTCTAAATGCACTGGTTCTCATAAACACTTCTGTTTTCGCTGCTTTGCATGGGAACTGTCTGTCTTTCACTATTTCAGCTGTGCACTGAGTATTCGTCTGTATGCTGTGTTCAAGAGCAGAAAACAACATAGCTGGTTATTCAGCTTTGACCCATTCCATATGCGCATATAGACATAACATGGAACAGGTCTCCGCTTCTGAAATTTCCAGTGTTTTTAATATTGCACAGGATGCACATCACACACACACTTGGAGAACTACTTTACCGACGAAGAGCTGTGCTTGTCCGGAGATGTAAATCCTATCATATAAGACTTGAGGTAGGGGGTTCTGCTGTCGAAGCCCAGAGGTCTTCCACTAATATAATAAATATAGCTTGTAGCATTGGGTGGGTAGTAACCTCTATATCGCTTAATCTACTGATATTATAATATACTTTCCCCATTCGTACTTTCTGCAATTGTAACTATGCTAATTGTATTGTTTACATGCATTTCTTTCCTCACCTTAGCACTTATCTACATTATAGAGCTCGTTAGTTGAATTAAACATTTTAAACTAAACAAAGTCTCTGGTTACTCACATTGTGAACAGGTATGAGTGTCTAAGCGAAAGAGTGTCTTGTTCCCACGAATTCTGAGAGGAGTCGCATTGTTCAAGGATATGTTGTCATCAGTGATGTCATTTGAGATGTCATCAGTGATGTCATGAGTGATGTCACTGACCATGTCATGAGTGATGTAATATGTGACGTCATCAGCAGTGCATCCGCTGTAGTATGGAGAAAGGAATGAGCAGAGGTCTTCCACTGATATAATAAACATAGCTCGTAGCATGGGGAGGGTTTTAAGCACTATTTGGCTTAAATCCACTGACATTATAACATCCTTTCCTGATTCGTACTTTATGCAATTGTAACTATGCTGATTGTATTGTTTACATGCATTTCTTTGCTCACCTAAGCACGTATACTACATTACAGAGCTCGTTAGTTGAAATAAACATTTCAAACTATACAAAGTCTCTGGTTACTCACATTGTGAACAGGTATGAGTGTCTAAGCGAAAGAGTGTCTTGTTTCCACGAATTCTGAGAGGAGCTGAGTCGCATTGTTCTATATGTTAATACTGTTGATAGTATGCAATAGGTGACAGCATGTATTTTTGCGAGAGCTAGACATTCGGATGGTAATGTCTTTCACTTTGGCACATCATTACTAGTACTTTACCATGTCAAGATGGCCGCTGTGTTTATTTTGTGCACATTGTCCTTTTTTTTTTATGTTTATACAAGAAGGTTTGAAAACTTTATTTAATGTTTTACTTTCTAACACTACTCACCCGTGACCAAGGCGAGTTGTCGCTGAAACGCGTTGGGGGTTTAGTTCCATGAACTGTTTTCCATGCTGGAATAAAATGAATACCCACGAACCCTGTTGGATGGTATAATTGAATGGTGAATGGTGAATATTTACTGGATTTCAAGTGCATTTCACGCTTGACCTGAGCGTGTGGTGAAACGCAATACAGACAGGGTGCCTTTGACCCTGGTGTGCACCGCAGTCCGAGTGTCCCGGTTTTTCAAAGGAAGTGAACTGTGTCTATATATATATATATATATAAAATTTCTATGGCAAAACCATAGAAACCCCTCATTTTGTTCCTTTTCAAATTAAATGTATTAAGTGTTACCACTTTATTCCAATCAAGATGACTTCAGGTGTGCCATACTTTTGTCATAAGTAAGACTGTTAGCGTTCTAGTTGTTCTTTAGAACACTCTGGGACATTCTGTCATTGGGCTATAGTTGGGCTACATCTGGCTGATATTTGGGCTACATTTGGGCTCTTTTGTCTCTGGTTGCCATCTTAGGAGACTGCATATCAGACTTTTTTTAACGAAATATAGGAGGATTTGAGAAGTCACTCAAAATGTGCCCTAATTTTTCTTTCTTCAGAACTAATCATAATTTCTACGGCAAAATGAACCCCCTCATTTTGTTCCTTTGCAAATTAAATGTTTTAAGTGTTAACACTTTATTCCAATCAAGATGACTTCAGGTGTGCCATACTTTTGTCATAAGTAAGACCGTTAGCGCTCTAGTTGTTCTTTAGAACACTCTGGGACATTCTGTCATTGGGCTATAGTTGGGCTACATCTGGCTGATATTTGGGCTACATTTGTTTTTTTGTCTCTGGTGGCCATCTTTGGGCTACATTGGGCTACATTGGGCTACATTTGGGCTCTAACATATATATAGCCCAATGTAGCCCAATATATATTTTTTCAAAGTTAATTTTCGTAAAAACCACTGGAGCACATATCTTGAGACATAGCAAAGGCACATCGGGCTACCAGTCCCTACACTTTTGCCAAGTTTGGTGGAAATCCATTCAGCCGTTCGGGCTAAAAGGTCGACCACCCTATGGAAATGAACATGGGGAAAACACGTTTTGGGACCCCCCTTTTATCTCGGCCCCCGCTTGACGAATCCCCCGAAACTTTCTATATATATGAAGGCTGACTGCGGTGTGCGTGTCAATGTAATAGCGCTTCCCTAAGCGTGTGCGTGTACCTGTGCAGGTTGTCAATAAAGTTGTATTGCACGACCACTAATGATCACTGTGGCAGCAAAAAATGGGGGCTGGTGCAGGGTGCAACGTTACCTGTATCCTAAAAGTTGGGCTGCATTTTGGAGTGGAAAACGCACACTGTAGACAGTATATGTAGTAGCCTGACACAGCTCAATGCATTTGAATTAATTGCACAGTAAGTTTACAGTCCAGGTAAAAGCCAGGTGTATCATCGGCAAGTGCCTAATAGTAGTTCAGCAGGTCTAAAGAGTCCAAGTACTACAAACCATGACAAAATGCACAAAACAAGTTACCGACATGTAGTGATGTGACGATGTGCTCTTGCAAACATGAAGGAGAAAAAACAGTATTTGGCCCGTGCTGGTGAAGACTGGTGAGTGGGCCCCTTCCTTTCCTCCTGTGAAACAAGAAAAAAGAAAAAAGTGACTAAAAACAGGATCACCTGATTCTGTACCTGTACACATGTTACTGTGAATGATAAATCAATTCATTAATATTAGCACAGTGAATAAGATGTAAGTCACTAAATGGAATAGACATCAAATGAGTATACGCAAACCAGAAATGAGGTAGAGATGAGATGTAGAGAGAAAAATCAGAGAAAAGATAACATCCACAGACGTTCATGTGAAGAAGGCCAGGCAAAGAGAGGTAAGACATCTCTGTAAATGAAAGTTATTCTTTCAGATGTATTGACAGTTCTTCTTCCTGATTCAGACCTCCTGGGATCTTGGTTTGGAAGTTTATAATGTACCTAGACTCCTTCTGTCGTAGAGTGAGAACCCTGTTACCCCCTCTGGGATGTTTGTCAATATGTTCCAAAATGAGAAAACTCACCTCTTTGGTGTTGGAGAAATGTTCTTCCCTTAAGTGTTGTGCCACAGGGTATTTGGGATCAAAGTTGGTGATAGCCCTACTATGTTCTAAGATGCGTTTTTTCACCAAGCAAGTGGTGCTGCCAATATACCATAGGTTGCAAGTGCACTCTATGGCATATATGACAAAGGTGGTGCTGCATGTGAGGAATTGGGTCAACTCTTTACTGACACCATTGTATATCACCTGTTTCCGAGATATGCTGTTGTTTCAGGCCTTGCAATGTCCAAACGGATAAAATCCTTTGAGGCTATGTTGGTTTCTTTGTGGGTAGATGGTAATGTCACTGTGTACCAACATGTCTCTGATGTTCCTGCCTCTTCTGTATGTGATACTCGGTCTGTCAGGGATCCTTCATCCTATGACATTGTCGTTTTTGAGGATCTCCCAATTCTTGGTCACTATCCTACTGCTGTTATTGGCATCAGAACAGAATGTCATGATCATTCTGGATTTGTTGTCTTTGATGTCAGTGTCCTTGTCAGGTTTGTCTGTGATGGTCACTGATCTCTCTACCAAACTAGCTCTGTCGTAGGCCCTCTTCAATGCACATTTGGGGATTCACGTTCTTTGAAGTGCTCTATGATGTTGTTGCTCTCTAACTGGTAGGCTTCTTCTGTGTTGCAATTCCTCTTCGCCCTCAGCAGTTCCCCATATGGAATACTCCATTTGAGGGTATCAGGATGACTGCTGAGGATGTGTAGGACACTGTTGCCCGCAATGGATTTTCTGAAAAGGTATGTGTGCACTCTATTGTTTAAGACTTTGAGTTTGACATCCAGATATTCTGCCTCGGTGCTGCTGATGTTACCACTCAGCGTGATATTGTGATCATTCACGTTGAGTTTCTGGGTAAAATTCAATGCCTGATCTTCTGTCCCTCTCCAAACGATGAACAAATCATCGATGTAACGGAGCCACATCAAAACCTGGTCAAAGTCAGATTGAAGATCAGGATGGGATCTAATGTCTTTCTACCAGCGTCCCATGAAGAGACTGGTGAAGCTGGGAGCAAAAAAAGATCCCATGGCCGTACCAGTCACCTGATGAACAAACTGTCATTGAACATGAAGATGTTGTTAGTCAAATAGTACTCTGTCATGTCCAACAGCATGCAGGTGTGTTAACGGAATCTAACCGGTCTGGCACTCAAGTAATGACTACATGCCTCAAGCCCCTGTTGATGATCAATGATGGTGTAGAGGCTGTGGACGTCAAGAGTGATGAACAGTAAGTCATCAACCCAAGTGAGATCTTTGATCTTATTAAGAAAGTCCTTAGTGTCTTTGATGAAGCTGGGAAGGTTCGCCACATATTCCCTCAAGAAATGATCAATATATTTTGAAATATGTTCAGCTGCACTGCCTCTGGATGACACTAAGGGTCATCCTGGAGGTCTAATGGGGTCTTTGTGTACCTTCGGGAGAAGGTAAAGCACTGGGAGGATAGGATAATCTATCCTGAGGTAACAGTATTCTTCCCCTGTGAGTATGCCTTTGTCTTTCCACATGGTCATAAGGTCCCAAATGGTCGTGATAATGGTATTGTATGTGTCTGTGGTGACTAGTTCATAGAATTTGTAATCGTCAAGTTGTCTGATTGCTTCCTCTATATACCGTTCTCGATCGAGGATAACAACATTGCCACCCTTGTCCGCAGGACGGATGCAAATATTGTCATCCTCCATGAGGGATTTAAGTGCCTGTCTTTGCTTGTGCGTGAGATTAGTGTCTCTGTTGGTGCAGTGTCCTTTGTTCTTATGTCTGAACTCATTCAGGGCTTTGCTGACACACTCGTGGAATGTCTCAATGTTGTTGTGTGGTAAAATGGGAATGAAGCTAGACTTGGGTTTGAAGTTGGTGACAGAGGATGTGTCAGTGGTAATGTCAAGTTCAGCAAACAACTGTGTGGTGGAGATGTCTTGATCAGTGATGGTGTCACTCTGGCCTAGTGCAAGCATGGAACTCAAAACATCAATGTCACAAATATTAATATTACAGTTAGTGTTATCGATCTCTCTGCTAGCCCCTCTCTCCCTATCATTGCCTTTGATTTTATGCCATTTTTTGAGCTTGAGTTTTCTCACGTATTTAAAAAGATCTGTTCTGGGATTGGCATAGTTAGAGGAGTAAGAGGGACAGAAAGAAAAACCAAGACATAGGGTCCTTTTCTCTACATTACTCATAGGACTTGTGGACAGATTAATAATGGTTTTATTAACTGTTGCGTTATCCATCAGTAGGCTCTTCAGGCGCGTGTCTTGTTGTTTCCCATGACACCATGTTCCCGGCCTCTTCTGCCATCATTGCCGGATTCTTGTCCGCTGGTTTCTGCGTTTCCTCTTCCTCTGCCTCATCCCCGTCCCCTCTGGCCTCTCGTCCTTGGTATTTATTGTTGTCCGATATTTAATCTTACGAGGGGTTGCTATACTTGATGTCAAGGACTTTTGGCGAGTTAGAGCACTTCCTCTCAATGTAAATCATTTTAAATATTGAACAGCAGTGACCAATGGGGGAGGATTTTGAATGCACTGTGCACTTTTTATAGAGGACCATATCGGGTTACATTATCCTAAAGATGCCATGTGACCAACTTGAAGTCCTAACCCTGTGAGGTATATCAGAGTTATTTGGGGTTATCATAAGAAATTGAATCACAGCATGGACTACTCCTGTGTAGTATCCGACCCTGTTCCAGATGAAGTAGATACACAGGGTGTGAGAGGGATTGAACCACGTTTTTTATTGATGAAATTATATTTTTTAATTTGTGCATTTATTCAGGCTCAGGGCTTCAAAACAACGCAGTGTGAGTTGAAATTAACAGATTTGTAAGACAACAAGGAGTTGTTACTTGAGTGTAAATTGTCAAAAAACTTTTTTGTTTTGCACAGGGCGAGCAGGAAACTTGCACTGTCACTTTAAATGTATGGGGTTATCTAACAGGGAAAATGGTGATACGGCATTGTTGTGAAGAAGGCAGTAGGCACGGTCGAAGGCATTACCTTAAGCCACAATAAACCATTAACTATTAACCAGAGCGTTTTGGGACCTGTTTTGTGACTGTGAGCGGGTTGTTGAGCCATATCTATATCTATCTTTCTATCTATCTATCTATCTATCTATCTATCTATCTATCTATCTATCTATCTATCTATCTATCTATCTATCTATCTATCTATCTATCTATCTATATATAAAAGAGTGTTTTCATGATTTCATTCATATGGATGTATATTCATGTTCTCAAGTGGATCAGTAAAGAATTATACTTTGATATTGTGACTGCTATACTGAAGACCCATATTGACACAGAATTTGCAAAAAATGCGAAGTTTTGCACAATGATTGTTTACATATTTATTAGTGTATAGATCTAATGGATTTTATTTATGTATTCGGTCAGGTATATATTCCACAATGGCACCAGAACATGTTTAATATTGAATGTTTTTTATATATTTATATATCTATATATTTGTATATTTATTAATTGTATTGGTCACTTTATATTTTTGCATTTATGCTGTTTACAAAGCTTAAACTGTTGTGCTATTTCAGCATTTTGTCGCATGGTTGATGCAACTGCTTTGCCTGTGTACGGAGTATTTTCTCTATGTTTACGTGAGTGTTCATGTGACTCACGAAAGGGTTGGACACCTAGCAAACATAAAAACAATGGCGGACGCTTAATTTTCAGTGTGCTTGAAACGCGTCGCAGAGGGAAAGAGCAATAAATATTTTCCTGCCTGAGCTGTTTGGGTCCGTCTCTCTAATTTCGCTGAATCGGAAGTTCAATAAATAAAATTAATATATATATATATATATATATATATATATATATATATATATATATATATATATATATATATATATATATATATATATATATATATATATATATATACCCAATCCTGTTCCCAAAGAAGAAGGCACACACACGAAGCTGTCAGGATACGGCTCAGGGGTTGCTTTTATTCATTTCAGGTTGGCTTGGTTGGTATTTTACCAATTCAAAGCTGTAATACTGTGCCTGGAGTGATAAATGGCTTTCGTCATTTTACAGTTCGGCAAGGTCAGCACTGTGCAAGTCCTATGCTTAAAAACTTTGCTGTAGAAATGGCAAAATACTTTGTCCATTTCTATCTCTGCATGGATAGCACTGTGCTAATCCTATGCTTAAAGACTTTGATAGAAAAGCAGACATTTAAGGTGAGCAGATCTAGAGTGTCGCTGGTGTTGAGAATGCTCTATAGAGGAGCTGCTTTTCACCTAAACTTGAGAACTTCCCAGAATTCACAGCTTTTTTTTTGCATTATTTATTCGTCACTCTATGCCTGAAAGGGTATTTTTTTTACTTATACTGGGTGCTCCCTTGTGTCTGGACAAAGCTATACCTCTCTGAAGAGCTCTAATTAGAGTGAAACACTGTGTCAGGGTTTGCTTTTATTCATTTCAGGTTGGCTTGGTTGATATTTTACCAAATCAAAGCTGGAATACTTTGCCTGGAGTTATAAAGTGCTTTTGTCATTTTACAGGTCGGCAAGGACAGCACTGTGCTATTCCTATGCTTAAAAACTTTGCTGTAGAACTGGCAAAAGACTTGGTCCATTTCTATCTCGGCGTGGATAGAACTGTGCTAATCCTATGCTTAAAGACTTTGATAGACAGCACTGTGCTAGTCCTATGCTTAAAAACTTTGCTTTAGAAATGGCAAAAGACTTTGTCCATTTCTATCTCGGCATGGCATGCACTGTGCTAATCCTATGCTTAAAGACTTTGATAGAAAAGCAGACATTTGAGGTGAACAGATCAGGGGTTATGTTTACAACAGTTCTTTATTTCGGCTTTCAGACAAGAAAAACAGACGCGTTTCTGACCTCAAGTCCTTCGTTAGTGTTTGCATGCGCCGCATTTTCCAACACAATATATACAATTCACTTCCTGTTAGATGAAAAGGAATGAAGGACAAATCATTTAAATCCAAAAGGGCAGCCATTACTAAGTGGGTTAAATTCTTCACACAATAACTTATTCGCAATGTGTTATTACCCCTGTGTTATACTGATGCCGATTTCACTAGATTAGAATGAATTTGATCTCGCTGGGTATCAGCATGTCATGGCAACTCAATAGCCCTATTTACAGATATTTACAATATATTACAGAAGATTCGAACACCATTTTAGACAGTGCGATCATCGCCTAGTTGCACAGGGAATATAGTGATTCCTATCATTGTTTATGAACATATGAATTAATCCCAAGTCGGTGAAATTCGATGTGATCTCGCCGTGTATCGGCCCATCACCGACTAGTGCAACTTTGGCAAGATCGCAGTCTAAAAAAGCCAACACCTTTGTAACATGGTTTTTTGTAATTTACAATTTTTTCATGATTTACAAATTCAACTCAATGATTCTTCCAATAGAATATATCAAAAGAATATACCAAGGATATACCCAATTACACTCTCATAATTTAGCCGTGAATCGGCTTTCACAAATTCATAAATTCATAATCAACCCCAATTCCACATTCAAAAAAACTTTGGTGTATCAACACCAGAGCCTGATTATATCCAATGATCGGATAATCATAAACCAAACAGTCTCAGATTTTAAGTCATGTGGATCGATATGAAATAAAAGAGAGCCAAGCAAAACTTATACACATATCCGATTGGCAGAAAATTCATATAACGAGAAGGAGAGAAGAGCGAACAGAAAAAACAGAAAAATATATAGCAATATATATAAAGAGAAATATATATACAAAAAAGAGATATATATGTAGAAAGATATATATGTGTGGGGGAGAGAGAAAAGAAGAAGAAAGGAAAGAGGAGAGGTAGAGATAAACTACAACAGAAAGAAAAGAGAAAAGGAAAAGGAGAATAGATCGATTATCAGGACAAAACATCTGCAAGGAATATAGTTCTTATTTCATAAATTTCTACTTGCAGACATCAATTCAAATAGCCTCCACCTGCAGTCTAGTTATTTTCCCAGGTGTACACCAAGTTCCTCTCCAATGTTAAGCCCACCCGGCTGTTTTGTCTGCATGTCAATTATATGACGCGACTCTAGTCTACGTAGGCGTGTTAATCTGTCCCCCCCTCTAGGATTTGATGGTACGTGGTCCAATCCAAAGTATTGGAGTAACTCTCGATTACTATGGTGTGCCTTGGCAAAATGCCTGGCCACAGGATAGGACACATCCTTATTCATTATGGCCCGTTGGTGTTCCAACACTCGCATCTTCACACCATTGATCGTACTCCCTATATATTTGAGACCACAGGGACATATGAGACAGTACACCACATATGGTGTTGAGCAGGTAATGAAATGCTTGATCTTTTTGGGTCGGACTAGGCCTGGAAATGAATAGGAAAGCACCCTCCGGCTGTTTTCACATGCACAGCATTTACCACAAGGGAAAAACCCCGCCATGTTTTTCAGCTTGCCCTGTCCGGTTGTTTTAGTTGGTGCAAGGTGACTATGGACTACCATATCTTTTATGGATCGTGATTTTCGGAAGGTGATAAGCGGTCTATGGGGGACATCACATCCGATCACTGGATCCGTGCGCAGTATGTGCCAGCTTTTCAAGAGCATACCTCTCAGGGCATTAGCCCCATCTGAAAATGTTGTGATCATCCTAAATTTATTCACATTTTCAGAATCTTCTGTTCTTTTTTGGATTACATACGAGCAGTTGTTGTCTGGGAATCCTTATCACTTTTTTGAGGGTTCGATCTAGCATGTCTTGATCATACCCTCTCATATGGAACCTCTGCACGCTCTCATTTGCCGCTATCATGAAATCAATGTCACGGGAGCAATTCCTTTTAAGCCTCAGTAATTCACCACATGGTATACTTTTTACTAGGCTAGGTGGATGGCTACTTTCAGCATGAAGTATGCTGTTCCCTGCCGTTGGTTTTCTGTAAAGGGCAGTCTGTCGTTTGTCTTCGCTCACAAAAACTCTTAAATCCAAGTAGTGTACTTCTTCACTGCTGATGTCAGCAGTAAATTTCAGATGTAGATCGTTTCTATTTAGGTCCATGATGAAATCATTGGCATCTGTGGAGGAGCCCCTCCACACCACAAACAGGTCGTCGATATAACGACGCCACATCACAATATTCTCTGCCCATTTGCTGTTTTCACCGGCAAAGGCCACCTGCTCCTCCCACCAGCCCACAAAGAGATTCGCGTAGCTGGGGGCGAAGCAGGTTCCCATCGCCGTCCCTGAGGTTTGTTTAAAGAAAGTACTTTGGAACAAAAAGATGTTGTTTTGTAAACAGAACTCTAGCATCTCAATCAACATTGTACCATGCTCTCGATATTTGCCAGATCTCATATCGAGAAAATATTTAACAGCCTCGACCCCCTTATCGTGCTTTATGCAGGTGTACAAGCTAGTGATGTCTAGAGTAATGAGCAAAAAAGAATTGTCCCATGTGATGTGTGCAATCTGTTCAATGAAATGTTTCGTATCTCTAACATACGATTTTAAGTCCACTACAAATTTTGCCAGAAAAGAGTCAATGTAAATCGATAAGTTCTCCGTCAATCCACCCTTGGATGACACGATAGGTCGTCCCGGAGGATTTACCAAGTCTTTATGAACTTTGGGAAGCTGATAAAAAGTAGGAGTTATTGGCTCAGGGTTACGTAGAAACAGGAATTCGTTCATAACCAACATGGATTTATTCCGCCATTTAGTCAGAAGATCATGATATAATTTTCTGCTACATTCGTATTCTTCTTCATTGGTAACAAGATAATTTTCCAGATTTTCCAATTGTCCGAGAGATTCTTGACAATATTGGTCTCTAGATAGCAGAACAATGTTCCCCCCTTTGTCGGATGGCTTTAGAACAATCTTATCATTCTTCTGAATGTTATCTAAGGCGGACACTTGTTCCTTAGTCAAATTATTTTTGCTTTTCCAGTTCACTCTTTTGTTGGCGTTTGCTCTAAATTTGACTAAATCCTGTATCACGGCCTCTGAGAAGGTGTCTATGGCGTCGTATGGCATTTGAGGGTTAAACTGTGAGGGAGCTCGAAAGTTCGTTTGGGGTGATTGTTGTTCAACACTAGTTTGAATCCCCGTTGTTTGGGTTTGTTCTTCCCTAAGTTTTTCCAATACTTGAACTGAATTTAAGTCCTTCACAGTTAACACATCAGTAAGTTGTACAGTTGCTCTTTTTTTCGATTTCCAAGAATCCACGACACTAGGTTTGATTTTGTGAAATTTGTGCAGTTTCATTTTCCTAACTAATTTAAACAGGTCAATCCTTGTTTGTGTGAATTCCAGTCGGTCACTCGGGCAGAAGCTGAGGCCCAATTGCAAGGTGTTTTTCTCAACCTCTGTTAGATCTTGGTTGGTTAAATTAATGATAGTCAGATTTTCACTGCGATCTACCACCTGTTGCCCTTCTTGCGGGTGTTGTAATTCGCCACCTTGCCTCTTCCTCTTCCTCTGCCAACTGCCCCTCCGGGTTTGTCGTCGTCTTCTGGGGGTTTGGTCTTTCCCCCTCTCAACCACGTCTTTTGAATGACGTTGAACTCCAAGTGAAAAGGGTTCTTCCGTAATTGACTTGCGGTTCCTAGTTCCTCATCTCCAGAGGGTTCCTCATCTGTGACACTTGATTCTGAGGTTGCTGCTTCGACTGGTGGCTCTGTGGCCTGTTTTTTGTTCTTGTTTTTCATGGCCGCTCTTATGCCATCATATTTTTGGGAGAATGTTAATATTCTTCCCTGAGCGTAATCACGTTCGTCCCGCTCAAATTTCTCCTGTTTCCTCAATCTTATTTTCTCTGTGGCCTGTTTTTTGTTCTTGTTTTTCATGGCCGCTCTTATGCCATCATATTTTTTGGAGAATGTTAATATTCTTCCCTGAGCGTAATCACGTTCGTCCCGCTCAAATTTCTCCTGTTTCCTCGATCTTATTTTCAACTCGTACTTCATCAGCCTCTTTTTCATATCATCTCTTAATTGTTGTACCTTAGTTTGATCCTCTTCCTTCAAAAGCTCTCTCTCCAGGGAGGCAATTTCTTCAAGGGCTTTTGTTCGATCGCTCCAGGCAAATTAACAAGTAGGTTCAACATCGCTTTGCAGGATGCTGCTGTCAACTCTGCCCATTGCTCCAGTAACATGGGATCCGGGTTTTCATAGGCCGGAACGGTGTATATTCTGAGCCCTCTAGGGACTTTATCGACATCCATGTAATTCTGTAGCGAGGTGGCCTCCCACCATTTTCTGATCTCTTTTTCACTACATCGCTCCAACTTGTTACATAGCGTTATGAGGGTGTTATGAGACTTCGTCCCTTCACCCCCCTGAGCCGGTGTAACCCGTACATTGGGTATTCTCTTCTTGAAAATGTCCAATGCCGCCTCACGGCGGTCCGTTTCATCACACATCTTGTCAGTAGCTTTGTGCCGACGCGGGAAACCTCACCGCGTTTTAGTTAACATAACCCCCTCGCCCTGCTTGGCTGTCAGTCAGTTTGCAAATGCTGATATAAAGTAAGGAGACTCACGTTTTATCAGTCGCTCTCGTCGCAACCCGTGTTGCGTGGATCCTCTCTGACTGTGCTTTGCGGTGCCCCGGTACACGTAACTTCCAGCTCCTGAGTGTACCAAAGACTCCCGAGGCAATCGACTTGTGTTCCCACCACTTAGTTATTTCTTATTTGGTTTTTTTCCTCCAGGGCTTTTAACAATTGCTTTATATCCTGATTCGCATTGGATATTTCACTAGTGCACTAGCACTAAAGCGTCAACTAGTGAAATATCCAATGCGAATCAGGATATAAAGCAATTGTTAAAAGCCCTGGGGAAAAAAAACAAATAAGAAATAACTAAGTGGTGGGAACACAAGTCGATTACCAAGAATGAAGAGGGAGGACGTGTGCCCAGAGGCTTAAGGATACTATTAGCGCCCAGTTTTGAAGACCCAAACCCCGCGATGTTGAAGGAGTGGGGAGAAAGTAATTTGTTGGCCTCGATGAACTTGGTTAAGATTTTAATTAAGTATGATTTACTGGACCGTCAAACTTTATTGGAGGAAATTGCAAAGATCAATGATGATTTAGATAAAGTGGTTCAGGCAGAGCAGAAAGACTTAATTATGAAAACACGCAAATAAATAAGTGAAAGGTTGAGCAAACACAAGGAAAGAATTAAAATACGCAAGGTTCATACATTTTTGCCAGATCAGAAAGACTATGAACTTGGACTGATTTATACTTTTTCCCGCAAATTTGACCAGGCAAAAAGATTAAGGTTCAATACTAACAATGCAAACAAACCACAACAACAAGGACAACGCAGCCAAGGGGGCAATACAGTGGATTCAGATGTTGACGCAATATCTGTGTCAAGCACATCGGGCTCGGAATCAAGCACAGAGGAAGGGTCACATTAAACAAAATACTAGATCTGGGTGAGGAAATAGATTATTTAGTGGAGGATCGTTTGCAAACTCTCCATCGAAGAATGCAGAACAACCAAACAGGAAAAGGTGCAACGTGAGGCGGAGAGCAAGGAGAAAATGCCGCAAAGCCACCACAACAACAAAAAAAGAAACTGTGGTTCAACTACAAAAAAAAGCAATTAATAATTGTACAATTACAAACTTGTCCAATGAAACCTTAACTGTAGCTGAAGAACAACATCTAGCCTTGGGGCTAAATTTCTGCCCTGGGAGTACTTTCAACTATACCAGCACAAGAGCAGATATTTTTTGCTTTATAAGAAAGCTCAAATTAAAAACGTTTTTTGCATTGAAAGTAACCAATGCTGCAGAAGAGGATAGCAGCAATGTTTGCGCAAAAACTAAACGCAAACCACCTTTAGCCGCGGCTGCAGATGCAAAATTGTTGTTAACTCTATGTGATTTGGGAAAAACAACCAGTACAGTGGTACAACCAGAGGCGATAGAAATATCAAGTACTCAGAGTGAGTTACAAGGAATTGACATTGCACAAAAAGGAGCTGGAGAAAGCCCTTTTAAAGTGACAAGTTTGTCCCTATGTTGCCTAAAGACACGGTAGATATATTTCATGAATGTGTGGTCGAGGAACTAAAACAATTGAATCGGAAAGTCAAGAGTAACAAGCGCGTGCAAACCTACAATGAAGTCCAATATACGAACCTAAGTGACAAACTCAGCAAAAATCATGAAATTGTAATCAATAAATCAGACAAAGGAGGAAACATTGTTCTCTGGCAAAAAAATGACTACATCAATGAGGCCATGAGACAGTTGGAAAATGTCGATTGCTATGTTAAAACGAATGGCTGGAAAATAAAAAAACAAGGGATGGATTGAAAAAGCGCCTGACATCATATAAAAGGGAAGGTCTGATACCATCTACAGAGTTTGGCTTTCTCCATACTGAAAACCCTGTGATGCCAAGCATGTATTTAATACCTAAAATACATAAGATGAAATCTCCAACACCCGGAAAACCGATCATTTCGGCAATCAGCAGTATGAGTGAAAATATCTTGCGGTATATTGATATTTATTTGCAGGATCATGTGAAAAGTCTACCCAGTTACATCAAGGATACTGGGGATTCTATAAAACAAATTGAACTCAATCAAATGGCAAGATGACTGGTGTATGCTAACGTTAGACATAGAATCACTATACACCCACATTGATCACGATGAAGGAGTAGAAGCCATAGAATATTATTTGGGACACAGATCATGCGAATATTACAGTCACAACAAAATGTTATGTGAATTGGTGAGCTGGTGTTTGCATAATAATTTTTTTATGTTCGGTAAAGATATTTGGAGACAGATTAGGGGTGTGGCGATGGGATCCTGCTTCTCCCCCAGCTATGCATGTTTACATGTAGGCTGCAGGGAGGAGCGGGATCTCATCGTCCCCCCAGGTTTAATCATGTACAGCATTGGATACGATTTATAGATGATGTCTTTTGTGTGTGGGAGGGGGATGAATCTAGTGCCCGAACTATTGTGAATTCATTGAATAACAACAAGTATAACCTCTTTTTTACATCTAATGTAAGCACAATCAAATCTGAGTTTTTAGATGTACAGGTTATAATAGAAGACCACACCATCACAACATCCTCATTCCGTAAACAGACTTGTCAGAACTCAAAGAATAAAATCTCGTTGGCTTACCGGTTCTTGCACGGGAACAGAGATGCTAGGTCCCTAATCCCTCTTAGCAATGGCCGGGGGTCATTCTTTAGAACCTCCAAGTCATTACCTTAAGGGATTGGGGAATTGGATAAAATAATAAACAAAGAAGAGACAGGTCCAGACTTGGCTCCTTCGTCAGCTTCTTGCCAAACGTTCACTCTTCCGTTTTTAGGAACCTGCAATTTAACACATCATTATAACCAACAATTCTATTCTAACTTGGTTTTCTACTATGGGTATTCAGATCTCACCCACCCTGGCTACGCTGGACTCTGCTTCTCTTCTGTTCTAGTGTATACAGTTATCCTCCTCAGTTAGTTGTTACTATTTTGAAAAATAAGAATAAGTTAGTGCTTATTTTCTCTATTACCTACACTCTCTCAATATAGCCTAATAATGTAGTGCACTCACTTCACTAACTAGAAGAGTTGTCTTTAAGTGGGGTTCTGCTATCTCACTCTTGTCTTTGTAAAGCTGCTTATGTATCTGTGACTAATTCTCCTGAATCTGTTCTGTTATTACTTTTCAGGTTCTTGAAGAATAGGGGGAAGCAAGACATTTCCAAGGGTGAGAATTAACAGTTATTTACATATGCAATGTTCTTAACTCATCTCTCTGGTTAACTTCACCAGGTTTTTAACACCTTCTTATTTTTATTTTCTTTTGTCTTTCGGCTTGCTAGAATTCGAAAAACGTTATATTTATAATAGGTAAGTTCTTATTGACTTGTCACAATTATCAATGACGTTTTTTCACTTAGCTCTGTCTTCTATGGAATCTGCTCCTCAGCACGAGCGGAATCTCCCTTCCGAGTTATTAAACTCTGCAACCGAACGTATTCTTTCAGGACGACTGTCTCTCTCTCTCTCCTCGGGCAAACAGTTGGCTGCGTTACTCTTCTGCTGACAGGAAACGCGCACGTCTTTTCCTGAAGCCGTCACTGCATCTGAAACTCTGCCGCTTCAGACTCGCGCTTGGATAAAGCGCCGAGTCTCTGACTTGAACATCGAATTTTGTTTCTTGTCAAAACAAAATTGGAATTACTGGGAAACACTAGGGTTTTTCTTGAATTACTGGGACTTTTACCAAGGACGTCTTCTCTGGCGGTAAAACTCAGGCGAAGTGCGCAGATGACAGTGCGCTCGCGGCTCACCTCACCTTCTCAACAGCTGCGCTCAAAAGACTAGACCGCTATCCCATTCTGGGACATGGGCACCTTGGCAGCCATCTTAGTTCTCCTCAGATTCACCAATTTGGACCAAGTATCAACACCATATGTACCTGGGCACGTTTTGGTCGAGTTTACACAGCAAAGTCCATGAGTGGGTCTTAAGGTCCTGACAGTACCCCCCCAACAAGGCAGGTTCTCTCTCCCTGGGTTTCATGGGAAATCGCTGATGAAATGACTTGATTAATCTAGGAGCATGAACATCCTCCTTCAGCTCCCAAGATCGCTCCTCTGGACCATAACCCTTCCAGTCGATTAGATAATATAATCTTCCTCTGGATCTCTTTGCATCTAAAATTTCTTTTACTTCAAACTCAGTTCCTGTCTCTAACTGAATTGGCTTTGGGGGTGATTGAATTCTCAAATCCGTGGAAACCTTTTTTAACAAGGAAACATGAAAAACTGAATGGATTCTCAACTTATTGGGTAGCTTCAATCGATAGGTGACCTGATTAACCTTTTCTTCCACTGGATATGGGCCGATAAAACGAGGTTGAAACTTTCGGTTCCCTTTTAATCTTAAGTTCTTTTTGCTTAGCCAAACTCGATCTCCTGTAGTCAAAAAAGGCCCTTCTCTTCTTTTTAGATCTGCGTAACTCTTGTACTTTTCTTTAGCTATCTTGAGATTGTCTCCCGCCTTTTGCTGTATTTGACGTAAGTGTGAAACTACCTCTTTCACTGCTGGGACTGATATATCCGTTTGTCGAATGGTAGCATTTGGATGTCTGCCATAATTTAAGTAAAAGGGGGAGTAACCTGTTGAACTATTCTTTGCATTATTGTGGGAAAATTCCGCAGCCCACAGATAATCCGACCAATTACCCTCCTCTTTCAAAAGAATCAGTCGCAGTAATTGTTTTAATTCTTGGTTTACCCTCTCTGTCTGCCCATCGGTCTCAGGGTGATAGCTGGTGGAGAATCTAACCTCAGTACCTAATCCTTCCATAAAAGCCCTCCAAAAATGTGACACTGTGAGACTTGGCCCTTTCCCCAGAAATGTTTCGCTTTTTATCCCCTGTTAATTTAGAATGCCCCTATTGAAACAACACTGTATAGGCTTTGGGAGGTGGAGAATGCCCTGTGTAGTTTAAAACTAGTGTTAAAGTACAGGTACTTCCTACCCCTAACATGGCTGCCACAGACCACTGCTGTAGCAGCGTGGTTTAGTGGGCGCATTCTAGTAGCCAGGGGCTGGCTGGAACCCTCAGGCAATGTATCCATCTTAGCCTGCCAGCCTGTCCACAGGTAGAATGGTGGAACCTCCTGGAAGCCTCTGGAACCTTCTGGGAGAGTTGAGGTGACAAAAAATTGACACCAACTGACACTACCAACTGTCAACTGGCACTATAAAAGGAAAGGGAGGGAACTTTCCTGGGTAGAGAAGCTGAGGGGAAGACCTGGGGTAGTACCTACGCAGGAGGATAGGCAGTGGGGGTCAGGGCAGGGTCTTATGATGCTGGAATGACAGGGCCTAGTGTGCTGCTTTACAAGTGTTGAGGTATCCTGTTCCCCCCCCCCACTGACCTAGCCCCGCGGCAGGGAACCCCCAGGGACCACTTGAGGGGATTGGCTGAGGAGATCTAACACCAGCCACCAACTTAACCCCCTTCAAGGAATAAGAAACCAAAGGAAACAAGAAACCAACTGCTATTTACAAGGGCGCAAGAAACAGCTGCGCCAAGAAGAAATCAAGGAACCGGTAACCAAGAAACTTACAAAGACGCAAGGACATAAGGCGCCAAGAAGAGACTGAATCACCACAGGACACCTGAAGAACCACCCAGGTATTGGCGCTGTGTTGCTCACTGTGCCCCTGACGCCACCTGGGGTCCCTGTGCTAACCTACCGCTGCTGTGTGGCATGTCCTGTGAGCTGCCTCTATCTTAAAGCAACTGCTGATGAAGTGTCAACCTAGAAACTGCCTAAGCGCTACATTGCCCTCCAAGCGCTTAACTGGTGCTGTGTCCTGTGGGAGCGCTGGGAATAGCCTGCAGGGCTGTGGAAGTTGCCCCCCTGTAAAGCGCTGTGATCCTTTGATCTACTGGGGCCCGGAGACTGTTGTACCTGTGAGAAGCGCTGGCAGCAGTATCCCCGAGGCGCTACAAGTGTTAAGCGCTCACCTGCTGTGCCTTAGAGGCTCTGAAGTGGCCGAGCGCTGCACCGCCTTGTGTCCTGGAGTGGAGGCTCTGAAGCGCTGTGTTCCCAAAGGCGCTGCCCGCTGTGCCCCTGTGTCGCGGGAGCATCTGCATCGTCTTCTGCCCCCATCGGCGGCCCTCGGTGCCAGGAGAGGGCCGCGACCGCATCGCTGCACGAGGAGAATACCGCCGCACCCCGCACCCCGCACCCCGGGGGGCTCTCGGGGCCTTGTGCTTGCTGACGCGGCCCGGCGCTCTCTCGTTGGCGCCGGTGCCGCTTTCATTCTCCCCTCGGCGGCCCTCAGTGCCTGGAGAGGGCCGCCGTGAAAATTACCTCAGACCGTGGTAGGCCCGACGAAGCCAGCCTGCCGGCCTCACGTGACGGGGGCGTCGGAAGTGACTCCGCCCCCGCCACACTTTGATTGGCCGCTGGCGCCGTGCCCCCGCAGGCCGCGCAGCCATTGGCGGCTGCGGGAGCACCCACGTCCTCATTGGTTTTCTGCCTCAGCCCCCGCAGATCGCTACGCGATTGGCTGCAGGGGTCTAGCCCCCACCTGCCGGCGCAACTTCCCCCGGGCCCTGACCGGCTTACATACACACCGGAGGGCTCACGAAGAAGCCAGAGTCCTCCCCTAGACGTCACCCGGGCCCCGAGCGGGCTGAAGACAGACAGGTAATCCCCAGAGGAGGAGGGCGGCCTGCCGGAGAGCACGCGGGGCCTCCTAGGTGCAGAAAGGAAGCCCCGCGACCGCCCCTCCCCTCGGGAAACTCAAATTGGGCCCCGTAGGCTCCCAGTTGTATGAAAGAAGTTCCCTGGACTGGGCAGGAGCCCGAAGTAAGCATTGGGTGACTGCTTGGGAACCGAGTTAACCCTCTGGTAGGGGGTTGTTCTGTTGGCCTGCCCCCGAGCAGGAAGCCTGATTCCTGTTGTTGTGACATACGAGCAGGGGGTCAGATGCCTCAATGAGCCACTTCTACGCCTGGGTTAGGGGAGGAAATACTCACTGCCTGCCTGGGGTAAGGTTCCAGGCTTATTTAGGCCTACATGTATTTAACCTGCTGAAAGAAAGGTTGTCTAAATGCCTACTGGGTTACAATGAAAGGTCCATAGCTCGGTAATGTTGATGCATACTTAATGGAAGGTTTTCCTTGTACTAGTTAAATGCACTACATTTAATGATCTGGTTAGCCCTGATTTAGTAAAGGTTCATTACCAGCGAATGAGATTATTGTAATGTTATTCCTGACTAAGGAGATGTTTCACTTATGCTTAGGAAGTGTATCTTCCCGCCTGATTGTAATGACCTGTTTACTCGTGGGCGATGGGATGTTGGTTCATGTCTACTGCTAGGGTTATTCTTACCTAGAGAAATGTTGATGCATTGCCTACCAGTGTATAATGAAATGTCCTACTCTGGTTTAGTGACATGCAAACTTCTGACGCAATGAAAAGTTATTAAGAAGTAATGGAAGACTATGCCTTCATTGTATGTGTTACATTAGTGAATTGCTCCCTTTTCTCTACCCCAAGGAAATGTGTTGTTGAACTGCTTATCTTTATGGCAGGAAATGTTTACCCTGGTATTGGACTGTTTTAGAGGTCCCAAGGTCCATAGTTTTTAGGCCTCAATTCCTAATAGGGGAACCCCCTGTTTAGGGGCTGTAAATGAAAGCCTACCGTTCCCTGACGAAGAGTGATAGCAACTGCTAGACCCAAACCCAGGGATTATCCATATTCCGCCTAGTGTCCTGTTCAGCCTAGGCCTTATGAAAGGTTTACCTGTTATGGTAATGCGTTCTGTTATAACTTCTTAATGTATTTGATGCAGGTGCTGACCAGGAGCAAGGCGTAGGTCAGGCCTGTGTTATTCTAAAAATGTATTTAATCAATATTTAATATTTATGGAACATCTAATATTTATTATTTATTCATCCAGTATTTATTGCCAAGTGTTCTCACACATGTATTTTAGTGGAAAGCGGATAAGCTAATTTTATGATGAATTCCTAATACCCTGATCCTGCTCTATCTTAATAAAGTTAACTTGAGTTTTTACACAAGCTCACTGGAGTGGCGTCCCTAATTGCGTGCTCATGTTTCTGACTCAGTGGTTGCTTGTGCTGCATGGTTGCTTAACACATAAGCTTTCTGATGCCTACCCGCTCATGCCATGCTACCCTAGGGGACTGGTGACCCCAGTTCCAACATATTGGTGTCGAGCGGTGGGATCCAGGACTTGTGACCATGCAGCACCCTCCATTGGGACAGGGTGCACAGCAATTGGGCTGCACAATTATTGTGTGTGTAAGCCAAAGTAATTGACCCCTCCACTGTCTAGCCTGTGAGTGTATCAAGATCTGTTAGACCTAATCCTGTCACCCACGTCCTGGTATCTTTTCCCAGATTTATCTGAGTCCCCACCTGGCATAATGGAGTTTTGTCAGGGGATGGGGGTGTCTGTTGGGCGGAGGGAAGAAGGAACTCCGTACCACTTTGGGGGCACGGGTAGGAGCCCACCCAGAGGGGATGGGAACAGGAGGGGCAGGTCACACCCAGGGAGGCGGGCACACCAGAAGACCCAGGCCTACTCAAAATTGTTGTGTCTGACAATGTGCTACCGGGAGGATGTTCTGGGGCAGGGAGTAGAGTAACTGGGGGTGTGCGTCGTCTAAGATGATAGAGCATGAGAGGGAGAGTGAGAGCCTTGCAATGGATGAGAGGAAGCTGGTGCACAGGCTTCAGCTAGAAGAGTTAGAGCTGAAGGCCTTGGAATTATGTGTACCAGGTGCTTCCAATGGTGGCAGCGTACCCGAGGTTCGGAGTTTAGACCAGTCACAGAGTGTAGGACCTGGACTGGGGTTTCAGGATCAGGAATTGCCTGACCTGGAGGGTGGGGTACCGGTAACTAAGGACCCTACCGGTGTGACTCCCAGGGGTACCTCTCCGGGTAGGAGGGTGTGCGGAACTCTGGGAGGGGGTGCAGAGGGAGGAAGGACTCTCCTCTGGCACCGGTCCAGCCACAGGGCGAAGATCCTGGGTTGGGTGGCCAGGTTCAGGGGTTGCCTGACCTGGCGGGAGGAATCTCTGTATTCAGAGTTCCTCCGGTTGTGACTTCCAGGGGTACCTATCCGGGGAGGAGGGTGCGGAACCCTGGAAGGGGGTGCAGAGGGAGGAAGGACTCTCCTCTGGCACCGGTCCAGCCACAGGGTTAAGATCCTGGGTTGGGTGGCCAGGTTCAGGGGTTGCCTGACCTGGCGGGAGGAATCTCTGTATTCAGAGTTCCCCCGGTTGTGACTCCCAGGGGTGTCCCGAGGTGCCCCAGCTGTGGTCACTGGGCCTGGAGTGTTCTTTAAGAGAACCCCAGGTTGGGAGACTAGGCTGTCCCGATGTGTCATCCAGGAGGGAGGGTGCGGAACCCTGGGAGGGGGTGCAGGGAGAGGTAAGTCTCGCCCCTGTCACCAATTCAACTTAAGGGTTTAGACCCTAGGTTGAGGAGGAGAGTGGAAAAAGGTACCACGGGCCTGGGGCGACTGCCCCCCACTCTGAGAGAGAGTAAGGGCCAGAGACATCTGGATTGGAGGTCTGTCCTGGCCGCATCCCACTAGGAACACCAGTGGGGTGGTTGGATTAGCGAGGATGTCATGGTGGTATTGGGCCTGCGTCCACCTTTTTCCGCCCCAAGCAGGGAAGCCCGTCAAGGGAATGATCAGTCTACCCTGGCTTTTGGCTGGGGGGGAGATGTGTGAGACTTGGCCCTTTCCCCAGAAATTTTTCGCTTTTTATCCCCTGTTAATTTAGAATGCCCCTATTGAAACAACACTGTATAGGCTTTGGGAGGTGGAGAATGCCCTGTGTAGTTTAAAACTAGTGTTAAAGTACAGGTACTTCCTACCCCTAACATGGCTGCCACAGACCACTGCTGTAGCAGCGTGGTTTAGTGGGCGCATTCTAGTAGCCAGGGGCTGGCTGGAACCCTCAGGCAATGTATCCATCTTAGCCTGCCAGCCTGTCCACAGGTAGAATGGTGGAACCTCCTGGAAGCCTCTGGAACCTTCTGGGAGAGGTGAGGTGACACCAACTGACACCAACTGACACTACCAACTGTCAACTGGCACTATAAAAGGAAAGGGAGGGAACTTTCCTGGGTAGAGAAGCTGAGGGGAAGACCTGGGGTAGTACCTACGCAGGAGGATAGGCAGTGGGGGTCAGGGAAGGGTCTTATGATGCTGGAATGACAGGGCCTAGTGTGCTGCTTTACAAGTGTTGAGGTATCCTGTTCCCCCCCCACTGACCTAGCCCCGCGGCAGGGAACCCCCAGGGACCACTTGAGGGGATTGGCTGAGGAGATCTAACACCAGCCACCAACTTAACCCCCTTCAAGGAATAAGAAACCAAAGGAAACAAGAAACCAACTGCTATTTACAAGGGCGCAAGAAACAGCTGCGCCAAGAAGAAATCAAGGAACCGGTAACCAAGAAACTTACAAAGACGCAAGGACATAAGGCGCCAAGAAGAGACTGAATCACCACAGGACACCTGAAGAACCACCCAGGTATTGGCGCTGTGTTGCTCCCTGTGCCCCTGACGCCACCTGGGGTCCCGGTGCTAACCTACCGCTGCTGTGTGGCATGTCCTGTGAGCTGCCTCTATCTTAAAGCAACTGCTGATGAAGTGTCAACCTAGAAACTGCCTAAGCGCAACATTGCCCTCCAAGCGCTTAACTGGTGAAGAATTGCTGTGTCCTGTGGGAGCGCTGGGAATAGCCTGCAGGGCTGTGGAAGTTGCCCCCCTGTAATGCGCTGTGATCCTTTGATCTACTGGGGCCCGGAGACTGTTGTACCTGTGAGAAGCGCTGGCAGCAGTATCCCCGAGGCGCTACAAGTGTTAAGCGCTCACCTGCTGTGCCTTAGAGGCTCTGAAGTGGCCGAGCGCTGCACCGCCTTGTGTCCTGGAGTGGAGGCTCTGAAGCGCTGTGTTCCCAAAGGCGCTGCCCGCTGTGCCCCTGTGTCGCGGGAGCATCTGCATCGTCTTCTGCCCCCATCGGCGGCCCTCGGTGCCAGGAGAGGGCCGCGACCGCATCGCTGCACGAGGAGAACACCGCCGCACCCCGGGGGGCTCTCGGGCCTTGTGCTTGCTGACGCGGCCCGGCGCTCTCTCGTTGGCGCCGGTGCCGCTTTCATTCTCCCCTCGGCGGCCCTCAGTGCCTGGAGAGGGCCGCCGTGAAAATTACCTCAGACCGTGGTAGGCCCGACGAAGCCAGCCTGCCGGCCTCACGTGACGGGGGCGTCGGAAGTGAATCCGCCCCCGCCACACTTTGATTGGCCGCTGGCGCCGTGCCCCCGCAGGCCGCGCAGCCATTGGCGGCTGCGGGAGCACCCACGTCCTCATTGGTTTTCTGCCTCAGCCCCCGCAGATCGCTACGCGATTGGCTGCAGGGGTCTAGCCCCCACCTGCCGGGCCCTGACCGGCTTACATACACACCGGAGGGCTCACGAAGAAGCCAGAGTCCTCCCCTAGACGTCACCCGGGCCCCGAGCGGGCTGAAGACAGACAGGTAATCCCCAGAGGAGGAGGGCGGCCTGCCGGAGAGCACGCGGGGCCTCCTAGGTGCAGAAAGGAAGCCCCGCGACCGCCCCTCCCCTCGGGAAACTGCCATTGGGCCCCGTAGGCCCCCAGTTGTATGAAAGAAGTTCCCTGGACTGGGCAGGAGCCCGAAGTAAGCATTGGGTGACTGCTTGGGAACCGAGTTAACCCTCTGGTAGGGGGTTGTTCTGTTGGCCTGCCCCCGAGCAGGAAGCCTGATTCCTGTTGTTGTGACATACGAGCAGGGGGTCAGATGCCTCAATGAGCCACTTCTACGCCTGGGTTAGGGGAGGAAATACTCACTGCCTGCCTGGGGTAAGGTTCCAGGCTTATTTAGGCCTACATGTATTTAACCTGCTGAAAGAAAGGTTGTCTAAATGCCTACTGGGTTACAATGAAAGGTCCATAGCTGGGTAATGTTGATGCATACTTAATGGAAGGTTTTCCTTGTACTAGTTAAATGCACTACATTTAATGATCTGGTTAGCCCTGATTTAGTAAAGGTTCATTACCAGCGAATGAGATTATTGTAATGTTATTCCTGACTAAGGAGATGTTTCACTTATGCTTAGGAAGTGTATCTTCCCGCCTGATTGTAATGACCTGTTTACTCGTGGGCGATGGGATGTTGGTTCAAGTCTACTGCTAGGGTTATTCTTACCTAGAGAAATGTTGATGCATTGCCTACCAGTGTATAATGAAATGTCCTACTCTGGTTTAGTGACATGCAAACTTCTGACGCAATGAAAAGTTATTAAGAAGTAATGGAAGACTATGCCTTCATTGTATGTGTTACATTAGTGAATTGCTCCCTTTTCTCTACCCCAAGGAAATGTGTTGTTGAACTGCTTATCTTTATGGCAGGAAATGTTTACCCTGGTATTGGACTGTTTTAGAGGTCCCAAGGTCCATAGTTTTTAGGCCTCAATTCCTAATAGGGGAACCCCCTGTTTAGGGGCTGTAAATGAAAGCCTACCGTTCCCTGACGAAGAGTGATAGCAACTGCTAGACCCAAACCCAGGGATTATCCATATTCCGCCTAGTGTCCTGTTCAGCCTAGGCCTTATGAAAGGTTTACCTGTTATGGTAATGCGTTCTGTTATAACTTCTTAATGTATTTGATGCAGGTGCTGACCAGGAGCAAGGCGTAGGTCAGGCCTGTGTTATTCTAAAAATGTATTTAATCAATATTTAATATTTATGGAACATCTAATATTTATTATTTATTCATCCAGTATTTATTGCCAAGTGTTCTCACACATGTATTTTAGTGGAAAGCGGATAAGCTAATTTTATGATGAATTCCTAATACCCTGATCCTGCTCTATCTTAATAAAGTTAACTTGAGTTTTTACACAAGCTCACTGGAGTGGCGTCCCTAATTGTGTGCTCATGTTTCTGACTCAGTGGTTGCTTGTGCTGCATGGTTGCTTAACACATAAGCTTTCTGATGCTTACCCGCTCGTGCCATGCTACCCTAGGGGACTGGTGACCCCAGTTCCAACAGACACAAACTGAGTACCTCTGTCTGATATTACAATCTTGGTTATCCCATGTATCCTGACTATCTGGGAACTGAAATGAGTAGCTAACTGCTTGGCAGAAGGAACCCCCTTTAATTCTGTAAAATGGGCCATCTTGGAAAAGGCATCTACTACTACAAGGATGGTATCGAAGCCTTGACTATTGGGTAATTCCGTGATAAGATCGAGGGTTACTGTGTGCCATAGTTAAGGTGGTGTGGGTAAGGGTTGCAATAGGCCTTTTGGGGCCTGTCGTTCCGATTTTCCCTGAGCGCAGACCTCACATAACTTAACATACCTCTCAATATCCGAAGTCCTCTTGGGCCACTAATAGTGTCTCTTAATTAATTCCTCTGTCTTGGATTCTCCTTTATGCCCAGCCATTTTATCATCATGGCACTCGCGCATCACTTGTAGTTGTAACTCCGTAGTGGGGATATACAAGGCATCATGGTAATAGGGCAATTGCCGAATGATCTTCCTGTTCAAATCCTCTTTTGCCCACTCCTGCATAACCTCTGGACTCATGCTGTCAGCGATATCTCTTTCCACAATGATTGAGGTCGTGACTCCAATTATCTTTTCGCTAGGAATGATTGGTTGGTTCTCTGTGAAAGCTTTCTGAGCCTCTGTGCCTATTCGAGATAATGCATCTGCCTTTCCATTCTGGGCTCCAGGACGATACGTCATCACGAATTCGTAGTCTGCAAAATACAAGGCCCACCTCAATTGTCTGGGTGTAAGGGTTCTGGCAGTTTTTAAGAATTTCAAGTTGCGATGATCAGTAAACACTGTTACTTGATGTTGGGCTCCCATCAGATAATGTCGCCATTCTTTAAAGGCATCTTTAATGGCCAACAACTCCTTCTCAGTGATGGTGTAGTTGATTTCTGCCTGAGTCAGTTTTCTGGATCGGTAAGCAACTGGATGTAACTGGCCTTTGGTTTTTGTGTCGTTGAGATAGTACTCCACCCACGGCTTGGTCCGACGCATCCGTCTCCACATAGAAGGGTTCAGTAGGATCCGCGTGTAGCAGGGCAGGTGCTGTGGTGAAATCCTTTTTCAAAGACTGAAAGGCTTCCTCCGACTCCTTTAGCCATTCAAACTTGGTTCCTTTTTTCAGCAGTTTAGTAAGTGGAAGGATCTTTCGGGAGAATTCCTTAATAAATCTCCGATAAAAATTAGCAAATCCGATGAAGCCTTGGACTTCTTTTACACTCGTTGGAGATTCCCAGTTCGTAACAGCTTCCACTTTTCGCTGGTCCATCAGTATTCCAGTAGGTGAAATAACAAAACCTAAGAACTCCACTTGTGAAACATCGAAGGCACATTTTTCCAATTTGACAAACAACTTATTTTCTTGCTGCTTTCTCAAAAACCCTTCACTTGTTCGTGGTGTCTTGCGACGTCAGGTGAATAGCTCAAGATGTCATCAATATAGACAATAGCGCACTGATCAATAAACTCTTTTAAGACGTCATTGATGAAGTGCTGAAAGGCGGTTAGCGCATTGCATAATCCATAAGGCATTACCTGGTATTCGAAAAGGCCAAATCTTGTCCGAAATGCCGTCTTCCACTCATCGCCTTCATGCATTCGAACTAGATGGTATGCACCCCTCAAATCCAATTTAGTGTAGACTTGGGCGCCTTTTACTTGATCTAGGAGAACTGAGATCAATGGTAAGGGATATCGGTTCTTTTTGGTGATCTTGTTGATGGCCCTGTAGTCGATACACGTCCGCAAGTCTCCCTCTTTCTTTGGCACAAAAAATAGCGGAGATGAGACCGGGGACTGCGACGGCCGGATAAACCCGTTGGCTAAATATTTGTCCAAATACTCTTTCAAGTGATGATGTTCCTTCTCCGTCAATGCAGAAACTCGGCTACAGGGTAGATTCGCTTCTGGCTCCAATTCTATCTTGCAGTCATAGGCCCGGTGTGGAGGTAGTTGTTCAGCTTCCACTTCATTGAACACTTCTTTAAACTCCTTGTACTCCTCAGAAATTTCTTGGACGTTTATCACACACATGGAGTGCCCATTCGAACACAGAGATAAGGCTCCAAAGGTTTCTCCCCGATACCAAAACAATTTTCATGACAATAATGTGAGTCCATTACAATGGTCCTAGAACTCCAGTCGATCGTAGGGTTGTGTTCAGTAAGCCACGGGAGACCAATAATTAGTTGAAACTGTGGAGCATCTATTAATGTGAACTGGATCTTTTCTTTATGTCAATCACTTGAAATCAATTGGATGGGCTCCGTGTGGCTTACAATTGGTCCTGACGAAAGATTGGTTCCGTCCACTGCCCGGACTGGCTCACTTCTTACCTTCTGGATGGCCTGAAGGCCCACCTTGGCCGCAAATCTCAAATCGCAAAAGTTTCCAGTGGCTCCTGAGTCAATCATGACCGATACATCCATCAGAGTTGTTTGTCTGAATCTCGCTTCCATGGACAGATTCAAATGTGGAGCCGCCTATTGCAGCGTATTCACTATCTGATGTTCCTGCGGAGTCTTTTCTGAGATCGCACCCACCTGTTCAACTCCATCCACAGGTGGTGCTATTAGTTTTCCTTCGGCTTGAAGGTGCTTTTGGGTTTCTTCGGGCAATTTCGAACAAAATGCCCACTGGATCCGTAATACATACACAAATTACTAGCTCTTCTCTTATCCTTCTCTTCTTTGGATAGAGGCCCTCTTATTGTTCCAATCTGCATTGGTTCTGTTCCAGATTGGGTGTCTGAATTTCTTGCGCTTTCGGGTCGAACTCTATCAAACCTATGGGTTATTGTCCTAATGTCTTTTTTCTTTTCTCCTCTTCTTTCTCCCTGGCGGAAATCTATTTCTAAGACCAAGTCTATTAGAGCTGAAACTTCAGTGGGTCGGTTCGGAATTTGGGCAAAGATGTCTTTTAATTCATCTCTTAAACCCCGATAAAACACTGCCGCTCTCTTACTTTCTGGCCAGTTAGTTTCCACGACCAGCTTATTGAACTGGGCAAGATACGCAATTAGATCTCGATTCCCTTGCCGCAGGTTGAGTAGCTCGTTATCCACTACTTGAGATATTCTTCGTCGGTCAAATATTCGAAGAAATTCTTGTGTAAATTCCTCGAAGTTTCTCAGTAAAGGAACATCTCGGGTAACTAGGGGCATAGACCATGAAGCTGCATCCCCACTCAGATATGAGAGAATATTTGTGCCTTCTGCGGGTCTCCGTTAAATCTTTCTGGAGGCGCTAATGGAATAACTGGGGATAGAGAATGTATGACTTGCGTGGTTGTTCTATTTGTGGCTTCTAATACTGGGTTCATCGCCTCTCTCTCTAAGCTACTAGACTGCCTCAATCTTATCGCTAATTCTGCAGTCTCTTTCCTCGCGCTGACTACCTCTTGTCTAAGATTACGATTTTCTTCTCTGACTGCTCCTAATTCCTTTTGTATTGCATCAAGAATGGTTCCTAAGGATTGTACATCAATTCCCTCCGCCATCTCTGTTCAGGTGCGAAGGCCACTTGGGCACTTCACTCTGTCAGAACTCAAAGCATAAAATCTCGTTGGCTTACCGGTTCTTGCGCGGGAACAGAGATGCTAGGTCCCTAATCCCTCTTAGCAATGGCCGGGGGTCATTTTTTAGAACCTCCCAGTCATTACTTTAAGGGACGGGGGAATTGGATAAAATAATAAACAAAGAAGAGACAGGTCCAGACTTGGCTCCTTCGTCAGCTTCTTGCCAAACATTCACTCTTCCGTTTTTAGGAACCTGCAATTTAACACATCATTATAACCAACAATTCTATTCTAACTTGGTTCTATCTACTATGGATATTCAGATCTCACCCACCCTGGCTACGCTGGACTCTGCTTCTCTTCTGTTCTAGTGTATACAATTATCCTCCTCAGTTAGTTGTTACTATTTTGAAAAATAAGAATAAGTTAGTGCTTATTTTCGCTATTACCTACACTCTCTCAAAATAGCCTAATAATGTAGTGCACTCACTTTACTAACTAGAAGAGTTGTCTTTAAGTGGGGTTCTGCTATCTCACTCTTGTCTTTGTAAAGCTGCTAATGTATCTGCAACCAATTCTCCTGAATCTGTTCTGTTATTACTTTTCAGGTTCTTGAAGAATATGGGGAAGCAAGACGTTTCCAAGAGTGAGAATTAACAGTTATTTACATATGCAATGTTCTTAACTCATCTCTCTGGTTAACTTCACCAGGTTCTTAACACCTTCCTATTTTTATTTTCTTTTGTCTTTCAGCTTGCAAGAATTCGAAAAACGTTATATTTATAATAGGTAAGTTCTTATTGACTTGTCACAATTATCAATGACGTTTTTTCACTTAGCTCTGTCTTCTATGGAATCTGCTTCTCAGCACGAGCGGAATCTCCCTTCCGAGTTATTAAACTCTGCAACCAAACATATTCTTTCAGGGCGACTCTCTCTCTCTCCTCGGGCAAACAGTTGGCTGTGTTACTCTTCTGCTGACAGGAAACGTGCACGTCTTTTCATGAAGCCGTCACTGCATCTGAAACTCTGCCGCTTCAGACTCGCGCTTGGATAACGCGCCGAGTCTCTGACTTGAACGTCGAATTTCGTTTCTTGTCAAAATGAAATTGAAATTACCGGGAAACACTAGGGTTTTTCTTGAATTACTGGGACTTTTACCAAGGACGTCTTTTCTGGTGGTAAAACTCAGGTGAAGTGTGCAGATGACAGTGCGCTCGCGGCTCACCTCACCTTCTCAACAGCTGCGCTCAAAAGACTAGACCGCTATCCCATTCTGGGACATGGGCACCTTGGCAGCCATCTTAGTTCTCCTCAGATTCACCAATTTGGACCAAGTATCAACATCATATGTCCCTGGGCACGTTTTGGCCGAGTTTACACAGCAAAGTCCATGAGTGGGTCTTAAGGTCCTGACAGGACTGCTGGCAACAGTATTTTGCATGCCAGCAGCGGACATCCGCGACACGTAATTGAAAGTATCCCTTATGGAGAACTTCTGCGTCTTAAGAGAATTTGCAGCACTCCTGAAAGTTTTGAGAAAGGAGCTCAAGAAATGGTAGGGTGTTTAAAAGCAAGGGGGTACGGTGATTCAACTTCGGCAAAGGCTCTGTCTAAGACCCGGGAACGATCTAGGGAGTCTTTATTGGCAAAAAAAATCCTACTGGGGTGGATGAGGATGAGGCTCCGCGCTTGATAATGTCATTCAGCAAGCAGGAGAGAAAGATCAAATCTATCATCAAAAAAAATTGGCCCATCATTATGATGGATGGAATCCTAGGTAGCAGATTACCCGATACCCCTACTATCACTTACAGGAGGGTAAGCAGCATGCGCAACAGAATAGTGAGAGCCAACCCAGAACTAGGTAGTGGCAGTACCTGGTTAAAAATGAAAGATGGGTTTTTTAAATGCTCAACCTGTCTGGCATGCAAATTTGGGACGAATACAACCCATTTTGAAACTCCTTTTCCAATGTGCAAAATGCAATCAAAGGCAATTTTAGTTGTCGGACTGAGTATGCTGTGTATGTCCTGGCGTGCACCTGCGGCTTAGGATATGTGGGCAGTACAAAGCTGCAGGTGCATGCCAGGATTTTGCAGCATCTCAGGGCAATCCTGAATAACGATAATACTTATCCGGTTGCACGACATTTTAAATCTACACATAATAACAACTTAGCATGCCTTTCGTATTTTGTGATTGATGCAGTGGCCCCCCTTAGAAGAGGGGGAAACATGGAAAAAATGTTAAGAGAAAGGAGACAAGATACATAGTAGAATTGGATAGTAAATATCCCAATGGGTTAAATACGACGGAAGATTTGCAAAACTTTTTATAGATTGTATATGTCTTTTAAAGTATTATCATCAATTTCTGCTAACTTTAACTGATACTGATTTTCTACTATGAAATGAAAAATTAGATGTTTAAACTTGATTCAATTCTATGTGGATATAATATAGAGGAAATTCATAAATATGGACATAGAGCCAGTAAGAATAATTCCCGATAAAACCAGACTTTGTATATATACACAAATACTTTTAAGGTATCACTTGTAAAATAATGTACAAACACTATTTCTTTGTGAGGTTCAATGTTTAAAGCTCTGTTTATTTTTTGTATAAGAAAGACCTTGTAAATATACATTTAGAGGGTATCACAGGTTATTAGACGTATAGTATAAGCACATGCCACATAAACTCATGGAAAGAAAAAGAGGAAGAGCAGGTCAACAAGGGAGTCAACAATGTATTATAGCAATAATAGAGTCAATTGTGTATATATGGTAAAGATAAACCAAAGTATAGATAATGAATTTAGTAAATGGACGGTCCTAATTGAAATTTAAGGTGGTAGTAATAACCCGAGCAATGTCTGGACAGAGATAGGCATTGCATATAGTATTGGCATTTAATGAAGGATGTTATATACTTTGTAATGACTTTATGTATATTTACGGTAAGAAATTACATTATACAATGCTAGAATATTTGTTTTACAATTCCATGACAAATCGAATGTGATACATTAAGCAGATATCATTAATTGCTACCTTTGGTTTTAAATGCATTTTTAGATGTATATAGTGTATATATATATTTATGGTTTATTATAAATATTTATTGCATCAGTCACTTTAATCAAGTACATCTATACCGGTTTCAGCATTTATGCGGTTTAAAATGAATTTTCTATATTTCTATTTTTATTATCAGGAAATATGCTCTATTTACACAATGTATTGACACAGATAAAAGAATTTGATTTAAGTAACAACATGGATATATTGCTTAATGTTTTTAAGAATGCTCTGCATAGTATTTTCTTAATGTCTATGGATGTGGTCATGTGACTCACAGAAGGAGGTGGCATTTGAAAACTTTAAAAAGTAGATCATTGTGTGATCAAGAGTACTTGATGCTTGAAACGCGTCATCTTTGAAAGGTTGCAATAATAAAATCATTGCCTTGCCTGAAGCCGTGGGGTCCGCCTCTTCATTTCGCCGTCCTGGATGTTTTGAAGACTGTTGCATATATATATATATATATATATATATATATATATATATATATATATATATATATATATATATATATATATATATATATATATATATATACATATATATATATATATATACATATATACATATATATATATATATATGTGTGTGTGTGTATATATATATATATATATATATATATATATATATATATATATATATTTTGAACAAAGGCAAGGACGCAGCACTCTTCTTGAACACGAATATTTATTTCAGGTCTCTTAGCAAAAACTCCTACGCGTTTCGAACTAACGTTCTTGGTCACGGCAGTGTTCTACCTGCCGTGACCAAGAACGTTAGTTCGAAACGCGTAGGAGTTTTTGCTAAGAGACCTGAAATAAATATTTGTGTTCAAGAAGAGTGCTGCGTCCTTGCCTTTGTTCATAATTACGAAGGAGACACGCTCCCGGTCTCCAAACGCGAGCACCAACCGACGGAGTTCCCTCTGCTACGGGAACATTTGTGAGGAATATATATATATATATATAAGCAACAGTCTTCAAAACATCCAGGACGGGGAAATGAAGAGGCGGACCCCTATATATATATATATATATATATATATATATATATATATATATATATACCCAATCCTGCTCCCAAAGACGAAGGCACGCACACAAATCTGTCAGGATATGGCTCATTTATTTGCATAGGTCTCCCTCGAACCCGAGCTCAGAGAGACGTGTTTTCTCAATCTAATTGGCGCCAAAATATATATATATATATATATATATATATATATATATGTATATATATATATATATATATATATATATATATACATATATATATGTCCTTTACCACTTTCGGTTACCACTGCTTCACCAGAAAGACAACACCGCAAATCGAAGGTAAGGTTCCAAACATTAATTTAGTTAGAAAGGCTGCTACGCATTTCGGCAGGATCCCCTGCCTTGCTCACACATCGAACACCATTTCATTGCCACAATTTAAACTCTTTTTTCGACATCATATGTTCATAGAAACCAACAATTGACTATATGTGTGTCTTTTTTTCTCATGCTTTTTTTTTTAGTTTTTTAGCACATTATATTATTTGCATTATTCTTAGTTAACGACTACTCTTGTAGTTTTTTACACACATATTTTTTAATTTTATTTTTTTCAATTTTTTCTTTTTGTTTCTTTACTTGCGTCAGAACTGCTGTTGACAAATTTTAAACATACCATTCAGATAACTTTATTGTACCAATTTGTTTCTTAACATGTATCGGGGATGGATCTCTTTCTGTTTCACAGAGATGCTTGGTTATGCGTTGGCCGTGTGAATCCCTGCCGCCACCAGGGTGTCAACTAGCCTACCTGGAGCCATTCTACATCCTAATCTTCTATCCTATGTTGTTGAAACTTTCTTGGTGAATTGATTAAAAAAGGGGGATTTACATAACTGGGCGCCTTATTGTTTACAGTACTTTTAAGTTAAGTGAACATGCATTTCTTCATCACTGTTCAGCCCATTTGGGGTTTTGCAGTCAAACATCAAGATGTATTTTGATTCTAGTTTCCTTAAATTCTCTTCTCTATCCCCTCCTCTTCTTCGTCTTGGGACCGAGTCTACTAGATAAAATATCATATCTTCCATTTGGCCCCCATGGATTTCATTAATGTGCCTTTCAACAGGGTATGATTGATCTTTGTTCTTTACTGCCCTTAGGTATTACAACATTCTGATATGTGACATGTAGATTTTGCTTCCCACATATGTTAGAGGGCAAGTACACTGAAACATAAACCACATGGTCACTCTTACATTTTAGAAAACGTGGAATCCTCCATGGTTTTTCCATAAGGGGCAGTTTTACTTCCTTCATATTTCTCCCATGCCTGCAAGCTTTACATTTTAGGCATCTGGTGAAGCCTGAATTGGTTTCAAGCCAACTCCCACTCTCCACTATCTCAGGTCTGCTATTTACCAATTCTTGTCTCATAGAGCAAGCCCTTCTGTATGTGAGCATGAGTTTCGGTAGATTATGTTATCCAAAGTGGGATCTCGTTTAACCAGGTGCCAGTGCCTACTCATGCAATCTCTCACCCTTGCATGATAGGCACTGTACCTAGTTATCATTCGGACATCCTGAGCTTGGGCCTTTGAATCTCCATTTTGTTCATGTTTCACTGTTAAAATCTGATTTCGGGATTTTTCTCAACTTTTGCCAATTCCTGATTTGAAACTGCGTCGCTATACCCTCTTTCCCTGAATCTTCCTGTTAATTTTGCCTGCGCTAGAGCTAATGAGTCTCCTTCGCTAAAATTTCTTTTCATGCGCAATTGCTCTGCATATGGGACTCAACTTGAGATTTGTTGGATGGAAGCTTTCAGGGTGTAAAATGGCGTTTCCTGCTGTTTCCTTTCTAAAACTTTGTGTATGTAGTGTGTCGTTCTGGATAAACACTTCTAGATCTAAAAAATGTAAACTGTTGTTGCTGATAGTTTTGGTGAATGACAGGTTGAGTACATTAACATTTATAGCAGTTATAAAAGCATTGGCGCTCTCCATAGAGCCCCTCCAAACAATAAAAAGATAATCGATTAATCAATACCAGGCTTTGGTGTTGTCCCTCTATTCTACTTCGAAAATAACCCTGAGCACCTGCTCTTCCCACCAGCCCATATGCAAGTTTGCATAGTTGGGGACGAAGCAGGTGCCCATCTCCGTTCCTCTCAACTGCCTATAGGTATCAGTGCCAAAAAGAAAAAAAATATTTTCTTGGCACAGTTTTGCCATCTGCATTAGCATTTCTGTATGCTGGTACAACTTCAATGGTTTCTTCCCCAGTAAATGTGGTCTCAAATAAGCTCCCAATAGCCAAAATATTGGCCTTCCTGTGGGCACCGTCATGCTCTTATGTATCTTTGGGATTAAATAAAGAATCGGGGTGATAGGGTTTTTAACTTTCAGGTAGTGGTATTCAACTTCCGTGAGTAACCCCAATCCATCTCCACCTTACCAATTCCTTAAAAAACTTTGTTTGAACCTCCAAAAGATTAGTTAATGGAACTTGCTGATAGCAGTTCTTGCCATTTAGCTGTTTTTTAGCTTCTGCATTGTATTGTTTCAAGGGCCAGAGGACAACGTTGCCCCCTTTGTCCGGTTGCCTCACCACTATGTCTGCTCTTGCTTTAATCTTGGCCATCGTTTTTTCATATATTCTTTCTTTGTCTTTTGTCTCTTTATTGAAATTTCTGCAAAATTCTGACGCGATCTTCTTTAGGTCTTGAACAACTCTTTCAGAAAAGAGATCAATCGATTCCTTGGGTAATGGAGGTATGAAGTTGGATTTTTTTCTGAAGCCCGTTGTGTGTGTTCCATAGATGTTGAGACCCATTCTGTCTGTAGTAAGACTTTCATGTGTTGTCCTGTCAAGGCTGGCTGATATCAAGTAGGGCAGAAGCGCTTGATACCTGTTCCTGTAAAAAGTTTTTCTCTATTTATCAGGTAGACTCCTTTGAGCTGGAGGCAGCTCTTATCAAAAACTTTCCACAGCATTGATTCCGTTTGAAGAAGCAGCTGAATCAGTAACATGGTGGACAACACTAGCTCAGTTCGCATTCTAGTGTTCCGCATTCTGAATGCCTGTGTTGATTATTTGTGCTCTTGCAGCTGATGTGCGTTGCACTTCAACCGTCGTTTCTCGGAGGCAGCAGCCTTTTTCCGAGCGGTGTTTTTTGACAGGTTTTGGCAAGATTAATTAACTCGCATTTCCTGTTATCTACATTATTCTGAGGTCAGAGGTCAGTAGCGTTTCATAGCAGCCTTCGTGGGAGACTCTCAGGTATTTTTTCCTTTTCTGGATATTTAAGAGTGAATTCCCTGATTGAGGCTCTTGTACTGAGTCGCTAGTGAGGATCACTCGTGTTCGTTTTGGGAATTCAGGCTACAGAACCTTTTTGAGATACATTTTCTTTATTGCTCCATGAAAAATATTTGTTTTGTAGTTACTGCTAAGAGGAGACAATGTTGAATAACTTCTCTTTTAGAGCAGTATCACGGAGACATTGTTAATAGCAGTTAACGCAGAACATTCGCTGACAGTTCAAAACTTGCTCTAAAGTCTCACCTTCAGGTCACTATTCAACTTTCAATAACCTGCTGTAAGTTCCTTCTGCTGGTCTACAAGTATGTAAAAATATATATATTTATACTTACCAACCATCTTCTGGAGCAGTTCCTCATCAGCATTCACCTAGTGAAAAGGAAAGACATTTATTGTTAGTGACTGTGCAGATATATACCAACATTTTAAGTGACCATTACAATATCAAGAGAGAAGCTAGTCCACAGAGTAACACAGGTAGTGGAGCCAAATTTATGAGTGAATTCTATTGTGTAATGTATTCACAAGAGAATGAATAGAGTAATGGTGTGCTTGTATTTACAGGTGCTTGGAGACCAATAGAGGAAGAACTCCAGGTGGCATTGCTGTGGCAGTCTCTTTATCTCCACATTCCCCTTTCTCCCTCCTTTCTGTGGACAGAGTAAAATCTAGTGCGCAGTGAGGTTGGGGAGGTGGGAATATTTCGTCCTTACAGTTCTTCAGCCCTTCTGCTCCTGTTGAGGCCAAGTACAGGTACTAGTTCCGACAGATTAAGTGCCTAAAAGGATTCCTTTTCCTAGGCAGAATGGCTGATGGGATAGACGTTAAGCCCTTGGCGTCATTTCTAGAAGGGTTACAGAAACAGTTGAGTGAAACTAGAGAGGAGGTTACGAAATCTATTCAGGAAGCTAGTTTTCTATGACAAAGGTTTAAGGAGTTTTCTGCAGGTACAGGTTCTAGCACCAGGGAACAAAAATCTCAGTCATTTTCTCCATCTCCTATGGCTGCTGAGCTAACTGCTCAAGTTATCCATGCCATTTCCCCTTCGATCCCCTCTAGCTCCGCCAGAGAGGTTTCATGGGGACCCCCACAAGGCTCAAATTTTCTTCACACAATGTTTGTTGCATTTTTTTGTAGGCCCATAATTTTTAAAGAAGAACAGTCCAAGGTGGCTTTCATACTGTCCTACCTGAGTGGAGATGCCGCTGCTTGGTCCATGCCATTAGTGAACACCAATGACATTAGTGAACACCATTCTTTTTAATTTGGAGGAGTTCAAGTTGGAGTTGATGCGCATCTTCGACCAAAGAGCAATATCACAGACCACTGAAAATGAACTGTTAGATCTAAAACAGGGAAATCGTGAGCTGGTAGCTTACTTGTCGCATTTCAACAAGTTAATAGTGGAAACAAATTGGCCAGAGCTTAGAGAGCTGCCATATTTTACAGAGGTCTAAAAGATGAGTTAAAAGATGGCTTAGCTCAATTTTCAAAGAGACCTACTGAGTTGTCCGAATTAATTTACTTGGTTCTCCAAATAGCTCAGCGACAATTTGAGAGAAGAAATGAGCAACAAAAAGAAATACGACATTTTCCAACCCTTTTTGAACGGGTCAAGACTGAAGTTTCAAGGTCAGTTGAGGTGGGTACTGGAGAGGAGCCTAATCAGATTGGATCAGTGCGGGGTCCTTTAACAAAAGAAGAGAGAGAGAAGAGGAGAGATGGAAATTATGCATGTACTGTGGAAATGCAGTTCATTTTGTCTAAGAATGTCCCAGGAGGCCAAAGATAAATACTTGGGTAAAAGATAGGCCCCACCAGTAGATGGAGTTGCTCTGGTGGGAGCAGATGAAGAGCCAACTCCGATTGCTCAGTCTTTAGCTAATACGATGCAATCAGCCGCACCTCACTTAATACTTTCCAGTTTGATAAGATTTCGAGATGTCGAAGTGGATGGAGTATCAGTTATGGTGGATTCCGGGGCTACCGGTAACTTTTGTGACATCAAGTTTGCAAAGATGTTAGGGATTCTGTTTGTAAGGAAAGAAATGCCGGAGCCGGTTCGTGCAGTGGATGGTACCAATCTATCCTCAGGTCCCATCATCCATGACACTGAAGAGTTAACCTTAATCGGGCCCAGAAGACATCTGAGTATTTTAAGGTTTAGCCTCATAGACGCCCCTCAATTTCAACTGATCTTGGGGTTACCTTGGTTGACGGAACACAATCCGAAGAGGAATTGGGCAAAGAGAACCATTGAATTGGATTCGAAGTATTGTCAGGAACACTGTGTCAATTCCCAAATTGCAGTTTTACAGCAGTCTCCAGCAGTTATTTTGGCAAACCAGGCCTGGATGATTTGTGCAGTTGAGATTCCTAACATTCCTGAGGAATATCAAGATCTGTCACCCGTTTTTGATGAGAAGAAGGCTGAGAAATGACCCCCACATAGAGTATATGATTGCCGAATTGAAATAGGACCAAGAGCATCTTTGCCCTGCAGTAGTACATATGCTCTATCCGAAAAAGAAAACCAACATTTGAAAGACTATTTGGACCGATATTTAGCCAATGGGTTCATTCAACCTTCACAGCCCCCTGTCTCCTCTCCTTTGTTCTTCATTCCCAAGAAGGAGGGCAGTTTGAGATCTTGCATAGACTATCGTGCTCTGAACCAAGTCACTAAGAAGAACCGCTACCCATTACCTTTAATTTCGGAGCGTTTGAATCAAGTCAAGGACGCCCAGATTTACACTAAGTTGGATCTGAGGGGGGCTTACCATCTAGTCCGTGTGGCTGAAGGTGATAAGTGGAAGACTGCATTTCGAACTCCATTGGGTCTGTTCGAATACCAGGTCATGTCTTTTGGCCTGTGTAATACACCAGCCGCCTTTCAGAATTTTGTTAATTATATTTTACATGAGTATCTGGATCGTTTTGCTGTCGTGTACATCAATGACATTCTAATATTTTCTTCCAATTTGGAGGAACATGTTAGACATGTGTCAGATGCCCCACAAGACTCACCTCCGCTTGTGAAGCAATTCCGCAGAGACGATAAGAGCCACCGCCCCTGTACCCACCTGACCCGTGCGGACTGTAGTACCCAGCAGGGATGAGATGGACGCAGGGAAGGGAGCCAGAAAAGGAACGAAGAGGCTTGGCGTGTGTGGAGCTTGGGTAGGGTCTTGGTACCAACTAGGGAGATAAAGAAACCTGATCAGGAAAAGACCACACCTCCCACTTCCAAAGCAGACCTCTAAACACATACAGAAGGGTCTTTTCACCCACGAACTCACCAGTGCTCATGCAGACTTCTGTACCCAGGAAGACAGCGATGCTCCAAGAAAAAGAGGAAACCAAACACAGCGCTCCTGCGCGCTTATGCATAAACCAAAGTTCAGGGCTCAATAAATGTGGAGTTCCTGTATGGCAAACGTAAAAGCAAGAATAGCGCTCCTGCGCTGCAAAAGCAAAGGAAAAACAAACTAGCGCTCCAGCGCGGTGAGGCTTGACCCAGTACAGCGCTCCTGCATGGCAAAAGCCAAGGAAAAACAGACTAACGCTCCAGCGCGGTACAACTTATTCCCGTACAGCGCTCCTGCGCAGCGAGGGTTACCGACACCAGTGTCGGAGCAGTGTTCCGGTGCGGCGAGGGCAAAGGAAGCGGACTAGCGCTCCTGCGCGGGGAGGACGTCAGGAGTACATCTCCGGGCTCTGAATGCCAAAGTCTCGTATCTGGGGATTCGGAAAGAATCCGAAGCGTAGAGGCGGCGGGAAACGCGGTGTTTATGCGTTTCCCCCGGAAGCGCTTCGGTGATGACAGGTCAGCAAAAAGACAGGACCGGGACTTGACTTCCACCCGGAAGTGAGTATCTCGATCTCCTGCATGTGTCTAGCGGCCCCCAAAGGAACGGCAAAATGCCGCAACATGACAACATGTTTGATCAATTTTGGAACGATTATTGCAGAATCAATTATTTGTGAAACTGGAGAAATGTGTTTTTCATTCTCGTCGAGTGTAGTTTTTGGGCTTTATTCTCTCGGCTGAGGGAGTATCAATGGATGACTTGAAGGTAAGAGCAATTAAGGATTGGCCAGCTCCCCGAACAGTCAAGGAGATACAAAGCTTCCTAGGGTTTGCCAATTTTTACAGGTGATTCCTTCCAAATTTCTCTGAGAAGGTCAGTCCAATCACCTGTTTACTCAAAAAGAAGGAAAAGTTTTTATCTGGAATGATGAAACTGAGAATGCCTTTCAACTTCTGAAGAAGATGTTCATGACAGCTCCGATTTTGGCTCATCCAAATCTTGAGAAACTTTTTTGTTGAGGCTGATTATTCCAATTTTGCCATTGGAGGAATCCTCTCGCAAAGGCATAAGGATACCGGTCAACTGCATCCACCCTATAGCTCCCGTAAACTCTCTGCTGCAGAGATCAATTACTCCATTGCAGTTAAAGAATTGTTAGCAGTCAAGGTTGTGTTCCAAGAAGGGAGACAGTATCTGTTAGGCGCAAGACATGTGATCACAGTTTTTACGGATCATCGAAATTTACAATTTCTCATATCGGCTGGGACTCTCACCCCACGACAACTCAGATGGTCCCTCTTTTTTGCAGACTTTGACTTTGTTCTGACCTATAAGCCTGGCTCAGTAAATGGTAAGGCTGATGCTCTATCACGTTTACATGCTGGAGAAGAAACGGAGAGCTCATTTAAAGGTCCTATAATTCCAGAGGAAAAGATTGTAGGAACAGTTTTGTATCCAAAGTTGGAAGACAAAATAAGAGCAAGTACTTAACAAGCTGAAATCCAGAGATGGCTCTTGGAAGGTCCAGAGAGCGAGATCAAAGAAGGGAAGCCATATTTTCAAGGGAAGCTTTAAGTACCAGACGATAATTTGCAGAAAGAAGTCATCCAAATGTCTCATGACAACCCATTAGCTGGTCACAAGGGAATGAAGAAGACCTTGGAACTGTTGAAACGATCATTTTGGTGGCCTGGCATGGAAACTCAGGTGAGGCAGTATGTTGCCTCTTGTGAGCAGTGTGTTAAGGGAAAGGCTAGTAGACAGGTACCACAGGGATTTTTAATGCCCCTTCCTGTAGCTCCATACCCTTGGCATACCATATCAATGGACTTCATTGTAGATCTTCCCTCAAGTCAAGGTTATTCCAGTTATTCCACCATTTGGGTAGTGGTTGATCATTTCACTAAGATGAGCCATTATATTCCTTTAGCAGCTCTCCCAAGCGCTACCCAGTTAGTAAACTTGTTCACTCAGCACATAGTAAAATTGCATGGAATTCCAAAGGTGGTGATTTCCGATCGAGAGTCACAATTTGTGTCTCACTTTTGAAGATCATTTCTGAAGTGTTTAGGAGTCGACTCCCGTTTGTCTACCAGTTCCCATCCGGAGACTGATGGACAGACGGAAAGAGTGGATCAGGATCTGGAGCAATACCTGCGACTGTACCTCATGGATCAGGAGGGAGATTGGCCCTCTTTACTCTGGTCCGCCGAATTTGCTTATAATATTTCTGTGCACTCTTCCACTGGTTTTACTCCTTTCTTTTTTAATTCTGGTAGGAATCCAAACATGTTAATTGATAAGGTCGAGAGCAATGTACCAGCAGTTGAGAAGGTAATACAAGAGTTACAACGGTCCCATCAAGCCGCTACTGAGAATTTAGTAACAGCAAAAATTACACAGAAAGAACAGGCAGACAAGAGTAGATGGGAAGGTCCAAGTTTTGATCCTGGAGATCAGGTGTGGGTCTCTACTCAAAACATGCGGCTTAAGGGGAACAGAAAGTTTCAACCTAGATTTGTGGGTCCATTTGTGGTTGAAAGAATGGTAAACCAAGTTTGTGTGAAGTTCAAACTTCCCAAAAGAATGAAGATTCACCCAGTTTTCCATGTCTCTCTGAATAAAAGAAACCCTCCCAATCTAAGGAAAGTTTTGCCTCCAGCTCCAGTTTTAGTGAACTCTGAAGAGGAGTTTGAGGTGCAAAGAAGAATAGATTCCAAGATCAGAAGGGGAAATTTGTTTTACTGATTGACATGAAAGGTTATGGCCCAGAGAAGAGGTCCTGGGAACCCAGTTCAGATGTTCATGCTCCTAGGTTGATTAGAGAATTCCATAAAACTCATCCATAGAAACCCAAGAGGGGAGGAGGAGGGTTCTTGGTGGGGGGTACTTTCAAGGCTGGCCGATATCAAGTAGGGCAGAATCGCTTGATAGATGTTCCTGTAAAAAGGTTTTCTCTATTTATCAGGCAAATTCTTTGAGCTGGAGATAGCTCTTATCAAAAACTTTCCACAGCATTGGTTCCGCTTGAAGAAGCAGCTAAATCGATAACATGGCGGATAACACTAGCTCAGTTCGCATTCTAGTGTTCCGCATTCTGAATGCCTGTGTTGATTATTAGTGCTCGCGCAGCTGATGCACTTCAACCGTCGTTTCTCGGAGGCAGCAGCTTTTTCCCGAGCAGCGTTTTCTGACAGATTTTGGCGAGATTAATTCACTTACATTTCCTGTTATCTACATTATTCAGAGGTCAGAGGTCAGTAGCGTTTCATAGCCACCTTCGAGGGAGACTCTCAGGTATATTTTTTTCCAGATATTTGAGAGTGAATTCCCTGATTGAGGCTCTTGTACTGACTCGCTAGTCAGGATAACTCGTGTTTATTTTGGAAATTCAGGCTACAGACTGTGAACCTTTTTGAGAGACATTTTCTTTATTGCTCCATGAGAAATATTTGTTTTGTAGTTTCTGCTAAGAGGAGACATTGTTGAATAACTTCTCTTTTGGAGCAGTATCACGGAGACATGGTTAATAGCAGTTAGCGCAGAACATTCACTGACAGTTCAAAACTTGCGCTAAAGACTCACCTTCAGGTCACTATTCAACTTTCACTAACCTGCTGTAAGTTCCTTCTTCTGGTCTACAAGTATGTAAACATATATATATTTATACTTACCAACCATCTTCTGGATCAGTTCCTCATCAGCATTCCCCTAGTGAAAAAGAAAGACATTTATTGTTAGTGACTGTGCAGATATATACCAACATTTTAAGTGACCATTACAATATCAAGAGAGAAGCTAGTCCACAGAGTAACACAGGTATTGGAGCCAAATTTATGAGTGAATTCTATTGTGTAATGTATTCGCAAGAGAATGAATAGAGAAATAGTGTGCTTGTATTTACAGGTGCTTGGAGACCAATAGAGGAAGAACTCCAGGTGGCATCGCTGTGGCAGTCTCTCTATCTCCCCATACCCCTTTCCCCCTCCTTTCTGTGGACAGAGTAAAATCTAGTGCGCAGTTGGGTTGGGGAGTTGGGAAACTTTCGTCCTTACAGTTCTTCAGCCCTTCTGCTCCTGTAGAGGCCAAGTACAGGCACTAGTTCCAACATCTCCCCAAATCCTCCAAATCACTCAGTAAATTTAAATTGTCTATCACTAGATTATTTTCTGTGCCTTGTCCTTGATTTTCTGTATTTCTCTAGGTTTGGTTTGACTGATTACAAAAATCTTTTTTTAATTTTGTTGTGAAGAAGACCATAGGCACTGTCGAAAGGCGTTACCTTAAGCCGCAATAAACCATTAACTATGAACCAGAGCGTGTTGGGACCTGTTTTGTGACTGTGGGCGGGTTGTTGAGCCATATATATGTATCACGGAGACATGGTTAATAGCAGTTAGCGCAGAACATTCACTGACAGTTCAAAACTTGCGCTAAAGACTCACCTTCAGGTCACTATTCAACTTTCACTAACCTGCTATAAGTTCCTTCTTCTGGTCTACAAGTATGTAAACATATATATATTTATACTTACCAACCATCTTCTGGATCAGTTCCTCATCAGCATTCCCCTAATGAAAAAGAAAGACATTTATTGTTAGTCACTTGGCAGATATATACCAACATTTTAAGTGACCATTACAATATCAAGAGAGAAGCTAGTCCACAGAGTAACACAGGTATTGGAGCCACATTTATGAGTGAATTCTATTGTGTAATGTATTCGCAAGAGAATGAATAGAGAAATAGTGTGCTTGTATTTACAGGTGCTTGGAGACCAATAGAGGAAGAACTCCAGGTGGCATCGCTGTGGCAGTCTCTCTATCTCCCCATACCCCTTTCCCCCTCCTTTCTGTGGACAGAGTAAAATCTAGTGCGCAGTGGGGTTGGGGAGTTGGGAAACTTTCGTCCTTACAGTTCTTCAGCCCTTCTGCTCCTGTAGAGGCAAAGTACAGGCACTAGTTCCGACATCTCCCCAAATCCTCCAAATCACTCAGTAAATTTAAATTGTCTATCACTAGATTATTTTCTGTGCCTTGTCCTTGATTTTCTGTATTTCTCTAGGTTTTGTTTGACTGATTACAAAAATCTTTTTTTAATTTTGTTGTGAAGAAGACCATAGGCACCAGAGCGTGTTGGGACCTGTTTTGTGACTGTGGGCGGGTTGTTGAGCCATATATATATATCTATATCTATAGATATATATAGATACATATATATGTTTACATTTTACCCAATAGCGGTTGCCACTGGGTAGTTATAGTTAGAATTGTGTTTCCATAAGAAATCACTTTTTTGTGTTGCTAAAAACTTTGCGCCGTTTGACAAATCCCCACAAAACTTTCCCAAAAAGTGCTACTTTTTGACTAGTTTGCGCACGGAAAATTTCAGGGTGCTCTGTCAAGCAGGGCCTGAGAATAAAGGGGTTCCTAAAACACATTTCCCCCATTTATTTTTCCATAGGAACTTTAGACACAGATGTAGCCCAAACCACTGAGCAGATTTACACCAAACTGGGCAGAAAGCTAGATCTTGGCCCAGAAGTGGTGCTTTTAGTGATTTGGGGGAAATCCGTTCAGTAGCAATTAATGGTCCAAAACGTTGTATATCTCGGGACCCTGAGCCTCCCTGTATCCCTCAGATCTCCTGCTGAGATCTGATTAGCTGCCACAAGGTAAACCAAAAAAGTAGTGGCAGCCATCTTAGGACTCGGGACTCAGTCCTGAGTCTTAAGAAATTGCACAAAAAAGAAATAAGAGGCAGGATAGGGATACCCGGACCGCCTGATGGTAATGTAATTTAATTTTAATTTCTTCTATAGCCCAGGAATCAATCCAGTAAGGGTATCTCCGCGCTTTGCGGAGGGTCCCCGAGGGAGCCGCCCTGGGCTAAAAATGATTTTTTTAGCCACAAATTTGAAGAGGACCTGCGAATCTATGGCAAAAAAAAATCAACAGGGGCAGGCTCTGCTCTTGTCTCAATAACCCCTCTAAACTCTCCCCTCCAGGGTTGACCCAAGCCTCTGAGAGGCCCTGGGGACAGCATCTCCAAGGCCGAGGTGAAAAAGAAGGGAGAGGTGTGCAGCCCCAATTTCCGAGCCTAAAAAGGCCCCAGGGATCCATTCCCCTGGGGCTGGGTAATTTAAAAAATGTGAGGGGGATGCGCTGCCACCCTCCCCAAGCTTTAAACAGACCCTGGGGAGCCCATCCCCCAAGGCAGTGATACTAATTAAAAGGGAGGGAGCCGGACTACCCCCCTTCCTGAGCCGGCTCAGTTTTTTGTCCTGGGAGCCCACCTCTGGCACACAGTAGTTTCCTTACCCGCACTACCGCAGGTTAGGAAACATGTTTGCTCCCGACGGGTGCACGCATTTTTAAATCTCCTGCCAGGCGGGTACAAACCTGCCTACCCTGCCTGCAGTAGTGCGAGCAGGGAAGGCAAGTCTGCTCTTAGCCAGTGGAGATTTAAACATGCTCCTGTCGACTGAGAGCAGTCTTCTGTTCTGATCCCTGCCCATGTTGCCTCCACCCTGATGGAACAAGCAGAAATCAGCTACTCCCTCCGGACTATGCGGGGAGCCGGCTGGGGCTCCCCCTGCTACCCCAACCTGGTACTTCGTGGGGGACCCAGGTAGGGCACTGGGGCACTCACATATGGTTAATTCAGGCCGCGGAGGATGAGGTCCCCTAGGCCAAATTAGACTCGTGATTGGGGTGAGCGCAACCCCCTTTTTAATAAGCCAAAGCCCTTGGGGAGGATATCACTGGTGCCTATGGAGTCTCGGGATGGGGAGGCCACACGGCCCTCCTCCTCTTTTAAATACCATACCATCCATGGGGATGGGGCCCTAGGCCTAACAAGGCTTGAGGAGGGGGCTTCCCAGTCCCCCTACCCTTTTAATTGGCTTAGGACCCGGGGATTGGGTCCCGGGACTGATAATGATTGGGGAGCTTGGCAGCACCATTCCTTTAACCATTTTTCTGCAATTCAGTCCTGGGGGACCGAGTCCCTGAAGTCTAAAAAGGCTCAGGAGGGAGGCCGCATCCCCTTAGAATTTGGCCTTGGGGGGGACCCTGTGGCCAATTAAGGCTCAGGGACAGGGTGCGCGGCTCGCCCCCCAGTTTTTAGTTGAATTTAATGCCAGGAGATGGGGTCTGCAGGGCTTATTGAGGCTTAGAGAGGTGAGCTGCATGCCCCCTCCCTTTGATATATACGTTTGGCCCCGGGGGATGGAGTGCATGGGGTCCCAGGGTCAATCCTACTCTGCTCTCCAAAGGCTCTCGTGGTGTGGGGCTGGCAGCCTGCAGGGGGGATGGCTGCCTTTGCCTGTGTTTGCCACAGTGCCTGGCCTATGGCTGAAGGCTGTACGCAAGATGGGGTTGACTGCCTGTGGGGTGGCGTGGGGGAGTTGGCCACAATCCTACACCCTCTCCATGCACTGCTAATTTCCCCACGTTACATCACTTGTGTGACATCTTCTATGACATCATTGATAATATCACTGCATCATTTGCAATTAAATTATTGCTGCAAAAACTGTGCATTGTGGGGGCAAATTAAAGTTACCTGAGGGCATGTGTTATAGTTACTTTAGATAACTATAACTTTAGCTGGTGTATTCATGCGTTTTTTTGAGTTTTTTTTTGTTTAAAACTTTACGTTACTGAACATTTCACCTAACTATAATGTGACTGTAACCGTTGTTCTTTTAACTTAAAAAAACGATATATATACCTCTACAGTAACGCCAAAGCAATAATCCAAACCAAGTAAAATGATGTTTAATTCAGATCTTGCTGTTTCAGAATTCATCTCCCAGGAAGAATTCATTCTGTGCTTAAACCCTCACCTACCATATGTAATACCTCAAGTTCTAACCACCATAATACCATATGAGGGAAACCAAATCTCGAGCACACTTCAGAATTGAACTAGATGAACCGATTCTGAGAAACCTAAACCAAATAAAACTTCTTCTTGATCCAATTATAGGGCCTCGTCGCCATACTGAAAGACTACTCAATACATCTGACAGGCTTCAGAGCGCCACTCAATTGCCCTTCTCTCTGACCCGAAAAAGCAGTGTTTTCAATGGATTTGTTTCTTGATCGCTTCATTACATCTAATTAAAATGGCATATTCCTAAATAATGTATTAGTAAGGCCTGGGTCATGGGCTTGGTGTGATGCAGAATGAGACACTGTTTCCTAAATGTGGAACATGGCTCATCGTTAAAGTGTTTAATCTTTTATAACATAAGGATGACAATTTTAGCTGTTGGAGCCAGTATGATTTGCTGACCTCTGTGTAATTTATAGCAGAAAAAAGACACAAAAGAAAGCAGCTATGTATTCATGAATGAGCCCTATGGATGCGACTCTGTTGCTAAACCTGATGAGTGAGGAAACTGCGTTGGAAGCACTATCCAATTTTTGATAAAATTGTATTTAGGTTACTGTGGCAAAGTAAATGTCATTGAAGGAACTGTTCTGTTTTGATTAATTTGATTGGATTACAGTCAATGTTGTATAATTCAGTAGTAAAACAGTGCTGAATGAGAGAATTGAATTAAGAACAATCATGCGATAACTCTCGAAAAAAAATTTTTAACGCATTTTTATTGATAGATCAGATAGAAAGTCGCAGACCCCTGTACGCCAGAGGTATCTGCAGGACACCAGCATACATAAACAATAATGAAATCCATCAATACTTTTATAATCAATACATCGGGATCAATGTTCATAACTCAGCTTCCCCCTTCCCAACTCCTATCCCTCCCAACTATCCCAAACTCCATCCCACCCGGATCCCTCCCCCCCCTGCACGGTTCTCAACATGTCCGGTCATACACACACACACACAGTCCACACCAGAGCGGACTCAAGCCTCCAGATCAGGGTCTGGTTCCACTGGTGGCTCCAACCAAATACCCATGTAATCGGCCCATCTCTTCCAAATCTTGAAGTGCTTGCTGGGGCAGCCCCGAGCCAGAAATATGGGTTTCTCCATCCCCATACAGAAATCTAGGCCCCTTTTCCATGCTATGAGCGATGGGGCCTGCGGGTCCTTCCAGGCCCTCGCAATGTCTCTCTTGGCCACAGTGAGACCTAGTAAAAGCAAGTGCCAACCGCGGCGTGCGCGGGAGCACCCAACCCAGTGCCTCATCCAAACCATTCCAGACGCCATTCCAGAATCTACTCAACCGTTCTCAACTCCATACCGTATGGAAGAAGGTGCCCTCCTCTTGTCCACACCTAGTACAGTCCGGGGAACCAATCAAGCCCGCCCTCCAAAGCCTCTGTCTGGTATAGTACACCCTGTGAAGGTATTTGAATTGTATCAATCGAAGACAGACCGTTATGGCCGTCCCTCTGGGACCCCCCATCGCCTCATTCCAGTCCTCCTCCTCCAGCGGCCCCACCTCAGCCTCCCAGGTTTCCTTAAGCGCCTGCAAATCTGAGGAGCAGTGTATGATCAGGGACTGGTAAATGCGTGAGATTTTCTTTGTGTCTATATTCCCCATAAATACTCAGGCCTCCAGTGGGCTAAACTCAGGAAGGGACGTCGAGCCCTCCAGATCTGGGGCTAGGGCTCTCAAAATTATTTTTAATTATCAACTTGGTGCCTCCTCAACTTTTTGATTTGTACCTTTGGGGGTAATGTAGGAAGGGGGAGGCTCTAGTTGGCGCAGTGCAACACTAGCGACAAGCAGGGACTCTCTCTTCCTCGTCAGGGCTGAGGGTTACCTTCCAGACAACCTCTGCTTACCCTCTAGGTAGTGTGGCTTAAGCAGTCGTAGGCTAATCTTTGGGGCACATAGGGTTAAACACTTGCAATAGTACACCTTTACAAGCAACCCACCACACAACGAGACCAGACTGTATTCTGTAAAAATATATATCTTTATATAGATTTTAAGCAGGCTTGTGAATACAGTCAACGTACTTTACGATAACGGTTGCAAATTACTCAGTTCAGGTTACCACAGTTCTTATAGCAGTTCTCTGAGGGCCCGTAGGCCGGTGTTAACCAAAGTTCTTGTGGAGCCGGCGGCTTCCAGGGGATCTGTCCCACGTCGCGTTGCCTTCCCGGGGTCGCTGATCGTTGCGGCTCTTCAGCCGAGCAGGTCACTGGTCATCCGGGGCAGCGGTGTTCTGTGGCGGCAGGGTCCTCTCCTCGTCGTCCGCTCCGACCCTGGAGGCGGCGGCTGTGCGGCGGTGGCAAGTGGCAGTACGGTCCCCAAGTGCAGGACGTACCCAGCCAAGTGCCGGTGCAGCTGTGGACTCACAGCTGGGCTGTCGGGCAGACTACCGACCTTGCGGATTCTCACAGGGCAACTGTCCGTCTTTGCAGGTGAGTGGCTGCTCGTTATGCAGTCACCTCGAGAGCTCGGACCGGACGGGTCCTCCTTCGCTTTGCTCTCGGGCTCCCGGTGCAGTTGCGGTCACGGTGTTCGGGCCAGCGGCGGCTGGTCCTTACTTTGCTCTCGCTGTTGCTTTGGGCCCCGGTCACGGTGGTCAGGTGGATGTCGTTGCCTTGGAGGAGATTCCTCCGTCGGTGCTGCGGCGATGGTCAGCACCCGCAGTCGCTTTCTTCCAAGGGGGTAGCGTCCACTGGTCCTGGGACGCTGGTCAGGGGGCAAGTTCAGTTGCAAGCCCTTGGAGATCTCTTTAGCAGAGTTTGGCACAAAGTAAAGCAAAAGTCTTCTCGTAGTCTTTTCTTCTTCCTCTCCTTCAGCAGCAAGGCACCAGACACAGGCAAGAGTCAGCACCCTTCCTTGTCTCTCACGGTCCTTCTCGTAGGGCAGAGTCCTTCTGTGGCCCAAACCGGATCTAATTTTCAAGGAGCAGGGCTCCTTCTTTTATAGGCCAATTCTTTTGTTCTCGCAGGCCAGGGGGGCCTTTGCATAGCCACTCTCAGTCCTTGAGTACCCCGGTGGGTGTACTCCGGCTTCTGCTTTCAGTGTGAGGGGCAGGCGCATCAGACGCCCCACAGGAGGTGGAGCCAGCATTGTGCGGACAGGGGTGGCCAGAGTACCTTGTTGATGGGGGCTTCGCCCTTCCTGGGCCAGGTGCCGGCAGAGTCTTCCGCCGCTCCCCAGGAGGGTGGAGCCAGCATTGTGGTGGCCGAGCACAGCTACAGTTCGAGTCAAGAGGCACTCCTACCTCCCACTAAGGTGTAATCTGCGCATTCACCACCTGTCATCCCTCCAGCCCTGTCACTCACACATCCCAGACAGTCAGATACACATACCAGCAGAGGCGGGCTGAAATGGTTAAACAAGCAAATGCTAACTTTCTAAAAGTAGCATTTGCAAACCCAGGATACTAAAATAAACTTGACTACAAGAAATATTTTATCATCCTGAGTTCAGGCATACTAAACATGACTTGCTACCATGCTCCTTGAGCCTGCGGGGATTATAGGGTGTTACAATTCTCGCAGCTCAATCTGGCCTAATGGAGCAGGTAGCCTTCAATAGTGAAATACGGTCTTGGTTGTAAGTCACTACTAGGACATGCCACGCACATCAGGGCTTGTCCTACCTTACACCTACAACGCACCCTGCCCGCAGGCCTACCATAGGGGTGACTAATATGTAGTCAAGGGAAGGGTCGGGGCTGGCAAGTGGGTGCACTTGCCCGCACGCGGGTTCTGCGGTCGCAGTTCCCAGACACATCTTTACGGCTGCTTCGGTGGGTGGCGCAACCAGCGCTGCAGGCCCACCAGCAGTATTGGCATCTACAAGCCCCGGCACTCTCTAGTGCACTTTACTAGGGACTAACAGTAAATCCAAAGAACCAATCATGGATACCAATCGTATGTACAATTTACAGTAGGGAGCACTTGCACTGCGGCCCGGGTCAGCCGTGGCGCAGTGCCCTGAGTATCGGAAAACCAGCAAAACATCGGAGGCACATCAGCAAAAAGTGGAAGGGAGACTCACGCCAAGGTGCCAGGTCTAACATGTGTCCCCTCCAGCTGAAATGTGGGGGGAACTACCCTTCCCCAGGGAGTTCCACATCACTAAGGCGGAAAAATCTGGACAGACCGTCAGCGTTGGCGTGATCGGTGCCAGGGCGGTGTTCCACCGTAAAGTCCATACTCTGTAGAGAAATGGACCACCTCAACAGTTTCGGGTTCTCACCCCTCATTTGCATCAACCATCTGAGGGGCCTGTGGTCCGTCTGAACTCGGAAGTGAGATCCAAACAAGTAGGGTCTTAGCTTCTTCAGCGCCCAGACCACAGCAAATGCTTCACGCTCTATTGCACTCCACCTACTTTCCCGTGGAAGTAACCTCCTACTTATGAAGGCTACGGGTTGGTCAAAGCCCTCCTCAGTCATCTGTGAAAGAACAGCCCCTACACCATGCTCTGAAGCGTCTGTTTGCACTATGAATTCTTTGGAGAAATCCGGAGCCAGGAGCACGGGCGCCGTGCACATGGCAGTCTTCAGGGTGTCAAAAGCCTTCTGACAGGTGTCAGTCCAAATCACGTTCCTGGGCTGCTTCTTCGAAGTCAGCTCTGTCAAGGGGGTCACGATCGTGCCATAACCCTTGACAAACCTCCTGTAATACCCAGTGAGCCCCAGGAAGGCTCTCACTGCAGTCTGGGTCTTGGGGGGTTCCCAAGCCAGGATGGTCTCAATTTTGGGCTGCAAGGGTGCTACCTTGCCACTCCCAACTTGGTGTCCCAAGTACACCACTGAACCCTGCCCAATCTGGCACTTACTTGCCTTGATTGTGAGGCCTGCTCTGCGCAGGGCCATCAACACTTCCCAGAGGTGTCGCAGGTGTTCTGGCCAGGTGCCACTGAACACCGCGATGTCATCCAGGTAGGCGGCACTGAACTCGTCCAGTCCAGCCAACACCTGGTTGACCAATCTCTGAAAGGTGGCAGGGGCATTCTTCATTCCAAATGGCATAACCCGGAACTGGAAATGCCCATCTGGTGTAGAGAATGCCGACCTCTCCTTTGCCGCATCGGTCAAGGCGATCTGCCAGTACCCAGACGTCAAATCAAACGTACTAAGGAACTTAGCAGCCCCCAGCCGATCAATGAGCTCATCAGCTCTGGGGATGGGGTGCGCGTCAGTCTTCGTGACTGAATTGAGTCCTCTGTAGTCCACACAGAACCGGAGTTCGGGTGTGGCTCCCGGCGCAGCAGCCTTCGGAACCAAGACCACGGGGCTGGACCAAGGACTGCTGGAAGACTCAACCACCCCGAGGGCAAGCATCTTGGAGACCTCCTCCTTGATGCAGGCCCGGACCCTGTCAGTCACCCTGTAAGCCTTATGCTTCACAGGTAAGCTGTCTCCAGTGTCCACATCATGGACGCACCAATCTGTGACACTCGGAACCAGGGAGAACAAATCTGGAAACTGCCCCAGCAACTGGCGGCAGTCCTCCTGTTGTTCGGCGGTCAGGGTGGGTGAGAGGTTAACTCCATCCACTGACCCATCTTTCTCACAGGCCACCAAGAGGTCAGGAAGAGGCTCCGACTCCTCCTCCATTCCGTCATCGGTTGCCAACAACATGCCCACTTCGGACCTTCGCAAGTGGGGCTTGAGGCGGTTGACATGTAGGACCCGCAAAGGGTTCCTGGGCGTCTTCATGTCCACCAAGTATGTCACGGGGCTCTTGCGCTCCACAACCTCAAATGGGCCTGTCCACTTATCTTGAAGGGCACAGGGCTCCACTGGGGCCAGGACATACACCTCTTGTCCAGGCTGAAGCTCGACCAGAGTGGCATTCTGATCGTACCACCGCTTCATTTCTTCCTGGCTCGCTTCCAGATTTGCCTCGGCAAGTTGTCTGAAGCGTCTGGTTTGGTTTCTGAAGGCCAGCATGTAGCTATATACATTCTGGGGAGGTTTCCTGGGAGATTGCTCCCAGCCTTCCTTTACCAAACTCAGTGGTCCTCTCACGGGGTGGCCGTACAGTAGTTCAAAGGGGCTGAACCCTAGGGACTTCTGTGGCACCTCGCGATATGCAAAGAGTAGGCATGGTAAGAGGACGTCCCACTTACGCCTCATCGGACCTTCCAGGCCCATGATCATGCCTTTTAGGGTTCGGTTGAATCTCTCAACCAACCCGTTACCTTGGGGATGGTAAGGCGTTGTGAACTTATACATTACGCCACACTCTTGCCAAAGGGACTTCATATACTTGGATATGAAATTGGTACCCCTGTCGCTCACCACCTCTAGAGGGAATCCCACTCGTGAGAAAATTCCCATCAGTGCACGTCCCACCGCGGGGGCCGTCACTGTCCTCAGAGGGATGGCTTCAGGGTACCGGGTGGCATGATCCACCAAGACCAGGATGAACCTGTTGCCCATGGCTGTCTTGGGGTCCAGAGGCCCAACGATGTCAATACCCACTCGCTGGAATGGCGTACCGACCACAGGGAAGGGTTGGAGGGGAGCCTTGTTCTTCCCTCCGGTCTTCCCACTTGCCTGGCAAGTCGGACAGGTTCTGCAATGAGCGTCTGAACTCTTATGCATTTGGGGCCAGTAAAAGTGGGTGACAAGCCTGTCATAGGTCTTGTCCATCCCCAAATGTCCTGCTAAAGGCACATCGTGAGCCAGACCCAGTAGGAAGGCTCTGAACTTCTGGGGTACCACCAGCACACGGGCTGACCCAGGTTCAGCAGCCTTAGGCTCTGAGTACAGGAGGTCGTTCTCTCAGTACACGTGATGTGTTTTGGCCTGAACACCATTGGCCTGGTCTGCAGCCTGCTGCCGCATACCCACGAGAGAAGGGCATTCCTTCTGCTCCCTGCAGAATTCCTCCCTGGAGGGTCCTCCTTCTTGCTGCCAATGGGTCAGCTCAGGCAGGTCCCCCAGTTCGGCGATCTGTTCCCCTGTAGGCTCCAGGGCATCCCCCTCAAGGTCTGCTTCCTCCTGGACCGTGGGAACTTCAGGAGCCGGTTTCCCGCGCCCCCTGCGCCTTCTCCCTAAGGCCGGTTCCTGGGCCTCTCCTTCAGGCCCCAGGACCTCTTGATCACCCCTACTGGCTGCCATTGACCGGGTGGTCACGCACGCCCAGTCAGGCAGACCCACCATCCGCAGGTGAGTCGTCTTCTCCACCTTTTCCCAAGGGGAGTGCTCCAAGTCATTCCCTAGCAAACAGTCAACAGGCATGGTTTTTCTTACACAGACCTGCAGAGTACCAGAGACCCCCCCCACTCGAAGGGAACTTGAGCCATCGGACACTGACTCTCTGAATTATCAGCGTTGATAACCCTACAGTAGGCATGGGGTACAACCTGCTCTTGAGACACCAGGTGCTGCCTCACTGCAGTCACACTGGCTCCTGTGTCTCGAAAAGCCTCAGCTTCCTTGCCATTGATGATCACCACCTGCCCATATTTCTTAGTGTTAGAGGGCAGGTAGTTCGTAGGGATCATCTCACTGTCTCCTAGCGAGACTAGGGTCATGTGAACGGGATCTCCACCCCCCGGGACCATCATTTCTTCTCCCAGGTGAACGCTAGTCACTTGTCGGGGCGGAGCACCAGTGGGTGCGGGTTTTCCAAACAGGCGACACTTGGGGTCACTGGATATGTGCCCAGGCTCGCCACATTTGAAACAATTGAAGGGCCCTTTTGGAACAGGTTTACCTGTTGGGGCCCCATTCTGCTTCGGAGGTGGGGGAGGCTGAGAACCCTGCTGCGGGCTCCCTTGGGAACTACTTTGGGGGCCTTTTTGGAACCCTTTCTGTTTTCCCCCTTTGTCCCCCCCACTCTTCTGCTGGGGACCCTGCCCACTCTTGGCGGAGTCTCCCACGGGACCCTTGTGGACCCTGGTGCTGAGCCAGCGGTCCGCCTCCTCAGCAAGCTTCCTCGGGTTGGACAGCTTGCTATCGATCAGATGTTGGCGTAACTCAGGAAAACAGTGATCAGACAAGTGCTCCCATGCAATTAAATCAAAGAGACCTTGAAAATCATTAACTTTGTTACCTTTCACCCAACCATCCAGTGCTCTGCAAAAGTAAGTCACATACTCCACATACGTATTCCCAGGCCGCTTAGTACATCCCCTAAACTTCTGTCTATACATTTCAGGGGTAAGCCCGTACCTGTTCATTAAAGCTTCTTTCATGTGGGCATAGGATCTCTGATTTTCAACGGGCAAATCTAGCAAGGTATCTCTCCCTTCGCTAAGGAACCTTCCCCACAACCCCGCTCCCCAATCCTTGTCAGGGACCCGGTGGGAGGACATGGCTACCTCGTATGCCCTAAACCACTGTCCTATGTCATCCCCCTTAAAGAACTCTTTAACTACGTCCTTCGGGATGTGCACTCTTGACTCTACCTGCACTGGCGATGCGCTGCCACCAGAGGGAGGACGATCCAAGTCTCTCTCCTTGAGACTTATCTCCCTCATTTTTACTTCATAATCCATTTGGTGCTTTCGCTCTTCCAGCGCCATTCTTTTCGTTTCAAGCTCCAGCTGGATTTTCAATTCTGCCAGCTTCCTTTCGTGATTCCTCGTTTCCTTCCTGTCCGCCAGCTCCTCTGGCGACAGGCCTTTACCAAAGCTGTGCACGCTGTCTTGCCTTTCGAGGTCAATCAGATCCCCAAGTGCATTCTGCTCCTCCGTCGCATTCTGCTCGGCGAGGGCGTCTTGATCCTCCGGGGTCTTTCTGGACTCTACCCAGGCTTTCAGGGCCTTGTAGAATTCTGGCTTATTCTTGCAACCAGCGTGCGGAACCTTGAGTTTCTTACAAAAAAACTTCAGCTCGTTCTTCGAGTATTTATCCAGCTTCGCGGTGTCCCACTCGATCTCAAACACTTCCGAGGTCGTGGACTCCGCTCCATCCAGGCTCTTCGTGCCCGGCATGGTTTTCGCACTCGGAATCTTCTTTCGGCAAAATTCAAAAAGCAAAGTCTGTGGCTAAGTAACTGGACCGTAATCCTTGTGTAGTGGTCAGAAGCTCAGGTATAGATATCGCAAGTGTAAATTCGAAATCCTCACCGCTGCGTCCAATGTAGGAAGGGGGAGGCTCTAGTTGGCGCAGTGCAACACTAGCGACAAGCAGGGACTCTCTCTTCCTCGTCAGGGCTGAGGGTTACCTTCCAGACAACCTCTGCTTACCCTCTAGGTAGTGTGGCTTAAGCAGTCGTAGGCTAATCTTTGGGGCACATAGGGTTAAACACTTGCAATAGTACACCTTTACAACCAACCCACCACACAACGAGACCAGACTGTATTCTGTAAAAATATATATCTTTATATAGATTTTAAGCAGGCTTGTGAATACAGTCAACGTACTTTACGATAACGGTTGCAAATTACTCAGTTCAGGTTACCACAGTTCTTATAGCAGTTCTCTGAGGGCCCGTAGGCCGGTGTTAACCAAAGTTCTTGTGGAGCCGGCGGCTTCCAGGGGATCTGTCCCACGTCGCGTTGCCTTCCCCGGGTCGCTGATCGTTGCGGCTCTTCAGCCGAGCAGGTCACTGGTCATCCGGGGCAGCGGTGTTCTGTGGCGGCAGGGTCCTCTCCTCGTCGTCCGCTCCGACCCTGGAGGCGGCGGCTGTGCGGCGGTGGCAAGTGGCAGTACGGTCCCCAAGTGCAGGACGTACCCAGCCAAGTGCCGGTGCAGCTGTGGACTCACAGCTGGGCTGTCGGGCAGACTACCGACCTTGCGGATTCTCACAGGGCAACTGTCCGTCTTTGCAGGTGAGTGGCTGCTCGTTATGCAGTCACCTCGAGAGCTCGGACCGGACGGGTCCTCCTTCGCTTTGCTCTCGGGCTCCCGGTGCAGTTGCGGTCACAGTGTTCGGGCCAGCGGCGGCTGGTCCTTACTTTGCTCTCGCTGTTGCTTTGGGCCCCGGTCACGGTGGTCAGGTGGATGTCGTTGCCTTGGAGGAGATTCCTCCGTCGGTGCTGCGGCGATGGTCAGCACCCGCAGTCGCTTTCTTCCAAGGGGGTAGCGTCCACTGGTCCTGGGACGCTGGTCAGGGGGCAAGTTCAGTTGCAAGCCCTTGGAGATCTCTTTAGCAGAGTTTGGCACAAAGTAAAGCAAAAGTCTTCTCGTAGTCTTTTCTTCTTCCTCTCCTTCAGCAGCAAGGCACCAGACACAGGCAAGAGTCAGCACCCTTCCTTGTCTCTCACGGTCCTTCTCGTAGGGCAGAGTCCTTCTGTGGCCCAAACCGGATCTAATTTTCAAGGAGCAGGGCTCCTTCTTTTATAGGCCAATTCTTTTGTTCTCGCAGGCCAGGGGGGCCTTTGCATAGCCACTCTCAGTCCTTGAGTACCCCGGTGGGTGTACTCCGGCTTCTGCTTTCAGTGTGAGGGGCAGGCGCATCAGACCCCCACAGGAGGTGGAGCCAGCATTGTGCGGACAGGGGTGGCCAGAGTACCTTGTTGATGGGGGCTTCGCCCTTCCTGGGCCAGGTGCCGGCAGAGTCATCCGCCGCTCCCCAGGAGGGTGGAGCCAGCATTGTGGTGGCCGAGCACAGCTACAGTTCGAGTCAAGAGGCACTCCTACCTCCCACTAAGGTGTAATCTGCGCATTCACCACCTGTCATCCCTCCAGCCCTGTCACTCACACATCCCAGACAGTCAGATACACATACCAGCAGAGGCGGGCTGAAATGGTTAAGCAAGCAAATGCTAACTTTCTAAAAGTAGCATTTGCAAACCCAGGATACTAAAATAAACTTGACTACAAGAAATATTTTATCATCCTGAGTTCAGGCATACTAAACATGACTTGCTACCATGCTCCTTGAGCCTGCGGGGATTATAGGGTGTTACAATTCTCGCAGCTCAATCTGGCCTAGTGGAGCAGGTAGCCTTCAATAGTGAAATACGGTCTTGGTTGTAAGTCACTACTAGGACATGCCACGCACATCAGGGCTTGTCCTACCTTACACCTACAACGCACCCTGCCCGCAGGCCTACCATAGGGGTGACTAATATGTAGTCAAGGGAAGGGTCGGGGCTGGCAAGTGGGTGCACTTGCCCGCACGCGGGTTCTGCGGTCGCAGTTCCCAGACACATCTTTACGGCTGCTTCGGTGGGTGGCGCAACCAGCGCTGCAGGCCCACCAGCAGTATTGGCATCTACAAGCCCCGGCACTCTCTAGTGCACTTTACTAGGGACTAACAGTAAATCCAAAGAACCAATCATGGATACCAATCGTATGTACAATTTACAGTAGGGAGCACTTGCACTGCGGCCCGGGTCAGCCGTGGCGCAGTGCCCTGAGTATCGGAAAACCAGCAAAACATCGGAGGCACATCAGCAAAAAGTGGAAGGGAGACTCACGCCAAGGTGCCAGGTCTAACAGTAACACTCTGGCTTATTATACCGTACTAAATAGCGCGGGCCAATTCTCTTCCCCCTTTCCCTAATATATATATATTTATTGACTGTATTAAATAACTATGATGCGCTCTGACACCTTCCGCTTGCTGCTTTGTTTGTGCCAAAATAAAAAATAAAAAATAATAAATAAACGGAACGAAATTACGCTGTCATCATCAGTTTGCTGGGCGGCAGGCCTGATTCCAGAGGCACAGAGGGGAGGGGCAGTTAGCAGCGCTGTTTCCTAGCCGATGCACTAGACATGGGAGTGGGCAGGGTGGGCCCACTCTGGCACTGACGGGCCCCACACTGGCCCTGGTGATGCTGCTAAGTATTGGCCTGGAATGTTAACTGTGCTGCCAAAGGAAAAATAAACCTGTAAATATTTTTTGCAAGGGGTATTTTTTTGAAATTGTGTTGTGCTGTTTAATATGCTTACTTATCAGGCAGTAGAATGAAAGTGGTGACTACTCTTTGACAATTTAACCATTTCTCTCTGAGATTGCTTAAGTAATAGCTTGGTCTGGTCAGCCATGCTGCGGCCCTGAGTTGCATAGAATATAGTGTCAGATGTTATCAACGTTGTGGAGCCTTAAGGTTTTTTTCATCGGATGTAGTGGGGTGCCTGAAAAGCTGTATGTCCTCGGAATGTTTGTCTGCCTCCTGGTTTGGGTGAGGTTCAGGCCAGGGCGGACATTGACGTTTCTCTATAAGATGATGTCCCTCATCTTTAAACAAGCATTGGAAATGCAATAGGTCTCGCACCATTAGAGTTAGTGCTTTTAGAATTGTTTATGGCTTTTTTTTGTAAATGTTTAGCATTTTTGTTTCCTGTAGCCAATGCTAAAGAATTACAAATAAAAAAAAGCCATAAACATTTCTTAAAGCTCTAACTGAAATGGTCTGAGACCTATTGCACTGTGTGAGGGTGAGGGGTTGAGGGTGAGTGAGGGTGAGGGTGGGTGAGGGTGAGGGGTTGAGGGTGAGTGAGGGTGAGTGAGGGTGAGGGGTTGAGGGTGAGTGAGAGTGAGGGTGAGTGAGGGTGAGGGTGAGTGAGGGTGAGGGTGAGTGAGGGTGAGGGGTTGAGGTTGAGGGTGAGGTGTTGAGGGTGAGTGAGGGTGAGTGAGGTGTTGAGGGTGAGTGAGGGTGAGGGTGAGTGAGGTGTTGAGTGTGAGTGAGGGTGAGTGAGGTGTTGAGGGTGAGTGAGGGTGAGTGAGGTGTTGAGGGTGAGTGAGGGTGAGTGAGGGTGAGTGAGGGTGAGTGAGGGTGAGTGAGGGTGAGGGGTTGAGGGTGAGTGAGGGAGAGGGTGGGTGAGTTGTTGAGGGTGAGTGAGGGTGAGGGGTTGAGGGTGAGTGAGGGATTGAGGGTGAGGGGTTGAGGGTGAGTGAGGGTGAGTGAGGGTGAGTGAGGGTGAGGGGTTGAGGGTGAGTGAGGGTGAGTGAGGATGAGGTGTTGAGGGTGGGTGAGGGTGAGTGAGGGTGAGGGTGAGTGAGTGTGAGTGAGGGTGAGTGTGAGTGAGGGTGAGGGGTTGAGGGTGAGTGAGGGTGAGGGGTTGAGGGTGAGTGAGGGTGAGGGGTTGAGGGTGAGTGAGGGTGAGTGAGGGTGAGTGAGGGTGAAATTTGTAACTGACATTGGTTTTCCCAAAGGAAACATTCTCTGCACTCATCCCTGAAACCATTGAACAGAAATACGCCAAATTCTAATGGCACAGCAGTCTTTTCGTCATCCAATGCCTCTTTTTGATGCAATTAATTCTTTTTCAGCTGTTTTGGAGATGGAAGAGAAAATGTGACTATTAGGAGTACATGTGCCAATTAGATGTGTGTAAAATATATTTATATACTGCCACGACTTCCTTCGTTTTTTGCAAAAGAGTCAAGCACTCCAAGGGGGTAGCGTAGTGGATCTTTATTTAGCAAACAACTCCACCAAACAGACGCGTTTCGGAAAATCCTTCGTCAGTGTCAACTATGATCACTGCGAGGAAGCTATTTAAACTAATTGATGTCACCCGAGTAACAAACTCGATGACGGTAGGGAACACTCTCACAATGCATCGATAATGGCGGCCATCTTAGCATGGTACTTTTCATTGCATCACAATGCTTACTCTTTAAATAACATAATCCTTCTGTTAGAAAACAGTCCTTAAATGTGCAGTTATGGCAGTATCATGCCCCTACATACAATTTCATGTGCCGGTTACATTTGTGTAAAACATTCTCATAATTATTTATAATTCACAACAATCAATGCCGTGTATCAGCTTTCCTGGGGTTAGCGCGGGACGATCTCCCGGGTCCCAAAACAAGCTGAATGCTGGTATTATGGGGCCAGCCGTCTTATCGGGTGGTACTGGATGTTGTTTGGGAGCTGCAGTAGGCGGTGTGAGGATACTGGATGGAAGAGAGGGGAGGGAAGAGAGGGGAGGGGGGAGGGAAGAGAGGGGAGGGGGAGGAGAAATGCGACACGGCGGGAAGGGGAGGGGGCGGAGCGGGTGGTGCTGGATGTTGTTTGGGAGCTGCAGTAGGCGGTGTGAGGATACTGGATGGAAGAGAGGGGAGGGGGGAGGGAAGAGAGGGGAGGGGGGAGGAGAAATGCGACACGGCGGGAAGGGGAGGGGGCGGAGCGGGTAAAACAAGACGGACGTGCACGCGCTTTTAAGCTCAATGCGCATGCGCATTGAGCTTAAAAGTCACGGGCACTGCAAGGAATCGCCACGATTCCTTGCAGTGGATAAAGAGTGGATAAGCCCCCATAGTCTCGCTTGCTCGATGCGCATGCGCATCGACAGGCGAGACCTAAAAACGAAGTAAGAATTGTTAGAGCTCGAGGCAAATATAAGTTTGCTGCCGGAGCGCGCCTCATCCAGTAAACAAGGAAGTTTTTCTGAGGAGTTCTTGTACCCTGGCACCATTGCCTGGCAGCGCCTGTAGTCTGCGTCCCTCGCTGTGTGCGCGCACTGTCCTTGTTCTGTCCGTTCTGAGTGTTCCTCTGGTTCTGCAGGAAGTCTGCAGTCTGTGGCTTCTGTCCAAATAGAGAGGAGTCTGTACTCTGTGTACTCCTCTCTGGCACTGGGTTCAGAGGCTAAACAAGGGCACAAATTAAAATAAAGATGACTGGCAATCTCCTCCCCGATCCCTTTTCTCCAACCCCCACCCTCCTCCCTTTCACCATTCTTCTCCTCGTCTTTTTCCTTCCCTCACCCTCCTCTAACCCGCTGCTGCCGTTTTCGCTTGTTCTTCAATCCGTCCGTATCTCTTCCAATTCTTCTGCATCTTCTTAGCCCATATTCCTTTTCGCACTCTTTCCTTCCCCCTAATCTCCTCCCAACCGCTTTCTCCTCCCCTATCCTCGTTTCCAGCTCCCTTGCTCCTCCTCCTGTCCCTCTTTCCCCCTCCCCTGTTCCTCGCCTTCCTTTCCTTCCTCGCTCCTGTTACCTCGCCCACCGCCCTGTCTCTCCTCCCCTCGCCCCTTGGCTCCGCTATTCCCCTCCTATGAGTCCTCTCCTCCCTATATGTCTCTTCCCTCCTCCCTTTTCCTCTTCTCCTGCCCTCCCTCTCTTTCCTACCTCTCTCGGAAGCTCCCCCTTCTCCTCCGGGCTCTTCCAGAGCCTTCTAGCCGGGCCCGGGGTGATATTTAGGGAGCGCGGCGGCCCATGGAGCACCCTCAACCAAGGAGGATGCGGAGCCCACTGCAAGTCCCCGGAGGAGAGCCCCTGCCCCCCGGCTGGGAGATCAAGCTGGATCCTCACACTGGATGGCCCTTCTTCGTAGATCACAACAACCGGACGACCACCTGGAGCGACCCTCGCGGGGAGCCGTCCAAGGTAATGGAGGGGTGAGGTGGTACCGGGGGCACGGGTGGGGTACTACCCCGGAAACATGCCAGGGTAGGGGGCAAAAGGAGACAGGTGGAATTCCATTAGCCGCCTGCAGTGTAGTAAAGAGAAGCGAGGCTCCCGGGCCGAAAGGGGGCCCACCCTACCCTAGCAGCCACAGTGAGGGCCCAAGGGCGGAGCTCGGAGCGGAGCCGCTGGAGGGCACGCGGCGGCTACGAGCATCGGAATCATTGCTGGACAGACAGCTGGACCCAGGCTCCGACTGCAGCAGTCTGTGCCCACATTTGGGAAATACTTCCGATATTTTACAGTAAATAGAGTCAGACACGTGTGGAACTTCAGGGGCCACGAGCAGGCGTAGCCCCCTTGGAGCAGTATTCGTGATTGAGCCCATGCCCGTACTCCCCTCGCGGTGCCCCCTAATACTGCGTCACGGGCGGTTACCTCAGGGCCCCTCCTTGTCCTGCCGCGACTCACTCCTGTGCCCCTCGCAGGCGCTGCACTCGCTCCCAGCGCTCTCGGTGTCCGTCCAGGACGCTCTGTACAGGGTGCCCTCTCTCTCGTGTCCGGACAGACGGCTTCCTCTCAAGTTCTCGACTGAGCGGCCCCACGCTGCGAGCAGGGACGGCTGCTGTGCCTTTCCGATAGCTCAGACTAGATTTGCTTTATTTCAGAGATACACCCAGTGAGCGCTAATATTCGAATAAGAAGAATTAGGTGACATTTCGCGCTCGAGTCTCTCCCTCGGGTTTCCCCTTGGCTTCTCTGGGTCTCTTACTGTCACAGCTGATTTTTCAGGCTATGGTAAACTATCCATGCCCCTTGTTTCGTTTCGCAGCGCTATGTCTTTGGAGAAAGTAATAATTTAATGTACTTTTTTTAGGTGGGGGAGGGCTATTGGCGGCTATATCAGGCTCTGTGTATTTGTGTAGCTGCCAGCAGTGTCCAAGGAGGGTCACAATTCGTTTGGGTCCATCACTTGGGACCAGGGTCGGATTGGCAAGGCGGGCATTCGGGAACGGGCCGAAGGGCCGGTGCCTCAGTGCCCTCTGTGGGCCGTTTTTTTTCTCCCCTGTCCCAGTCCACAGAGAGTGGACTAGGAAAGGGGAGAAAAAAAACCGGCCCACAGAGTGCACGGAGACAGAGACTTAAAATGAAAGCAGCCTCGCTGTGCGGCCAGACAGCGATTGTCAGCTGTGGCCTCTCCTTCACCCCTGCCCTGCCAAGCAATCAAGCTGAGGCTGGGCTGGGGAGGGGTGATTGTTTGTAAGAATCGGTCTCCCTGGGAGCCAGGTGTTTCTCAGGCCTTTGAGCCATTTGCACCTCGGGCCCCCTGGCGCCCATGCAGCCCAGAAACGGTGTTAGTCTTAACACCTCGCCCACAGCCCTTCACATTAAGGGCATAGTGGGCGAGGAAGAATGGGTCTTGCTGTGGGGGCCTGGTGATGTTTGGAATTTTTTTGTTTTATTTATTTCTTTATGAGATTTTATATAGCGCGGACTTTACCCGAAGGTGTCAGAGCGCTTCAGACTAGGAACAGCAATAATACATGAGGAGAAAAATTATAAGTGGACAAATTACAAAAGCAAACGTTAAGTTACATGAATCAAAAGTGACAATAGTGAGCAACCAAAATACAAGAGGAGCAAACGGTGCATTACAGGAGGAAAAAGAGATATGTGTGCAGGTTACAAAAGCGTACAAAATACAAGTAGAGGTATAATGCTGCAATTAATGGCAGACACTCCAGCACAAGAACAAACGTTACGTAGGCAATGGTGGCACTTGTGCAAGTATCTAAAGCAAACAAAAGTGAGAGGTAGTAAACAGTGTGTTACAAGAGAAAAGTGACTTGTGCAAGTTACAAAAGGGTACCATACACAGGTACAAGGGTAATACTACAGTAAATGTTAAATACTCAAACTGCCAGAACACACTGGGAAGGCACTTCCCATGCACCAGCTTCAGCTCAGCCTCCCCCCTGGCTACCTGGCTACCTTGGATGACCCAGAAAGCTGTGTTTTGTGCTCCCCTGCCAGGACATTTTCCCAAGGCCTGGAGGGTTGATTAATTTACTAATTGCAGGGGCCTTACCTCTGTTCATGTGCTCCTGAGCTGAAGGTCTGGGGAGGGCTGAGTAGGTTAGTAATAGCAGGGGCTTTGCTGCTTTTCAGGTGCTCCTGTGCTGGAGGGCTGGAATAATTTTGTGACAAAAAGGGGCCTTGCTATTTTTTTTAGTTGCTCAGCATGTAGGCCATTGTCACCTTGGCCCTGTGTCGTGTGCAAGAACAGTATCCTCCCACTTTCATTCCTTGTCTGTGCAAATGGTGTTTCATGAAAGGGCACGCCCCTTGAATGTGGGCCACGCCCCTTGAATTTGGGCCACGCCTCTTGAATGTGGGCCACTTTTTTCGTCAGTGCCCGGGCCGAATTGTGATCCCAATCCGACCCTGCTTGGGACATGTTATTTATTTATTTATTTATTTAATGATTTTGTTAAGCGCGTAGTAACTCAAGAGAGCATCCCAGCGCTGACCTGCTTCTTCCGGGGTTTCTGCCGTCTGGTGTGTTTATGTTTGGGGGAAAAGTGAGGTCTTAACGGATTTTCTGAACTGGAGATAGTTCGATTCTGTCTCGCTACCACCAGGGAATTATGCGTGGCTAGTGGACGGGTGTCCCGTGTGATGCACTGGGGGAGGGGGGGGCAGGGGGGGTAATCTGGCTGTCCTGTTCTGGAGGGGTTAAAAGGAGTCGGAGCCTGAGGTTTCCGACTGTCCTGTATCGGAGATGTGTCTGGATGCAACTGAACTTGTGGGCTTTTGCTTGGCTTAAAAGGGGTTGGGGGTCTGAGAAGGGGGGGTGGGGGGCATGATCCTCCTATATTTCAAACTTAAGATGCGATAAGAAGGTTATCTTGGATTCAAGTTGGGAGTCTAATCTTAGCTAAGTTTTTGACCCACTGTACTGTACAGATTTAGGTAGAGTATTTAGGTGTATTTATTGTTTTGGAGGGGCCAGTCAGCGCAGGCACATACCAGAAAGGATTCATGTTATGGGGGCTGCATGGTTAGACACCCGGGCTTTGCAAAGATAGAGCGAAATGGGGCACTCTTTCTAGGACGGAAGATGGGGCAAGTGGACCTGGCACTGAAGGGAAACAACTTTTACAACGCAACTTTTACAGCGCACTACCATTAAAACGAAACTTTTACAACGCAACTTCCAGTACTACGCATGCCATTACAACACAACCATTACAACGCATGACACTACAACTCATACCACTACAACGCATGTCATTACAACGCAGTCATTACAACGCATACCATTACAACGCATAGCATTACAACACATAGTACCCTTATACTATCCAACACTTACCCTACTGTTGCACCCCCTGGAGTTAGAATAGTAATTTTTACCCCTACACTATCCAACACTTACCCTACTGTTGCACCCCCCCTGGAGTTAGAATCGTAATTTTTACCCCTACACTATCCAATACTTACCTTACGTGCAATGTAATGTTATGCGTGGTAATGGTATGCGTTGTAAAGGTAGTATGCGATGTAATGGAATGCATTGTAAAGGTAGTTTTTAAAAAATCGTTGTAATGGCATGCGTTGTAATGGATGTTGCGTTGTAAAAAATGTGTTGTAAAGGTATGCGTTGTAAAAGTATGTGTTGTAACGTCATACATCCGCACTGAAGGACCTGGAACTGAACTTGCGTGTTGGGACTCCCGTCTCCAGGTGAACCCATCACTCCACACTGGTTAATAGCCCCCCCCACTCCCACAAGAATTCCTGCGTATGATGAGTGACCGTTTTGTTCCTGCTACCAAGACAGCTTGTGACCTCCCTCCTTAGGTATTGATGAGCTGACAGGAATACGCCAAGATCACACCTCAAATGTGTCAAAATATTACACTGTACGTCGTTACAGATGAGTGTGTACCAAGGGATCCGTGCGTAACCCACGAGTCATGGGTGCCTTTGAGTTGGGTGATAGTGACATTGATTACTCACTAGCTAGGCATGCCGAAGTTGCCAGACTGCCCAGAAGCACAACAAAATGCCATGTTGCTGTATAAAAACCATAAAATGAACAGCCATAAAGCAGACAAACAGCACTGTGGCTATCAAGGCTTGTAAACAGAAGATTGTGCCTGTGCTCTCAAATAACTGGAGCAGCTGGACGTGTGTGGTGCTGTGCTGAGTGGGTGTGGGAGAAGGGCTGGTGGTTGGCAGAGTACACTGTGGTCTGCAAATGTCTCTGTCCCTTTGGAACAAGGATTGACTCCAGCCTTAAAATAGAACATTGTCATATTTTCTTTAATGCGCTCTGCATCTGAATGGGAAAACATTGTGCTACTGCTACCAGAACCTAGAGAGAGCCAAAGCAAAAGCGGTACTCACTCTACTTTGTTAGTGCGGCAAAGGGGACTTAGAAATGTCCATTTCCCCATAATACGAGGCTTATAAAGCTGACAAACATTTGATGGAACATAATGCAGTGTGTCATCAGAGACCTCCTAATGTGTTGCTACTGCAGTTGGAAAATAATTCCAGTGAAAGATGTGACTGCTGTACACAAAGTGGATAACTCCGAAATTATTCTCCCGGACTGGTATTCCCCTGGCACCAAGCAAACACACTGATGAGGCTATATGACTGAATATTAATGTGGAAGAAGCTGAAACTCTTACTGGGGATACTGAAGGATTAGATACCTTAACACCAATACTTGAGAAACTAGGCCGAAGAATACTGCAACAAGCTGGATAGAACTTTAGTTCATACACATATTCAAGGCAGACTGGGGACATTTATTTACTGGGAGGGCCTGAGGCGAGAAAAAATAGTTGGTGCTTCTAAGACAATGTCAAAGCTTACCAGAGCCTGGAATTGGAATTTATTCAAGACCGGCAAACACAGAAGACATAAACAAATGTAGTTGAAGTAACATTGTCAGCATAGTTGGCTTGAGAGAAGTCACTGAAGCTCGCAAGATAGTGTTGTGTCAGGAAGCACTCAGTTCACAACCCTTGAACCAGCCCAGCTTTTTAACCCATTCATTTCAATCCCTGGGCTTTCTCCCTAATAAGATATGCCCCACAGTCTGTAATTCTGAAATTCACCTTTATTTATTTAGTATTTGGAGTATAGCACAAAGCCTCTTGGCGAGTCAGAGCTCAATAGTTCTCCCAGAGGAGGTACATTGTAAGCAGGGAGGCATTAAGAGCCCAGATGGAGCAGGGAGGACCCTAGACCAGTGTTCTATAGAGGCAATCCCTGCTTGCATGGAGGAAACCTGAAGGCAGCCTGGCTAGTGCAGTTTTCAAGCATGTACTAGTGTGCATGTAGTTCTGGTTTGCATTCAGTGCACTGCACAACCTGGGCCTCTAGGCTCGCAGTGTCTGCCTTTCTGTTTTATCCATTTGAAGCTTTGCTGCATGATCAGGTGTATGGTGGGTGGATGCAGTTTTCTGTTATGCAAGTGCTAGCTTCTGCAGTTAGCCTTTGCCCTGGTAGGCCTCATAACTTTGCATTTGATCCTTGCAAACAGTGGGAGCCAATGGGCGGTTTCGGGGTTGATTTTAAGTGGGCACACTTTCTCTGGTTCACTTACATTTTACCCGCTCGGGTTCGAAGTAACTGTAGCCCGTCAAAGCCATTCACAGGGAGCCCAGAGTAAATTATTTGGCAGTCGTCTGAATGGGCCATCTCTGAGTATCGATATAGAAGAGGGTATTTTCCAGAGTAGAGAAGCCTGCAAGTTGACAACGAACTTCTTTGTAGATGCTGAGACAGTATGACATGCTGTCAACAGTGTGATATTACAGGACTGGAGCCACTGATAGGCCAGCGAACCATAAAACAGCATTTAAGGACAGGTCTGTAGTCGCTGTCTCTTAATGCAGTGAAGCTAAAAAGAGAGACCACCATTCAGCCTCAAAATAGCTAAAATGTACTTTTCCAAACTATGTTCCAGGTTCAATTTAGTCTAAGGGTTTTAAAAGCAAAGAAGGGACTGGTACCACTAGCTGAACCCTATTAATCCCCCCGGCCTGGCCTTCTTGAATAATCTTGTGCTGACAGAGCAGCCTCCAGATCAGGGGTGCAGCACACGCATGAAAATGACGCTTGTTCATAGCTATATACAGTTCAGGCAATCAGACAGGGCTCGATGTGCTGGTATCACAGACCAGCGTTTGGGCTGGTTTTTAACAGTTTGTGGGTCTGTTTATCGTCTGCTAGTCCTGTTTTTATAGGTGATTTCCTTGATATCACTCCAAACATTTTCTGCAGCAGTGCTTAATTTGAGCCGGTGGTTTCAAGTGCTCCCCACCTGCACTTAATTGTCAACACCGGGAATTATGAAAGCCAGCCACATGGTGGCGAATTTTGTTTTATTTTGTGCTGTACACAACAACAATTGTTTAATGATTCTTGTACATTAAAAATCACTAATCACTGCCACCCAAAGCTATAAAAATAGCTTGGGTGGCAGATATTAGTCATTTTTAGTGTGTAACGAGTCTGTATTGTCCTTAGTAGAGCAATGGATGGTGCAAGCTGCACTTGTTTCCTGACATGTCTGTATTGTCCTTAGTAGAGCAATGGATGGTGCAAGCTGCACTTGTTTCCTGACATGGGTCCTGACACTTGTTTCTTTATAAATTAAGTACTAGCCTGCAGCAAGCACAAACGCATGCATTCGCCCATACCTAGCTAAATACTGATACAGCGTTAACCTGCAAGTTCAAAACTGGCCGGGTTTGCAGATGTGCGCCACTTTTTTTTTTTTACTATCTAGAAACGGGGCCACTTTTATTTTCGTTCTTTTTTTTTTGCCCCAGTCCGACCCCGGCAGTATTTGACGTGCTTTGGTTTTGGGTGGCTCTGGAAAGCAGGGCCAGGCTCCCCCCGCAGTCAGAGTAAGATCTGCAGATAGTCATCCCATGTCGTGTTGAGCCAGGCTCCCAAATAACCCGCGACATGCTGTTTATTCACCTTTGGGTGCAGCTCAGACTATGTGCAAAACAAACACCCACTTCCTGTCATCCAGAGAAAGGAAGCAGCTGTTCAGCAGGTGTGGGTGGCTGTTTGTGGAAGAATTCATTGTCAGGCCAGGGAGGAGAACAGAGGTAGGCTGTCTCTAAAGACGTTGGTGCCAGGGGTGGTGCCAATAAATGGATAATACTTGGTAGAACTGAGAAAGTATCAGCTCTACGTCACTGGAGAATAGGTGGGCTGTTGTAATGCTTGTCTGACGAGAGGCAGCTGCGAGGAAGGTTTCTTCAGGCTGGTTTAAGGAAGGCTTTGGCAAAGTCGCCCCTGATAACAACAATTTTCAGTGAAAGAGTCTCAGTTCACGAGGAAAGTTCTTCCTATTAAAATTGATGACGGCTGGTTGATGCCAAGCAGGATGTGACGTGGCAGTCTGCAGTCATGTTTCCTGGGAGAAAGCCACTGAAGAGAGGCTTGAGTAAAGCACAGGAAATGTCAGGAGGGTTGGATATTTCAAAAAGTGAAATGCTCTGGGACGAAAATATTCTCAATAAATATAAGGGCAAAAAGGAGCTGCATAATTTTAAGTAGCAGCTTTGAAGAATCAAAGAAAGCTAAACTTCAGTAAAGGAAAGGAAATACACCTGAAATGCCAACAACTAGTACACAACTACTACGATATTCAGTAAACAGTCGCAATATGTCATTCTATATTGAGCCTGATCAAAGCACCCAAGTCTCTTGTTAACAAAAGAAAATTGAAGGAAACACCCCTTGAGAAAGCAGTCACTAAAGTCATTCACCTCTAGTCTTCTCGTGAAGGCGAAGGGGTTCAGGACCCCAGCGACTGATTATAAAATCCAAGACCCCATCAATGATAAAGATCAATGAAATTGTGTTATTGTGCTTGCAACAAAAGCAGTCCCTCCCCAACACATCTTTAGTCACGCTAAGTGGAAAAGCGAGTTTTGAGCAAGTATGGACCCTACACCCGAGAAAGTTTAGAAAAGTAACTATGGCCGAGAGGGACCCTGTCGGGCTGCATACCTGTTGGTTGTGGAAGATGAAACCCCCTTGATATTCAAAGGACAAGCATGGCACTCAGTTTTTAAATGATCCCAGGATTCACAGGCATAAAAAGTGGCTAGAGCTGAATTTGAACCAAGATACATTTGTGAAGTCACTGAAGTTACAGCAGCATACTATTTTCACTCCCCCTACCCCGTGACAGCTATAAAAAGAGACTAATATTATTGAAATATCTGAATGAGGGATCCAGCGAATCCCAGGCTTTATATTCTGGCGACAGGTGCCTGTAATTCTCCGCCCCTCGCTGACTAGATCTAGGTATTTTGGTATTAGTTTACAAACTCTTTGACACTGTGTATTCTACATATACTGTATACACACTGGAAATTATTTGTCTGTTGCGTGAATACTGGTCTGTTTCTAACTGATCACTGAACTTTCTCCCTCCCTTTCCCCTGGTGCTTTTTGTATGGCTTTTTATTTCTAGTGCTGTGTAATTATTCCTACATATTTTTACTTTAGAAAACATATGTATATTTCCCGGCTACCTATTTGTATATGTTGGTATAATGCTCTGAGATTTTGGAGTCTTGGTTCATGCTTAAGAAAACTCAGAATAAATGTATAAATATTTCTATAAAATCTTGGGGTAAAAGTCTATCTGGGCTTGCTTTGAATTTAGGTATATAACAAATCTTGTTAAGCTTATCAGTACTTATGTCCATTGAGAGAGCTGCACATCAGGCAGTGCCTGTCATATTTATCTAGAAGATGCAAAGGAATGTTTTTTACTCTTCTTCGCCCAGGCGATCTTCCACAAGTTATTCTAGAGTTCACTTAATAAATTGACTTCAGAAGAAAGAATATAAATAATTTTTGTAAAAATTCTCATCATTTCATCCACCATCATGGTGGAATGAAATGTTGGCAGCTGTTATGTCCAAATATACTGGGAAGTATTGGTAATTAGTGCAACATTGGCTAGTTAGAAAAGTTTCAGATGTATGTATAGTTTCAGAAAAAATATTCTGGATAATTCATATGGAATAATGGTATAGCAATAGATATTCAGAGCCGCTAATTGTGCATTATATTTGTGATGAAGAGACATTGTCCATATTTTCAGAAATATATGTGAACACAATTTCTTAAACTAATTGATCACATGCTGCTGGGCCTGATAATCTCTCTGCTGTTATTATTATATCCAAAATCGATTAGTGGACAAATATGTTTACCAGTGCCTTTAAATGTTTTACAATTAAGGTTTATTCTCTGATGCATGAAAGCATGCAGTGTTAAATCCCTCTTCCCCCCCTTTAGCAAGTGAGATTCTTCCCATTCCAAAAATGATTGTTTATTATTTGAATTGATGTGGTTTTGAAAGTACACTAAAATCTTGCGCTCTGCTTTCCAAAATCAAACTGATCAGGAGGAACTAATTTCAGTGGAGCAAGCAAGTTTTAAGAGTTTTAATGAAGGGCATTCAAGAACCAACAATTGTTTTAGCCCGTGGTGTTTGGCTTAAAGGTCAATAGAAACAATGGGAATCTTAATCTGTTGTTTAGTTGACTTCCAAGCAATAGCATAGCTCCGGGCGGGGGTCAGAGGCGTTTGGGGTTTACACCCGTCTAAAAATGTATTCTGTAGTAAATAGTTGGGTACAACTGCTTTCATTCGGATAATGTGAAGTGTATGTCAGATTTTACCTGGGATTTTTACATGGGCATACTGACAACAACATACACACTCTCTTCTATGGATTGAAGGCCTTCAAAATGTTGATTCGTTTGTAAAATATTGTGTTCAAGGACACCTAAAAGTCTGCACTCCTCTCTCTTTGCACTATCTCTTAAGCCACCTCATGTCTTGCTTCTCATATAATGTGTTTTTAACAATGTCCAGGTGTGATTGTTGGGAAATCTGAAACTCACACCCCCCAATCATACTGACCAAGCTACCTCCATGCTGCCTTGAATTCTGCCTGTTGTGAGTTGGTATGGGAGAAATTAAGACAAGGGAAACTCCCCTAGATGTTATTTCTAATGTTATAAGAACTTCACAAGAATTTCTGGGTAAAAGTTGGGACTGATCTGGAGTATTGTGTCCATGTAAATTCTCGTAAAAAAGGATTACGACAAGGGTGCATACACGCCTCTACTTTATTTCCTGTACTTTTGGCAGACTTATTGGACACCTTATCACAAACATCTCCTTATTCCATAAAGATAGGAAGTGTCTGTGTACCATGTCTTCTCTATGCAGACAGTTTAGTAATAATGAATGTCACTTGGATAGGGTTAATAAGGAAATTAGATGCAATTAATAAACATGGTGAAAAGAATAAGCCAATATAGAGATTCAGAAGTCTCGATCTTTATCAAGAGTTGTTGGATAGTTGGCCATAGGAAATTTAGAAATGATTTTGGTGGGCCATCTTTAACCCCCGTATTGAGTACCTTCAAAGTAAGGCTGCAACCCTAGAGTTAATATGGTGTTGACATTTTCAGCCTCAGTTGAAAACTTTTGTGGGATAGTATAGAAGGTAAATGTTAGAAATATTTGTTAAGTTTACATAGGTTGGCAGTGGTCTAAGAAACAAACAAAACGGCTTGGAAGTGTACTAAAGTTTAATAAATCCTTTGTTTTCAGCTTCTGGAGACCATTTGAAATATAGCTAAACTACATCTCCATGAAATAGTATGTAGAAAACTTAATTGGGCTGAGAAGTAAGTAAGCAATTTGACGTCATTGAGAGTTATGTCAACTTTAACCCTCATGATCTGGCTGCCCCACTTGGATAGAGGATTGCATGAATCGTTATATTACCTTTTTCACTATTCCGGAGATGAGACATGCTATTTTGTAAAGCTAGAATTGTTATTTTATGTACATGCTGAGACCAGGCAGTTAATAAAAGGAAATGAGGGGCTCTGCTGTTGTATTTTAGTTCTAAAATTAAGTATGGTATAGATTTGTGGTTGGAAGCTGAGAGATGTTTATAAGATATGCGCTTTTTAGATGTGACACGCAAAAAAATGTACTACTATGTTTTGTTAAAATGTCTTCTGTAGCACTCTTGCAACCTCAAGGTTGTTAACTCTGCTAAGATCAAATAACATATCAAGGATATTATTCAGACGTCAATTACTGAAAATAAGTGCTTTTTCAACATGATCTCGGCCTTCAGGTGGAATATATCGAACGAATATCATTTTAAGTTTGACCTATTCCATGCATGGCATAACATTTTAAATCAGTTGTCTAATCCCTACCAGCCAATAGAGTGTTTGATGGGCTGGACTTGTGTGCTCGGCCGTTTACCTTACAGCAGATTGCATTCTGATACTCCCTGCGCCCGCTGGAGCCAAAAAGGATAGTGCTGGTGAAGACCATTGTAAACTTTGTTTGTATACTTTGGTTTAATATATTTCAAAGTACCTGTAATTACTCCTCTACAAACTACGTTTGGCTAACCTTGTAACAGAAATGCTAATGTATCTGCTTATAAAATTATTAAAATACTTTGAAATAAAAAAAAGAACTAGGGCTGTTACTCTGAGGTTCTTTGTGGAAATGTCAGTTATAGAAATAGTCATCATAAGGATAAAGTTACTTTATGACTCAGTGTAAACAAGGACGCAATGCTCCAGTCCTGGTATAGTACTTTTTTTTTTCAATGTATTGTTTTCAGGTGTGTTACTTTAATTTGATCAACTGAGTGAATTAGGGAAACAATTAAATAGTCAAACGAAAACCCTAGACTGGAGCACCAGGTCATAGGTATGAGTCATCTGATGAGCTTGCATAGGAAGCAAAGTTTGAAATTACCAGTTTTATCAATCATTGAAAATGTGTGTTACCTCGACAATTGCTTTTAGAGGAGCACACCAGGATTTCAGTACACGATGAGCTGGCCTGGTGTAAGGCCCATGCTGGAGGCCATAGATTGGTATACTGGTGTACCACCAACACCTCCATTTTAGCAGAATTCAAATGTACTGTTCTGCATCCAGTGGTTGGTTCTCATTGCCTACTAATCGCTCAAGTAAGGTCACAAGCATGCATTACAAACCGAGTAGAGAGGACTAAGTTCTGCAAACTCTCTAGAGCAACTCTACGGAGCAACTAAACCTGCGATGATCTGAACAGGGCTTTTTCTCCTGCAGATGGGAACAACCACATACTGACCAGGGAAAGGTTTATCAATAGGAAAAGTATTTTTGCAAATTGGGATCAGAACCATAGTGAGATGAAGTGAGTTGCTAATGATCACGTAGTGTTGTCAGATGGGAAAAGAGCATTTCAACCAAATACCCCTTGATCCACCTACAGCACATCTGAGGGGTGGGGTGAGCGGTGAGTGAAGTGCCTGCCCACTCCAGTGTAAGATCCAGCAATTTTGTGGGTCCTCGGCATGCTTTTGGCAGCTACACTGGGTCTGTTTATGAGCACTTGCTTGTTTAAGAAGATAGGGTTCTGTTTTTTTTTAGTTTGTGATTTGACAAAGTCTACACAGTTCGGCATACTAAACTGAGTAACAGTTTCCGATCCAAATCTGTGAACTACAGGTTCAACGTAGATTACTGCAATAGATCGCCAGATTTGAAACAAAATACTTACAGTTGATCACAAAGCCCTGCAGTAGATGTGTTTACCTACGCCACGATAATAAGCTTATCTCTGCAGCATCTGCTTAGACCCTTTGAGCTATCCTGTTGGAAATGGGACCTCTGACCTCCGTGTTACACTGTTACCTGCAACAGATGCAATAGCCCGGTGACCTTTCTAACTGGGCTAGGATTATGTAACTTTCAGGTTGTACAAATTAGTCTGTATCTGGTGCCTTATCCTACTTAGCACCAGACAAAAACTGCAAGGATGGGGTGTGGTATAGTAGTTACTGCAGATATATAAAAGAAATGGAGGCAGATGTAAGCATCTACATTGGGCTTGAACCAGTTTTGCTGCTTTTTGGTCACGTGTCTTTGAAAGGAAGGAGTTCGTTCTTTGAAACATCATACCAGGCCGCTAGTTCCCTCTCTAGGCTGGATTCGATTTTCGCTGTAAGGCTGGAGGTGGCGGCAAAGAGTGCTATTCTGAAGAACTGGAAGTTAGCAAAGAAACGGAGTGGCCTATTTACAGTTTGGTGGTCGGCCCCCTATACTGGTAGGGCAGCTGCCGACACCAGCCTTGCTGCCAACCATCATCCAAATGCAGAGCTCGCAGCTGGTCTGGTAGGGAATTTTTCCCAGAATTGCTCTGCTGATACAGAGACAGCACTCTCGGCAAGAACATAACCTCAAATCCGGGGTTTGACCTAGGAACTTAAAAGAAGCATTGGCTAAGCCAATAGATCTTGCCTATGCAAGCTATTGGTCTTGGCAATGTTTTGTAGTCATGCTGCAAAGCAGTGCGGCTGCTGTGCAGTATGGCTAAAAGTAATTTTAAAAAGAGTTCAGTGCTAATAGAAAATGTTTTAAGTGCATTAGCGTTGGCCGCATCAATGGGTATTTAAAAAATTTCAGTGTCTGTATAGTAAAGTACAGGCCTGGGCATCGGGTGCTCCTCCCAATATTGTCACCAGACGAGCATTCTGCATGAGCACATCTTAGGTACTGCATGCTAGGAATTATTTGACACATCTTTTACCCCTGTTCCCAACAATTCACTGAAAATGGCAATATCAAGCCCACTACTCACACACCTGACGAATGCAGCCTTCAGCCTCTCGTTCCAGTTCCGTAGATGAAGTACGTGGATATCACTAGGCTTCTTGTTGCTCCATAAAGTCACTAGACTCTCTTTACCTAAGCGAAAGTGCAAACTTAATGCAGAGTTCACGGATTTTATAGTTGGACTGAACTGTTGCACAAAGTGTAGTATATCAAAACCCCACTGCTAAAAGTGAGAAAAATACGGATCCATGGAATGTGGTGAGAACAGAGACTTTCACCAAACGGTCTGTTCATGCCGAAACCATAGCTGCTGAAACTCGCAGTCTCCTGGGCACTCTACCTGAGATGCCACCGAGCTTAGTGTATGGCACAGTCTGCCTCCAAACTCCCATCTTAGCCATTTGTACCACCCTGTAAACAAAACCAACATTAATACTGTTGGATGTATTTATGTTTGGGGTCCTTGTAAAGCATTGCACGCAGCCGCAGTTGAGCCATCCTAGAGCACTGGGGATGGAGAAAAGCCATAGAATGTAGCATTAAACAAGGTGGTGTTCAGTAACATGGCAAGTTGAAACTGTGCTTTGCAAGTTCAGATCCTTCCTTTTTGCTACAATTTAGGCCCTCCTTTTAACTCCTCTTATTTTTTCTGTCGTGTTGTGTTGTTATTCTCCAAGCGCCGGGACGCCACTTTGCTGCGGCATCCGTGCGCTATACAAAAACCAAATAACATAACATAACATAACACCTCAGAAGAAAGGAGACCTGCATGAATCTTACCTCCCCCACCCTCGAATTACAAGGAATAGGTGAGATCCGCCAGAAGGTCCAGTAGAAGAGATGTGCCTTCAGGTCTCCCTGTTATTTTGAAATCCTCCTGAAACATGAGATATGTTGTGTGAATCTAATCTGCCCCCCCTAGTTAAGTTTGTGATTTGTAACCACTCAAAAAGATAAAACATAAAACTGCAAGAGCAGGGCCGATCCCCTTTAGATCCAATAATGCTTCCTACCTACCAAACATGAATGTTTCATCAGCATTTGCCCTCGCCTGATGTAACAAGCGCTTATGTAGGGGTCTAGTGTGTGAGTGTGGGACATTGATTGGCAAATCACTTGACTCAGGGTCAGACTTGACGGGTACTCAGTCTCAAATGTGACAGACACCCCCTGCACCCCCTATGCATTATTATAAAGTGGATGGGTACACAGATAGGAGTGCCGAAATGAGAGAAAAAGAATCGTTTTGTGGAAGTTGACAGCTGAGAATCACCTGGGAGCACAGGTCACACTTGGCCTGACTTCATGCCCAGTAGACAGCTTTTCAGGCATTAAAAATGTCTGGAGCGCGGTATTCTCTCGTGCCACGCCTTACCATCCCGAGGCTGAAAGCACCCTCATGCATGCGTCTACAACCTACTGTGTTCTGTTCCTTAGAGAGGAATCTATGCTGTGTGCACTGTGTTCCTTCCATAAAACTTTGGTATCAACATGCTGCACAATAACAGAGTTAGATTTACAGTCTTGTACCATTCCTCATGCACGAATTAATTAGATCTGCTAAGAGGGAAGCCATAAATAAAATGCATAGCCAAAGCGCATAGGTCTGACCATAGCAAGCTGACGTGATGGTAAATTAAAAACAAAAATCATGCAGGCAAATGCCACAAAAAGAAAAACAATAAAACGAAAAACATCTATCTGTCTAAACCTGCGACCACGGGATTGCAGTAAAAAACAATAATTAACCCAGCAGGCAGGTAGAACTGGTCTGGAAAATACTTTCTGGTTTTAATGAACGTCATATCAAAACATGATTCTTATTTGCACAAAGAACAGGTACAGCTAGCTTTGAATTTATGCAGCAAAAAGCATTGGCAAAGTAAAGTCGTGTCCGCCCAGCCCTCACAATAAAGTGCACTTTTTTTTAGGCAAGTGTGCACCTATGTTCCAACGAAATGCAGTCACTTACAGTGCAAGAGAGTCAGTGGCTGAAGTAGGCTGACCACTTCACTCTGTATGATGTAGTGAGCCGCAGCAAAATACGAATTAAAGCTGAACACAGCAGTTGATGAAGAGGGCTGACCAAAAACCCTCTACATACGTACATATTTTGTATTAATATATGTCTTTGATTACACGAGCCTGGTGAGATAACTAAGGTGGCTTCTAGGCCAGACCTAAAACTATGAATAATAATTGGGAAACATCATCCTTTTACATGATCCTAAAGTTGTCCCTTTGAAGGACATTTTCATATCTATTTCTCTGGTAAGTGATTAATTCTGACAAAAAGCCAATATTGGCTGCTACTCAGACCCATTGACTTTGCTGTTAGCAAGGTCTATTTTTAAATTACCATGAGATCAAAAGTTTGGACCTTACACTACACATTCAATTGTATGTGATTTAATAGAAAAGCTACTTAATAGAATACCAGTTCCTTAAAACTATTTCTATAGCCTCTTAAGTTCACATTTTCAAGATGAATGGCATTTACCATTTGATAGTAATTGAATTCATATAGTGCCTTTTTTTCGAACTTACTTATTACATTTTTCAAAGTGTATATTTTATTAATCTTGAAAATATGTTTTCTTAGTTGGTCGTTCTACAAGTTTTGCAAAGATGCTTTTTCCACCTTCACTACCCTTACTTCTCCATGTCCTGACCCTCGGAGACGTTTCACTTTTTTACGTTTAGCTGTTTCCCCAGACTATTTTTATCCCTAAAAAAAAATCACATATAATATAAATTCATAAAGGAATTTTTGCTCATTTGGCTTTACGGGTAGGTCTGTTAAATTGTTGTTCACATTTTGCTTCCACTGACCACAGCATACAGCATGGTACAAAGGGTCAACCCATTTTGCCCGTTGGCTTTCTTCACTTTGAGTGACTGCATAAAGCCCATAATCCTTCTTGACCTTTGCCTAAAAACAATTTCTCTCTTTAGTGCCAAACGGATTCAGATTTTATTTAAATAACAACTATTTATTTTTCCTATTTATTTTGCCTGTACTTTGGGTGCCCAGTTTGATGTTGACTTATCTCTTGGCTCCTTTTAAAAATGTTCTTAAAACACGTTTTAAGTGACATTGTAGCTGCCTGTATTCTAGTGCTTGGTTAGTTGGTGACTACTTCTTGCACTCCTTCACAAATAACGTCACAACTGAAAGATGTGTTATTTAAAAACATAATTAATAAAACTGCTGCAAAAGTTAAGGTTTTTTAAATGTAAATTTTTCTATTACAAGCATATGGTGGCCATAATAGGTGGCAGAATGGTTTCCTTTTTAATTTTGTGACATATGCTTGTGATTAAAAATAATAACAATCATCTCACCAGGTTGTTATGGCCAGATCTTTTGTCTTGGGCAATGCTAGTTCTAAATTGCTGTTAAAATAGTTTACGCCCTGAACTCCTCTTCCCACTGCGTTTTTTATCCTTGCACGTTGTTTCTCTCTTCCATCTTCCTCTTCCTTTTTCCCTCCCATGTTTTAATAGGGTGGGGGTTTCAATCTCTTTCCTCACCTTTTTAGGTCTCGTGGCATTGAACCGCATGAAGCGCGGTCTCGCCAGAGACCTATTGTTATGGATTCTTCTTTCCAGCTGTCGGCGCGCTCGGAATTGAGCGAGCCACGCGCACGTGAACGCGCTCGCTGTGGCCAGCTCCTGTCTCCTCTCCTGGAAAGCTGTACCACACAGCCACACCTCCCTTTGCTTTCGCATGCGCATAGAGACACACACATAAGGCCCACTTACCGCCACTCCGGACTTCAGCTGCCAGCGGGGGCTCTCCCTCAGGCATGGGAGCCCCGCGTCACCAGCACTGCTTCTCTCCGTGGGCGCGTGTGCGGGCTTCTGAAGACGGAAGTCCCGCCCCACAGAAGGTTTCGGTTTCGCTCACGGCTTGTTCTTCTAGGAGCCTTCCAGCAAGAAGCAGACAAAGACGGACCAGGCTCATGAACACTAATATCTTGATATTTCTGGCAACTGGCTGGATAAGTACTTTGAAGCGCATGACCCTGAGGAGGGCGCTATGCAAGCTTCAAATCATAAGGCAGAAACACCAGTGCATCCGGGCCGTCGTAGTGTTCTAAAAAACCTGTAAAAAACGCAGCACATCAACGCCTCCCCAAACCCCCAGGACAAAGAAATAAATGACCGTTCCCCCTAAGTCTCTCCTGAGCAGGGTCGGGTCAGCCTCGTCGCCACCAGCTATGCAACCGCCAGGCCGCAGACCCCAAGGATTTGTGCGTGTTCGGCGCGGTGCAGACAGTGTTGAAACGCAAACAATAGGCCCGGCGCCTACCTTTGTTTAGGTGAATTAGTAAACAGACCCTTGGAGCGGAGGAGAACCACCTTTTACAGCGCGCGGCAGAAAAGGTGGATTCTGGGGTCACCTGCGCGCCGTGGGGGGCGGGGCCATTGCAGAGTATCATTGGAGCGCATGCTGACTTTTTGAAATGTGGTTCACATAATTACAGTGAGGTAACCTGCGGGTGCACGTACTGTGTGGGATTGATATTGCTATAAAAGCCACATAACAAACGAAAGGGATGCAGAAGCGTTCCAATAGTGTAATATTTATATAGCGCCTCATAATGACCCTGACGAGGAGAGCACCAGTTGTCACAAGAACACATTCATTTTTGGTAGGCACGGAGAGATTAAGTGATGTACCCAGAATCACAGGATGTTGAGAGTCCTTGCTAAGACTCCAGGTTCCCCAGATTTGTGGTGACCGCCCTATCCCTTAGGCCACATCCTCTCACATCCTCAGCATCGGACGTTTTGGAACCATGGGTCTTTCGTCACGCCCATGCTTTTGGCACACCCCAAGAACTTGCACTCGCACCATTCCGAGAGCCAGCCCTCTCATGCCACACCCGGAGTCAGCCACCTACACCATCCCAGAGACACTACACTCCTCTTATACCATCCACAGTGCTTTTCACAACACTCAAAGCCAAGGATTGTAGTTCCTATCCACTAACAGCCTTGCCACCCCACAAAATAAGCCCCATGTAATCTTCAAGGCCAGAGTTTATACACCAGGCCAAAAGCAAACACTCCTGTACCACCCTCCAAGCCAAAGCTCCTAAAGCATCCATGCTGCCAGGGAACCTACGCCATCACAAGGCCCAGCAATCCCAGACTGTCCCAAAGACATTGCTTTTACACCATCCCAAGAGGCAGTATCACAGACTGTCCCAAAGCCTGCGCTCTCACACTATCACAAGAGCCAGCATCCCAGACCATCCCAAAGCCTGTGCAAGAGCCAGCAATCCCAGACTGTCCCAAAGCCTGCGCTCTCACACCATCCCAAAACGTGCACTCTCACACCATCACAAAACCTGCGCTCTCACACCATCACAAAATGCATATAAGTACAACAGTAACTTACAATATTATTATAGTATAATATTATTGCCAACATTGCTTAATGTTTTGCGACAGCTAGCATCTTGCAAATCATCTTTATACACCAATACAGACTTCGCTAAAAATGTAAAGCAACACATTGTCATATGCAATGCCAATAACTCAAACTTTAATGCTGCGATACCTATTGCATTGCAAATGCTTTTTTAGATACCGCCTAGGCAGCGCATGTGCTGTCTCTTCAAGACTGCTGTATCTACTCTGTGGGGTAAATTGCACGCCCAGGTGGACACCCATTGCTGCCATTGGTTCTCTGTAGTGCCTTTCATAAATGCGTGCTTTTCACTGGTCACTTAGTTGTATTTGTCCCTCCTTTCGTTGCTTGGTTTCCTCCCAAGCAGACTGCCCCTCTAGATGTATGCTTACTGTATTCTTAATGTATGTGTTTATCAGCGTACTATTTCTTTTCTCGGTTTGGCTTGTTTTCAGCTTCAGAATGGTGACACAGACACTCACATTAAAATGTAACGCAAGTTCGGCATCCAGGCACTACCGTGCTCACTCATCCCTGCAGCACTCCAGGCTTGTTCTTTCTTAGCAGCTCATGTTTAATTTACAGTTCCTCCTTTATTCTGATTTGCTGTTCCTGCACAATTTAAATATGTCTGTAACTACTCGTTGTTGTGTGTCGCTGCTTGCACTATCCCCCTACCGCTTTGTTGTTTGACCGGTCTACCTCTCCCCCCACTCTGCCGTTGCTCGCCCGGCCCCCCTTCCACGTTGTTACCCTATTGTTGTTTGTTGCTCCATCTCTCTCCTGACTCCTGTGTTGTTACTTCAGGCCATTCCCCCATCCCCCTGCTCCTTCCCTATCATAGACTCCAGGACAAAAACTAGACTAAAACCTGGCACCGCCCCGGTAGACTGTGCAATATACGGCAGTGCTCCTTGCCTCAGCTCTCTGCTGGAGTCCCACTGCCTCTGTGGCATACGGAGCCATGTAAGACAAAGCCCGTCACCCCCATCTCACCGTGGGAGTTACAGCTCCTCTCTTGCAGGCGGGGGCAATATGGTACTGCAGCCCCTCATTATCCCACTTGGAGCTAATACGAGCTTTGGCAGATTACCATGACCCACCAGCTTCCCTCTAACGCTTAGGCAGGGAAATCTCTACCACCCACCAGCTTCTCGCGGCACTGTATGATCTTGGCCATGATCCTTGGTACTGTTACATGATGCAAGAGGTGTCCTGAGCACAAACATGACATTATGAATCAGAGGCCTTAGAGAATCGCATGCGCGAACAGACCCTGTTTCCATGCTTGACTTAGATAGCGAAGAAACCTCCCGGCAGCAGGCAACGGATCCGCGACAGGTATGAAAATGTACTTCAATGCAAGATAGACGTAGTACATTTCTGCAATAATTCATGTACTGGGCCAGGATTGTGTTTGTATCTCACAAAATGTACGGGGATGATAAATAATTTACAATTCATGGGGGCTCGAAAGGAAAATTAGGAAGCACTGGTGTGTTTAAGACGAGAACCCTCACTCACCCATGGGTAACATGCTTCATCATTGGGTCCGCTCTTCACCCTGGGACCGCAAGGTCCCCAGTGTGGGCTACTACTCTCCCATAGGAGAGGAGCAGTTTTTTTTTAACAAGCACCCTAAAAAACCTATCTCAGGTATAGGGGAGGGAGGGGCAGAGTGCAAACAACAAAAAATTGTCAGTGAGTTAAAACTACCTCTAGGTGGGTTGAAATAATTTTATTCTGGTACCCCAATGGATAGGATAAAAAAAGAAGCTTAGTGAAATAGGGATATGGGTATTTCCCTATTCTAACCTGGTCAACATGCACCTGCCTACATCGACCAACAGGTTCTTGGCATTCGTCAGAACCAAAATCAGAAGTCACTCTGCTTATGCAAATTCTTTTTTTTTATTTTTTATTTGTGAAAACCATACTTCCATTGGTATGAGACAATCTCATGGTACAGACATCAAGTTGAGCCCACTAGATTCTATTTGAACCTATACAGTTAGCTCCACCTTCGTCACCCCCTTCTTCTCTGGTCAGAGCACAAAAGTCTCGACCACTACGTCTTTGAAGGGGCCCAGGACTGTGTTTACCGGGGTGCCTTGCATCATAATTTCACATAATAAAATCTATAGTGTATCTAAAGTACTTCTTTAATTCAGGCTGTTTCTTCATATGTAACAGTTTAAAGATTGTTTTAGGGCAGAGTAGACCTCAGAGAGGATCCACCTTTTCCCTCAGACACCTTATTAATTTAATTTTACCATGCATCCCCATTCGGTTTTCAAACAAGAGGATCGTTTTCAAAGACCTGGCTATGTTTTGTGAAATTGCCTTAACTCTTAGCGGATGATGTGGGTACGATAAGCTTCTCTGTGCACTGGGCTGGGGAGATGTGTATAAATGAAAAGATAAGCTTTCTTTGAAAAGCCGACGTCTGTCTATTTAACGGGCTTGATGCGAGCATTGTCATAATAGAGACAAAATTAGCGCAAGGAGGTGAGAGAAAACACGTTCACAATTCAATTTAAGAATACATCTACAAAAGTGATTTATGTGTTGACAAAGATTTATTGTGGAAAATACTGTTGTGTCCCAGGCTTCCCCCAATAACCACTCGGACTGCGGGGTATAGGTGGCAAGATATATTTATTAATTAGTTACACTATGGGAAGAGCGGCGGGCATCTACTGCAATCGCGCTACGACTCGCTCTGCCGAAGCACGAACCGCCGTTCGCGCATGCGCAAACATGCGCGCTCTAGCCCTGTGCGTGTTACGTCACACGCACGCTGGCGCGGCTAGAGCGCTGACACTACATATCTACTCCTTTTACACAACGGATATATTACAGTTCAATGCCCAATGTTCTCTCACTCAACGTCTCTAAGGTGTGCAGGCCTGACTATCACTCTACCAGCACGCGTGCGCCTTACCGGAGTGGAGGCTTCGTGGACACCCTCGGTCACCGGGCTCCCCACCTTTTCTCTCCCCTGACCATGTTAATTTCTCCTGGGCGTCGCTTCTTTGTTTGCTGGTGTCTCCCTCACACTCGGTCTAACTAGAACTTCGCTCTCTATGCACGCATCTTCTTCTCCATGGCTTTCGCCGTCTGACGCTCTTTCTTCTGCTTCTCTTTCCTGTCTCTGAACAGGAGTGCTATTTCCTTCCTCATCCGGCCACTGCACGATTTTATTAATCTTCGCCATGCGATCTTGGGACCACACTTTTCCATCGCTGAGAAGTGCTGCTCTGCTGTACACTTCTTCCACTTGTAGGGGTGGGCTGTACTTGCTCTCTCCTATCTTCCTCAGTACTGCCTGCTTGACTCTCACCCACTCCCCCTTCTCCAGAACCGAATCTTTTACCTTTCTTCTCTTGTTGTAATGTTCCGTGTACACCTTCTGGGCCTTCTCCAAATTGTGCTGGACCACGGCCGGCGACCATTTACTGGTGATGGTCTTTTCTCTCCATACCACATTGTCTTTCGTGAACGGATGTCTGCCCCTTAGGATCTGGAAGGGACTATACCCTGTTGAGGTGGGGGTGATCCTGTACACCCACATCATCCTTTGAATTTCTGCTTCCCAGTCCTTGCCTTGCATGATGGCCGCTTATGGACCCCATGAGGACTCTGTTAAATCTCTCCACCTGTCCATTGCTTGCTGGATGGTACACCGAGGTGTGTTTGGATTTGATCCCGTTCCTCTCCGTGTATCGTGCCACTTATCTGATGTAAATTGCGGGCCATTGTCTGTCAATATCGTCCTCGGGATGCCTTCCCTTAGGAAGACTAAGGTGAGAAATTTGATTACCACTTCCGAGTCCATCTCCTCCTGCACATGCACTTCCGGCCATTTGGAGTACTTGTCAACTAAAACACTCAAGTATTTAGCTGTCCCTTGGCCGTCTAATATCAGTCCTAGGATGTCAACCGCAATTTCCTCCCAGGGATTACGGGGTTGTTCAAATCTCCCCAACGCTGGTCTCAATGGTTTGAGTACTTTGTCTGCCCCCTGGCACTGGTCGCAGTCCCTTACATGTCTCTCAATTTGAATGTCCATTCCTGGCCACCAGTACATCTGTTTCACCCTTGACTTGGTCTTCACAATGCCAAGGTGACCTTCATGTAGTAGGTTCAGCAGGGTTCGGGACCAGCTTTTCTGGCGGCACCACCTTGTCACCGCGATACAGGAAGATTCCTGAATCACTCATGGATAATTCCTCCCGCACTTCATACAGTTTCCTAGGCACCTCTTTTAATCTTTTCTTTTCCGGCCATCCTTTGACGAGGTTCTTCTTAACCTCTTCCAAGTTCTCATCCTCCTCGTATGCTTGTTCCCACTCTTGTATGCTGATGGCTCTTTCCATGTCTTTCATCACCGCTACCATTTCCTCGTTCTCCGCTACACGTGTGGGCGCTTTCTCCATGGCTGAGGCCCTGCTAAGGTAGTCTGCCACTTTTTTGCGTGTCCCCGGGATGTACTCCACGTCGTACGTGTATTCTAGGAGTTTGAGAGTCATCTTTGCTATCCGCGGGGTAGCCGTGGCATGTCCACTTGAGGTGAGCACTTTAACTAAAGGCTTGTGGTCAGTCTGTAAGCGAAACCTCGTACCCCATAGGAACTGCCGGAACTTCCCCATGGCCCACGTGACAGCCAGCATCTCTTTCTCTATCACGCTGAACTTCTGTTCGGTGTGAGTCAACGCTCTGGACGCAAAGCTGAGTGTTTCCACGGTGTTGTCATCTCTCTCTTGTGCAAGGACCGCACCCAAGCCCTTTTCACTGGCATCAGTGGTGAGAATAGTATTTCCTGCGAGATCATGTCCGTGTAAGGGCACGGCCTGGCTGATGTTTCCTTTCAGTTCCTCAAACTCTCTCTGAGCCTCGTCGTCCCACTGGAGTGTTGTTTTGTCTCTTATAAGTGGCCTCAACTTGTGCGTTTTCGAGGCAAAGTGTTGGGCGAATTTGCTGTAGTACTCGGCCATTCCAAGGAATGACCATACCTCGTCCTTGTTGGTTGGGGCTCTGGCCTCGCAGATTGCTTTCACATTCTCCTTTTTGGGAGTGATCCCTTGTCCGCTTATCTCGTGCCTGAGATAGGTGACGGATGTCATCCCAAATCTGCACTTCTCCCACTCTGCCGTCAGTCCTTTCTCCTGCACTACACCTAGCACCTTGTTCAATTTGTTGTCGTGGTCCTTACGGTCCTTCCCCATTATTAGGATGTCATCCTGAAAGTACTGGATGCCTTGGACGTCTTTGAACAGGCGGTGCATGAGGTTTTGGAACACCGCTGCGGCGGACGCCAGCCCGAAGGGCATCCTGCGGAACTGATAGCATCCATATGGTGGATGAAGGACGTCAGTTTCCTGCTTGACGGGTGTAGGTCAATTTGATGGTATGCTGACATGAGGTCTACCGTGGAGAACCATTTCACACCTCTGGTTTTTGCCTACATTTCTTTGATTCTGGGGAGCGGAAATTTCTCTACTACCAAGCATTTGTTCAACTCGCGCAGGTCCACACACAGGCGCACTTTGCCACTGGGTTTCCTGGCGACCACCAAGGGGGCCAACCACTCCGATCTATCTATGAGCTCACTGATTCCTTGTTCCTCCAGCCGGCGCAGTTCTCGTTGCACCGCTTCCCTCACTGCTATGGGCACATTTCGGAGTTTGTGGGACACTGGCTGGGAGTCTTCTTTGAGTATGATCTTGTGCATGAATTTCTCCAGCTTCCCTACTTTGCCTCCGAAGACCTTGGGGAATTCTCTTCTCACTCTCTCCAGGACTGGCCAGCTTTCTATATCCGTCAGCAGTACTTGTTCTTTGCCCCCTGGGTCCAGTTTAATTCCGAGGTCTCCTTGGTCTCTCCATTCTAGAACTGAGGGGCCTTTCTCAGCCACGTACAACTTGCATGTTGCTGTCCTCCCTCTGAATTCAAACTTCAGGCTCCGGTACCCTACCATAGGGATCGGGTTGCTCGTGTATGACACTGGTCGTATATCGGGTGGTTCTAGCTTGGGACCCAGGCTGGGTTTGAATTCCTCTTCCCATACTGACCTCTGAACTATGGTGTACGGGGATCCTGAGTCAATCGCGATTCTGATCTTCACTCCCTCTATTAGCATGTCTGCTCGCGGTTTGTCGGAGCCCTTGGTGTCTATGCCTAGCACTTGCTCCTCAATACACAGCACTCTGTCATCTTCGTCTGATTCCTCGTCAGCTCCTTCTTCAGGTTGCGGCTGCGCTATGTATTTTACTACTGATCTCTTCTCTTTCCTTCGACACACTTTCTCGTAATGGCCCATCAGTCCGCAGAACATGCACTTTGCGCGAAAAGCTGGGCAGCGTTTGTCTTGGGCTGCGTGGTTCACGCTCCCACATCTGTAGCACGTGGACTTGGTGTACGAGGACTGCTTCCCCGCTTGTCCAGGTCTTCCCGCCCATTTGTTAGTTCCTCTGCTGTCTCCGGGCGCCATCTTGTGTCTTCCTGATGGCTCAGCGTCATCTACTTTGTTGACCATGATTCTTTGCGCATTCTCTCTTTTTGCGGCTTCAGCACATCGCTTTGAGAGTTCGGCTTTCTTCACCATCGCAATTACTTCCTTTAGCGTTGCTTCACCGTGAGCCCACAGCTTGTCTTGTACATTCTTATTGGTGGTGTGCATCACAATTTGGTTTTGATAAAGTCTTCTTACAGCGCCCCGTACTTGCACGTGACTGCTAGTCTTTTCAGAGCTGCTACGTAGTCGTCAATCGATTCTCCTTCCCCTTGTTTCCTCTGTTGAAAGTTGAAACGATCAATGGAGACGCATACCGCTGGGCCGTAGTGAGCGTCTAGGTCTTCTAGAGCTTGCTTGAAGACGTCTGCATCGGCTGCTTGTCGAGGCGTTGTCCCTATGTTCGTGAACACCCTTATTCCTTCTGGGCCCAGGTTGTGCAGAAGTATTTGTTTCCTTCTCGCGCCGGTAAATTCATCTCCGGATTCGTCTTCTAGGGCTTCAAGGTAGTTCTTGAAGTATTTCCTCCAGTCTTCCCATTTCATCTGGGGTTCACCCGGCTTGGGTAGAAACGGGATCGGCGCCGTGAGTGAGGACGCCCGGTTACTCATTCTTGCTTGTCTTTCTGGCTCGCCCTCCTGATTCCTGGGGCTGCCGGGCGCGCTGTTGTTTCCTCCCCGATTCCTGGGGCTGCCCCGTGCGCTTGCACTCTCTGCTTGCGACGTGTTGGGACTGGGTTCTCCTCTTCCCCCTTCCACGTGTTCTCCCTTTTCCGCCAGGGCGTTGGTGGGGACACTGCCGTCTTCCTACCGTGCATCTGTGTAGGTTGCTGCGTCACTTGACTCCTGGACATGTGGTGTGCTTGTCTGGGTCTCTGCGCCTCTGCCGCGCTCTTCCTGTGCATCCTGCGGCGGCTTTGTGCCTTCCCCCTTCTTCTGCAGGTGGGTGATATCGGTTGGCGCGTCCTGGTTCTTCCTTCTCTCCACTGTTCTTTTTTTCTTTGTCGGGAAAGATCCCACTCCTCGTCGCCACTGTGGTGTCCCAGGCTTCCCCCGATAACCACTCGGACTGCGGGGTATAGGTGGCAAGATATATTTATTAATTAGTTAAACTATGGGAAGAGCGCCGGGCGTCTACTGCAATCGCGCTCCGACTCGCTCTGCCAAAGAGCGAACCGCCGTTCGCGCATGCGCACGCATGCGCGCTCTAGCCCTGTGCGTGTCACACGCACGCTGGCACGGCTAGAGCGCTGACACTACAAATACTAATAGTTATAGTGAACTTTGGGCAAGTACATAGCTTAACCACATGCGCGCTAGTGGAATTCTGCACCTATGCTGAGATGTTAAAAAACCCATGTTACATGACGAGCTGGGCTCGTCATCAGCGTGCGAGGAGGCTACACCATGACGAGCCCAGCTCGTCATGAGCCTGGAAGGGGTTAAAGTTATAGGTTTCGGAAACCGACGCATAAAACTGCAGTCATGTCCGCATGAGCAGTCTTTTATATTTGTATTTTTATTCACTTCAAAGCATGTTCTGTATTTCGTCCATGCACAAGTCCACTGTGCCCCTTGTGGTCTGATGGAGAGGTGGGGTACCACCAGGCCATGCAAAAAGTGTCTGCAGTGTGTACATAAGCCAAGCTTTACACACAATATGCTCCGCATAAATAGCATAGGATATACATGCCAAGCCTAAAAGCTAGGTACTTCAAAAAAGTTATATTATTAAATGTCAAAACATGAACTTTAAGTTGTTTAAGCCTTGCTCAATTTGCTCCAGATCATGAAGTTAAAAGTATTTGTGCACATGTAACGTTGCTTCAGGGTCAGTTTAACAGTGCTAAACATATATACACAAATCACATATATTTTTTTGTCTCTGGCTCCTGGACAAAGATTGTTTTTGCAAGATCAGCGTCCTCTTTCCTACCAAGGTTCTTGCCAATGACAATCCCTCCAGCTCTCTCTTTCACCCATTCTGCTCTACACTTTCTCACAAACTCACAACTGCCCTGTTTCCCACTCCCTCTCATATCTCTTCCCCCTACTCCATTCTTCTCTACCCATCCCTTTCTCCCTGTCACTCATCACACTTATTTCTAAACCCCCTTTCACTCTGTCTCTCACACACATATCCTGTTCCAGTATTACGCTCTCTCCTTTCATGCATTATCCCCTACCCTTTACAGCAACTTCTTCCCATTTTTTAATTCCTTTTTCCAATTGTGTCATTTATTTTCCACCTCCCCTCCATCGTAACCAATTTCCCATTTCCTGGTTCTCCAGCGCTGCAAGGTCATACGAATGGCAATAGTGCTATGAAAATATAATCACTCAACTGCAAACAAAAAAACACAATTAAAAACATTGTCATTTACAACGCCAATAGCTCTAACTTTCACAAATACCACACCGTGTGCATTGCAAATGCTTGTTAAAATTAATTTATGTTCTTCCTCCTTTATACTCCTCCTTTTTTCCGCCTTTGTGTGTGTGTGTGTGGGGGGTCGGGGGGCAGAGGGGGAGTTATGTTCAGGACCTTCCTTCCTCCAGTTAAACCGTTCCTACCGCCTTCTACTTTTGTCTGTTCACCTCTTGTTTGTGCTTTGAAATTGAGCATGGTTTCATATCTAGAATTCATTATGAAGTTCCCCAGCTTTTTTCTTCGAAAAAGTTTCGTCGTCAGGGGCTTTCTATTATTTTGGTCAAAATGTACTGCTTATAATTCGTTTTTCTACACAATGGGTTTTCAGTTATTCTCAGAATGTGTCTATTACTTTTGCTGTTCTTTCAATGTCCATGCTATGTTGGCCATGTAGTTGTGGTCAAGGTCCGGGGACGTTCTCACCATAATTACGCTGTCTTGCAGTATTTATCTCCTATTTGCTTATGGCATGTCCTGGGTGGTTTGTATGCACACGATCCTCCCCCCCCCCCACCCCCTCCCCGATTTGGGTGTGATTCTGGATTGGTAAGAGTGCAGAAGTTATCGGCCTGTATTCCCAAAGCTGAAAGCTCTACTTTCCGTCAGCATCCGACCCTGATGGAATCTTGGAACATCAGCATGGGAGGGGGCTGAGTGCTTGGGCTTATCTTGGGCAGTAGCACAGCAGCGCCAGCCGAGGTAGTGGGCGCAGACGAGTGTCTGTCCGTGCCTGATGCCTCACAACTCCAATTTCAGTGACTAGGCTTTCTGGAATTTTGGTAACTCATAATGTGTTCCTTATCCGGTGTATTCGTCCCGTTCTTGTTGTTTTGTTTGCCTGTTTGTGCATGTAAACACTGAAGGACTACGCTCCAGAAAACAGCTGGCTGGGATACTCATACCTGACGAGGACAACTTGAGAAGTCTGCCACTGTGTATTTTGCAGATGGGGACGGGGCCTGTTGTGGGAGAGGCCTCTGTTGTGAGTAGAGTGTGTCGTTGTGCGGATCTGGGGGCTCTGTGGGAGAGGCTGGCTCTGTTGTGGATGGTGGGAGATGCTTCTGTGGAATAGGTAAGAGTAAGACCCTGAGATGGCGAAGAAGCAAACTTTTGTAGTGGAAGGGCAGGAAGAGATGCTGTGCTGCAGCATAATCTCTGTACATGAGCCAGTTTTGGAGAGGTAGCCGGTGCTGCAGACTGTTGCTTTAAATTGGTGAGAGGGGCTGTGTGTGTTGGAGTGTGTCTTATTTATTTATATTTATTTTATTTAATGCGATTTTATATAGCGTGAACATTAGCCGAAGGTGTCAGAGCGCTTTACAAAATAACCAGTTGCGATACATAAGGACTTTGGATTACATGAGTTGTATTGTATTGTATGGCATATTTATATAGCGCTAAACTGTCACCCAAAGGGTATCCTGGCGCTTGACTTGATCAGCCATACGCAACTTTATGCTGCCTTAAAAAACTTTACACCATCCTGGGAAAAAGGTGTGCTTTTAATCCTTTTTTAACCCTTGCATTGCTCATGACGAGCTCAGCTCGTCATGAGGCACAGTTGAGCTGTGCTTATGACGAGCTGAGCTTGTCATGAAACTATAGTATTCAAGCAATTTCAGCACAGGAAGGGAAAAGTCACAGCAGCCAAGGTGTTAAAGGAGGAGAGATCCTCCTTACTTCTCAAGTGCAAAGGTAGAGCATTCCACAGCTTGGCTGCAGTGAACCTAAAGGAGCGCCCGCCCATCCGCATCCTCAGAATTTTAGGGATTACCACCAGGCAAGCAGAAGAGGAACGGAGAGGTCTGGTGGGGACATACCAGGAAAACATTGTTTGCAGCGAGGATGGTCCCTGGCCATGAAGGGTCCTGAAGACAAGACATAATGCTTTAAAATCAATGCGCTGGGCGATTGGCAGCCAGTGGAGATCCATGAGCGCCAAGGAAGATGAGTCAAGACGCCGTCTGGAAAGAGCCAACTTAGCAGCCATATTCTGCACTCGCTGCAGTTTACCCACTAGGGCAACTGGTGCACCCAGAAGTAGCGCGTTGCAGTAATCAAACCTGCTTAAGATGATACTACGCACTACCTCTGGGCGGGCGTGAGCCGGAAGGAGAGAGAGAATCATCCGCAATGTTCGGAGCAGCAGCATGCACTTTGCCACGGTTTTATTGACCAACGCGTCTAGCTGTAGATTAGATTCAAACAACACTCCCAGGTTTCTAGTGAACACTGCCGCTGCCCCCGTGCCCTGGAAGGAGGGAGGCCAAAAATCCGGTGGCAGAGGCCAAGGAATGCGATCCTAGGAGCAGTGCAATACCTCGGTTTTTGAACTATTAAATTGCAATGAGTTCAGACTCAGCCATTCTGCAGTAGCTGACATGCAACAGTGGTAGGTCTCCTGAGACACAGCATCCCTACCCTAAGTAAGTTGCGTGTCGTCAGCATAATTGATGACCGCAATGCCAAAGGTCTTAATTAGACTGACCAGGGGACGGAGGTATAGATTGAATAGAATAGGGCTGATGGCCGACCCTTGAGGTACGCCGTGCCCCACCTTCCTGATGTCCGAACGTTAGGGCGGCAAGGCTACCACCTGGCGTCTATTACCAAGGTAGGAGACCAACCAGTCAAGGGCCAGGCCAGATATCCCAATCTCCTCTAGTCTCCTGATCAGATTGGCATGGCTGACCGTATCGAACGCGGCGGGCATGTCAAGCAGCACTAAAAAGGCTGCTCGACCAAAGTCGACACGCGAACGAAGGTCATCCAAAGCGGTCACCAATGCAGACTCAGTACCATGGGCTGGTCTGAAACCAAACTGAGCCTCGTCCAAGCAGATGTTAATCTCTAAAAAGCTGGACAGATGTTTTGTCGCCAATTTCTCCTGGATCTTAATTGGCAGAGGAAGCAATAAAATAGGCCTATAGTTTGCTGAGCAAGTAGGGTCCAGTGTGTCCTTTTTCAGAAGTGGCGATACCAGGGCCAACTTCCAACAATCCGGAACCCGAGCCGTGCTGAAAGGAAAAGCTCCTCTTGGAACAGTTTCCAGTATTTATATGGCAACGGGTCGAGGGGAGAGCCCGACGAAATCCCGTCCGCCACGGAGAAAAAATCCTCAAATGACGGAAGGGGAAAGCTGTTCAACCGAGCTTGCCTAGCATCCGACTCCAAGATCTCAGGGGTGGTCCCCCGTGCAAGGTTAGGCACAGCTTGGGGAGCCGAAGAGGCCGGGGGCTCGAGATTGCTCAGAATAAGAGTGATCTTGTCCTCGAAAGCCTTTGCCAGAGAGTCGCAGAGCAGTTGAGAGGCCGGTATGTCCTTGGAGGCACATGCGGGGCGGGATAAATCCCTGACTATCTTAAACAGGGCCTGAGATTTATTTGCCGCTGTCAGTAAAGTTTCCTCAAGAAAACTAGCTTTGGCGCACTTAATCTGGGTTTTATAGGCCAGTAGTGCCTGCTTGAAGAGAACCTTATCAGATTCACGATACTGTCTCCTCCAGGTACTTTCCGTGCGTCTACACTGGAGCTTCAGCTGGAGAAGCTCCTTAGAGAACCAAGGCATAGCCGGTCTAGCCCTGTCTCTAATTTTCCGCAGCGGAACCAATACATCCAGTGAATTGGAGATTTTCTGACTGAGGGTCACATAGCTCTCCTCCGCACTGTCTCCCAGAGAAAAACCTTCCGCTAACAGGGTTGGCAGGCTCGACTGTTTCAGGAGCCTTGACCATTGCCTACCCAACTTTGAGGTGGCTCCTATCCTGCCACTCTTCAGAGAATCAGCTGGTACTAACAGAAAAAAATGGACAAGAGCATGGTCCGTCCAACATTGGGGGATGATGTTCCGTACCGACACCCGACTAACATCTGCCAGGATCATGTCCAAAACATGACCCTTTGAGTGAGTCGGGGTAAGTACCAGTTGCTGCAGCTGGATGTTACAACATGACTGAACCAGCTCTTTGTAAGCAAAATCCATAGACCCTTCCGGCCACAAATTAAAATCTCCCAGGACCAGGAGTCTAGTGTGAGAGTTGGAGAGCTCGTAAATCAGATCTACCAACTCAGGTATGGCAGACAAGGCATTAGCCGGGGGTCTATAACACAGCAACCCAGAATACAGAACACCTCCTTGTCCCTTTAAGGTAAAACCCATTGTTTCACACCCCGGGACTTCTCTTATCTCTAGTTGGGAAATATCCAAAGTTTCTCAGTAAATAAGGCCTATGCCCCCACCCCTACTCCCTACCCGAGGTTTAATTTTGTAGCCCGGGGGGCAAGCAAGACCCAGTTCTGCCGTGCTGTCTGCTCTAGTCCATGTCTCTGTCATGCAAAGCATGTCTAGCTTGTGTGACTCTATAAGTAATACGATTTCATCGTGGTGTTTGCTAAGGGATCTAACGTTACCACAGGACAAACTCTCTTGACGAATATCGGTAGTGTGAGACTGACAGCTCGGTATCGGATAAGGGTCCATACTTATGAGCTCATCTCTCGAGTAGGTAATAAGGGTAGATAGCTGAGAGGCAGCATTCCCGGCGCCCGGCGCGAACGGGCGCAAACGGGCTTACTTCTGGCGCACCTCCGGCACGCCTATGTCGCGTCCGCTGCGCGTCTGGGAGGCCACCATCCTTTATACCGTGGACCGCGGAAGTCCCGTGAGGGCAAGCCGCTGGCCCCTCCACCAAGATGGCGCCACTGTGTCGCCTCCTGGAACCCCCACCAAATATGGCGGCGAAAAAGACGGCGCTAAGCAGACCCAGCCCACGCTGAATGTCCCTCTGTCCCGCAAGTGCGGGTGACCAACAATTAGAATGCGGGTAAGTACTATCGGGGAAGTCCAGTATTTCCAGAGAGGCAGTATACCAGAACGCGTCTGTATCTAATATTCGCGGAGCGCATCGCGATAAAGCGAGTGCCACGACAATTAAACTATTTGAATTATTTTGAAAACAAACCGGTGCAAATCAGAAGGATAAAATAAAATAAAACAGCGCGATCGCGCAGGTCAGCAAGTCTACCTTTCTCGAGGCAAATTCCACCTTTTATAGACTCCACCTTCAAACGCGGAAGTCCCGTGAGGGCAAGCCGCTGGCCCCTCCACCAAGATGGCGCGTAAACTGTGTCTCCTCCTGGAACCCCCACCCAATATGGCGGCGAAAAAGACGGCGCTAAGTAGACCCAGCCCACCCTGAATGTCCCTCTATCCCGCAAGTGCGGGTGACCAACAATTAGAATGCGGGTAAGTACTATCGGGGAAGCCCAGTATTTCTAGAGAGGCAGTATACCAGAACGCGTCTGTATCTAATATTCGCGGAGCGCAGCGCGATAAAGCGAGTGCCACGACAATTACATAATAGTTACATAAGAGATACAAACAGAAAAAAATTGCAAATGTACAAGTGTAGGTGTGTGCGTGTGTTAGCTTGTAGCTTTTGTTTGGAAGAGCCCGAAGTTGAGAAGTGAACAATCCGAGTTTGACAGATGGTCAGGCACTGCTGGAATGGAAAGACCATCACAATTAAAACCAAAGTGCGTGGGATCGCGACGTTTCTCTCTCCGCGCGCCCTTGCAGGAGGACCCGGGCTGTCGCAGCGGTGCGACATGGCGTCCGACAGTGAACACGTGTTCCATGGTCTGAAAGGCCAGCAGGCCTCGGCTCTCCGTGACAGCCCCCCGACGCTTCCCTGGCAGCAGCTGCCTCCCTCAGCTGTCAGCTGGGGAGATAGGGAGGGGGCGTTGTGACGACGGTCTGTCTCCTTGGAGCCCATGAAATGCTACACTACCGTGGCACATTCAGGCTGGCCAGGCACTTTACTGCACTGCTCCACCGCAGCACGTGGGTGCGACATTCTACAGCCACGTTCACAGCGCTGTGACGCAGGCGCTCACAAACGACCAATAGACGACGAGCATTCTGATGCAGGAGTGGACATTTTCCAAGGGTTATTTATTGTTTTGCGTGCTGGTTCTAGAACTCTGTGCATAGTTTAAAATAAACCATTGAACTGTGCCAGAAGATAAGATTAGTATTTAAGGCGTTATAATTGCCCGGCTGCACATAGCAACGGTGTCATGACAGCAGGATACGGAACAAGGGGTGACACAGTTTTACAACGCCGTTCACAACGTGTGCAAATATGAGGACCAGACGAACGGGTAGAACCAATTCACAGTGCAATAAAAGGCCATTTGCTAAAAAAGAAATACAATGAACAATCCGGTGTAGAAAGATGTCACTTAGGCATAATCAAGGACACGAGGACTAAGTACGTCTGATAAATAAGCAGGGCTGTTATATCACATCGCTGATTTTTACCTGTAAACAGTGAGCACAAGTAAGACATGGTTAGTAGAATAAAATACTGAGCCTACTACAAAGAGCAGAATTAAAGGCTATTATGTTTACAGTCAGGTTTTAAAAGGTATTTCGGAGTGACAGTAACGTATATGTTTTGTATATTACATTTATAAAATGCAGACCAACGATGAGATGTCCAGTATTGGATGTGGACAAGGTCTGTGGAGTATCCTTTTAGATTGCACGAGGGAAGGGCACCTTTTGCGTCAAACTGCACAGAATAATATACATGAAAAGTGTCATGTATCTCCGTTAGACGGTCCCAGGAGATAAAACCCATAAAGGATAAAAACTATTTTGCAAATCTTGTAATCCTTGGTTGAAGATGGAGAAAGCACTTGTAATCCAAGGCACCACCCCCTTTCTGACAGCAGGAAGGACAAAGTAGCTAGAGTATGCCAAGAGAAGATTCCGGAAACAGATCCAACTTGCTTGAAGAAATATTGTGGGGGTTGGGGGTGGAATTGTAGCAAGGGGCAATTCTCAATTTTTTTTAAAAAAAAGTGTGAGTTTCCTCATCAGGAGGCTGTTGCAGCTTGCACCACTCACTGCCCCGCCAGTGCCAGTAACAACACAGCAATTAACCATAACACTTCTACAGGTGTGACAATGCAAACTATTCCAGGCATTGCAGCTTGCACCACTCATTGCCCCGCCAGAGCCAGTCACAACCCATTTATTAACCATAACACTTCTTCAGGCGTGACAATTTAAACTATTCCAGGCTTCCAAAGCTATAAGAACAGATTGAGCGGCACGTATTAGTCATTTTTAATGTATATTGAATTAATAAACAAACACCTGTTGTCGTTCTCATCTCCAAATTACACCCAGAGCGCCATCATGTGACAGGCTGACATAAGTGCTGCTGGTGACAGTTAAGTGCCAGTGCTGACCACCAAAAACCACCGGCTCAAATTAAGCACTGGAAAAGGGTGAAAATCGCAACTAAAAATCAGAGAACGAAATGCATTGCAACTTATCAGCCTCTCCTAAAAGCCTCCTTAATATATTCTTTAAAAAGGAAACTAAGATCACAGAAAAAAGTCACTCTAACATTTTGGATAGAAATCCTCAGACACCCTCCATTGGACAGACCTCCATATTGGAAAGGGCTTTTTATAAGGTTTTTTTCCACCACTTCCCACCACCTCATGGTGTTCGCTCAACCATGAAGAAGCTCACATTTGACATCCTGCACACCACACAGAATTGTGAAAATCCTGACTGTGGCCTCTGACATGCGATGATGAAGAACATGCAGAATGCTTCTTCTATTTCTGAACCAGGGTGGTCTCAGGGGAGGCTCTTGGTACTGCCATCTGCACAGATCCTGGAACAAATGTATCCCAAGTGGTTATTGTGAGTAACTGTGGAGTCTATTGTTTTTTAGGTTTCGCTTGCACAGCACTTGCGCTGTGCTTAAAGAAATCTATTGTTTTTAATATAAAATTAAAAGGGGCCTCGTCTCTTTCCTGGCTTCTCATTGGTTCCTGTGCGTGGCAATTAATTTTTCTCCATTTATATTGGAGGTAGCATATTTTCCTGCATTTACCAATGTTTGTTCCTCGTCTGCTTCTCTTATAGCTTCCCATAGTCGAAATACTATCAACATCCGCTTTGGAACTATTTTCTCGTAAAGTGTTGCCTCTTTTTTCTTTTTACACTTGCAGCATAGTTATGTAGCAATTTATCACCCGGAGAGATTCAGTGATTTGTATAGAGTCACACAATGTTGCTCCGCTGAAACTCGAACTGGGATCCCCAGCTCTCGAGTTAGCAGCTCTGGCTGCTGTGCCACATTCTTCCCACTCCTGTGCTATTTGTCGGGGAGCTCTTTCCTTCGTCCTGGGCGATGATTGCTAAATAAAAGCCCTATATTAATCACATAGGCAAAACCGATGCATTACTAATGCTTGTTACCTTTGGTGTCCCAGAGCCACATCAACTGTTGTGCTCCAGAAAGATAGCTACGGTACTCGTTCTGGGCAAGTGAATCTCAAGGGATAGTGAAGTTGAATCGTCAATGCCAAGTCTCTGTCTAGATTGTGTATGTTAGAAACTCAGACACATCACATATTAAATAAAACACAATAAACTAAAAGTCTAGTAATAATTATCACTTTTATGTACCAGTAGGTGAAATGTTGCTGTTAATAATTATAGGCACAAAACAACAGCTGGTCCTATTATAATTTTGGACTGAGATATGTCCCCAACCATTATGATAGTGTTCAGGCACCTAGCGCTGTAGAAAGAAACAGCATGTGGTCATATGGACAATATTTTTTCAAATTAGCCTTAAACATTGAGGGGCAGATTTACAAGCCCAATGCGCCTCTTTTACGCCGCAGTTGTGTCACTTTTGTGACGCAGCGGCGGCGCAAAAGATGCGCCATGGTGCGGGGTATTTACAACGTGAAGCATCTGGGAGATGCGTTGTTGTAAAGCCCTGCGCCATATGCAGGCGTTACGGTACAGGGGGGGGGTCGCTCCTGCGCAGGAACGCCTCCTAAAAGTGGCTGAGTGAAATCGACAAGATTTCACGTAGTCACTTTTAGGCCCATGCTGCGTCAAAACCCTGCGCCTGCTTGAAGCAGGCGTAAGGCTTGACGCAGCATTGGACAGATAGGGCCCCCCAGAGCATTGCTGGAGCTGCGTCACACTTGCGACGCAACTCCAGCAATGCGCCGCTTTTACAGCTCAGATGCGTCACGCATCTGTGCCATTTTTGCCCCATTGTGCGCCTCATTGTAAATGCGGCGCACCATGGGTGGCGGAGCTGCAGCGCACAATAACTGGCGCATCCCTGGGGAAGCGCCAGTTATTTTAAATCTGCCCCTGAATATGTAGTGGCTCAAAGTTGTCTTGCAGCTATACTATTTTTAGTTTACAAGCTACTGTCAGTGAGACAGAGGAACCAACAAAGACACTCAATGTATCCAACTGGATATGATAAGTCTGTACTCTTCACTAGTTTCTCCCAGGCAGCGGTGCAAAATTGCACAAGTACGTGGATTTGAAACAGTGTGGCTCAATTTTCACTAAACAGTTTTGCAAAACCAGTTAAGCTCCAAAATCCACCATTCAGTGTGGAACGGGTCCTGTTCAAGTCCAAAACATTAGTTTGACTGCCAAAGGCCAGTTCTGCAATATATCACTTTCTAGGTAATGGGGCTGTTGGGGAACAGCAGTAGATGAGAAATGAGCTGCTCTGAGCACAAGTCACAAGGCAAGACCCGTTAAGGATCCAACTTGTTTCTTAGTCAATGCAGAGAGATTGGCCACTGGATAATAGGAGCTCTAAAATCAATGTAGCCTGGGAAGAGCAAACTTCAATGGTACTTATCACAAAGCCTACCAGTTGTGGTTTAGACCTTCAGCTGGCGGAGGCACACGCCAAATCAACCATTAGAGTCTGTTTAGGGTCATGAGCCAACCAGAATTTTAAAGGAATGTAAATCCAAATTGGTAGGGCTGAGATAGACTATTTAACTTCTTATGAAATCAGAGTGACCAACCACAGCCAAAAGGACAGTACCTCAAAGTTTGGACTGGCTGGCAAGTGCATCACTTGATTCCTGTCAAAACATTGCACTAAAGGATTCCAACCCACCGAAGACTAGTACAAAGTGACAGAAATGGTAGCCAAGTTTTAAACCTATGGCACTGTGTGGTAAAACAGGAGATGGGGTTACACAATCCGCAAGTTACCTGTGGCTAAGTCAGCCTGGTCCCTTGGTAATCAATTGGATAAAGTGTAATTTGGGCTGCAAATATATATTCCATGGTGTGAAGCTCTTGTATGTGTTCAGGCTCCTCCACTTTGCAGAGCATCATGTAAAGCGGTATTGATCTCCTTCGAAAAACACACAACTGTCTGGCACATATTGACTCTGCTTGGCCTGTTCGACGTTAGACTTGTGTGCTGGTCATCATTATTGTGATTAAAACACTTCATCTTTGAGTATACCTGTACTCCGTTTTCCATCACTTTCCTTCTTGATGCTCCACAGTACCCATTCGGGTATAACTCCCATCCATTCACCTACCCAAACATGGATCCTCCAATGAAGGATCAGTGCATTACTATATAGAACAAATATATGAATCTCGATTACTTCTATGTAAGAATCCCTTACAAGTTTAATGTGCTCATTCCCCTTTGAACTTTATTGAACATTTGTACTGAGACTGAATCACCTCAGAAATTCGGAATATCCTTTCCTCAAGGTTCTGTACATTTCTCTGCTTGCTCTTCCTGACCGTCTACAGCCAATCCTCTTCAATCCATTCAGTCATATTTTCTTCATAGTCCTACCTGCATGAGCCCAGGTTCAGTCAGGGAATCGACTACATACCTCAGTGCTGCCAATATGTGAATCTCTGGTGGCTCAGCTGGTATTAGTTATCACAGAGTCAACCTCTCAGCCTTGCCGCTCTTACCGTTTCTACTGGTGGGAGCCTGTTCCCACTCCAAGGCTCCTCATAGCTCGCAAAATGAAAAGCTGCCTGAGGAGTTACACGTGTGAAGGATTCCTCAGGGACGTTGAAAGGGCTCGTGCTCCTAGCCTTCACTCCTTTGTGTTGGCAGGCACAAATCTACATCTTTGCTTCCTTCTCCCAACTCTCAACTCTCTGACATGAATTCTCCTCTTCTCAGCACCCGCCCCAACATTGCATTAATAGCATCAATGCACTGGAATACTCTGTACAAAGAGAGATAAACATATACATGCTGTAAATACAAACACACAATCAAACCCAGGTACAACGTGCTCTCAGACAGCCAATAACAAATCTCACTGTGAGCGCTGTCCAGATTGAATGAAACTAGAGACAGTGCAGTAGCGGTACATCTTCTAAACAGGTGCTCCTGTGCGGTCTCATGGATTGTCAACATCAGAAGTGCTACGCAAGGAATCCCCCCAACCCCTGCTACCTTCCAGTACCTCAGGGGTTGGAATCAGGAAGACACCCCTGAGGCCAGAGATGGTATCGGTTGAGTCGGAGACAATGCAGGCCCATCCTAGTCACAGTCTGAACTGCCCCATTGCAGGTCCAGGACCTCTGATGGTGCAATAGCTTCTTGTGTGTATTCTGGCAGATCGTCTGCTAGGTCTTTATTGTTCTGCTAGTCATCCTCCTTTCAGGCTTCCTTCAACTATGCTTAGTTCTGTTCTTCTTAATTACAGGGTAAACTCATCTCCGTTCACCAGTGAGCACTGGGCCTGCTTCTTTAGGTCACAGCAGCAGGGCTCTTGGACAATCCAGGAAGTGGTCCATCACTTCAAGAATGATGCCTGTGCAGGACCCTGTCCCTGGTGAACATCAGTCTAGGTTGGTCCAGGTACAGTCCAAAATTATGATCCCAGTGGTCCAGTTTTTATCAAAAGTGGGGGATCTGAAGCCAAAGTCATCTGAAATTGTGCTTTCTTTAGCACTTTAAATAACCCTACAATTGGAATTGAGTGCACCCCCAGTCTTTTCTGGAGAAAGAAGAACCCTTGCAGCGGGTTGGTCGCTGTCAAATGTGCACTGTATCCAGATCGGCTCATTTAAATCAGTCTAGTTACAAGGCAATGGTCAGCACCAGAGAGGGGGATGAGAAGGAGTCCGGCACATTGTAGGAATAAACTGGTTTGGCAGGGAACAGATTTAGATTTCCTTGGCAGGGATCTTCGGAACAATAAATATGCAGACTGTTATGTCCAGACGATTAGGAAGACAACCTGAACAGGTGAACAGGGTGCAACTTTTTGTGCAGTCATGTGGTGTGTCCTCCATTTACCCCATTGTCCCCAGGTGGTTTTTCAGCTAGAATAAATGCATCATATATATTGTATCACTCAAATATTTCTTGATTTTATATATATACACACACACACACACACACTAATAGTAGTAAGTCAATTCTTACATAAATTTACTTTTACAAAATTATAGTAGTTGATATTGTGGTTATGTTATTTTGTTCACACAGTATCCTGACATGCAACCCTGCAGGTCCACTGTTGACACATATTCGACATGGAACCTGCCAAACACTGTAGGGGGCAGTAAGGGCTCTAGTTAAGGGGGACTGAAAAAAAGTGTACAGGCAAGGAGATGGGGCATTTTCTTTTCTCTAGGGGCACAGAAGAAGATTGATTAGCATATGACTGGTCTCTGTATGACTGGAATAGCAGGTGACATAACATTGGTTTGGAATGTGACCCGAGTTATCACCTGTGTCTGACATTAATTAATGAATCCCTTCTATCATTTTGTTGTTTGTTGAAGTAGATACCCTAAGTGTGAGTGGTGTGCCCAGATGTGGGCCTCGTGCTCATTGCACCACAAGACTCAAGCTATACCTTATTGATGAGGCCTAAGGAGTACGGACCAGTCTAGGGTTCTTTGTGTTCCTGTATGGAGGGGACCAGGTCTGGTAGTTTGGACTGATCTGATTTTTAGGTTCTGAACCAAGACTTGTTTGCATATGGCTGGTCTCCTGTCTAGAGTGAAACTGTGGGCAAAAAAGATGACTGGCGATTGTCAGTTGCTGGGATTCATTCCAGCATTCCTGTCTTCAATTTGTCATTTAGTACAGGTCAGAAGCGTACTGCAAGTTTAGTACAGGCCTACTGCAGGTATAATTAATCTGTTATCCGTTATAAGTAACTCCACAACCTTCTGAGAAGAGTGATCACCAGCAACTTTGTGAGACTCTTGGATGCTACCATGTGCCTGTTGTCACTACAGGGAAATAGGGGGGCAAAAAGCACAAACCCCCACAAATGTAAAAAACACTCAAGAAGTGATTGTGGACTACCGTCATACATGGGTAAGGCAAGGGAATTAATTTTATTCTTGTGCCTGGAAATAGACTTGTTCAAATTAAAGGATGAAGGCCCTCACCCAACCTGAGGTGACATGCTTCAAAGGGCCCTTCCTCATGTCGCTACCCAGATAGTTAGTGGTGCGGGTTTTGTTAAGCAGCCGTGCTTCATGCTTGTTCTCCCCGGTCTGACAAAATTGCCTGGGCTGCTTTGGATTCCCAGTCCGGCACTGATTGTGGTTGGGGATGCAGTAGATAAGAGAAACAGTTACAAACTTCCTTTTGGTGGACCTACGTTAAGTATTTATTCTTGCCTCCTAAGGGTAGTGGTTAAAACAGAGAGTTATAATTCAACTGTCTAAGGGTATTTAACATGTTTGAGCATAAACCTAAAACTCTGTAAAAGGTGTGCAGGACTTTGAAAAACATCAATCTGGAAGCATGATTAATGGAAGAAAAAGGGCACAGACTATACCTAGGCTAGGAACTAAGCATGTACTTTACCACTTTAATTTCACTTTATCACGCAATTTGGACCCGATCTACTAAATTCATTTTACTCATGGCTAGAACTTCTATTTTATGAAAGGCTCCATTGTAGTAATGTCTGTCCAAGGCAACACTTTTTCCTTAAACTGGATATGTCGAGTTAGCTCTTCCTCAGCCACCACTCACCTCTATCTGGCCTGGATTCAAATTTATGATCATAGATCCTATTTGTACATAGACTAAAGTCTACTCTTGTGTGCCTTCCTATTATAGAAGTTACCTCATCATGTCATCTTCGTCCAGAAGATCTAAATTACAGTTATTGCATAGTGCCACAGTTATTGTATTATTGATAGTTTCTCTTTCTTTCACGTACTTCCCCCTCACAAACTATGCTTGCTTTCTGCATCTTTTTGTATTACCATGACTGAATGCTTCTATAGTTCAGTACTGCAGCAACTGATCTGGCCTAGTGTAGGTACCACAAAAGTCTTCAAAAAATGAATCCTCCTTGGCTGAATGTGGGACATAAAATGTGTCCTCTCATTCAACGTGTCTGTCTGTGGAGGCGAATTAAAACCCCTCTATAATCCTTGGGTAGTCATTGGCCAATTTCCTGGCCGTCTAAAGATGGCAGCCCTGCTTCCTCGATAGACTCTTTATCTTGAAGGAATGGTATCCATATATTCCTGTCAGCTTCTTAGATTTAGAAAGTGTCTATCTCTTAAAACGTTTGCTGTCCAGGGTCAGAAAGTCAATAGCCCCAAGCAGCTGAACAGTTGATAGTTTTGAACATTACTTGAGCACTTGACTTGGATAGTTGTTAGCTCTGAACAGTTTCTAGGCTCTTTTCAGGGGTATGTTGATGGTTCTGAATATCCCCAGGGCTCGCCGTCTTCAAAGAAATGTTGAGTCATCTACAGTGAATTATGAAAACAGGCTGGTAAGGGAACTTTGTGGCCCTCAGAGCTGAGCAAGAGTATTTCAGTAACCATTTTCACTTTGCCCAGACACATGCCTTTGCGACATATATTGAAAGGCTCTTGCATTTATGATTCTGCTTACTGCTATCACTGCCTTTAACAACAGAACAGAAGAGAAGCTGCTCCTCTGCTACTCACTACTCCGAACACCCTTAAAAACCCAACAATTGACATTCAAAGGCAGAGAGTGAAGTCTGTCAAATTTCACAAAGGGCTTATTTCTCCTGCTGAAGAGGTATGTAGGCCACAGGTCTGAATGCTGGCAGGGCCACCTCACCCATCCATTCATCTGAGGATATTAAAATAGGTACCATGTTGTTAGCGTTACCTGTTTTCAGCACTCTCATTGGCATCAAGTGGTTAGTCGTTGGAACAATCATCCTGATTTTAATAGCTTGCTGTCATCTTCCTTGGAGAGCTTTAGTACTGTACTCAGGGGCGTAATTTGGCCAGGAAAGTTGGGAGTGGTGTGAGCCTCAGATTTCCTAACAATCACTCTGGCGTTTTATGACAAGCACGGAATGAGGGCTGCTTAAAGGGCAAAGGAAAGGCAGAGGAGTGTAAGTTTCTAGGGGTACTTGAAACTCATTCTGTAAAATAAAAATGTTTAAGATCTGCAAAACAGTCACAAGAGTGTGTGTACTTTTGTCTGTATGTACGTAAAAATCCAAGGTTAAATCCGACAGACACCTCACCATACCCTACTGAAAGCACATGTACCCAACTATTTATTAGAGAATATGAAACACCCCAACACACCGCCCTCTTAAGCCACGCCTCTGACTATACTTGTACCTGTTAAGTCAATGCCAAATGGATTTCAACCCCAGGAGGTGTTCAAAGACGCGCTTGAATCATGGGTGCGGCAAACCCATCTCTGGGAGCACTTTGTACTTCTGGTGAGCCGCACCCTGCTGGCTATATTCCAAAGGCCTCCTTGATGTGTCTAGCCTTTGTACTCTGTTAGAATAGCACCAGTTGACCTGTTTGGGACGGTCCCAACAAAGGAATACTGTTCCTGCGCCTGATTCACCGAGTGCCAATGACTCCGTTGTGTTCTCTTATCCTTCGGGATCAAGTTCGCGCTATTTAAAACTTTATAAATAAATAAATAAAATTACCACACAACCATGGAGCCTTGCCTATACCTATATGGATAGGTTTAAAAGTTGCCAGCATTGCGTTGCTTCAGCGTTGTCCTCTGGTTTGTAGAGTAGCCTATGAATTAGAAATTTGTTTGCTTTTCTTCTCTTGCTTGATTAGATAAGGAACACTTTGCGTTGTTTTTTGAAATATGAATGAAATGCCAAGAAACAGTACTTCTAAATATTTTGGGGTTTCTATATAGTCACATGGAGCACTTGTATGTTTCCGGTATAATCATTATGATTACATTGGGTTCATCTCAGTATAAAGGACATACTCATTATTGAACGACTTTACAGCATTTTTAGATTTCACCTACACAGCGCTTGCACTGTTCTTGCGAAAACTGTTGCAAAAAAAAAAGCTTAAAACTGTCTTAGAGTCTAACCCTTACTATTACTTAGCATTGGTTGGCTCTGAGTCACACTTGTTTCCTTTCTTCTTATTGGTCACCCCATCCTCCTCGCCTCAGCTTCCTCCTGGAGCTTCTCTGTGTGTCTGTGCCTTGGAGGTTGGACCAAGTACAGCTTCCTGTCTGCTGTCAGTGTCCTTCCACTGGCCATAAGCTCCTGCAGGCTATTCTTTTTTGGAGCGCATGTCTGGAGTTCCTCTCCCTCAGACCTGCCCCCCTCCTTCTGTCCGTTGTTTCACCGCCCCCTGACCATCTCCCGCTGTCCATTGTTTAATGACCTCCCTGCCCTCCTCCCACTGTCCATAGTTTCCCCATCCGACCCTCCTCCCGCTGTTTGTTATTCGTTGTCCTCCACTCCCCATCCATTTTCCCCTACCCCCGCCCTCCTCCCGCCGTCTGTTGTTCTACACCTCCCGTGATGTTTAAAAAACATATATATATTGCAATTAAGCAAATAGCAGTTAAAATAGCAGTTAAAAATCGTTATGACACGGACAATGCTAGCCCCGTATTGGCCCTTTTTCTTTACTTTAAGCCATATTGCACAGCAGCTCGTGCTGCTGTGCAACATGTAAAAAAATATTAACAAGGACACTAGAGTGTGTGTAGGTGAAACCTATTGACTTTGCAAATGCTTGGAGCCTTTTAAATCACTAAAGGAGGTTGGAAATGGCATCACCAAAAACAAGACCATATGGGAAAAGTCCTGCTCTTCTCTAGTCGGAGGAAAAACAAACTAAAACGCCCTGAGCCCACCTACACTGCAGACCAGTCCTGGGTGGTCTTTGGAATGACTGGAAGGTTCAATAGCATTGACTAAGACCACTGTATACAATAATATGAAGAAAAAAAAATCTTGGTAAGAAGTAGACTAGTTCACGGAAATTAAGCTCAAAGAGACAAATAAGCTGCATGGTAGATGAACATTGCGGAATAGCTGGATGAAGGCAGGGCGTGCAGTCTAGTGGAGGTAGCCACCTACTAGGATCTGCATCTCTGCTAGTTGTGACGCTTAGTCAGAATCCACCCTGACAAGTTGGTAACCAAATATCAGAGAACTAGCTGTCCCGGGTCACTCACAGACGGGTGTCACACATTGTAAGTCCATACTTTACATGAGCACCAGTTACATTACACAAGGACACATTCATTTTTGGTAGGCACTGGGAGATCGGCGGCATAACAGAGGCACCTGCAGCCCCCTTGGTGCAGGGGGAGCCCACATCATTCACCTCAAAGGGGAGTCCCCTTCGACTGGTCAACTGCTAACAAATAAAACACTCCGAAGCAGCAAGTCAGTCAGGGAATGGGTAACAGGGCCCCCACTGCCTTACCTTGCCTTGCAGGGGGACCCTCTGAGGTTTTGTTACGCAACTGGGGGATATTTCGTGATTAGCCCAGAATCACAGGATTCTGAACCAACGTCGAGACTTGTTTCTGGTTCTCAAGATGGCAGCTCTGTCCGTACGCCACATCCTCCCCTCAATTTGATTTGACCAGCTCTGCTCTGCCCTGTTGAGTGCCTCAGTGGGTAGGGAAACTAAAAAGACAACATGACACAGGCAAGATCAATGGGACAGCATAGAAATGAATGACTAAATGAAATGTCAAGCTGTTGATTTCTTCATTGAAGCGGTTTCCCCGCCCACATTTGCTGCAAGTGTTAACGGAGGCCCTGGCTGGTGTGGGACTACGTCCCCCATCCTTCCCTTGCACAAGGAGGGACCTTGCAGCAGCCGACGCGTGGTTAACTGCTGGATCGCACCAAAGCCTGGAACTTAAGACTCGGCCAAGAGCAGGCCTGTCTGTGCCCATCATAGACCAGAAGAGGCTGTGCTCTTTAGCCCTGCACTCTGGTAATTATATTTCTGGCTGCAGATTTCCATATAGGTATTTATCTTGGGTCCCTCAGAGGTCCTTGGCTCACAGCTAAGGGTGGCTGGTTGAAGGGCTAACGTTTGAACCAATGCCTTTTTAATAATATTTTTTTTCGTGTAGCTGTTCAAGTGATGAGCTTATATTGAGTGTCCCTGCCGTTGTTTACCATGACCAAACATAAAGCATCCATTTCAGCCAAAACTGACCCAAACTCTACATCTCTGGATGGATACATTAAGCATCCTGTGGGGGCCTTAAATACAGAGATCCAACAGGCAGAGCGCCGTCTATCAGCCACTAAGGCTTCAGCCCCAGTGGTATTATTAACTCTAGAGTCAACGGCACAATTCGCTACGGATACCATACCCGTGGTGGTTCATGACCCGTTGCCAGCCCGAAGACGTTCTCAGTAAGGCCATCTCCCTCAGGGGATGGAGGACGGAACATAAGCACCTTTCTGCCCTTGTCAAGTAATAGCGCTCCTCCAGCCAAATGTAAAAGAGAGCAAGCAATGAATGTGTTCTCTAGATTTAGTACTATTATAACTTACTCTCATTATTCATGGTAGACTATAGCCCTCCTTCTACTTCACTTGTAAAGCGCTCTGATACTCTCAAGAGTCTTGTTCGCGCTATATAAAACCTTCAAAATAAATAAAAAGACCTTTCCTGCCACTAAAAACAGTGTATCTGCCCCCAGTATAGAGATTCCCACTGCACTTTTTCCCTGCAGAGGGGGAGTCACCCCAAGAGAATTTTCTGGCCTGTTTGAGGGGGGTGGTGGAAAGTTTGCTTTCTCTCATTTATGCGCGATTGAGGGCCATTGAAGGACTTTTAGGCTATATTTATTTAGACAACGCATAGTGTGGTTGATGGTACTTTGGCCAAGACGATTCACCTGACACAAAGGTCATCGGTCATGGCCAGGATGGCCATCTAACTAACTGCAACATACCTGCACATGACTCTGCACTGTTCAATAGTCTCACATATAATAATCAGTTACAATCTGCCGATAGGTCTAGAAAGCGGGAGGGGAAAGGGACTCATAGGCAGGCGAGGGCTGTATCTCGGGTTATGGCTCCAGGGCCAGATGAGTCTAGAATTAACAACTTAAAAACTTTCCCTGGCAGTATATGTCCACCTGGCACTCCATCAAGAAGTGTTCCACAGCAATTGGGGAATATTAGCAGCTCCGAGAGAGAGGGGGAGCAAATAAATAATGTTACCATCAATTTACTCCCTGCCTGTTGTTCTTATGTGGCAATAATGACTAATTATCCCGGTTTGCCCACAGATACAGTTGAGTCATCTGATCTGTTGAGGAACAAGGTCCTCCGTTGGTTACAGGCTACGTTTGTCTTCCTAATCACACTTCTTCCCCTGGAGTATTTTGTTGTCACTTGCACCCATCTCCCAGGACGCCAGTTGCCCCTCTCTCTTCCCAATTCTCAATGGCTGAGTATCAAATTCCCATCCCTACATCCAACAGTTGTAAGGCTTTAAGTGATTTACAGGAGACAGATTGACATAATACCCTTGGAGACTCACCCCAACCGGAGGAAGTGGGTGACCAGACTAATGACCCTTTATGTCCTAGTCATGGGCTGGTAGTTGGGCTTATTGCCATCACTCCTAATCTTATCCCTCCGCTAATTGGGCCAGTAGTACCAAGAGTGCCTAGTCAAACCGCTGTAAACCCTCTACCATCTACAGTGGGATATAAAAGAGTATGGAATATATTTGGTTTCAAAACAAATTATACACCCCAGTTGGGTCTAATCACCTCCACATCTCACGTGATCTGCCTCCAGGAAACCTGGGATGTAGTCCCCTTCCATGGGGAGGGGTTCTCTACTATTTTTATGCCTGCTGTCCTGTCATTATCAGGTCGACTGAAAAGTGGTCTTTAAATTTTAATCTCAAATTTGTTGCCTATGGTTATTAGGAGGTCCTTCACTGTATCGCCCTATTACCGGCTTGTGCGACTGTCTTCAATGGGTAATGAACTTTTATAATAATATCTTTGACTCCATCCGCAGTGTGGTTATTACTGCCTTAGAGGCTGACCTAGACATATTTTTGCAAGCCAGCCCTTCAAAAAGTCTTATTTTATGGGCTGGGGATTTAAATTTTCAGAAATCTTCTTTTCGGCTAAACCAGTGTATGGCATAACTGATCTAACAGGTGATGGAGCCTCTCATTTTCTACATTACACCTATTTTGAGTCTCTCAATTTTTAAAGATAGATTTATCATTATTGGAGATCAGTACTGAAGCAAATAAAGCCCAGATCCCCTCTTTTATTGGTAGAGGAGCTAGCAAGACTATTGGTCATATTTTATTCTCCTTTTCAGCTTGAAACCTTGTTCTTGACCATAGAATAAATGCAACAGCAGTAGGTGATCATAGCCCTATAGTTGTATCTCCGTTATTAGATACTGAGAGGCTGAGGGTAAGCACCAATATTGCTCCTATGGATGCATTAGGCCCAGTGGTGTTCGGAATAAGTGGACAGGGGTTTATACTTCAGCAGTGCTGCAAAACTAAGAAGCAGAGTTTAAATACTGCCTGGGTAATAAGGTAGATAATGCAATGCTGGTTTATCCATTTTAAGCAATCACTAGGTCACTTAACGTATTCTTGACCCGAAGACCTAGACCCCAGGTCCTCAATGAAACGTGGTTGGTTTGATCACTCATGCAGTCAGGCTGCTAAATTGCTTCAGCTTTCACTGCATAGTCCACCAAGGGACCACACTGCCATTAAGTTACTTAGGAATAACTACAATTTATAACTAGCTAATAGTAAGAAGGTAATCAGAGATGAGGCTTGGTCCAACCTGGCCCAAGCAGCTTAGACCAATGATGCCACTCTATTCTGGAACACTGTTAGTGCCCCCTTCTTAAAAATGACTCAGCCCCAGAACTTATCTTGCACATGTGTCCCCCAGGAATGGGTTGAGCATTATTCTGACCTTTTTGGCTCCTTAGTGGGTGATACAGGCCTGATAGGTATTCCAATCTGTAGCAGACCCCTGGAAGTGACCCAAAGGACGTATTGTTTGCCCTAGATCATAGTGCCGGGGGCAAAGCATGCGGGCCAAATGGTGTCCCGGTCGATGCCTTCAAGGCTGCAGGGGAACTTTGGGGTCCTATTTTTACCTGTGTGGACCTGCTTATTGGGAAATACACAAAGGCTCAGCATGGCTCATTATATCTGTGTTTTGCTGACCTCAGCAGTGCCTTTAATTTAGTGGATCATTTGATTCTATGGCATACCCTACTTTCACTTGGGTCACCTGAGAATATTGTCAGCTTTCTTGTTAAATTGTACGGATGTCTGACTGCGAAAGTACACTTTGGCCCAAGCGGGGAATGTACTCATTCCTTTAAAGTCTAGAAGGGAATAAAACAGGGTTGTGTCTTAGCCGTGTTCCTTTTTTTTGCCCTTTATATTAACGGGATTGATTATGTTCTTAGGGCAGGCTGACTCGCCCACTGTTGCCGGCCATTCGGTCCTTGTTACTTTATGCCAACGAGGCAGTACTGATCTCAAGAACTGCAGTCGGACTGCAGAGACTGATGGACACTTTTGATGATTTTATGGAGGGGAGAAAATTGAAGATTAGCATTACAAAAACGTTTACGATGCTATGGGGGGGGGGGGGCAGAAGTGTTTTTTTATTAAAGTTTCCCCATTTGAGAGGCTTATCACATTACATTATTTGGGTATATATTATTTGACCATAATGGCTCATGAGTCAATCATGTACAAAATGCTGGATTAAAAATCAGTAGGGTGTGTGAGGGTGTCTTTAAATTTTTGAGCAAGCTTGGTAGGCGCCCTGTCAGAGAAATTATTAATATATGCAAAGCATTGTCATCGGCTATTTATGGAGGGGGCATTTGGGCTGTGTGCCGTGTGGCCCTCTACAGGTTGAGGAGAGTGCCTTCTTCAAGCATCTGTTGAGTATCCCTACCTCTGGAGGATCTACTTTTACTTCAGCCAATCCTGCTTTAGCGATCAATCTGGGCAAGCCTGAAACACCCTTCAAAAGATCTATTATCATAAACTGTTTAGCACTTGATCATGTTTTTAATATTCCTTGGCTTTCCCATATTAATGATACCCTTAAAAAGCTGCAGAGCTCTCTTGTGATTTGATTCCCACATAGTGTGGTGTCCCTGCATAAAAGTGAGATGAAAGCTCTTTACTTAGGTTCCAGCTCTGAAAACAGGGCCCTTAATGATTGTAGGAAACCTATGGTCACTTTATATATGTCAATATCATCTGGGGAAGGCTTCCAATCGTATTTGTCTATGGTCTCGTGCTCCTAGCACCGATTTGTTTTAAGCAGACTGCGGCTGGGTATATTGCAGTTTTTAGTCGTCTTTCTAGTAATGAAGCAACAACCCAGTGATATGATCCCATGCCCATGTGATGGCACTTCAAAGCAGAGCACTAAGCACTTTATTCTATTTTGTAGAATTCAAGATGGGTTGGGGAGATTTTACCTGAAATCACTTTTTATTACAAATAATGTCAGGGATCATAAGGCTGCCTTAACAGTCCTGTGTGCCTTGGCGGTCCCTTTACTATGTTTTAGTATTCCCCTTATTTGTATGGGGAGTAGTTCTTTTTAGGAAAAGCATTACTTTTTAGTTTAATTTGGATTATATACATTTTATGCACTTTTATTGTATTTTAGAAGTATAGATGAGTTGACAAACCACCTAGAATTATCTTTGCGGGACCATAAAGCAGAGTTTACTGTTGCTCCCTAAGCTTGATGCATACGTAATTGAGTGTTTTTAAGTCTTTGTATTGTTATATTTATTTAGGATTGTGGTAGGACTAGGGTATGTATTGTATCTCCTCACTACAAAACGGTGGAGCAGAAATCCCTTAATAGCCATTGTTCCAAGACAGTTTTATCTCCCCAGAATTGATTTGATCTCTTATTTAAGGTTTTTTAAACTATTAATGTTGCATTTTTGTTCTTTCATGGGCAACTTGTTTGTACCAAATAAAGATTTTGTAATGAACTGATTAGTCGTCTTGGATGTAAACAGCACTTGTGTTTGGTAAATTGGACCTAATTACGTCATTCAAGTGCACACTAGGTCTTTTTCCGGTACATTGGCAGGGGCGGCTGCTCCATTAGGACGGAGGAACGTCCCCCCCACTGCTTTCTCGCAGTGCGAGATGCAGAAACATAAAATGGTATTTTAAATACCATTTTATGTTGCTGCTTCTCGCACTGCTAGAAAGCAGTAAGGTATGCCTGGTTGGGGGCGGGCCGGTGGGCGGGTTGGGGAGGAGTGGCTTGCCTAATGCTGTGGGTCCTGACTGTTTGGTCGGCCCTCTGGGGCCAACCAAACCAGTGATGCGCACTTTGCCTTTTCTCTATGTAGGCATAAAAAAATATATATAATATTACCCTCGGCCCCGCGAACCCGCGCGTTACCCCCACACCGGCCCCACACTCGCCCCACACTCGCCCCACACTCACTAGTCATGCCGGCTGCAACTGCATGTTGGGCTACTTTATTTTTCAAATGATTAGACTGGTTCTTCCGGATGTATGCCAACCAAACAGTATGTATTTTCGTTTTAATAAATGAGAAACCAACTTGTTGTAGACTGAATTCTTCCCAGCACTGTGCCTGGAAGTACGTGGGATGTGCAGTGACATGCAGGTACAGGGCAGTTAGTGCACCTCACAATTTTTGAACAACTGACAGTCGTGGACCTCAGAGTGGACCAGGCGTGCACCTCAAGCCGTAGGCGTGTTCATAGCTTCCCACACCTCAGAGGGCGCTGCTCAATGAATGCTTCCTGCTGTGTCTACTGCTATATTCCAAGGGCCGCAGAGCCGCCACGTGGGACACTTTGTCGGATTTTTAAAGACCAGAACTCTTGCCACATCGTTGGTGTCTTGTGGAGCCACAAGGATCCCTGAGAGAATGTGCAAGCTCTAGAGAGGGCTACTCACGAGCACAGCTTTCACAGGCTCTGTCAGTGACTCACCATCTTGGCAGCAGACGTGTATCGGACGCTGGGTATTGGATACGTTTACCTATTTTATTGTACTGGTCTTCATAGGTATGGACATAATGGGGCACAAACTGAGATCATTTAGTTCATGTGGTTACATTCTCTGGTGTGTTTTGCGTTCCAGCAAGGAAACTTAAAAATTGGGACTTTAAAATAGGGTTCTGACAGGGATGCATTCTGGAAAGTATGTAAAACCACAAGGCACAATTCAGAGGCAAGTCTTCACAGCACGCTTTTTAAGGAAGAAACTGAAATTTAAATATTTCGTTAAATTTTCCAACTTTTACAGATACAGCTGTAAATGTCTAGCCATGAAGCTGTGCGGTTCTATCAGTACAGCTCTAGCAGTTTTTTAAAGAATATTTCTTTATTTGAATCTGCAACTGTCATGACATAGCTAACTAAGTGTCACTGTTAATGTATTAAACCAATTACTCCAGTTGGGCCTGAAATAGTATGTACAGTGACCATGGTGGGCTCACCAAACTATCACATGTCCAACTATGAGGGTGGTTGAGGGTATGCTCAACTATGTGGCTGCAGACTATATGAAAAAACAATATTTTTTTGGTTTGTTTGAAGAAGAAAAAATAAAGAAAAATATTCCAGCAGTAGCATATGTAAACAAAAAACTACACTCCGCAAGGAAAGGGTGTAGTACCACAGGCTGTTACTAGGTGTCCCTGTGGAGTTGTAAAGGGATCGCTATTAGCCACAAAAGATACTAGGGCTGCCCGTGGGCATCCTAGAGCTGCCAGTGCAACACAGCATACTACCAGTGCACAAACTAGGACTGGAAAAACACACTATCTTGCAGGGCTAGAGGGATGTTTATAGACCATGCCTAAGTATTATCCCCCGTAGAAATCAACGAACAACTACAAACTTAGGGGTCTCCAAAGGGATCCAGAAGTGATCCGCTACTCAAAGTAACCTTATCAACAGTACAAGGGTACGATGACAGTGACACTCACAGACCAGATCACAAGATGTGAAGAACCAATAACGTGAGTCACCCCTGGTTTAGGATTCCCATCAACGGTCTTGTGATGATCAATATTATCATTTGGTAATCCTTATTGGGTATTGTGTCTCTAGATCATTAAGAACTACAGACTCCTAAACTGTGAGGTCATTCTGTAGTCCCCAGTAATCTAGTGAGAGCTTGAGCGCGAGGCCAGGTCGCGGGGCATGGATGCCTCCAGTGGACAGACTGTATCTACCCCGATACTATCTTGGGTGGATGCGTTCTTATGCCATAGTTCTCGATGGTCAAACTTGAGAAAGTCCGCAAAGCGGGACTACTAAACTACCAAAATGGCCGACGTGACGTCATCCGGTAGTTTGACTCAGGCGAGTCTCGCGAGAATTCGAGCGGGATGCCGGGAATGAGCTGGCGATCGAGGAAGTGGGTTTACTGAGCACCGGGTGGTGTGGTTAAGTCCTGACTATAGCGATGGGCATAGGTACCAGTCTAAGTGCCAGATCAACCATCCTGGCAATGTTGTAGAAAGGTCTGCCTGTGTAGGCGGCGACTAGGCCACTCCCCTGCATGGGCTGATAGACTGGACGACACCTACCAGCACAGTGAAGTAGTCAGTGCACAGGAGAGACAGTGCCTCCCCCTGACTCAGTCACGGCCAGAGACAACGACGGACAGGTAGGAGTATTGGGCCACCTGGTCTAACAGTTTGTTTTCCTTTGTATCTTTGTATCAGGCTATTCATCACCTTGTCAGATTAATTGCTGGACCAAGGGTTGATTGAATTTAACAGCTTGTTCAGCCTGTAGTTGATGGTGGAATGGAGAGAGGGTAGTTAGGAGTATCTTTAGATGGCTGTTAATGAGCTCCATACACAGTATTTTGACCGCCAGAGTAAATTAATGTTTGACCTCCTGGTCTTTGTAATTTACACAGCCGGTTTGTGTTATTGTAGAGCGGGGTCTCACATATCCTGAGCCAGGTCCAGGAAGAGGTGAGGTCCACTCCCCGGACACCCTGGGTGAGTAAGCGAATAGATTTTATTTTTGTAAACAATATTATGTTTATCACAGACCAGAGGAGCTGATTGTGACCTTCCTTTACGTTTGTCCTCCTTACACAGTATAATTGCAACCAGGTGCCGAAGAGAGGAGTTGACACAGTTTATGGAACATTATATCCTTTACTGGTTTTCACTTGTGTGTTTTTTTATTTTTTTCACACTTTATTCACTTGTAAGCAGTAGTAGATTATTTGAACAGAGACCCTGACGAAAGCCAGAGGAGTGAACCTTTAGTGGCTGAAACATGTTGGTCTCCTCGCAGCTATTTGTGTGGACTGCGTTGATGATACTATACTGTTCTTGTTTTTATTAGGGAAGGGGCCAACAACTATTAAATTTACCTTGGTTGAGCTCCCTATCCTTTTTTAGACCACCACTTACATATATTTTTACACTGCACTTCCCATCACTTCAACATCATGTGGTAGTACCGAGTGATTGTGGGTCGCTACCCCGTATCTGGTTATCTGGGTATGCCGGTCTCAATGATCTAGAGACACAATACCCGATAAGGATTACCAAATGATAATATTGATCATCACAAGACCGTTGATGGGAATCCTAAACCAGGGGTGACTCACGTTATTGGTTCTTCACATCTTGTGATCTGGTCTGTGAGTGTCACTGTCATCGTACCCTTGTACTGTTGATAAGGTTACTTTGAGTAGCGGATCACTTCTGGATCCCTTTGGAGACCCCTAAGTTTGTAGTTGTTCGTTCCCACAAACTAGGACTGCCAGTGCATTGACAGCGTGCTTCCAGTGCACATCCTAGGGATGCCAGTGCATTCACAGCGTGTGTGAATGCACTGGCTCAGGGGTTAGAGGCGGCAGACCCGGAAGCTGAGATCGGTCCTGGACCAGGGTTCAATTCCCCGCCTCGGCGGGTCTTGGGCTAAAAATTCCACGGACTCGATAATTCTCGCTCCGGTGCCTTCTCGACTCTCGGGTTCACACTCTGCGACTCTGGGCAATAGCTTGCTTAATCTCCACAACGGCCCCTCGCGGCGGGATGCCTGGCTTTCACCTTGTGGATACCCTGCTGGGGCTATCTCACAGGGGAATACCAGGACGGGTTCCCTAAGCAAGCGCCGGGAAACCCACTGCGGGTAGCTGTGCGCTATATAAGCTCAAATACATTTACATACATTTACAGCGTGCTTCCAGTGCACATCTTAGGGCTGCCAGTGCACATCGTAGAGTTTTGCATATTTGTAATGCGGGACCTGTTGAATGTGCATGGCAGAGAAGCAGTGACTACCAAAAGATGGTCCCAACATCTAACCTTGAGCTTCCACCTGCACTGCCTGGACAAAGACAAGATTGTCCCCAAACAAAATACACATTCTGTGGAGTCTCTGTGCTATATTCGTGTTCGGTGTCTTAATTCATCAACCTTGCTGGAACAGATAAGAGTATGAGAGATGATGCTGTAATCATTTGGATAGCCAGGTAACTGAGGCTCTTTCTGTAGCTTGAATGTCCTACCTCATTTAACTCAACCAGTCCTAATAGAATCCGCGTATTCCCAGCTGGGAATACTATATCACCAAAATGCAAATCTCCTACCTGCAAAGGGGAACATCCTCCCCACAGCTGCAGTCCTAGTAGTGTGTGTGTTAACCTGTTCATAGGAGAGCAGATTAGATGATGAAACAAACTCTGGTTTTGCCAGTGTGAAGGATGAGCCCTCCAATGTCCTACGTGGATAGACCGGTTAGATGAGCAAGTTCCAACTCCCTGAAGACTGGCCTGTGGTTCTGTACCTGGCTGTGAGCTGGTGAGAATGAGGGCTATTGTGGCAATGTTATCCACAGGGCAGTAGGCCTAGTGGTGATGTGATCTGTGTTACCCACTTAGTGCTCTGCTAGGAGGCCGGTGAATATGCGTTTCTGTTGCCACCCCACCGCTTTTCATTGCAAGCTGATGCTTTTTGGGGCAGGTTGAGGAAATTATGACCCTGGGAAAACTGCGTTCTGCTGGTTCAGGGCCAGCCTGTCGCTGACCTGTTCAATTATTTTATTCCATTTGAGTTGTGAGGACCTGTTACTTATTTAGAACCTTAAGACCTCTCTGACTCATGCCGCCATCTTTGTAGGGCAGAGAGCAACAAGCGGAACTGCCACATTGACAGACCCCCTCAATGTTTTTCGCAGGTACTTTCTACCCCTAACTCTTACAAGGTGACTTAAACATTTTGTTTTTAAATACACAAAGGAAGGAAAGAAGGTGCTCATCCAATCAGATTCCTGTGCATTCTGTCACCACCGATCTCAGACATGGAACCCCCCCAAGTGTGTGTGCCAGTTCGACCAATTGGGCGTACCACCAAGGGTCTTTTATGCATGAAGGCAGCACTGATATACTTTTTTTAGGATGATCAATAAAGAATAGAAAAACATTTTGCAAAATGTACCCTTAAATGTGTTTTTCTTAATTCCCTAATCAAGCTAGCAAGAGTAAAACAGAGCGGCATAGTTCCCACCCTACCACCCACATGCTAACGGAGCATCCTGTTTTCGTTCAGTATCCAGATCGTGCATCAACCTAAAATTAATCTGACTAATCAGTGTGAAAATACACGACATGGGCTGGACAACCTCCCATTCATCCTGAGCGTTGCTCTCTTGTTTTTTATTTTCCAGCTCACGTTTTTTCTGCCTTTAATGAGTCACCGTCGCTGCTGGAAGGAAGTGATGCGACATACAATTGTTGCATTGTGTTCCCTACGATGAAGCTTGTAATTCTAGTTCTATTTTATTGCCTGTTCATGAAACAGTTCTAATTAACCCCTTGAATGCACGGTGGGCGTGTGCTGATGACGTCTGGGGGCCGTCATAAACCTGCCTACTCTTTAGAAGTGCCGCACAGGCGCAGAATCGCAGCCGCACGCAAGGGGTTAAGGCTAGAAATCTCAACGCGAGGGAGGCTTGGTCTGTACATCTGATAATGGTATGTAGGGACTAAAAGCGCAAAACTCATACCTGCAATGTCAGAATCTCGAAAGAGGTGACTGAGTACAATGTTTGGTGCCTTCGAGTGTGGTTTCCCATCTGCAGCAGTCTAACCTGTATTTGGCGGGGTTGGGGTGCAGACAAACACTGACCACTTGTGTGTGTGAAAAAGGCTGCTTTATTAAAACAGGTGCACATTACAAAATTCCTTGGCCACTGCCTTGCAAAACTAAAAGCTTGCCATACATCGAGAGATCTATCCCCTATCCCACTCACACCCCTACCATCCCCCCAAACATGCCCAGCCTGCAGATAACTCATTAACTTTATTGCATTTCATCATTTCCCAATTGAATTCCCTCAGCATCCTATGAGCATCTATATGAACCTGTAAATAACCAACTGGCACATGCATCAACGTAGGCTTTTGCGATTCCTTCATTGTGATTATTAAGGAATCGCAAAAACCTATGCATGTAGGAATCGCTATAAAATAGCGATTCCTGCACATTCCTTAATTGCTACTCGCAAATTGCTAGTCGCAATTAAGGAATGCTGTCCCATTCATTCCTATGGGCCTCCAGAATTGGAGATTGCATGAGCAATTTGAGAGTACCAGTAGGTACTCGCAAATTGCTCATGCAAATTCAAGGGTGTCAAAATGACACTATGTTGCACCCTTGAAATTGATCTGTGCACATGTGTGTGCGCGCAACATGAAACTTTGAAAAATGCACAAAGGTGCATTTTTCAAAGTATTTGCAAATTACCATGAAGTTCAACTTCATGGTAATTTTTTTATGCATTGCATTTAAGGAATCTCAATTTGGGATTCCTTAAATGCAATCGCAATTTAAAGAATTGCAATTTAGAGATTTCTTAAATTGCAATTTTTGTATTTGGGATGATGCATCCCAAATGCAAAAATAATGGTCGCAAAGGGGCAGATTCTGAGAATCTGCCCGTTTGCGACCGGTTTTCCCTTTGATGCATGTGCCTTCATATGTCCTAAAGTGAACCTTTAACAACCTGCCTACCCTACCCTCTCCCTGAACTGGATCCCTAACTAGCAACTCCGGCAAACTCCTGTCAAACTTTTCATGCTCCCCCACAATGCTCCTGTTAAAGCAACAGCGTACACAGACCCTTACTCCAGTACTCCTGTCTCCACGCACGGCCACAAACATTCCAGGACTTGACTCTCCTTCCGAATCACTGCCAGCCCCTAGACGGGCTTAACCTTTGCCCTACCATTATTTGGACTGTTTGAGTGCGAAGCGCACTCAGTATGTCTCCGAGGCGGCATTTATTAAGCACCCTCCAGTGCAGACCAATAAAAGATGCAGGTGGAGCGCATGACTGGTGTTGAGAGTTATGCTGGAATATAAAAAGATTAAGTTATACTGGAATATAAAAAAATTAAGTAACTAATACATAATTTAAACTTGGAACGGTTATAGTCCTGCCAATAGCCAACCAGATTAATTTTACTAATTGTAATGTGGCAGATACCACCTGCAAGCAAATAAAATGGGGAGTATCAGATAAATAGTTCTCCGCCCGCTGCCTTAGGAATATGTCCAAATTAGTGTCATCTGCCGAGACCTGGCACAAGAAACTGCTCTAGTTCCATTACTGTCTGATCTAAGGTGTGAATTTAAGAGAAAATACATATTTTCTTGGAGCTGGAAGCTAAGCTACAACGAAAACAATGGTTACATTAAGGATTACATTTATTTCTTATAGTTTAGAAAATACGTGTATTCATTGAAGAACTTGTTTCCAGATTATTTATCTGCTAAAAATACACACACTGGAAATGGTTATAAATTATTCACTCAATAAAAATCATTTTACTTGGTACTTCCAAAGATGGGGAGTAAACCTCTCACTCCCCCTTTCAGGACCATATCTGGCTCCTTAGCTGTCAGGTCTAGCCTAGCTGTCTTCTGTGCTTCATTCTTTCTAAATATCTCATGCATGGTTGTTTATGGCTTTTTCTATACATAAACGTCACTGATGTAATATTTTTTTTTTTTACTTTGTGTTTGATGTGTAATTTTTTATATTAGAACTCTATACAACATCTTCCAGCATTAAGACTGTCGAAGAAATACCACCAAGATATCAAGTTTACTTTGACAGCACATAACTATTGTCTCTAAAAGCATTCATTTTGTACGGACACTATTTGTAATATGCATGGAGTTGGTGTGCCATAAATTGGATCATTTGCTTAATTTAGCTTGTTGCGAATGGTGTCTGTCAATCTCTATGAATATTTTATCTTATTCAAAGCCAGGATATAAAAGGACTTGAACACTTGCGAAAGGAATACCCAGCAGCCAAAAGGCGGGTCAGTTATGACGCTGGCCCAAAAAGAATCTATTATTTTGATTCATTTTTGCTAAACTGTTTATCAACAAACAAATACAACAAGAAAACACAGTGTGTTGCTAATATAGTATGCTGGTGTCGCTGTCTGGTCGTAAGAGCAAAATTATGGAACCAGAACGACTTGGGGCTCAGATTTTCTCCTGGGAATTCGAGGTACTCGTGAAGTAACTTGGAGACACTATGCCAAAGAGGACTTCCTCCAGGACTGTTCAGAAATCAGTTTTTTCTATTCAACAATTAAAATATAACATATCGACATTGCCCTTAAAAAATGATTCTGTTGAAATGTGAAAAACGTATGTTAACTTAGTGAGATGTAAATGTAATCTGTTTTTGTCTATTCATTTTAGTTGCTTTGCCAGACCCAGTCTTCTTATTGATTTTTTCTTCTTTTTTAGGAGAATCAACCTTTGCCGAATGGCCAATTTCGGGATGGAACTAAAGAAGGCGGTACCTACCCCCAGCTAAGGCCTGGCTACATCCCGATTCAGGTCCTACACGATGGCTTAAGTAACTGCCAGCGCCACCCATACTATGGCCAGCACCGGCCTGGCATGGAAAGAGTTATGGTGGAACCAGGCACGTCACCCCTGCGCTCACAGTCACCGATGCGCTCACAGTCACCTCTATGGAGCAGCGGGCGGTCTCAATCGCCAGCACGAGGCATTGGTGATGCGCCCCAAATGGAAAAGGCAAGTGGACAGACGGCTTCAATGGGACAGAGCCCCGTCTCTCATCAGCGGCCGGAGGTAAGCTGCCTGCAGGAATGTGCCTAGCTCTTTCCTAATGGTATTTACTGTGTGTGTTCCAGGATCTTTTAAGTTCTGAATGTAAGTTATCTTCATGTAACCTGACGTTATAGCTTGACATTGGTCATAATGCAACAGGATAGGGAGAACCTGTTAAGGGTTTGAAACTTTTCTTTCCCCATTTTTGGACATTATTTTATTTTTGAATAATGGGAATTTTATTTCAAACTCTTGGGCACGTTGCTGAGGTTGTGAAATCTGTCTTTATATTTATATGAGCCTAGGACCATTATGCTTGAAACTTTAGACAGATTTCCATTTAGGGTTAATTGAAGTATTCTTTTGATTGTAAATCTGCTCAAAATGAGCGGCTTCTTTGCAAAAGTTGATGTTTTACTGGGTTTTAATGCACTTACATTTTTCCAAACATCATTGTGGCCATTTTCGGCTAAACGAGTATTGTTTCCAGAATGGATAACTATTTCCCACCCCGTCCTGGATTTTTTTTAAGAGTGTTCTAGTTTATTGGGAGAGAGGGGTGGGGGAGAGTGAGCAGACCCAAAAACCATTGAAGTGTGAAAAAGGCCGCTTTATTGGAACAGGTGCACATTTACAAATACACAAACTCGGCAACCGCCTCACAATCTAAACCACAACCAAAGTTTTGTTCGTTTTTATTTCAAACCCCAAACCCCGCCCCCACCCCACACCCTCCATCACACCCGCCCCCACCCGTACATACCCAACACAAAACCATACAAACCCCAATAACATTATAACATTATAACATCACCTATCAAATACAAAATATCACATCACCGATTATAAACCAACTGATCATATCCCCCGACCCATATTCTCCGAACCCCACCTCAATCAGTATGAAACATCCCCCAACAAGATCCGATTACAACTAACGGGTCCAAACCTGGCCCAAAACTGACAATCACATAGCAAAACCGCCACGCACCTGTCCCAAGCGACAAAAGAACAACGTCAAACCCCATGCACACATGTCCCAAACAGCAGCCAAAATAGAAATAAATACACGAAACAACCCCCAAAAGAGGGAGGGAGGGAGGGACAAAAATTCTAAGCTCAACCGGCCACCAGGTCACCAAGCCCAAAATGGTGCCCAGAAAAAGGGGCCCCGCCCATTTATAGGGGGGCGCACAATACAACTAAAAACCAGCCCAAAAAACGCCCAAATAGAATCTGCTAGAAGAAATACCCCCACCCAGATCTCCCAAACCGCCCGGGGGAGGAGACCTCCCGGGGGTCGGCTGCCCTCCCCCAAGCCCCCCTTGGGAGAGAGGGGTGGGGGAGAGTGAGCAGACCCAAAAACCATTGAAGTGTGAAAAAGGCCGCTTTATTGGAACAGGTGCACATTTACAAATACACAAACTCGGCAACCGCCTCACAATCTAAACCACAACCAAAGTTTTGTTCGTTTTTATTTCAAACCCCAAACCCCGCCTCCACCCCACACCCTCCATCACACCCGCCCCCACCCGTACATACCCAACACAAAACCATACAAACCCCCATAACATTATAACATCACCTATCAAATACAAAATATCACATCACCGATTATAAACCAACTGATCATATCCCCCGACCCATATTCTCCGAACCCCACCTCAATCAGTATGAAACATCCCCCAACAAGATCCGATTACAACTAACGGGTCCAAACCTGGCCCAAAACTGACAATCACATAGCAAAACCGCCATCCAGAAAGCCGTGGGGTGAAAGACTGATTCGGAGAGAGCCCCACCTTTCTGCCCCCCCCACAGACCTAAAAACAGGGGAGGGGGGGGGGGGTAACCAAAAAGAGAAGGTAAGACCAAAGCCTAAACGCAAACGACCACTTATTCACCAACAACCTGTTGCACAGTCAGACAGCGAGATAAAACTTCCCGCAGCTCCAGCAGATATAAGTCCATACCCATCCGGGACAAATGGACACCGTCCCCCCTAAAAAATTCCACCGCATCATATTTGATGTCACTATGGACGATACGACCGAAACCCAAATCCCTGCAGAAACGGGAAACCTCCAGATTCACTTTCCTCCGAGATTTATCCACCGCCTTCGGTTTCACCGCATTCCTCCAAACCCTCCTTGGCACCATTTCAGTCCACAGAACATGACAACCCGACCACTGTTTATGCAATAAGGCCAAGTCTTTTTTGATCGCCCGAAGCAGGACAACCCCTTTTATTGAACCCAAGTCATTTTCTCCTAAGTGAAGAACCAACACATCCGGGCAAACCCCCCCTACCAACCAAGAATTCAAAGCAGGGATCATTTCCTTCCATAACATACCCCCCCTACCCTTCCAAACCACATTAAACAAACGATCATTGAAACCCAAGGATGAACCAAAATAACTTTGACGAGCTTGCACTTGAGCTCTCTTAACGAAGGAATGGCCCACGATCCACACTGTAATGAAAGCAGCCCGAGGACCAGCCACAGAACCTGAAAAAGAAAACAGAATCAGACAGGCAAAACAGATGAAGACGCCAGCGCTCCAGCAGCCTCATTTCGAACATAGCGCCGAAAGCAATCAGAAGTCCAGCGCCCCAGGCCCATGATTTCCTCCCTCGACCAGCCCCTGTGGAAGGCCTCCGTGGCCGCCCCAATCCTGAAGGAGTGAGTACCGTATAATGACCCATCTAAACCAATATGTCGCAGCGCTTTCCGCAGAACCATGCGCAGTTGATAATTCGACACACATGAACCATTTAAATGTCGAAAAACTTGGAGGTCTAATGACCCACCCGACATTTTCTTCCAACAAAGAGCCCATCGTAAAGGGCACGTTTCCGGAGGGGACACCGCCTCCAACCAGACGCCTTTACCCATACTCCTTTGATCCGTTTTTGAGTGGGAGAGCCAAATGTGGACCCCCCTTTTCGACAGTTGAACATTCCCCCACAGAAGGCCAGGAGAGGTCTTGTTGCCAAGCAATTCAGACACACGAAAAGCTCCAAAAAACATCCACACCATCAACGTGGCGAACAAACACGCTTCCACTCGATCAGAACACACAGCCGGGAGTACAGAAATCACCTGAAACAGCTTCTGCCACGACAAAGGAGATCGCAAAGTACGAACAGCACCTCTCTCTCTAGACCACCCTTCCAACATTCTCCTACCCAACTCCCCAGCCGACGGAGAGTAACCCCACAAAAGCTTACCCATGAAAGAAATACCCGCCAGTTTGCCAGAAATAGTAATTCTAGACAAATTCTTATCCATCATACACAAGATGAACTGAACCACATCCTCAGACCGTCGCCAATCCTGCTCCCTCCAACACGCACCCGACTCCAAAAACTCTGTCCAGGCTAACTCATACGCTGTCCTCGTGGAAGGGGCCAAGGAACCTAAAACCAGTTGAAAGACCCGGTGTTGCCTACCGTCCACAGGTGGTCCGGCATGGGAGTCGGCTCCTCGTCTGCCTCCAAAGCAAGCCCACGGAATCTCTCCCACTGTGAACGAGACAAAGCATCTGCAATGTCATTGTCCACGCCAGGAACGTGCAGGGCCCGAAAACAGATATCATGCTTCAGACAACCCAACACAAACACTCGAAGGAGCTTCAAAATCTGGGGATCTCTGGCCGACTGTTTGTTAATTACCTGGACCACAGCCATATTATCAATCCGGAAAAGAACCTTTTTGTGGGCCAGATCCCCACCCCACAGAGTGACAGCAACAACCACAGGAAAAAGTTCAAGAAAGGCAATACTCCTACCACCATTCATCCATTGCACGGGCCACTGTTGGGCACACCACCTTCCTTGCCAGTATAGACCAAAACCCTCACTTCCAGCAGCATCAGAGAAGATCTGTACATCCCAACACCAATCCACCTCCCGACACAAAGGCACACCATTGAAGGAATGTAAGAAGAAGACCCACATGCGTAAGTCCTCTTTCACCCCCGCGGACAGCCTCACCCGATGATGTGGAAGGGAATGACCAGACAAAGCTTTGCCCAACCTCCTACAGAAAGTCCTACCCGCCCTGACCACTCTGCAGGCAAAGTTAAGGTGTCCCAGCAAAACTTGTATCTCTTTCACAAACACTTTCTCTTTTCCCAACATGATTCCAACCAATTCAAGCATTTTCTGTTTCTTGTCCAATGGAAGACGAGCTTGCATCAAATGTGAGTCAAGCTCGATCCCCAAAAAAGACATGGTCGCGCAAGGACCCATGGTCTTCTCAGGGGCCAAAGGTACACCTAAATAACTCATCAAGGACTGAAACGATGTGAGAGCCGCTTGGCAAACCAACGAATTGGCAGTACCCACAAAGAAGAAATCGTCCAAGTAATGAGTGACTAGTTCATGGCCACTCTGTTTAGTAAACCACCATTGTAGAAACGTACTGAAAGTTTCAAACAACGCACAAGACATGGAACAACCCATTGGCAACGCCTTGTCCACGTACCATTTTTCAAGAAAATGGATGCCCAGAAGACACCAGTCTTCAGGATGGACTGGAAGGAGCCGAAATGCGGATTTGATGTCGCATTTTGCCATCAGAGCATCAGGGCCCGCCGTGACAACCAGTTGCATAGCCACATCCACTGAAGAATAAGATACCGATGCAGCTTCGTTGTCAATGAAATCATTTACCGACCCACCTTCAGGCCATGATAGATGTTGAATGAGCCGGAACTGACCAGGCTCTTTCTTGGGGACCACACCAATAGGGGATACAATTAAGTTCACCAGAGGCCAATCATCAAACGGGCCCACCATTCTTCCCTCACTCACTTCCTTGTCCAATTTTGACTGTATAATGGCAGGGTGTTCACTTGCCGACCTCAAATTCTTGGACCAACGTCTCAAACGAGGTCCCTCATACCCCAAACGAAAACCAACTTGGAAACCCAACAACAAGACTGACCGCAGCTCGGCAGGCTCGTAATCCCGCAAAGCAGCAGCCAATTGATCAACATTAACCGGTGTACGAGCCTTTGGGCCCAGCACCGGATGAAGACTTCCCTCCCCTGGGAGCTGAAGGTTGCTGTGGTGGCACGAAAGTTCCTGAACTCTGTTGGGAAACCTGGGGACCCCCGGAAGTCCTAGGACCCCAGCAACGGGATAACAGATGGTTCTTCCTACCACATTGTGAACATTCGTGACGGAATTTACAGAACTGTCTAGTACAAGTCCCGCTGTTAAAATCCCAACACGTGCCGGTAGGCGACTGGGTGGTAGAGTTGGCCCCCACCCCTCCCCGGGTGGGACGGGACTGAAAGGGACGATAGACTAAAGGAAGACCACTGGCTGTAAAAATTGTTTTACCAGAGGCAGACGAACCCATCGTGTGCTGCCAAAGGTCAGAGTCCAACTCACCCCATTTCGCCTCGGGATCCCAAGCCATACGCGCCCTAAACTCCTCATCATATTGAGCCCAAGCGTAATCATTCCTAGTCAGCTGAGCCTTACGGATAACATCCATGTACTTAAATAATGACACGCAGCGCTCAGGGAACTTTTCGCAGTAGACGCTGGCATAAATTAAAAAGGCCGCCGTCCAGTTTTCGATAGTCAGAGGTACTTTAGGGCGTTTTGCCAATTCAAACTCCTCCTCCTTGGAACCCTCTTTAGCACGAACCTCCCTGTGTAGCAATTTTAACAGTTCCACATACTCACCGTTCCATATCCTTTCCTTTGTACTCAGCATCAAATGAGCCCCCAAAGGCTTCGTAACACCCATATACGGCAACTTTTTGATTTTTAGTTCCTTACTGTGAAGTACATTTTTAGTAGTGCCCAAACCAACAGTGGACGTGCCGCTATCCACTTTTTCACCTGTATTGAGTTCATCCCCGTTTGTACCCACACCTTGATCCCTGACAACACGTCCTTTGTATAATTTACCATCCTTTTCAGTAGATATTAAATCTACACCAACACCAATAGAAACCATATTTGGCCGCACGGCCTGAACCACAGTCTCACCTGGGCGTAAAAGAGGCGGTTGACTGGCTTCCGTCCTCCACTCTGTCTGTGCACCGTCGTCCGCCCTCCGAGGAGCCCTCACCGAGGGGCCGAGCACTCGTGGCCTTGACGATTCCGCACGACTCCGAACCACCTGTTCCTGTAACATACTATGAGAAACATTAACATGCCCCCCCCCAGACACAATCTCACGAACTTCACCCTCTTCAGGGCTGTCCTCATCATAATCTAAAATGAGCGATTCCTCTAACTGAGGAGGGGCAGTGACAACCACCGAAGTCTGTCTTGGCTCCACCGTGTTCGATCGACCATGGGCCTTACCAGCCCTCACGCTTGACCTTGGCGGGGATGACGACTGAACTCGTCTATACATCCCCCCGCCAGTTCCACTGACAACCTGTTGATGTCCTGTAAAAGATAAGCCAGCATTATAACCACCACGTGGCACAAGAGAGGTCGTGCGTAACCCGCTCCCATGTACAACGCTGGATTCCACCGCCGAGGCCGTGAAGGTCGCGCTGGACCTGGATGCACCGCCCATGTTGAAATCCCTCGTTGGGGCCATCGAGGTCGTAGGAAACCTGCGTGTGATGGCCGCGGCGGGATCCCTCGATGGTATGGGACGTGCCGCGCCAGGCTCCACCCGCACTTCTCCTCGGCGTACCTGGGCTGCCTGCCGCCCTGCCAAGTCTGCTGCCGCAGGTCGAGCTCCCTCCTGTAAAGAAAAAGGCCGGACTGGTGTGCCGGGTCCCTTACTAAAACCAACTCTACGTGCAGAAGACAAACCGCCAACAGTAAACCCACCACCCCTGCCAGACACCTCGAAACTCCCCGAACCAACAGCACTTTTTCTTTTTAGAGCATCGCAAAGCCGAGGAGACGGAGGACAAACCTCTTCATCTGAACTAACATCCAACATAGCCTGAATAATCCGCGACGCAGGCCCCTGAGCAGCAAAATCCTGAACCCCCGAATCATCAAAAGAACCCCTAGATGCAGGCCCCGAAACCCCTTGCATACCAGGACACTGAAAATCCCCGGCCAACCTATAAAAAGAACCTTCTCCAACCTCATGTTGCTGAACAAAACCATCTCCACTCCCGTCCCCCCCGAGGGGAAGGCCTTCTACCACTTCCAACGGGCGGCAACTCTCCACTGAAGCGCCCGCCCCATACAAATCCCCTCCAAGTAAAGGAACGTCAGTCCGCCCAGAACCCTCCCCCAGACCCATCTGGGCCCATTCCCCCTCCCCCAAAGAACCGCTACCTACAGACACAGCCTCCCCTCTGACAGACCCCGTGGGAGAAAACAATAACGGACTACTCAGATCCCTCCCCACAGACCGTACAAGCACACCAGGGCCCTCAGACCTGACCCCCCCAGGACCCGATACCAAAGGCCGCGCGATGGACACACCAACCGAACCACTGTCAACCGTTACTGGGACCTGAACCACATGGTGGCGAATAACGCTCAAGGGAGCGACCACCTCCTGTACGTCCTGACCCGTAGCACCCCGTAACGGCTGCCGCGCCACAGGAACCACATTCAAAATGGCCTCCGCCCCCCCCAACTCGGTGATGTCAGCACCCGCACCCGCGGAGGCCGAAGCCGAACGCCGCGTGCAACCACGTTGCCTGGAAGCACGACGGCCCCGCAAAACGGGAGCAGAGGCCGCCCTTTCACGCAAACCAACATTAGAAACCTCCCCCACCACAGGAGGAAAACCACCTTCCCCAACCACTTCCACCAACGATGCATCCAAAGAAACAGAAGGATCTGAAGAACCAGAATCACTCCCTCGACGGGCCCTAGAACCCGCCCGCCGAGTCCTGGAACGACCCCGTTCACTTACCCCGTCCTGCCTCCGGCGTTTCGGAGAGTAGCATGCTGCCACCACAGCCGACACCCTCGCAGAGGCCTCCCGCTGGGGGCGCGGGGGCTCGGTCTGACCCCGGTCGCCAATGACCAGGTCCAAACGCCCCGCCTCGCTAAGCAGGCGAATAGCCTCCAACACTCGATAATCTTCACCAGCCATAATATCGAAGCAGAATAGCTACAAGGAAAATTAACGAAATACCAAAATACTGACAAAAATTCTAAGCTCAACCGGCCACCAGGTCACCAAGCCCAAAATGGTGCCCGGAAAAAGGGGCCCCGCCCATTTATAGGGGGGCGCACAATACAACTAAAAACCAGCCCAAAAAACGCCCAAATAGAATCTGCTAGAAGAAATACCCCCACCCAGATCTCCCAAACCGCCCGGGGGAGGAGACCTCCCGGGGGTCGGCTGCCCTCCCCCAATCCCCCCATGGGTGAAAGAAGCATTTATAGTCCTGAAATGATTTTAGGTCAACCTTGCCCTGTAATATACAAACATGTTACTGATGCTTTGCTGTCTGCACGATGATTGTTCTGAGGCACTTAAAATGAAACACGCAGAGGAATCTGCCCCTAGAGATCACGCCCGGTTTAGGAGAGCAGGGCTCGCACGAGAAGTAGATAGTTGAATAGCATGGAAGCCTCGAGGGGAACGTTTGGCAGTGGTTTTGGTGAATAAGGTTGTGGCATGTTTTAATCAGGGGGCTACTGGCAGGTAATCATGTGTACCAACAGCACAGACTCTAGGAGCGCTGGGCACAGGGATTCCTTCTCCGGTTACTAATGGTTGTACACAACTATTACAATAAACGCAGTCATGAACTTTCTCAGCTTTCCACAGTTTCGCTCTCCCTCCATTTCACTTTTCATACCCTGAGGTAAACAAGCATTGGAAATGCAATAGGGCGCGCATTAGGAAAGTTTGAGCTATTGGTCTTATAAATGAATTTTTTTTATTTATGTGTTTTTTTTTAAAATAGCTAAATTAATTTTGAGTCATATGTCCTTTTGATACTAGGTGAACGCAATGTACTTTTCATTTTTGTAATGAACTGGTCCGTGTCTTTTTTATATCACAGAAATGTGTGCTTCCCCCTGGGTGTGTTCCATATGTGTACTGTGTGCGTTCGTATTGTGTGTGTTTTATGCATGTGTGCTTTTGTGTACGAGTATTTACTTCTGGCCCTGACCATGTGCATTTGCATGTGCGTTCGTATGTGTGCTTCAACGTAATCTAGTTTGAATGACTTTGTGTGTTTCTGCGTTTGTGTGCTTCTTTGTATACGTAAGTGTAAATTGTGTGTTATTGATTGTGCTTCCCTGTATCTGTGTGTGTGCCTAACTGTACCTGTGTGTTTTTGCCCTTCCTTTTATCAGTGTGTGTATAAATAAATAAATATATATATAATGTATATGTGTGCACTCTGTAGTATTCTTACCTTACTGTTCCAATAGAATTGTTATTGTATATTCCTGCTTCTACGTTCTATATGTGGGAGTTGGGTAGTCAGAATACATCACACTCCTCTGTAAATTGTGCACGGGTAGGCTTAACTGTATCACTGTGTACGTGCGCGTGCTTCCGTGTACCATTGTGTGTGTCTGTGTGTATAATATGCCGCCTGTACCTAACCCGTGTGCCGTGTCTCGGCAGTGTGTACTTTCAGCTCTACGTTGGGCAGAGGGGAGGGACAGCGCCACTCAGATGGTGTATTTGTAATAATTTTCAGTCACAAACGATACAGTTTTAACGCCCGGTGTCCGCTACGGCCAGTCCGGCTCTGGTTGAAGGTAGCGCCTTAAGTTGTAGTCGTTCAGAAAGTTCTTCTGGCAGAGAAGTTCACACGTTTTCATTAGGTATAATAAGCAGAGGACAATGTTTTAATCGTGTTACTCTCACAGGTGACTTGGGATAATCTCTACCCGCACCTCGGTACAGCGCTCCGATGCATTTTACTTGGCCGGCGCTATATAAATCTACCGACATGTAAATGTACACATTCGAACACGGCCCAGAAATCACCCAGTGCGCTCTGTCACTGAAGTGCATGACGGTTCTGAATGCGTAGGGAATGTGATCCAGGGTGGGGTGGAAAGGCCTGTGAAGCAGGGAGTGGTGCAGAGGGCGTGTTACACCGAGTGTAGTGCAAAGGCTGCGGAGAACCAGGTTATGTAACATAATGAAACACGGAAGGTGTTGTCAAGGGCGCGACTCTATCCAGTGCTGTACTGTGTATGGCACAGTGTAACTGAGTGACTGCACATATGACTGTACATGAGTGTGCAGATTAGTGAGTAAGTCATCACCTGAGTGACTGGACAAGTGACTGACTGAGTCAGCCAATGAGAGACTGCTTCTTCGTGTGAGTGAGTCGAAACGGAATGGTTTATAGATGGTGGAAGAGCTGCTTATCTCTTATGGAGATAGATTATCTGGGGGGAGGAAGGGCTCCTAATGGGAAGTGTAGTCGGGGAGAAATTAAGAAAAAAGCTGAGCAGGGAGGGTGTTATTGCGGCTATCTGTTTGCCCGAGGGGAGGAGAAATGCCGGCCTGAGGCAGAGCACACGCTGAGAAGCTTGTGGGAGGGGGGCTGGGCTGCCTTTGATCTGGTAATGCCAGGCAGGCAGGCAGGCGGCTGGTGGCATTGTGCACGCACTTTTTAGGGCTTGCGCTTGCGCAATGACCTAAAAAGCACATGCACTTGAAGGAATCGCCAGTGGAATCGCCAGTGGTGGTTCAACACTGGATAAGCCGTAATAGAGCTTCGCCAGCGATGCGCAGAAGCGCATCAGCAGGCGAGCCCTAAAAAGGTGCCAACCGTGAACACTAGGAAATTCCCAGGTTGGATATTTTAATATTTATGTGCGCTATTTTTAACAAACATCCTTAGCTTTCTTCCACAGGATTGTTTTGTGTTCTTATTATGTGCTTCAGAGACTCAGGAAGGAATATTGTCCTCCCAATCCGTCCTTTTTGGACAATGTGCCATGAAGTGCCTTTGAGAAATTCACTGCCTAGTGTCAGCTTTTCAGTGCATTTATTCTCCATTTCGGGATTTCTTCAGCAGCTCTTGCCCTTTGAGTTCTCTCATTGATACTTCTTTTCCCATCCTGGTGTGTTCCTAGTTTTCAATGAGCTGATTTTTGAGAATTACATTTTCAATACATCACGAGTGCTTAATTAAGCACAGTGCAATGAATTTAGTTGGAGTTGAACTGATGCCAATACTTACAATCCAATTTGCATACAAAGTTTATTTTGGATTAAAAACATAAAGAAATCCCAAAATTAAAGATAGTCTTCATGATAATAGGGCTGTAGGGTTTTGCAGATAATGCCATAATTTAATCCACATGCTTGTCCCCTAGCGTACAGCACCACTTTATTTTTTAATAACCCCATCCATTAGCATGCACATCTTTTAAGGCATGTTTTTGGAACTAAGAGTCAGCAGCCAGTGGGATGGCAGTGGTTGGACTTGCTCAAGGCCTCAACAGCAGGCTAAAGGGCAAGCTGATAGCAATCAGTTCTGGCCATATCAATTAGGCAACATGCAAAAGGCTAGCACTTCAGGAGGGCAGAAAGGCAGGTGAGTAGTAATAGCTAGGAGCGACAAGCATCAGTAACACAAATTACCTCCGAGTAGGGACTGTGGCACGCAGTGAACACGTGTTAAGTGGCCGTGATAGGCACATTCTCAAAGTGACGTTAGGTGTCCCTTGAGCACGAAAACTGTATATCTGCTGCACCTGTTCTGCTGCATTATTGAAACCTGATGACTAGTGAAGAGTGCATCTTGCTTAAATGTCATTGCTGGGCCCAAGGAGAAGTTGTCATAGCAACCCCAATGACAACATCATGCCAGCATCGTAGTTTCTTATCTATCTCGGTTCCCTTTCATTCAGCATTGCATTGCAGCATTGTGATTGGCTCTAGGGATCCTCAGCATGGGTGCTTCCTGTTCTTGGAACACCGTCCGGTAGAGATGACGGTGAGACGATGGTGGAGAAGCGCGGCAGGCGCTATATTTTTTTTCTTCTTTTTTTTTACACCCCTCTTACTCCCATCACCCCACGTCCCTTGCCCCGCCACCACCGATCCATACCGGCCATGTTTTTGCTAGAATAAGTGAGTGATAATTATAATCTAAAAATGATGGCACACGCTTTATTCTACAGTGTGTGTAGACCTCAGCTCGGGCCTGTTCCCCATCCCCCCTTGAATGCAAAGCTAATAATAACACTCAGCACTAGCCAGCTTAGGTAAAAAACTATGGTGGATGACTGAATGATTCACTGGATTGGATTGTGTGACATAACTTCATAAGCTCTGCGCTTTTCCGTGTCAACGCGCCCATGTTTAAAAATGAAATATACACGCATGCGCACTCCCTCCCCAGCTCCGACCTACTATGCGCCTCGTTTCCGTTAAATCCTTAATACTTTTAATAATGTGTGTGAATCTGTGGACCTCTGTTGTGGTTGACGAGTCACCCCCATGTTAAAACAAGGACTCGTGCCCCTGATTTAGACAGAATGGCCCAGGTTAACACAGTGTTCCTCTGTGTTACGATATTCCCAGATACACGCAGTGTGTTATGTTGGCACATTAACTGGGTTTTGGGTGTCGTCCCCTCTTGCTCTGTCTCCTATATGGCTCAGTGTTTCCCATTTGCTAATGTCCCCTGTTGGCCTACTGCCCACAGCTTTCACTGCTCATACATTCTCTCACAAGCTGTTTAATCCTATGTGTGTTGTGTGAAGCCACGGGCCTCCGTTCGGCGCTGGTGTACCTCAGGATCAGAGTGCCAGCCTGAATGTGTGTTTTGTTTGTGATTCAAAAGAGCATGGGCCGCTTCAAAAACAAACACACATTCAGACAAGGCAAGCTGCAGCCGGCCTATAGAGGAACAAAAGGCGGACCTGGCATGTGTCCTTTCTTTGGGCCCAGGGCCTCTTTGGCGATGGTAGGTGTTCACTGGTGATGCGTCCTCCTCTGTCTGAATCTGACAGCTCGGCCCTCAAGCGCGAGGAAGCCAGAAGGTTCCAGAAACAACCATTGTCCATATACTGGGGTGAGCTGACCTATATGCAAGATAATGACACTGGGGAGGTAGCAATGTACAGACCTCAGTTGCTGCCCTGGAAACGAATGCCCTGCTCAAGATACTGTTGTGGTTTAAGCCTCGTCCTATGCCCCCCACCAACACCTTAAAGGCACTGCAACCCGAGATCAACACATTTGTGCGGGAAAGGAAAATACCCTTTATGCACCATAAGTTGATATACAGAGACACAGCAGAAAGAGGACTCGGGGTCACCAATGTCACTCAATATTACTTAGCAGCTCAACTAAGGTTCATGGTGGAATTGGGTCTAGCAGAGCCTGAAAAGCACAGGTGTTGCATGGACCGGGCAATTGCAGGCACTCATACTTTGTAGGTTCCCTGGCTGCCACGAAGACATATGGCTTGGGGCCTCATGTTTCAGATTCAGAAAAATGCATATTGTTGTATGTGATGTCGGAGTATTCTGTGTTGGAATACTGGGGGCGTCATAGGGATTTGGAGTGTTGAGGGTGGAATGTACGGGGAGGCTGGGAGACGGTTGAGGAGTCGGGGATTTGAAGAAGTGGATGTTGTTTTTCCCTGACTGCAGAGTTGCCAATAAAGTGCTTAAAGTTGATAATTGACTGAGACCAATCTCTACAATTTTGGCGGCTACATTGTATTTAGAGTGGAGAATGAGGCTCGCTAGATCTCAACTGCTGCTGGGTTCTAGAGTTTGTAATTTCTTTGCATATCAGCCACTTTGAGATGGCTGCACACTTGTCCCAAACACTCTGCATTAGGTATTGGCTTCAGAGTTGATGCTATATTTGACCAAGCCATGCAGAGGCTATTTTATGGCTGAACCCTGTGAGGTTTATTATACCTGCCTCGTGAAGAATTTCCAATCAGTACTGAAGAAGGATTAGCTATGCACATGAAAGTGCCAGTTATGCAACATGTGCTCCAAATCAAACTTTTTCCTTTCCCCTTATAGAGACTCCCTCTGTCCCTGGTCCTAAGTCTGGGTACATAATGACAGATATGGACATTAATTCACATAAAGGAAACAGTGTCCTTATAACACACCTGCAAATTGAGGGTTTTCTTTTAACTGTAATTGCCCCACTCCCTTCAATTAATAACATAAAGAAAAAGTCTCTTATACCTCAGGGTTATGTGCCAGGTTTTCTCCTTTATGGATTGGCCTAATGCCAGGCCTGTCCAAGAATACTCATCTGTACTTCTTCATCAGTTCTTCAACTCAGGCCTCCGATGAGTAGCTACACCTGGCTTCCTTTGGGGCTCCCTTAACGGCCATGTGTAAGAGCTTTACTGCAGATAACCTATGTTTGTTTTGTCCCAAATCCCCACATGGTTGCTTATCCAGGTTTCGTCTGAAGTGTCTCCAGGGCATGATATTAGAAGCCTCAACAAAAGCTCCTCTTGAAGACCCCTACCGGTTCCTTCATCTTGTGGCTTACGTCTCTGATACAGGCTCTGACCAGAGTGCTCTCTGTGGTTGTTCTTAATTTTTTGACATTGTGCTCTCAAAGGTGTCTTCAGCCAGCTGTGTGCCAGAAGTATATATACCCTGCAAGTTCACAGTTGAGGATCTTGCTTGGGCCCCATGGAAGCTATTGAGGCTTTATGCTGTCTCTTGCACGAAGAGTCTCTTTCACACTAGGGGTCCTACTCAGTCTTTCCGGGTTCTCCCCTCAACACAGTTTAACGCAATTCTTGAAAACACCTTTTAGGAGGGCTGTATGCCCATCTTTGTCCTTCTGACTGCTCTTCTGTCTTCGGCTTGTCTTCCAAGTGCCGCCAGGGGCATTTTCTCAGAAGCCACCATGGGGTTTTCTCTCATAATCGGAATTTCTTACCTTGCATCCAACTCCGTAAATAAAATGGCAACAAATGTTGGGTTATTTAGTTATTCAGTGTTTGTTGCTTTCATGGACTACGTAGGTGATTATTGTGAGAACTCTACATCAATGGAGGGCCACTACGAGTTGGATTTCTCTGCAGAAGGCGAGTCCCTTCCCGGGTTAACCATTTTCAGATCCCCTTGCTCCATCTGTCTGCTTCTCTAAAGAAGTCATGAGTTCTTCATCCCTTTTTTGTGGCGGAACAAAGTTTCTCCTGTCATGCAAGCATATTACTAGTTCCTCTTGTGTGGCTGGTGCTTAGTTTGCACGACAGTAACACTTGTACCCCATTTTTTGGGGTCCTGGGTTGCCTGGCCATCCACCACAATCTTGGACTTTGCTGCCCTCTCTGAGGCAGCCTTCTCCCAATCACTCCACATCGGCACTGCCGAGGTTTTTAGGATGTTATTTTCCCGTCTTCACTCTGGGCCTGCGTGGGATGTCGTCAGTGAGAGTCCATCTTGGACTTCGGGCATCTTTCCTCTTAAGCTTCCACCTTTTGGATTTTCACTGAGGAGCTGCTTTGTTGGCTGGTGCTGCTGTCACTTTCCTTCCATCCATTTCGAGGCAGGGAACTGACCTAGATCTTTATATTTTTGGACACCGCTCTTGTTTTGAGTCCAAAAAATAGCCTTAAGGAAGTGATTGACTTTGAGGCCCCTTTTATTCTATTCATGTGTTGAATGAAGTGGTGGACTAAGTACCAGGTGATTGGGATGACTTACTGGCTGCGTATTTCCCTCACTCAAGGTTTGCACGTCTCCGTGCACCTCACAGTGGGACATACAACGAGGGTCCCACTTCAGTTTTAAAGGACTCGGGCAGAAAGGTTTACCAGAACATACCTTGGCATCTCCTTAGGTGGAATGTCCCTTGGTTGATGCCGGGGTCATTTACCGGGCATGAATTGCTAACTTTCTTTTTTTGGCCAGAAACTGTGCAGTGCCTTTGACGAAGTGTGCCTTCGTCGCTCCTGTTTAGTCCTTATATGGTTGGCCTCACACTCAGTACCAACAATTAAAGACGTTTGGTTGTCTAGACAACCGTGGGCCTGTCTGTCAGATCTATGCTTGTGATAATGACGCAGACAAGCCTGGCCTTCACATTGCTTTTGTGCTGAAATGCAGTGCTGACTGCTGGTCCGGCTCTTAGTGTTCAGCAAAGAATCAACAACTACCTACCCCTTTGTTTCCGTAGCGCTGATCAAATACACTTTTTTTTTTTTGTAAAGTGTGTTTTGTGTCTGAGGATGGTCAGTTTAGGTGTGGAATCTATGGCAAGGAACTAAAATTCAGGTACATTTGTATTAGCTCTGTTTATTGTCCGCCAAACATAGGGCCATCCTGTTCAGTAGGTGGACTTGAAGAAGTCCTGGGTCTCGTGTTGACCCCCCATTATTTGAAGTATATTAAATAACCCTGCACCGAGCAGAGAGATGTATTTATGTTTCCCCACAGCATGTGCCTCACAATGATGCATTTTCTCTCAGGGTCCTGGGCAGTCAGTGGTCATTGTGCAGTATCTGATGTGGGTCCTGTCATTTATCCCTGCTATCCCAAGGTCTCAGATACTATCGCTCTCCAAATGTGTAACACTCTTTCAACAGTTTGGCCTCCGGTGGTAAATATGTCAAGCGGTGACGGCACAGTTAATGCTGGGGTAGATTTGGAGCTCCGATACATTTTTTCACATTAGTGACTGTCAGTGAACTTGATGCAGAGGCAGAGCTGTATATTTAAAAATAATAATTGAAAATGAAGGGCATTTAAAATGAAAATCTTCAAAACGTACGGAAATGTTCTAGCAGACGACACCCAAACATATATAAGGTATAGTATGTACACAGTAAGGCTCTATAATTCAGGGTAACGTGGAACTACAGGTGATAATTTTAATCTCTGAGGCAGAGGTCTTTGGGACTCCCCTTTAAGTTCTCAATTCTTGACCATTGCAATGAATAAAGGTCTTAGACAGAATGCTACAGTTGAATTAACTATCTTGTTTCTCCTTGAATTTGGGCTAATAGAAGAACTCAGAGGGTTTGTACATAGATGGCTGATGTGTGCAAAAAGTGTAAAACCCAAAGCCTCACGACACAAAAGTGAACCAGCAGAATACTGGTCTCATTAGCAGATCATGGGGTGTACTGGTGAGATGTTTCTCCGAGCTTATGATATATGAATATATAGCTCCAGCGGGTAGATGTACATTACATAATACTCAGTATACAAGTCATGATAATTGAACAGAGAGGCACATTAGCAAACATATATTGGAGTTAAGCCGTACTGGTAACAGCCTAAATTCCCTTTTGGAAACCCTCAGTGATTTTTAAAATTTCCCTCACCCACTAGATAGTGGCATGCTTCATTATAGGGTACTCTAACACAGTCTGGCACAGCCCAACACTCAGAGAGAGGCAAAAAACATTTTCATTAAGTGGCACATGCCCCCACCAACAAGGGATCCTCTGTGCCACACAACACTTTAAAATTACCTAAGAGGGTTCCTTGGTTGCTTTATTCTGGTCTATCTTGGTAAGGTTAAAAATCTAAATCGGGGTATACCTGGAAAATGAGGTCCTTGTACCACTACTTACCGTTATGAACATGTTTCGGCCTTCCACCGGCCCCTGCGGGTTAACGCCCTTCATCAGGATAAATATTCCTTTTCTTTTTTCACTCACAGTTGCCCTTCCATTCACTGACTATGTGGAGATAGGTCAATGTCAGATCCTTGATGAATGTTTGACTACAGGGTGACGTTCTCACTCCCACCCCGGTTTTGGAATGAACTAAATGAAACTCGGGTAGTTCCTGAGGGAGGGTGTGTAGTATGTACTCATTAGTTTTTCACTTAAGTTTTCTACATGATTGTGTAGAGTCCATACATTGTGTTGGTCGAGGAACGGGGTGTTCCTCGACCTCAACGGGGTGGTGTACCAAGGTCAGTTTCACTTAGCCAGTGCGCGGTCCACTAGAGACCTTATGTAACCAAGTAAAGATCACAAACACAGTTATGCCATTTTGGATTGGGAGCACAGAGGATCTACATGTCAGCATTAAGTCTATGTACGCTGAATGTTAAACATTTTGGTCTACCATTTTGGCGTTGGTAGATAAGGGAAATATAATAATACAGTTACTTACATGTTAATAAGGAGACCAGGTTTATAATCTGTCATGCACACACTTCGGACTTCAGAGCATTACTAACCAACAGACTGTGCGTGTACTGTAATACATTCGCAGTCAGTGATACGCACACTGTAATATCAAGCGTATCGTTGTCTAGATAATAGAATACTCACTTAAGACCAGTGATACATTCACTTAAGCATATAAAGTACTGATTTTATAGACATGCGAATAGTGGAAACCTCTATGTTTTTCCAGTAATACATATTGGTGTGGATCTCCAAAAGCAACAGGGAGCACGTCCATGAACAGGGATACACACCCTCTTTCATCCTGTGCACTACTGACTTTATACAGTGCACAATCAGTGATACACACACTACAACACTGATCTAGTGACTGTTATTTGGTCAACTAACTGGAGGAAATCACATGTACATTCCTTGTGGCTAACTACCTTCTGACATACACCCAAATATTGAATATTATTGATTTGTATAAGTTAATGTTCTTACATTTTTCTAAGGTTTCTATTTATAGAATATTTTATCCATCACCATGGAGTCTGTCGATCCTTTTCGAAATCTCCAGGAGAACCACAAATAAGATGGACGCGTTGATACAATGCTTTTCAAACTTACCTAAGAGCAATAGGATCATTCAGGTATAAGGCTGAAGGAAAAATATTCGTATTACTTCATACTTTTGGTTTTGAGGAACGATCTGTATATAAACACTTATATGGTGTTGAAGTTGTTAAAGAAGAAGAGCTGGATAAACACTAAGAAACTTTAAAAAAAGGTTTTATGTTCAACCCAGTTTGGTAGTGATGCAACATCAGTTTTTTATGAGGAGACAACTGAATTGAGAAAATGTGGATATGTGTGTCTCTGTGCTGAGAATACTCATCTGTGACTGTCAATTCAACAACTTTACAGACCAATTAGTGTGTGACCAATTTATAGGTCACTGAACCATTAAGACCATTCAGCAAAAACGTTTGTCATTTCGGAAACCTACTTTAAAGGAAATGCTTTGAATTGCTAAAAGTATTGAGGCATCACAGAATTATGTGAAGGAGCTAGAGGAAAGCATTCTAATGTGGTTAATTTAACACGGCCTAAAGAAGTTATAAATAATAAGGATAATAAAAGTACTAAGGACACCACTAAATCGAGCAGGATTTTTTTTTACCCAAACCAACTTTTGTTTTTAGGTGTGGTAATTGAGGTCATGGTAAAGGAGAAAAGGGGTGTCCAGCCAAATTTGTAACCGGTAGTTGTAATAAGGTGGAACACTTTGCCAGAGTGTGCCAGGTACAGAAAAAACAAGGTGAAGGGGTGATCAATGTAGTTACTTATAATTCAGCTGAGACAGATCATTGTTTTGATAAGATTCAAGAGTATCTCAAGACATGTTTTCAGTGTTCAGAGAGGATGACTGTCGACATGGACCATGCTGACTGCATTGACCATTATTTTGAAGTGTTAGTTGGGAACAAAATGTTGAGACTCTTAGTGGATACAGGAGTAAGAATAACCATGTTACCAGGCCTCGAAGGTTCATAAAAATGTTACTAGACCTGCAGGTCTAGTGACTTAAATATTCTACTCAACTTAATTGTTATGCTCTCGACCCATAACTGGTTTCAAATGATGCGATTCTGGGCAAATATTTTTATGAGCCGCCATTTTCTTCATTATCACACATGAGAGCACCTTCAAATATGCAGGTTCTGCATGTCTGCTGTACAAAAAACTCTTGTGTTTGATTTAAAAGACTACACTTTTGCTCCATAGATAATACAAATCTAGCCACATATAGGATACATATGACCCTCGATTTGCCCCTTAATTCATTGACAGGATTGTCATTCGTGTTGGGCAGACATGTTTTTCAAATCATGTTTAAAACCTATCACTCTTAATAAATACATAACTTAAGCATGAAGTGGTAGCACACTGGCATTTGTAATCAACAGATTTTACATTGAAATGGCCACATAATTACTTCCCACTGGTATGCGGTCTTACTGATAAAACTATATATTGTGCAAACAATCATTTTTGGAAATCTAGTTTTTGTAAATATTTGTCATTTGCACATCACCAAGTAAAGTGCTCTGATTTGTTTTGCTCTTACTTAAATCTTTGTTTGCATCACACTTCTTACTTACAAAAAAAGATGTTTTCGTAATTCCTGAAATTTTTAGAAATATTTGTAAGTTATTCAAGTCAAGTCAGCTTTATTCTGTATAAATAATACCACCCTAAAAGCATACTATTCGGAGAAAACAGTTACAATTGCAGGCTGAAAAAATACCTAAAAATACACAATCAAAAGATAAAAACAACATTTCATTGACGTACGATATAACAGAACACAGCTCGATTCTTTAGGTAGAGAGTTGGAAAAAGTTATACAATCAGAGGGAACAATGTGCGATTCTTAGACATTCAAGTACATACATTGCAAAGTGTTCAGGTGTATAAAAACAATTCTGTCACCAAAACACAATAACCTATACCATACAAGTATATACAAATTCATAATACCATTGTGTATACCACAGCTACGTTCATACGTAATGGACAATGAGCAATGAACAAAGATAGCCTTTGTCATACAATATAAAGTGCTTAGTGCCAATGTATGTATCACAATTACGTATAGTCATCTGGTTTTTCATACAATAGTGCATCCAAGTGTACATACACCTTTCTTCTCCTTATTGCCAGTTGTATATACAAAATAACTGCATTTGTGATTATCTGATTTTCCTAACTACATATAAAGTTAAAAGCATGTTTATAATAAAAAGCATTTTAGATAAAAACAAAGGTTTTAAAATGGATATCTGAATGTCTGTATAGAAACTACAAAATAGTAAAAAGTGCAGCGTAGATTGGGGAACCTTTCCATCACACGGTCAATTCGCGAGTTTATGGCACCACTTTTCCTGTTTGGGGAATGCTATTAAATAATGAAGGGTGCCAAACCTGAGACTTGTCAAATAAAATCTATGTTTTATATTTCGCACATGTATTAGGTAGGTTTGTGTGCCCCTAACAAAGGGAATTTCACAGTAGGATTTTTACACTATATTTTTGTCTGGCTTCAGTCTCTCTAGCACTTTCCATAGCATTCATATACCTTGTCTTCAGGTCTCTTTTACTAAGATCTAAAATTGCTGCTGGATTCTGCTTATCTATTTGCACCTTACAGCGTGCCAGGAGGGTGTGTATATGCTCAAGCCAGGGAATTTTGCTACTGTAATCAAGGGATAAACAGTCTAAAATTAGGTCCTTTGTAAATTCTTTTTTTTTTTTTGGCCCATATTCCTTGCCAAAGAGTGAGACCAGCCATGTCTATTAAGTCAGTTAAGAATAGTACAAATAGTTCTTTATGTATTATATAGTTTAGAGAGGAACTAGGGACTGCTAACAGTCTTTTTAGAAACTTGTTTTCATAAATTTGTAGCGGGCGGTGTTGGCTCTCCCCCATAGTGCAGCCCCATTGCAAACACCTATAACACACTTACTACGGTACAAGGTAAGAATTTCCCGTATGGGTTTGTTTCCTATTTTGGAAGAAAACCTTAAAATGCCCTCAGTGTTTATTCAAAATTTCAATTCACACATTTCCATATGTGTGTTCCATGTACGATTCTTATTAAAAGTCAAACCGAGATATGGAAACATTGAGAGTCTATTGATGGCTACCCCTCCCACGTGATGTTGTCTGTTCTTTAATTTAGAGCATCTGGAGGTCTTTTTCAGACATGAACAGGGCAAAATTATCTATTAAATGTTGCAGACCGTTAGCTGTTCTTGATAACAAGACAGCATCATCTGCATTAAAAAGAACAGTGGTCGGGCGCGCCCTAACTTTTGGTACGCCTACGACTAGATTTTGTTAAAAAGGATCTACATTATTAATATTTAAAGAAAATAAAAGAGGGGCTAAAACACAACCTTGCCGGATTCCATGTGTTAGTCTAAAATCCAGAGTGCATTCCCCCATGGTGCCGAACCGCACTCTGGAAGTTAAAAGAGAGTAAATCTGAGCTAAGTATGTTATTATATCGATAGGGGCACCTAGCGCCTTCAGTGTCAGCCATAGTTTAGCATGATTTACAAGATCGTAGGCGCTAGTATGTTCAACAAAACAAAGATGCTTGGCCCAATCCTTAGCTAAGGTGTACTTCCCTATTAATAGCTCTAAATTGATGCATTGTTCCACCGTCCCAATACGCTTTCTGAATCCATACTGGGCCTCGGTCAAGATGTTATTGTCCTCAGCCCAGTTTTCTAACCTTTCCTGAACAGTCATTCATAAGTAAGGCCCTGGGTTTTATAGTATTTTTAAAAAATATTTCCAGCTGTATTTATATCAATATTTATTTTTTGCCAATCTTATTGGTATTTATACATATTTATTTTTTGTTTTGCGAATATATGGAGTCATAAAATTATGTTTCCACATTTATTTAACTGATAAAGATACACTCATACTTTGCTCCCTGTCGCGTTTTAGCTAATAAAACAGCCGGGTATAGAAAAACACTGGACCTGCAGGTAAATATGAGCATTATAATGCAAATATATGTTACCATACACCTGCATTTAACCCCTTCGGTGCTTGTGGTGGAACGGTTCCGTCACGCGCCTCTGGTGAGCTGTGCTAGTGACGGAACGGTTCCGTCACAGCCCGCTCGAGGCGCCTGCGCGGCGCTGATTTCGCGCCTGCGCGGCACGTTCTATTGAGCGGGCGCGTTTGTGACGGAACCGTTCCGCCACTAGCACAGCTCACCCGAGGCGCGTGACGGAGCGGTTCCGTCACAAGCGTAGGTGAGCTGTGCGCCCCCCCACCCCCTAGCACTGCGGCGGAATTGCTGCCGCAGTGAAGGGGTCAAGGATATCTCAACCTATTTTTGACTTCCCAAGCTGCTTGTCTGCTCAGCTGTTGTCTGAAAAACAGCATGGTAAGTCACCCACAAGAAGCACAATTTTCTATATTTTCTGCTTCTAAAAATAAATACTGACAGGAAACACTTTGTTTTCTGTCTGTAATTATCTGCAAAAATCTGTAAAAACTGGAAACCGGGAGCCTTATGTATAAGCTATGTAAATGAAAAAACTGACATCATACAGCCTTTTGTTTCAGAATGACTGTCAGACAGCTACTTGACAAAACCCTCTAACTATAGTAAGAGAAGAAAAAATAAACTACATTTTCCAAGCAGTAATTAGTAAACAGGCAAACTGACATTTGACCTCTTACCTTAAACAGACAGCAAATATGTCAAGATAAAAACAAGATTTAAAGGCATATTTTTTGCTCATTCACTTTCTAACTGAACAGAACACTTGTTCCTTTCCAGATTATATTCACTGAGTAGGTTTTTTGCAATGCGTTGTTTGATTAACTTTGGCCTGGAAGGGTGTCAGAACCACCTGATCGTGCTCCAGAGTCATATGTAGGAAGGAGAATCCAATTATCTGTATTTTTTTTAATATATCTTTGTGTTTAGAGGTAGGAACATGTTTGACAAAATGAATATGGCAGTCAAAGGATTGTGTGTATTAGGATGGTTACATCAGGGTCTATTCCATATGGTATTAAGACCAGGAACTAAAGTCCAAGTGTTGTGGTCAGTGACAGTATGGTGGGGATGTAGTTAAAACTTTCCTATTCTTTTTGGTTAAGGTCTTGGTACCGTTATAGGATTCCAACACAAAATCAAGTTAAGAAAGGAAGTATTCCCATTAATCATACATTTCGTAATGTACCTTTCTCCATTAGGGAAGATTTGGAGAAAGAGCTTAATGGATCAAGTGACAATGGCATAATTGAGCCTATAGAATCTTCACACGGTTATCACCCCCTGTTGTGGCACATAAGCGGAATGGCAATCTTAGACTCTGCATTGACCTTACGAGTCTTAATGAGGCTATTTAGGTAGACTCACATCCCCTTCCAAATATTTCAGTCTTGTTGGCCATAGTTAGTGGAGTAAAGTGGTTTAGTAAGCTAGATCTGGCTTCTGCATATCATTAGATGGTGTTAGAGCCAAAGTCCAGATATTTTATGGCATTCATCTCCTCCATTGGAACATATCAGTATTAGCCTTTCAGATTAGCTTCATTTTTCAAAGTATTATATACCATATGTTCAAAGGTATAACGGTTGTAACTGCATTTCAAGGCAATGTGTTATTTTTGCCGGGTCAAAGCAACAAATATGATGTCATTTGAACCTAATTCTTAATATCATGCAGTAGAAGGGTGTGATAGTCAAAATACAAATGAAATATTATTATTGGAATGGCTGCGGAGTTCCACGCCGCGTAGCCACAGGTGATCTGCGCCCCGCCCCCCAGCGATGGTGGAATGTGCCTTGTGTGTCAGCAGGAGGCTGGCGTCCTCGCTCCTCTGATCCTCTGACCCTGCTGAAGGTTTTCGCCGCCGAGCCTGGACCGAGCAGTAAGCAAAGCAGAGCAAAACGGAGCATTCCTTATTCATCCTGCGGCATTTGTTTCCCATTTGAGACTCGTCTGCAATTCAGAGGCGCTCAATGGACAACAGCGTTACGCTTTCCCCGCCAAGTGTTGATGGAGCCTGCTGGAGGTAAGGAGAGGGAGGCAAGAGAGGCCACAGCGGTGGCGGCCGCCTTGATATTTGAGTGCTGCTTTCCTTCTAACTGCAGCTGTTTACGCCGAGGTCTGGGCATAGGCGGGTATCTGACCTTTACGTCCTGTATGCCCTGCATGCCCTGTCATAACAGGACATAGGAAAGACTCTGGCCCTTGTCCCTTTGCCTCGCAGGTGCCTCCCCTCTGCACTTTTTCAATCTGCAACACGCTGGCTTCACGTTGTCTGCGGCGGAAAAAAAATGAACCCCTGCTGACTGTTCACAGTAATAAATACCTCTGTATTCTCTGTATCCTGTAAGCCAGTTATAACCAGCCATATAAGGATCCTCACAGGCTGCTACTCGTTGGATTCATGCTGGGTTCAACATCATGCTGCACCCTCCGAGAAGCTGTGTGTGGTGGCTGTTTTCTTTTTTTTTTTAGCTTCTTGCCTCATTGGAAGAAGCTGTGTAAATAAAAGAGGCGTATTTTATAAGCACTTTCTACACTATCTCGAGGAGTTCTAAAGGGGCGGCAAGGAGTGGGTAGGAGGCGCTCCGGCGAAACTGTGGTCAAAATGGAAAAACTGCTCAGTGCCCGCCTCAAGGTTAAAACTCGCCGAGTCCAGGTTAAGGAGGTGAGAGAGGCAGCGCGGTTGGTCTGTAAAGAAAATTCCCCAAATCTGCTTGACCTTGATTCAACTCTTGAGAGCACAGAGGAAGAGGAACCATCCTCTGTTGCATCTTCTGTTCAGGCAGGTTCAGTGGATGTGGCTGATAAGAACATACCTACAGTCATGCCTGGAATAACTCCACAGGAGGTCTCAGGGTCCGAAGGTCTCAAAAAGGCGAAAGTGACAAAAGAAGCATAACAATTTGCACTATTCTTGAAAAAAGCAACACTGCAGCCCCCCTCTCCTGGCTCTAGCTCTGCCCTCAAGCTTTCAAAGGAATCTTATGGTGTTATATCTCCATCAGCTCTAATTCTATCAGTTCTAATACCAGCAGTAGTAGACTTAACCACTGCGAGTCTGGTAATCCTGCAAGTAAATCTGGAGTCTGGTTTTATTGCAATTACGGAGACATCCCTGGGCCAAACATCCAATCAGGAAGTGACAACATCTCTAACATTGCTGACCACTCAGAAAGGGGGACATTCAGGAACCTTGGAATCCTCGGAAAGTCCTGATGTACCGGGACAGGCCGTCATTACCTCCGGTGCCCCCAGCACAACATCAATTCCTCAAGAAAGGCTACCAACTCAGCCTCAGGTTCAGGCCCCCTTACATGAGCTTACTCCATCAACTTGCTTGATGTCTCCTGCGGGGATTTTGGAAAAGAGCTCTACCTCTGCTATGGACCCTCCCCATGGTATTGCTAGCCCTAATATGAAATCAGTGGGAGAATTTCAGATGAGTGTCAAAGACATGCTAAACTTAATTCTGGACGAAGTCCGTGAGCTGAAAAGAACGCAGAAAGCTGAACTTGCCTCTCATCAACAACGTTTGGAGAAAATCAAAGGCACAAGTTAACCCTTCCAGTTAAACTGCAGGAGACAGAAGCCAGGATCTAAGCCTTAGAGGATTCGATGACCATTGTAATGGGTGAGGCTAAAGCGGTAGTTAACGCTTTCGCTGCGGCGGCTATTCCGCCGCAGTGCTAACGGTCGCGGGGGGGGGGCGCGCGGGTGAGCTCCGCGGGTGACAGAACCGTTCCGTCACGGCTCGTGGGTGAGCTGTGCTCATGACGGAACCGTTCCGTAACGGCCCCGCCCGCTCAATTAAACGCGCTGCGCAGGCGCGGCGGCCGGGCCGTGACGGAACCGTTCCGTCGTGAGCACAGCTCACCCGCGAGCCGTGACGGAACCGTTCCGTCAATAGCCTAGAAGGGGCTAAAAACAAGCATGCCCTGGAGAGCAAACTGGAGGAGTTGGAAAACCATTCCCAGAGGGCCAATCACCGGATAGTGGGAGTTCCGGAAGGAATCGAGGGCTCCTAAACCCTGCAGTGGGTCAACTCATTTATCAAACAACATGTCATCCCAGAGTTTGAAGGCGATCTCACCATCACCAGGGCTCATTATGTTCCTGCCCGCCTGTTCCCGAATTCCACTTTGCCACGTACAATACTTTTAAACTTTGCAGACTATCGCATTAAAGAGAGGATATTGTCTAATGCCATCCAGCAGAGACAATTTGCAGTGAACAAGACTGTTAAATGCCGTGTTTTTTCCGATATGACAGCCGTCAGCGCGCTGGAGGAAAGAATTTGTGAAGATCCTCCATCTATTGAAAGCTAATGGGGCACAAGCATCTATTGCCCAGCAGTCTAAACTGGGGTCTTGGTTAAGGGCACATTTTTTATGTGTTCCAATCTGGATGATGCCCAGGAATTATTAAAAGAGATCTCACAGGGGTCTGGGGCTTAGAGGGAGGAGCTGTTTACTATTATAATCTCACTGACAGGGACATTGAGGGGTTAGGTGGATTAAGCAATGCTTACTAATTGCTTCTTTCATTGGAAGGCCCAGTCAAGTCAACACCCGCCAGGTGTTGATGGAGCCCGCTGGAGGTAAGGAGAGGGAGGCAAGAGAGGCCACAGCGGTGGCGGCCACCTTGATATTTGAGTGCTGCTTTCCCTCTAACTGCAGCTGTGTTACGCCGAGGTCTGGGCATAGGCGGTTATCTGACCTTTACGTCCTGTATGCCCTGCATGCCCTGTCATAACAGGACATAGGATAGACTCTGGCCACTGTCCCTTTGCCTCGTAGGTGCCTCCCCCTCCGCACTTTTTCAATCTACAACACGCTGGCTTCACTTTGTCTGAGGCGGAAAAAAAATGAACCCATGCTGACTGTTCACAGTAATAAATACCTCTGTATTCTCCGTATCCTGTAAGCCAGTTATAACCAGCAATAGGATCCTCGCAGGCTGCTACTCGTTGGATTCATGCTGGGTTCAACATCATGCTGCACCCTGTGAGAAGCTGTGTGTGGTGGCTGTTTTCTTTTTTTTTTAGCTTCATGCCTCATTAGAAGAAACTGTGTACCGTATTTTCCGGCGTATAAGACGACCTTTTAACCCCTTAAAATTTTCTGGGAAGTCGGGGGTCGTCTTATACGCCGGATACAAAAATTGGCGGTTTATTTCACTAGCGCGGACTTCACCCGAAGGTGTCAGACCGCTCCTCAGTTGAAAATGGTGGCGCTTAGGGAACTCCAGGACAACAACAAAGAACGTAGGCGATGGTTGCACTGTGCAACAACACAAAATCAGCCCGTCGGCGGTCTTGAAAATAAATTACCGGTACCGTACTTGTACAGTTACAGCCCGTTGCCAGCCAGAGGCAACTCAAACGCTGCGCAAGGTTTAAAGTGCGGTAAAACAAATGGCGCCGTGAGCCCTACCTAGACTGCAGCTGCACATCCCCCCAACTTTTAAACTAAAACAAATGAACAAATGGCGCCGTGAGCCCTACCTAGACTGCAGCTGCACATCCCCCAGGCAGACGAGGCGCTCCTCCACGTGTGCTGATCTCTCTCTCCTTCCGTAATTCTTACGCTCATCGGAAGGAGAGGAGCGTCAGTACCACATGATCTCAGTCCATGGAGATAGAAAGTGGACTGTAGGACGTTAGGAAGTGGGGGTCGTCTTATACGGCGAATATAGCATTAAACCTACAGTCTGTCAATGAAAGTAGGGGGTCGTCTTATACGCCGGGTCGTCCTATACGCCGGAAAATACGGTAAATAAAAGAGGCTTATTTTATAAGCACTTTCTACACTATCTCGAGGAGTTGTAAAGGTGCGGCAAGGAGTGAGTGGAGGAGCTCCGGCGGAACTGTGGTCAGAATGGAAAAACTGCTCAGTGCCCGCCTCAAGGTTAAAACTCGCCGAGTCCAGGCTAAGGAGGTGGGAGAGGCAGCGCGGTTGGTCTGTAAAGAAAATTCCCCAAATCTGCTTGACCTTGATTCAACTCTTGAGAGCACAGAATTCCACTTTGCCACGTACAATACTTTTAAACTTTGCAGACTATCGCATTAAAGAGAGGATATTGTCTAAGGCCATCCAGCAGAGACAATTTGCAGTGAACAAGACTGTTAAATGCCGCATTTTTTCCGATATGACAGCCGTCAGCGCGGAGGAGGAAAGAATTTGTGAAGATCCTCCATCTATTGAAAGATAATGGGGCACAAGCATCTATTGCCCAGCAGTCTAAACTGAGGGTCTTGGTTATGGGCACATTTTTTGTGTGTTCCGATCTGGATGAAGCCCAGGAATTATTAAAAGAGATCTCGCAGGAGCTTGGGGCTTAGAGGGAGGTGCTGTTTACTATTATAACCTCACTGACAGGGACATTGGGGGGTTAGGTGGATTACGCGATGCTTACCAATTGCTTCTTTCATTGGAAGGCCCAGTCAAGGTCATGTTGTGTGTTTAGTTGTTTAGCTGCAAATTGATTATAGCAGGGGATGTGTCTTTACTGTGCATGCTCACTTGTTTTTTGTATTTTCGATAGTAATTTTAGCTTTGCTGGGGGCCCAGGGGTGAGATCACTCTGGTGTAATTACATGACACCCAGCTTTAAGGGGGGGAATGTGGTTGCTGGGGTCGGGGAGGGGTTTTCCACATTTCTGGGGTTGGAAGCATGAGGGGGAAAAAATGAAGTCCTTTTTTTTCCCTTTGAATCCATTCAGGTCTTATACTTACGTTTGTTAGCTTGACTCTGGGTAAGACGCCTAAGGGGCCTAAGCCTTGGTTGGGCTTTAACTATGGCTAGGAAAGAACTGCTGAAAGTGGTTTCTTTTAATGTTAACCGTCTAAATAATAAAAAGAAAATGCGGGCAATCGAATCATGGATTAAAACAGAAAACCCGGCATTGATTTTGTTACAAGAGACCCATATGCCAGCTGCAAAGCTCCCAGACTTTTCAATGTTCAGGTCTTGGGCAGCTTATAGGGGATTTAAATCATCTTCCGCTTCCCATAGAGGGACAGCAATATTTTTAAGCAAAAAACTTGAGGCGGAGGTCGTCAACTTTGATAAAGATCTGCTTGGCCGTTGGTGTTGGGTTACCTGCTCTCCTAGACAAAGGCAGAGACCGATAACTTTTGTTAGTTTATATGCCCCGGTTGAAAACAACTTTAAGGCTTATGAGGATCTGTTTCAGTCCCGAATTCAGGTACCTGGGGAGCTGATTTTGGGGAGCGATTTTAATGTTGTAATGAATCCTTAACTAGATTTGTCAGTTCAGGATAAAAAGCAGTTGAAACCTAATTCCTTAAGAACCTTGCTACACTATGGAGTAACCTTGGATCTACAGGATCCATGGCTTGCGGCCTTTCCTACCAAAATAGCGCATACTTGTTGATCAGGTAGATTTCGTTCTTCATCACAAATTGTTTTCTTTTTGGTTTCACGGAAGTTGAGTTTTAACCAGCAAAGATTTCTATATAACGGATTCTCCGATCATGCCTTGTTGGTGCTTCAGTTACTCTTAGGAAACTGCGCTAGGGCCCCTAAACGGTGGTCGCTGAACAGACAATATTTTAATGAAGAGGACTGGGTGGGCTTTATTGGGATAGAGATTAAGGAGTTTTTATCACAAAATAATGAGTCTGCACCTCTGAGCGTGGTCTGGGACACTCTTAAGGTCTTCGTCCAGGGGTTAATTATTGGAAAAGACGCTGAAATTGCTAAAAAAGTTAGGGAAGATAAGAGAATGTTGGAGCAGAAGATCCAAGTGTCTTACTCGGTTTATCTTAGTAACCCCTCTGTGTTTAATCATCGTCAACTGGAGCAGGCTAAGTGTGCACTCAGCTCCAATTATTACACTCAGAGTGAAGCATTCTATCGACAATATCGCCAAAAAACATATGAGGAAAGCAATTTTAGGGGCAGGTTTTTAGCTTGGCAGGCCAGGGAACAAGCTGTTGCAAATCGGATTTATACGTTGAAATGCCCTTCAACCACCGCACGTATAGAGGACCCAGTTAAAATTGGGGAAATAATGCTACAGCATTATGAGTTCATCTATGGCCAACATCAGACTGTGGATATGACCTTGCTAGAAGGATTTTTGCAGAATAATGGCCCGCAGAACTCTCTATGGTAAGACCCATCACTATGGAAGAGCTGAAAGGGGTCATAAAGAAGCTGCCAAACGGCAAGGCCTGTGGTGTAAATGGGTTTCCCTTGAATTTTTTTAAGCTTTTTTCAGTTCAGTGGTGGACTTTTTCCTTCTTTTGGTATACTCTATACTCGAGGGCGGGGAAATACCAGAGTCCTTCAGACAAGGTAACATATTCAGCTTTTTGAAAAAAAGCAAGAACAGTGAGGATCCGAACTCTTATCGCCCAATAACTTTGTTAAACTCTGACTATAAAATCGTCACTAAACTGTTGTCACTTCGGTTTAACCATCACGCGGTTCAATTGATACATTCAGACCTGAACGGTTTTATCGCTGGTAGGCAGCTAGCCTCCAACACTCATTATTTATCTGAGGCGTAGGATTATTTCGACAGCCAGAGGATACCTGGGTTAGTCCTTCTACTAGACGCTGAGAAGGCTTTTGACCTTGTTGTGTGGGAAACATTGTTCTGTTCTTATCAGTCATTCTGGCATGGGAAACAGCCTTTACAACTAGGTTTTTACCTTGTTAAGCCTTTACTACGCATTTTTTTGCGCAAATATTTTTACAGCAAAAATGAATTTAAAAAGCATGCCAATACAATGCATTTAAGGTAAGTTGGGGGGGTCTCCCCCACAAATACATAGTTTTTAAATATGAAATCAATGCGTGATATTAGCATGAGTTTTAAATGCATTTTCGCTGTAAAACATGCATGCTAAAAAATGCGTGTAAAAGTCATGCAGTGTACCGTTGTACAACCTCTGGTATGTCCAGTCCATATCCTTCACATTACCAAAATTCTACCTACTTTTCTGGTCTCTTACTCCGCCAACAGCAGGTTACAAAACTAGAGTGATTAAGGAATATGCTCTAGAGGAACGTGTGTGTGTGTCCATTAGCTGATTTCATTTTAAATTGGAAGCAAAGTTTATTCATTTCAGCTGCAAAGAAGGGTTTCTGTTGCACTGTGACAGTGTTCATACTACTGGATAATACGGTTTAGAAAATAATGATCTGAGACGAAAGTGCAGGCATTTTCAACCCTCAGCCATGGCCAGGCTGCTTAGTTACACTCTGTCCTGTTGTCTTCCGCAAGTCGGGTCACATTGACAATATTTCCTTAAGCCCTTTTGTCCTAGTTTCTCCCAGGGATGTGACCATGAACGAATGTGAATTAAGTCTCTTTTTTTAAATAATCTTTGCAGTAGTTGAAGCACAATTTAAATTTTGCAAGGTTTGTGATGACTGAATGTCTCCTGAGCAATTTCTCTTTTCTTCCCCTTTAATGATGTATTGCTGTCTGTCTTATCTACTTGCTCCCCCTGTTGTGATACAGCCGATGCAATGGAGGTAACCATTATTGACACAATATTGTTTTACTCTTGATATTTATCAAATTTCATTTTTCTCCCTAGACGTCTCAGTCTCCTGTGGAATCACACACTGGTTCCCCTCAGCTGCCAGGCAGACCAGGTTCAACAAGTCACCAGCTCCCGCGAGGGTATATTCCTATCCCGGTGATCCATGAGAGCAATGTTCCCAATGTTCCAAGGCAGCCTTCACAGCCCTATCACCAGGCACAGAAGACATACTTCCCAGCCCAGTCAAACGAGTACCAGCAGCACCAGCCTGTGTATCATAAAGTTCATGACGACTGGGAGCCCAGGCAGGAACCACAACAGGGTCTGTTCAGAGCCGCCCAGAAGGGTTCAAGCCGTGAAGGGTCGCCAGTCCGAAGCAACAACCAGATACCATCTCCAATTCGGCTACAGACCACTGTGGACAGAACTCAGGTATTTTATTTATGCCGTACTCCACTTCTCAAAAACTAACACTGGTGCAGAGCACTTACACTAATTACTCCAAGGTGAACGTGCAGAATGGAAAAAAACTAACAAAAGAGGGGATTGAGTGTTAATTTCCATTCCACTTCCATTGATGTTGCCCTCTCACAAACTACACAGTCACTTAAGCACAGGGACACCAAACACTAAACAAAGGATGCTCCTTCTGATTAATGGTCATATGACAAGAGTGACCACAACCCTGCACCCTGGGGACTACACCCCTGGGAACTTATTATTAATCACCCGACGAACCACCTTTCAGTAACCCAATTCCTCGAGCATATCCTTACTGGTGACCAGACCAATTGCCTTGTTTCGGTGGTGCTCGTCTAGACAGCTTAAAACCTTTTGTGTACCTTATCAAAAACGTACACTGGGCTTACAGCCTGCTCATTCTTTACCATTGGTTGGCTTAATTGTGACTCTCATTTGAATGCAGTGGCATCTGATATTTAATGGCGGTGGTGGGGAGCAAGTCACAGGGGAATGAAAAAAGAAAAATGAAATATTTACCTGTGTACTGATGCTGCTGCCTCTCGGTCCTCTTCGCCCGCTTCCAGGACTCCGAGGCAGAAAGCAGCATTGTGATTGGCTATGGGGAGCCATGGTTTGGTCCTCAGCCAGGGAATGGGAGCCTGGGAATATTCTCCACAAAGGCTGTAATGCAGCCTGGGTGGAGAACATGCAAAGTGCGCATGGTTGTTTGGCCAGCCCGAGACGGCCGGCCAAAGTGTCATGTAACTTGAAGTGGGCAAACAACTCCTTACCTGCCCTGCCCTGCTCTGTGAGCATAGTAGCCCTGCCCACCCCTACCCGGCTGAGCAAGGATGGAAACATAAAATGATAACAATGAGTTATTTTTTTTTAAAACTTTTTTTAAAATTCTTTTTATTAACATACATAAACATACAGTATCATGGATTTGACGTGTGGGAATACAGTACAGTGGACAGACTATGATCACAAATACAGCATAGTGTTCCGCTGGGTGCTATGGAGTACGGATATCATCGCAGTCTATGCAGCGGGCAAGATAGATATATTCCCTCAATACTAGTTCCATGGGTCCCATATATTTTCCTTTTTTGAACTTCTCAGTGAGGCCACGCTCCTCTGCCTTAGCGGTGGAGCGGCCCCTGTTTGCATGCTTTTTAGGTCTCGCCTGTCGATGCGCATGCGCATCGAGCTTGCGAGACTATGGGGGCTTAAACACTCTTTAACTAACTTGCAAGGAATCGTGGCGATTCCTTGCAGTGCCCGTGAAATTCAAGCTCAATGCGCATGCGCATTGAGCTTGAAAGCGCGTGCACATGCCCCCAGCCGCCTGCCTTGCATGGATTTTCCCTCAGGCGCACTCCTCCCACACCCCCGCTCCGCCCCCTCCCCTGCCTGCCGTGTCGCATTTCGTCACTTCCCTCAGCCGCACTCCAGGCCCCTGCTCTCCTCCCCCCCCCCCCTCCTCCTCCTACTCTCCTCCCCACTCTCTCTCTCACAGCCTCCACCACGCTGTAAATAATTCTTTAGAAAGCTTCCTTTTAATTTGCGGGTCTTGCTTTATCTCCCCCAGCTCCGCCCCCTCACATCTTGGTTGCACGGCCGCTAGGCCGTGCCTCCCCTACTCTCCTCCCCCCTCCTCCTCCTACTCTCCTCCCCCCTCCTCCTCCTACTCTCCTCCCCACTCTCTCTCTCCCAGCACAACCTTGCCGCAACTTTAAGTATGTGAGACAGCATAAACAACCAGAAAGGGTGCAGACGCTTTGCCCAGCAGATGAGATGTTAACTACAGAAAGTGAGAAGTCATCAGTTTTAAAATGTCAACACACCAAGAGCCTATTTACTGTTTTTTTAAGTCTATATTTACAGACCCTCAAATCTTACTACATAGCAGCCTGCATTTTTTGAGGCAACTGTCAGTGCTCACAAAGTTCCCCGCCAAGATTATGTGGGTGCAAACAGCCCAACTGGGCCCATATTGCCCCCCTCATGCTGCACAATGAAATCCATTAACTTCAAAAGAACTGGCACTTTATCCAACGCGTGTTACAGTGTCTACAGCGTGCCGCTTCACCGAGCAAACAGGCAGTACAATTAGTGAAAGGTCACACCTAGCATCTGTCGAGGGTTCACGCCAGGCGCCTTCCACGCTGTAAATAATTCTTTAGAAAGCTTCCTTTTAATTTGCAGGTCTTGCTTTATCGGAAACGGAGGAGCTGTCGCAAACTGAATACTTTGCTTTCTGTGCGCAAGTTAATCGTGTAAAAAGGGTTGTTCTTTGTTAAATCCACCTTTATGTTTAAGCTGATCGAATTTCTTAGAGGTGAAAGTAATCTGGATACGCTAAGTCTAGAAGTCATGATTACAAGGCTATCTGTGTGCCACTTATGGGGCGCCTTGTCACTGCCAGGTTGGAGCCTGTACCACGGCCTTGCAGCTGGCAGCCTTATCACAACTCCCGGAGGCAGTAGCATCTCTACCACAGCGTTCACCCCCCACCCCCGCTACTGTCACATAACATCCACCACCCCATCCACCACCACCACATCCACCACCACATCCACCATCCCCACCACATCCACCACCACATCCACCACCACATCCACCACCACACCCACCACCACATCCACCACCACATCCAACACATCCACCACCACACCCACCACCACTACATCCACCACCCCATCCACCACCACCACCGCATCCACCACCACCACCGCATCCACCATCACCACATCCACCACCACCACATCCACCATCAACTCCAAATGCACCACCACATCCACCATCACATCCACCATCACATCCACTGCCACATCCACCGCCACATCCACAGCCACATCCACCGCCACCAGATCCACCACACCCACCACCACTACATCCACCACCCCATCCACCACCACCACCACCGCATCCACCACGACCACCCCATCCACCACCACCACCATATCCACCACCACCACCGCATCCACCATCACCACATCCACCACCACATCCACTACCACCACATCCACCATCAACTCCAAATCCACCTCCACATCCACCACCACATCCACCACCACATCCACCATCACATCCACTGCCACATCCACATCCACAGCCACATCCACCGCCACATCCACCGCCACCAGATCCACCACACCCACCACCACTACATCCATCACCACACCCCCCACCACTACATCCATCCACCACCACCACCACCACCACCACATCCACCACCACCACCATCACCACCACATCCACCGCCACATCCACCGCCACCAGATCCACCACACCCACCACCACTACATCCATCACCACACCCACCACCACTACATCCATCACCCCATCCACCACCACCACCACCACCGCATCCACCACCACCACATCCACCATCACCACCACATCCACCACCACATCCACCACCACATCCACCACCACATCCACCGCCACATCCACCGCCACATCCACAAAAATAAAAGCCATTGTTATTTGTAATATCAATACATCTAAGTCACGTGAATACAACACACATTGCATTACAAATGCTATAGGTGTCACATTTGCGAAAGTTAAAACTATTGACATTGTAACTGACAAAGCTATTAATTTTACTATTTTCAAAACCAACACATAAATAAAAAAGTGTCATTTACAATACCAATCGCTCAAACTTTCCTAATGCGAGACCTATTGCATTTCCAATGCTTGTTATTCAATGGCTTTCCTTCCCCCTCTTGTGTATGTCTCTCTCCTTGAGCACAGCCTCATTTCCAGCCTTTGTAATGCCTGTCTTCTTTCGTTCCACTACTTTCTTTTATATAATTTTTATTTTATTTTTCATTAAACACCTCAGGAGAGTGAAATAAGTTGTCTTTCTCTCTCCTCTTTGCTGCTTCTTCCCCTGTACCTCCTATTGCTTACTTTTCACCCAATCTTCACCTACTCCTCCCCCACCCTTCGCAGTCATTCAAAAATTTTTTTAAACCTTTTGGGGAGGGCCCAGCAGCTACCTTTTGTTGTTAGGCCTCTCCACATTTTAAATGACACTTTTGGACACTCCCTGTTGCTTCCTCACAACCCCTCAAACTCTCCTCCATTGTTCACCTATCCCTTTTAATTTAAAAGGTTTTGATAGCCTGGCAGCCTCCATTTGCTGCTGGATCTTTCTGTTATCTCAAAGGAACTTTCTTACACTAAAACATTGATTTTTAAATTTACTTATCTATGTGACGTCTTCCATGTTAGATCGGTCAATAGAAAAAAATTGGGTCCCTTACCATTCTGTAGGAACATGCATGCATACGCCTACAAAATGATGTGACTAGCTGCAGGAAGCGTGTCATTGTACCTTTTCTTTTTGTCCAGCGGTAAATCGCATCAGCAAAACGGATTGGCAAAGCCAATAGATAGACAAGGCAAAACCTGTTGACTTTTCCAATGCTTGTTTTTATTTGTTCCCTGCCCCACAGATTAAGTTGTGACCATCGGGTAAAGTTATTTGGCAACTAGAGTGAGTAAATTGTCTTCACCCATCTTATCTATCCTTTGAGGCCCATGTTGTATTATAATCTTGTAGGCTTGCTTTGGTAGTGGTATGTGACATAGGTAAGGTCTCACACAAGCACTTAATTCTATAACCAGAAAAACACCATTGCAGTGATTGATGATTTGGGCTCATTAAATGTAAGAAAAATAGCATCAGCATACAAGAACGACTTAATATTGGTAGCAGAGATCTTAATTTCTATTATATCCTTCAATTTGCATATAGCTGCTGACAATACTTCTACGGCAGGTAGAAAAATTGATGGGGTCAATGGACATTCCTATTGTGTCCCTCTGTTTATCACTACAGGTCATAATATAAATCGGCCGTAGTTGTTCTGTTCAGCGGGAGAATATGTAGTGCGTTAGAGAGGGAATGATCTCCTAGGCTGACCCGCTCCAGTGTTTGGAAAAGATATCCTCATTCTATTCAATCAAACACCTTCTCTGCTTCCAACAGGAAGGTCAGCTTTGTGAGTCTCAGCTTTGCCATCTGAGGTGTACTAGTGTTCGTAAATGATTTCTAGATATGTGTCCTTCTACAAACCCCACTTAAGAGGAGTGGATTACAGTCAAGATCACTTTGCATAGTCTATTTGCCAAGATTAAGGCTAATATTGTTGACATCAATATTTATAAAGAGATTAGTTTATAGCTGGCACAATTCAATGGATCTTTACCCTTTTTGTGGAGGAATAACACTATTTTTGAGATTGGGGCGAATGCTTCTGCTCCTTCACCATTCTTAAAAACAGTGCAGAGCATGGGCAGGTGATCTGTTAACTTTGTAGAATTCATTATGGTAGTCATCCTCACCCAGGGAATTAAAAGTTGCCAGGTAAGAAATAACCTCAATCTCATGGTTTGAAGATACATACCTTGTCTAAAGAGGGTAGATGTAAATGTTTAACACATTCCTATTTGTCCTGCTGTATAGTTTCAATGATATCGTTTCCATGTAATTTAGCTATGTCAGTGGGTTTTAAAATGAGTTGACCACTGGAATCACATAATGTGGTTATGGAAAGTTGTGCTTCCCTCTGAAGTACTTGTGTGACTCTAATCTGCAGGCTTTCTGGTGGTATTGGACAGTGCTCTGTCCATGAAATCACATGTCTCCATTGTCTGCGGCAGAAGCTTTGCATTGCTGAAAATGCTCAGACAAGTTTTCCCCTGGATCCCGACTGAATGTAGGAAAACCCTGGTTCAGTCATTGCTGATGAGCAGATTGGACTATGGCAACTCACTGTTTGTCGGAATGGCAGACTATCTCTTTTCTAAACTGCAGATAGTACAAAATGCAGCGGCAAAGGCTGTCTGTAATAAAAAGAGATTTGATTCGGCTAAAAGCTGCATGCGAGAGCTTCATTGGCTCCCGATGCGACAAAGGGCCAATTTTAAATTACTATGTATCACACACAAGGTGCTATACAACGCAGGCCCTACCATTTTACATAATAAAGTTGAATTCCACAGACCACCGAGCAACCTTCGATCCAGTACTTTAGGAAGAGCCACCACCACCCGGGTGAAGACTGTCAGGATGGGAGAGCGGGCCTTCTCGCATCTGGCGGCTACTAAGTGGAATGAACTACCTCCCAGTCTTAGACTGACAGACGACCTTCTGTCTTTTAGGAAACAACTAAAGACACTACTCTTCCCTAAATCAGAATAAATCATTACTCAGTGTGGCTATCGTACCTCTCAGCATCCAACCTTAGCGCCGTGATATCCTACTCAGGATGATTGTTAGCGCTCTATAAATAAATTAAATACAAATTAAATTTCTCACTACTTTCATAATTTCTAATATTTAACTTCATTACAGTTTCCTACACTGATGATGTAAACAAGAAAAAAAACATTTCTGCAATTCTATTTAATGTCACAGTGATTGTTTTATTGGCTTGATGGTTATAATGGTCTGCCCAGTCTCAAATTACGTTTCTCATCAATTTTGTTCAGTTTTGGTGTTACGCCCGACAATGGCAGAGTTCCTCCTTATTAGGAACCTCCACAAGTCCCATTGGTTTGTAAATTCACCCACCGATATATCACAGTTACTTCTAATAGAAAGAGTATAGCCTTGTAGTAGAAAGAAATCAATCCTGGAAGATGTACCCTGTACACATGAGTAGAACCTGTAATCGATATCCATCGGGTGAAGCAGTAGCCATTAGTCAGTCAGTCCATGGTCTTACATGACATCTGGCATGAGGGCTCCATTATTACCATTTCACTTGCCATGGTTCTTTGACCTGTTGAATATAGAGTCCAAAGTTACGTTCCAATCTCTACCAAAGACAACCGGTGTCTTTACAAATTCCTTAAACATTCTGGATAGGGATGAGAGAAGGAACAGTTTGTCATTAGGGACACAGAGGCGGGCATTGTAGGTAGAGTTTTCTATAACAGTATGGATGATGTGGCTTCTCTGCGGAAGGACTAGGTTCCCTGTGTAGACTCCAGTTTCCCATTTAAGGTATTGGAACATACCATTTATATTCAGTGTCATATTGTTAAGAGGCTTGAATAGAGAAGTTTGAGTTACCAGTCTGAAAGTAGATGAAAGATTGGACGAAATTAGACAAAAACTAGTGGGCGATACTCTTCTGTACCTTTGTAATGAAAGCCCTATTCAAAAAGCCGAAAATAGATTTGAAACAACCAGGGTGTGGAATTCGTATTGGACCACACACACGACATATTGTTTATGGTCAAAGCCAACATGTTTTATTGTTTATTTTGTCCTATGAGGTCCAATTCTTTGCAGCAAAACCCTTTTAAATGCTAGTTTATAGTACCACAGTGTGGGCATGTGAAAGAAGAGTGCCTGCTGATAAGGCAACATTTGTATCCATATATATTTAAGTTGTTCAAACGTATATATATGATTCCTTAAAGCAAAGACTTTACAGATAGGGTAAGTGTTCTTAGATAATGCTGTGAGCTCAGCTCGTATTAGTGACATTGATTCCAGTATAAATATAAAATAAACAGTGTTCATATTTTCAAAATTTAACAATTCAGGGCTATTTATGATGCTCAGTGAGTGCTCCCTGATTAAATACAAATGCATTAGTATAAAAGCAAGATTGGTCATAGTTTGCTTCAAAATAAAATGTAAACAAAACAAATGTACAGAGTAAAAAGTTTAGTTGTACTATTGTCCAACCACCTCTCCTTTAGGAAACAGTTAAAAACTTTCCTATTTCCCTAAATATGCTCTCCCTCGTCCTGCCATCCGGACCAGTAGATTCAGCCTAGCGCTGGGAGGCCTCCGGGTAGCCATGAGCTCTATAAATACCCAATTAAATGCATTTATTTTTAAACTTTAAATAAAAAATTTCTGAGCCATAATTTAGTAACATGTTTGATAGATGGCAATATTCTAAAGAAAGACTAATACTGGAGAAAACATTTAAAACCATTATAGGCAACATGAAAATAAATAGGGGGCCCAATTCTTAATGAAAGTCACAGAAGTGCACCACAGTTATATGTACTTGAATTGGTGCAGATTTACAGCTCTCAGGGATTCACAAGAGTTTACAGATGTACGCCTGGAAATCATATCCCTAACTTTTGAATTCCATTTTCGCATGAACAGATATGTATATTTGCTCATGTGAAAATCTGCTGAGCGATTGCAAATTTGTATCCCCTACATCTTCTTTCTACCCACGCTGGAAAATGTTTTAATCCTGGCCATGTCACAAGTAAATTTCCAAACCTTTACAGTGTATGAAGAGGTTGGAGATGATTTCGTGAATATCCTTAAACATTTTAATGTATGGGTGTGCACCCACTCCATAGTCATTCAAACCCCAAAACGTCCTCATCCTTCTTACTTCCAGCCCCTGTATGTATATTTGCAAAAAGGTTACAAAATCAGAGCCTTGCTAGAATACAAACCCTCGCCTAATTAGAGTGTTGTATCAGAGCTCTTATATAAGGAGAAAACTCCCATAATTTCTAATCTCACAGCATGACACCCAAAAGGGACACATGGATTTTTTTTATGGGGCAAGTAGTTTCTGAAGCAAGACAGCCGCCCAAAGTGACATGCGCACTTTGGAGCATCCAGCCAGCCACGTCTCCTGTCCTCTGTTGCCAATTGAAAGCAAGGGACACGCCTGCATGTCTCTGGGCTGGAGTAAGGCTGAAGGCTGAATGCTGCAGTGTGGTGAGTGCGCACATCGGAAAAAGAAAATGGCAGTGAAATCTTTTCATTGCCATTTTATTTTTCCTGCAAGGCTCTCAGCGGCAAGGGGGCAACGCTCCCCTGCCCAAGTGAAGAAACCGCCGCTGGCTAGTTCCCAGTGAAAACGCTTCCTGATACAACTCTTCTAGAGAATTGTTATTTTCCGCAAGGCCAAACACCACCTCCCAGAAGCTCTCCTTGTCATTGTTGTTAACGCTTGCAACAATAACACCAAATGGTGGCAAAGCAGACGTTTTAATGATGCCTGTCCGGAGGATGACCCAATTAACGTACCATACCACCAGACTGACATACTGACAAAGTGTATTACCTTAATACAATTGTTGTTTCTTTCTTTCATTTGATCTAATTGAGTCATTTTAAAATGCACTGCCCACACTCCCTTGTCTACACTTTTTTTGCCACCATTTTGATTGAATCGGTATAAACTGCCCTCAAACTGATTAAATTAGCTTTGAAAATTGATTTCATTTAAGCCATCTTTTGATTTTTCTTTAGTGATAATAAGGATTGCACATAGTAATAGGCCAATACATAAATAGAAAACTTAATGATCATATTTTCATAGGAAACATTGTCCTTTTATACTACATACCCAGGTTCCCTTAGGGAATATAGGGTGGCCATTTCTCCTTGTAGACTTGTAAGTATGCCATGTTTGAACTTACTAACAAAGTGTAAATTTGGCATGGGTGGACGTTTTCCTTTGCAAAATCACAGATCAAGTGCAGAATCTGGTATACTCCCAACAAACTCATAAATGTCAAATCGCCAAAAGCCATGAGGTAGCGGAAGTGACATTGCACGCCATTTGACCTTTATGTTCTGTCACACATGCATACACATATACACAGAATTGCACATACACACACCTTCTCACATGCACACAACATACATTAAAACATTTGTTTTACTTACCTCAGGTGCTAAGGAGGGTCAAATTCCAGCTAATTGAACCCCATTTTTATTTCACTGATGGTGAATAATATATTATTATACACCATTAGTGTAGTAAAAAAAATATGCAAAACAAGCAGTTTGGAGCACCAACCTATGTTCATAAGGGCGAGCTGCCTCTGTGTTCCTGTCACTATGTTTCCTACCTCTGAGGCCAGGGGTCGCAGCTGAGACCCCTTAGTGACGTCCATGTACAAACCTAAGCTTTGCTTTTCTTTCTTTTTATGAGTCACTGATTTAAAGGCAGATCATCGTATTATTTTTCATGCATAACTTCAGTATTCAGTACAAAAAAATAAGATGGACTGTAAACATGTCAGACTACATACACTACCAACCTTACCAATATCTTTTTTTTATCTTTCTGAAGGCTTTTCCACAAGAAACATCTTCTCAGCAAATGCCATACCAGAAAGAATCCTCTCCACAACCAGTGTCCGAGAGCAAGGCAAGTCCTTCTGAGCCCGATTCTCCTCCTAGTAATGTCCCCTTTCACATTGCTCACCAAGAGGTTGAACCAGAGTTTCCGCCTCCGCCTCCTCCGGTCTCTGAGCTGGAGAGCATGGAGAAAAGTATGCCCAGCCCTGGTATAAGTCCTCCCCCACCTGAGGAACCCACCCCTCAAAAGCCTGAACCTCAGCAGTCCGCGGAACCAGAGATGTCTGCGAAGCACCCTGGCATACTGCAGGTGGAGTGGATTCTAGACAGAGTACAGACACTTGAGCAAGCTGTGGAGGAATATAAGGGCAAGAAGAATGAGAAGCCATATCTGATGCTGGAAGAGTACCTCACTAAAGAGCTGCTGGCATTGGATTCTGTGGATCCTGAAGGCCGGGCAGATGTACGTCAAGTCAGGCGAGATGGTGTCCGTAAGGTCCAGAGCATTCTGGATAGACTGGAGAAGAAGGCACAGGAGAATGCAAAAACTTGCTATGCCCCACCATGTGTGCAGGAAAGCATGGAGGTTGACTCTGGGGCAGACAAAAGTGGCAGAGGAACTCGCCAATCGGGATCAAAGGAAGAGGGATTCACCAACCCCACCAGTTCATCCCAGACACCTAGTGATGCAACTGCATCATAGGGGGTTATACACCAGCTATATGCTTTCACAATTTAATACCTTAATTGTGCTTTTTCTGTGTCATTTATGTTGCATGTGTTTTCCAGAGCATTGCACAAATTATGGCTTTGAGAACATGTTGGTGGGCGGGGCGAAAAAAGCAATTAAGAAAAAACTTATGGTTAAATCTTTTGAACATATCTATCTGCTCTGATGTACAAACAAGAACTGCTTTAATCAACAATTGTTTTAACTCTGGAATATAAACTGCAAGAAAATTGAAATCAGATTATTTAATCTGTCTATTCAATGATAAAATCGGAATGACTCCTGAATCCAGAGCAAGAGATGCAGCCATTTTCTTCCACAGTGCCTTGTTTTCCACATTAGTATTTGGTGTATTTAAGGAGAAACGTGTTTCATCCGAATATTCCTGGGAAGTTTTGTAGCATTTAACATTGTTATAGCCCAATGTGTACAGGATATTGAACTTGACTCTTAAAGAAGACATTGCAGATTGTGAAGATACTATTCTTAATGCTCTTTGATACAGAATCTTACCTTATACTATATCCTGTTTTGAGCTCCTATGGGAGATTTGATATGTGCCAATATCTCCCTCTTGGAGTGAGCAGAACAGATCACAACCAGCTTCCAGTTGAATAATTTTAAGCAAAGGCAACCATTTCTCAATTCTCTGAGCAGCCTTCCCTGCAATACTTTAGTACCAATGGGCATGTTAAGGAGTTGCCTTTTTGGCAGTGTTGCGCATTTATGTTGTTCTTCCTGCATTTGATTATTTCTGGAGCATCTGCAAAGCCATGTTATCAAGCCACTCTCAGAATGGAGCCATTGGATAGTGTTCTCTATCCTCTTTGAAGCAGATACTGTACTTCAAAGGCCCAGCTTCCTCCCCTTTGCCTTTTCCTACCAATGTGCCTCAGCCCTTCTCTAGAGAGATCTTTCACTTCTTAGATTAGGGGAGTCAAGGAGTTTCTACTCTGTCATTTGTCAGCCGTGGACCCCTTAAGAAAGAGCCATTTTAAGGGTTGTGTTTACAGAACCCAATCTTCAAGAATTTGCCGTCCCTTATCTCTCTTTAAGAGTGCCCCCTAAAAATAAAGATGGGTGGGTCTCCATGGTCATTTGATCCTTGACTTATTCTTTGAACGAGGATCGCCCAGACTCTTCCCCCACCCCTCCTTGCAAGAAGACCTCAGTTGGGGTTCTTTCTATAGCTGTTCTATGCTTGGCCTTTTTTGTTATTGGAGTGTAGTCTGTGTAAGTTCAGTCCTTGGTGTCTTCTCAATATTTTGCCTAGAGAATATGAGGGGGTTCATATTGCCTTCTAATTCTGACATTGGCCCAATTGTTGATGATATAAGCCAGATCCCAACTGGGCAAAGTTGTTACAGGGAGTTTTCAAAAGGGCCTATTCTCACTGAGTACTATTAACTGAGGCCACCAGCTACTAAACACGGACCACTGAAAAGCCATATGATTGTAATGAACCTTTAAAGCCATATGATTATAACTACTTCTGAAGCCATATGAATGTACCTACTTTTGGCCATTGCTAATACTGACTGATTAGCACGATACTCGTGGGGTTCACAATCTCAAACAACCTGAATGTTGCATCCCATACCAGGGGTACGAGAGAGGGCTTCCACTTGTTATATAGAGGTCTGCAGGCATTTATTTTAATGAACCTGACCTGGCTCACTGCCACATGCCACACCATTATGTAAATCCGACTGCTTTAACAAGGCACTGCTTCTCCTTCCACAACTAGGCACTTTACGTAAGAACCCAGATAAAGTGTGTGTACAAAACTGTAGGTTTATTTATATGTGTGCAGAGAAATGTATTGTTATATTTGCAAAGAATAAAATTAATTGAGAACCTGCATTGTCATGGTTGTTTTTAATAATGGTTTGTTAATGAAACACTGACTTGAGACTAGCTTTTATACAGATGTTTTGATTCATGATGTCTTACCTAAAGGATGTCCATCAATGGTCTACGAAGGCCTTAGCCATGCTAGATTGTCAGTCTAGCCACATGGAATATATTTATATGAATATGTGACGTTACAATGCCACATATTACATTGCGGTAGGTAACAACACGTTACATTGTCCGCGTTGTCACCAAGCATGTCATTACAAAGCAAGTCGTTTCTACGACTTGCACTAGATGGTGAGCTGGATTTAGGAATAGTATAAATTACTATTCCTACTCCAATTAGCGCAACAGCAGGGAATGTGTTGGACTTAAAATGCAACACATTCCCTGGTGTTGCACGCCATCTAGCGCAATTTAATGCATGCATGGTAAAAACGCAGACAATGTAACGTACACGTTGTTACCAACGCGCGTGGTACTGACAGTGTTGTAAACGCTGTCTCCCCATTTGAATACATTAAATCTATATGCAAATCATTTAAATCACCATTGCTTATCTTGAAGTCAGCTGTGTTGCGGCTCCCCGAGGACCAAACTTGGACATTTCTGCTGTCCTTGCTATTTACCTCCCTCGAGGACCAATATTAGACATATCCCTCACTGACCTTAAGTGGAATGGGACATCATTACCATGTAGATGATGATGTCTGTCCTCCAAACTCTTTGAAATATCCTAACAGCGAGACATGAAGTTGGAACATCACTTACAGGGTAAGGGTTTGATGTTTTGAAGCAAGCCAAAACACGGTTAGGCCCAATGGTTTAATGTGTCCTGGCCCTCACTGTCACTAGCCTGTGACTGCACATAGTTGGAAAAAACAGGGGTCCTGTTGGCATACCTCACAAAGATCGGCCTGTATGGAGACTCCCTCACATCTCTGCTGGAGACTCAAAAGTAGAAATCTGCTCTCAGTTAGTAGTCAAAAAAAATCACAAATGTATTTATAATTTACAATTATTTATGTAACATTAATCTAACCCATAAGAGATGCAAGGTAATTATTGTGCACTTTAGAAACAGATTAGCACAACCAAATATTAACAAAAACAAACAAATAGAAAATACCTAACCTTTTAGTTAGAGCTCAGAAGAGTCTACATTTGGATTTCTGCCGATCTCAGAGAAATAACCGTCATTTGGTTCATCCATTATCTCTCCTTGGATCAGCAGCACTGAGTGCAGCGTTTATCAATTTTGTGTTCAGTGTTCTTTGACAGGGTGCTCAGGTGACCAGTACCATCTCCCTTTGAAATCCAAAGGTCTTCCTCGAGCAATTTAAAGCCAGGGAATTCATATCCTGCTCCTGGGAAAAATAAATTAAGCATCTCGTTAATCTCCCTCACTGGATTTTAGATCACAATGTGAAAAGTTGTTCTCACAATTTGTGTAATTTGTGTGTGAACTGTTAAGGCGATTAATACACAACATTAGGCTTAAACATAATATTGCTGAGTAGTATTTGGTTCAAAAGTCAGGACTGGTTAAAACTGTCAGACATGACAGAGGGCACTTTGTAGCTATCTCTCTGTAATGTCTGACAAGATTATTGTTGCATTTGCGTACCAGCAAAAATATACAGACTTCAGTCTGAATACATAAATTAGTGTTTCTCATACATTAGACGGAAACAGTTTATAAGTGGGCAGTTGTGACCTGTTCTCAATGTCTCTCAAATGTAGGGCCTCCACCTTAGCAGCTACGCTGGATGTCAGCAGCAGCAGTTTTGGGGGGGGGATAGGCGAGCGGGGTCCACCGAGATTTGACCTGGGCTGTATGGTTGCACAGGTAGACGGGGAAGAAAGTGCGCATGTGTACTGATGATCCACCCAGCTAAAAGTATCAGCCAGCCGGAGGCGGATCTGGGAAGGCCAGCACTGCAAGGCGCAGCAGCCTTCCGAAGACTGTACAAGTGATCCTGTGTGATGGAACAGGAATGACTGTCACATTCCACCTCCCACCTTGTAACCCATTGCAAATCCTACAAATTCAGTTCCTAGAAATAAGGGCATGTACAAATTTAAGCACAAGATGAATGCCTTACAGAACCCAAAAGGGCGCAGCTCCTGTGCATGGTTATTCGTTGCAAATCTCATGCTAGCTTACGGTGCACTAGTGAGATCACGTAGTAGTGCTGCTGTGCAATATCATGCCCTGCAGCGGACCATGTCTTCATAGAATAATTTGTACTGTGGTGTGCAGGTCGGGCTGGCTTCGCGTTCTACGCTGCTTTCAGAGCTGGAAGGAACTACGCATCCAGTCCTACAAGCGGCGCCAGAGGCCCCAGTCGCTTTGAAAATGTCTCACTGTCCTGGTAGGTCTGTCAGGATGGGAGCAAGAGATGATCGACACTTGGGCGCCACCTGGCTGCTTCCTACCTGGTGCCCCAAGTACACTACGGAACCCTGGCCGGTCTGGCACTTACTCGCCTTGATCGTGAGGCTTGCTCTGCGCAGCGCCATGAACACTTCCCAGAGGTGGCGCAGATGTTCTTCCCAACTAGCGCTGAACACTGCAATGTCATCCAGGTAGGCGGCAATAAAATCTTCCTGCCAGCCAACATCTGATTGACCAACCTCTGAAAGGTGGCAGGGGCATTCTTCACCCCAAAGGGCATAACACTGAATTGGTAGTGCCCATCTGGTGTGGAGAATGCTGCCCTCTCTTTGGCCCCATCAGTCAAGGTGATCTGCCAGTACCCAGACGTCAAATCAAATGTGCTGAGGTACTGTGCAGCCCCTAGCCGACCAATGAGCTTGTCAGGTCTGGGGATGGGGTGCGCGTCAGTCTTGGTGACTGAATTGAGTCCTCGGTAGGCCACACAGAACCGGAATTCAGGTATGGCACCAGGTGCGGCAGCCTTTGGGACCAAGACCACTGGGCTGGCTCAAAGACTGTTAGAGGACTCAATCACCCCTAAGGCAAACATCTTGGAGACCTCCTTGATGTAAGCTCTGACCCTGTCAGTCACTCTGTGAGCCTTGTGCTTAACAGGAAGACTGTATCCAGTGTCTACATCATGGATGCACCAGTCAGTGACACCAGGAACGAGGGAGAACAAATCAGAGAATTGTCCCAACAGTTGGCGACAATCATGCTGATGTTCAGCGGTCAGAGTGGAAGAGAGGTTTACTTCACCCACTGACCCATCCTGCTCTGTTGCAGATAGGAGGTCAGGAAGAGGCTCAGTCTCCTCCTCCATTCCAGCATCTGTCACTAGGAGCATGCCCACTTCGGACCTTTCTAAGTGGGGCTTTAGGCAGTTGACATTAAGGACCGACAAAGGGTACCTGGGAGATAGCAAGTCCATCAAGTAGGGGACATCCCTTTTGCGCTCCACCACCTCAAATGGTCCGGTCCACTTATCCTGGAGTGCACAGGGCTCCACTGGGGCCATGACCCAAACTTTCTGACCAGGCTGAAGTTCAATCAGAGTGGCATTCTGATCGTACCACCACTTCATCTCTTCCTGGCTGACTTCCAAATTCGCCTGCCTAGTCTGGTGCCCGAAGGTCTGCATGTAGCTATATACATCCTGGGAAGATTTCATGGGAGCTTTTTCCCAGCCTTCCTTGACCAGACTCTTACTGGGTGTCCATACAGCAGTTCAAAGGAACTGAACCCTAAGGACTTCTATGGCACCTCACGGTAAGCAAATAGAAGGCATGGCAAGAGGACGTCCAACTTACTCTTCATAGGTTCCTCAAGACCCATAATCATGCCTTTGAGGGTTCGGATGAATCTCTCAACCAGCCCATTACCTTGGGGGGTGGTAAGGAGTGGTGAACTTATAAGTTACTCCTTACTCCTGCCAAAGGGACTTCATATACTTAGAAATGAAGTTTGTACCACGGTCTGACACCACCTCTCTGGGGAACTCCACATAGGAGAAAATCCCCATCAGTGCACGTCCCACCACAGGGCTGTCACTGTCCTGAGAGGGATGGTTTTCAGGTACCGGGTAGCATGGTCCACCAAGGCTAGGATAAACCTGTTGCCCATGGCTGTCTTGGGGTCCATAGGCCCCACAATGTCAATACCCACCCATTCAAAGGGGGGGCTGACCACAGGGAAGGGCTGGAGAGGAGCCGTGTGCTTCCACCCACTCTTCCCACTTGCCTGACAAGTTCTACAATGAGTATCTGACCTCTTGCGCATCCGGGCCAATAAAAGAGGATGACAAGCCTTTAAAAGGTCTTGTCCTGCCCCAAATGTCCAGCTAAAGGTACATCATGAGCCAAACCCAGTAGGAAGGCTCTGAAGAGCAGGGGTACCACCAGTACACGGCCTGACCCAGGCTCAGCAACCTTAGGCTCGCTACACAGGAGGTCATTCTCCCAGTAGATCCAATGTGATCCAGACTGATCACCTGCTGCCTGATTTGTGGCCTTTTGCTACAAACCCACAAGAGAAGGGCACTTCTTCTCTGCACAGAATTCCTTCCTGGAGGGTCCACCTTGCTGCCAATGGGTCAGCTCAGGCAGGTCCCCCAGTTCGGCAATTTGCTCCCCTGTGGGATCCAGGGCATCCCCTCAAGGTCTGCCTCCTCCCAGACCGTGGGAACTATGGGGGCTGGTTTCCCACGTCCCCTACCTCTTCTCTTTAAGGCAGGTACCTGGGCCATACTTTCAGGCTCCAGGACCTCTTGAACACCCCTACTCGCTGCCTGACATAGACCGAGTGGTCACACACGCCCACTCAGGCAAAACCAACATCTCTAAATTTGACCTTCTCTCCACCTTGGCCCAAGGAGAGCTCTATAAATCCTTGCCCAACAGACAAACCACAGGCATGGCTGGCCTCACAGCTACTTGAAGAGAACCTGAAAGCCCCCCACTCAAAGGGAACCTGGGCCACCTCACAGTGGCTCTCTGAGTTGTCCGCAGCAACTAAAGGAAAGGAAAGAATGCATGGGATCACCTGCTCCTGAGACACCAGCTAACAACTGACAGCTATCACACTGGCCCTGGTGTCTCTCAGAGCCTCCACCCTATGGCCATTGATGGTCACCCACTGCCTGTTATTTTTAGTGTTATCAGGCAGCTGGGTCCTACGGACCATCTCACAATCTCCTAAAGAGACAAGGGACATTTCTGCGGGACCCCACCCATCTTGGGCACCTTTTTCCTCCCCTCCTAGGGCTACACTTGCCATCTGATGGGGTGGTGCATTGCGGTCCTTCTGAGGATCATACCAATGGAATCCCACTCGCTCACACTGAAAGCATGTAGGTGGCCCCCTGTGAACAGGTTTACCTGTTGGGGGCTCTGACTTCTTCTCAGGGGGAGGCTGGGAAGCCTTACCATGGATCCCTTGGGAATTACTTAAGGGCCCTTTCTGGAACTCCCGCTGTTTACCCTTGTCCCCCCCCCCCCACACTCTTCTGCTGGGGACCCTGCCCACCCTTGGCACAGTCTCCTAAGTGACCCTTGTGGACCCAGGTACTCACACAGCGGTCCACCTCCTCTCAAGCTTCCTAGGGTTAGTTAGATTGCTATCAATAAGGTGCTGGCATAGCTCTGGAAAACAATTACCAGACCAGTGCTCCCATGCTATCAAAACATAGAGCTCCTTAAAAGTATTCACTTTGCTACCCTTCACCCAACCATGCATAGCTCTGTAAAAGAAAGACACATTCTACCCAGGTGGCTGTCTCCAGCTTTTTACAATTCCTAAACCTATGTCTAAAGAGTTATGGGCTCAAACCATACCTGGTCATCAGTGTTTCCTTCATGTGGGCATAAAGCATCCTACTCTCACTGGGCAGGTCTAAAAATGTATCACTCCCATCACTAACAAAGCGGCCTCACAACCCCGCTCCCCAGTCTTTCTCAGGGACCCGGTGGGCCAACATTGCCATTTCATAGGCTGCAAATCACTGCCCAATATCTTCATTCATATGAAAATCTTTGATGACATCCTTGGAGAAATAAACCCTGCCTTCTGCAGGCACAGATGGTGCGCTGCCACCAGAGGGACTAATTCCTATGTTCTTAGCCTTAATATCCAATTCCCTCAAAAATCTCTCATGTGATAATTTCCCTTTTTCCCTTTTAATAGCTAATCTGCTAATCTCAAACTCCAGCTTCTTACTCTCTAGGTGCTGTTGACCCTCCAACTTGAGCTTGGTCATCTCCATTCTATGCAATCTATTTCTCTCCCTGTCCTCTAGCTCTCCTGGGGATAGGCCCTTGGAAGAAACACTGCTACCTATGGGGGAAGACACTCTCTCCCTGGCTGGACCCAATAGCCCATCTAGCTGTCCTTCTGCATTCTCAGCCTCTTCTGCAGGCTCTTTCTTGCTTCCACCCAGACCCTCAGCGCCTTTCGGAACTCATCCTTCTTGGTGAGGCCTGGAGTAGCAACTTTAAATTTTCTACAGAAGGCTTTCAGCTGTTTCACATTGTAGGCCTCCAACCTTTCTTCCTCAAAATCTCGATACATAGATGTGTTGGATGCTGCTTTACTTATGGCAATAAGAACTGGCAGTCTTTAGCAAAAATAACAGTTCCAAGGAAAAACATTCTACCCATAAAATGTATGTGGTTGCGTTTGGTCTGCACTCACTAGTAGTGTACACTAATCACTGTATTTGAGTCACAAATGCAAGTCCAAATCCTCACCGCTGACCACCAATGTTAGAACTGGGGGTCGCTAGTTGGCAATGACTTGCGCCTTTGTCCAAATAGGGCCCCTTGCTTCTAGTCAGAGTAAGGGGGCTACACTCCTAAATAACCCCTGCTCAACCCTGTGGATACTTGGCACGAGCGCGAAGGCTTATCTCCGAGGCCGTGTGTAAAGCATTTGTAAACACATACAGTAATACAGTGAAAACTCTACAGATGGACACAACACAGGTTTTATCAAAATAAGTATTCTCAATATAGAATTAACACAAGACCCAAACTACAATAATCCACAATACAATATTAAGAAAATGACTTTAAGATGGTAGAAGTAACTCAGTTCACTTTAGATGGTAAATGCAACACGTTTCTCACAAAGTACCTTAGGATGCATCACGCAAGATAAACAACAGGTTCGCAGGGAGAACGATGCGTCGGTTCCTTGCTTCGGGGGAGGCGATGCTTCTGTTCCTCAGTGCTTGTGCAAAGTAAACGATGCTTCTGTTCCTTACCGGAGAGGAGGTGATCCGACGATCTCGTGGTGCATCCCGGTTGCGTTGTGACAAGATAGCGTCCCGATGCGACGATCTGCTGCAATCCAAGAAGATGGCGCCCTTGATGCGATGAGACGACGTGAAGACGTTGCGTGCACGCCGACAGCTGTGCGGCGACTCTAACTTTTGAACCGCGACAGGTCCTGCGACACGCTTCTCCGTGGATGTGACAGCAACCCTTGCGGTGGCGACACACTTCTCCAGGGATGCAACAACCAACAGCTGCAATGGAGACACGCTTCTCCGGTGATGCGACCCTTGCAGTGGCAACATGTTTCTCCGATGATGCTACAGCAACAGCTGCGGATGCAACCCGCTTCTTCTTGTTGAGTCGCACTTCCAGCTCCCAACAACACGCAGGCTTCTGCAGACATAATTCCCAGCAAGGAAATTCAGGGGGGAGCTGGTGGTGAAGTCTTGTATCCCTGAGACTTCAGCAGGAGGGAAGCACAGTTCAAGCCCTTGGAGATTCTTCTTCAAGACTCCCAATGCAGATAGGCCTATTCAGCCTAGTGCTGACTCACCCTGTCTCCTGGAGCCACCCCAGCCCCTGTCACTCCCAAACCAGACATGCAATACACAACCTAGAAGAGGCAGGTTGGATGGTTAGGCAAGAAAATACCTACTTTCTAAAAGTGGTATTTTCAAACACAGAATGTTAAAACCAACTTCTCTAAAAGATGTATTTTATCATTCTGAGTTCAGGCGTACTAAATTTGTTTTTTTCCACCATGTTTCCTCGGTCAGTTGGGATTATAAGATGTTCTAATCAAACTGCCCTTACTGGCCTATGGGGACAGGTAGCCTTGCAATAGTGAAAAACGAAATTGGCTGTAAATCACTATCAGGACATACCACACACATCAGGGCATGTCCTACCTTTCACATGCAATGCACCTTGCCCTAGGGCTTACCTTAGGGGTAGCTAACATGTAGAAAAGGGAAGGTTTAGGGACTGGTAAGTGGGTGCACTTACCAAGTCGACATGGCAGGACTAGACTGCACACAGGCTCTGCAATGGCAGGCCTGAGACACACTTTACAAGCTGCTTCTGTGGATGGCACAATCAGTGCTGCAAGCCCACTAGCAGCATTTGATCTACAGGCCCTGGGCACACATGCTGCACTGTACTGTGGAGAAGTGTGGCTCAATGATTAGAGCGGCAGACCCTGATGCAGAGGTCTAGCCCGGTATCAGGGTTCAATTCCCTGCCTCGGCGGGTCTTGGGCTCAAAATTACACGGACCTGATAATACTCGCCTCGGTGTCTATTCCAATCATGGAGTCCCACTCTGCAACTCTGGGCAATAGCTTGCTTAATCTCCACAACGGCCCCCACAACGCTAAGGATGCCTGGCCTCCACCTTGGGGGTGCCCAGGAGTGGACGCCTCACAGGGAAAGCCAGGATGGGTTCCACAGCGGTATTCGTACAAGAGCCTTGAGACCCTTGCGGGTGAGTAGTGCGCTATACAAGTATCAATTTACAATTTACATTTTACTAGGGTCTGACAAGTAAATCAAATAAGCCAATCGTGGTGTCACTAAGCCATTACAGTAATTTACCATAGGGAGCACTTGCACTGTGGCACTGAATAGCAGTGGCACAGTGCCCAAAGCATCTAAACCAGCAAAACATATTAAAAACAGAGGAGACAACAGCAAGAAAATGGAAGGGAGACTCACGCCAAGGTCTAACAGGCAACATAACTTTAAGTATAAAGTCAAATAGACAGACTAACGTGGAGCATGAATAATCTAGAGAGCAAGAAATGTCTGGCACACATGCCAAAAGGGAACTTTTTATAGGTTTTCAGACAGTGAAGGAACACTCTCGACAAAGAATGAAGTAGAGCATAGGGCTTACAGGAATCATCTTTCATATAAACAATGTACATGAAACAAGAAGCATTTAGGAGCACCTACTTTGCATGTATAATTGATGTATTAAATGAGACATGATTATGTGAACTTCGTGTAAGAAATGACAACAATGCTTAGGGCACTGCTTAGAGCAGGCCGGGACAAAGGAACTTTAATAAGTTGCAACTACAGGAATTCTCAGCACACAGCTTTCTTCTTGAGGAACCAAATTAAAGCATTTCAAGCAGCACTAAGAAAACATCACCATGAAACTGAACTCTATTTAGCTTCCTTTCTGCAATGGAAAACTCAGGATAGACATAACATGCATGTAGGAAAGATTTCACAAACAATGAATTCTGCATTCAACTTTAGCAGCTTTAAAATGGATGTGAGTGTCAGCAGGCGAAGGCCTAGTTATGCTAACTTAAAGCCAAGTTACTATAATTGTGACCTACTGATGTAACCTAAACCCAATGAAATGAACATTATTTCTTATTATTAGAAGTGCTGTAACACATCATTAAAAAAAAATCTTCATTAATCTTTCAACAAATTCAAGAAATTATTTCCTTATGGATATTGTGGTTTTTCTTTAAACAAGCCAACTCGTTTCACCCTTTGGCTGTGAGCCCTAAACGTTTTCAAGGCTATAAGTCACACATGAGACAATTTAAACACAAAGAAGGTGAAATGAAAGATAATACAATAGAACTGTAGGTATGAATACTATTCCAATATTAGCAGCACACCCCACCTTATTGAATACTGAAAACCGTACGGTGTCGGTGTGTAAGTACACAACTAACAAAAAACTAAGATGAAATTAAGTGAGCATGGTTGAAGTGCTCAATATATGTAGTAGGTCACCTATTCTATTGTGGAGATTGTTGCACATAAAATACATAATTAAGAGGATATGTGTATTGCAGCTGCCAACGGACACATGATTTGTGATGCTAGCACTACATGTGAGGATGAACTCAGGGTCTAATTTAGTTAGGTAGCCTCAAAGTTACCTTAAAGATCTCTAAGCTGTTTTTAGCTCTTAAGGGAAATGAAAAGAAAAATAAATCTGACAATGTCAGAGAAAGAGTAGTACAGTTCAAGTTACTTCAGTGAATTCCATCAAGCTTATTGCATGAGAAGAGATTTGCAAAGCTGCCACATGGGTGTCTGCACAATGTTTTTAAGCTGCTCTTATATATACATGGATTAGAGCTACATAAAACTTGGCAAGGCAGCCCTTCTATTGTTTTTTTTTAATAAATCTTATATTGCAGCCCAATTCCTCACAAGTTTCTGAATAACTGTTCAGGGGTGCCATTAAACAGGAGGTTTAAATGGTGCCATCCCAGTCCTGGACCCTTGGAAGTGGGCTTAAGGTGCTCGGTGAGCCTTTGTGGATCCAGCAGAACCACTACATCTTCTCTGTTTCATGACGAAAACCCAAGCGAACCGCTGCATGGCCGATGATGTGTGGATTGGACCTGTCGCAAAGACTCTCATCGCCTTCCCAACCCCATCAGAAACCGCCACTGTGCGAGCATTCTCGATGCAGGCCCTTGCATTCCTCATCAACGGCAGCATCGACAACAACTCTGGACTCTGTATCACAGCTCCTCTGAACCGATTTGGGATTGCAAGCTCAGTCAACGTGATCCTTGATGACAATGTAGGCCCTCGCATTGCTGCTGCGCCGCAACTTGGAACCGACGCATCGCTTTGCTTGTGACACGCATTTTCGACGTGAATCCTCGCAACGCTCTGCAAACCAGGATTCAAGGTACTCTGTTCATCCGGCCTGCACTCCATTGTGATCAGCCTGAACTTGTGACTTCGTCCTGGTCCAGCGCTATCAGATAATCCAATCTTTGTGTTTTTTTGGCACTATTTTCACCTAAATCTTTTTAATTGTTTATCTCCGGTTCTGCTGATAGGATTTTTGTCATTTTAGCCTTGTTTTATTCATTAAAATTGGAGTGGGATGTTTTTGTGTGGTCTTTCCACATTATTACTGGTTGAAGTGCTGCACAAATACACATTGCCTCTAGGTTAAGCCTGTCTGCTGTGTGCCAAGCTACCAGAGGGTTGAGCACAGGTTAATTTAGGATTGGCTTGTGCCTCACGCTGACAAGGATTGTGGTTGCTGCTTGATCAGGGCTGACACCCCACTCAACCAACAACTGAGTTGTACGGAATACACACGGAAGCAATTGCTTTAAAACAGAGGTCTATTGTTAGTCTTGATTGAGTCAGGTAGCACGTGAACTGTTAGTATTTTCTCTAGCTTAGGGTTTACATGTTCAAAAGCAGTTAATGCAATGACTTTCATCACAGGGTATATTGTGTACTGGTCTACCATGACATGACCAGCAGTTGTTGCCGCCTAATGGCCCACTTCGATGACCGGAATGGAAGTTATGTCGCCGAAAAGCCTTATCTTCGATGTCGAAGGTAGTTTCTTGAAGTTTGTGGAAATTTTGCGCTTCGAAGTTGCTGGAAAAGTTTTTCTAGCCAGAGCGGAGAAACTTTCATCCGAACCCAGTGCGGAAAAAAACAATCTAAGGATGGAGCCGATGCCCATGCGCATTATTGTCCAAGGGAGGAGTCACCTATATCGTGACTACAAAGACTTTTCCAAGAAGACAACAACCTGCAATCATCCGAGCCCAACACCAGGTGGCGATCTAATGCATAGTGTACGATCTGCAGCTCATATGCCAAGAACAGATGCATACTGGTAAGTAGCATTTTCCTTCACCATTTGGCCTACAATGGTTGTTATCTTCCGCCCTCAGCGCCATAATGAGCAAGTGACCTCCAGCATAGACATAATCAGGTCCGCCAACAGCCTTTAAAGCATTTGCAATTTCGAGTACTGCTCCAAGACAGAGCCACCAGCCAAAGCTTTGAATGAGGGCCTCTTCACCTAGAATCTTCCAGGCCACACTGTCAGGACTGCTTCTCCAGATGAGAAGGCTCGGCCACCACACCGTTTGGCAGGCCGGGCCATGTAGCAATTCTCCACCCGGGGTCTCCCCCCTTCTCGCCACACCACAGTGAGCTGGGGCCCCTGGGCACAGACACAGTCATGGCTCTCTCACCCAGCGTGACGTGGGCAATCCACGCGGCTCTCCACCCCAAACTAGAGCCACTTGCTGGATTCTCACAGGACAGAGGGGACAACCCCTGCTTTGTCAGTCACCACCGGGTTGTCCATCTAGACCCTTAGACTGCGGTCAGGGTCCCCAGCAGCAGGATGAGTCAGTAGGAGGTGGAAAGAGCGTGATCACAGTGCTCCAATCATCTTGGACACACCCCCTTTCAGTTCATTGCATTGTCTGCAATTGCCCTTTGCCTTGTTAATGAAGCAAGTGTGTTTAAAAAAACTCATAGGGTGTCTAAACATGTGTCAGTAATTCAAGCTTTTCAACAAAACATAAGTTAATTATTTAGGACACAGGATTATAAGTGAAGGAATTTATCCTAGAGAAGATAAAATACGTAGCTTCTCCCACTGATGACAATATGTTGAGAGCATTCACTGGGTTACATTACTATTATTCTGGAATTATTGATGGCTATGCCACTCTCTTGGAAGCTTTGAATTATATGTTGAAAAAGAAAGTAAAATGTGAGTGGACTGAAAAGGAACAAACGTATTTGAAAATATTAAAGGACTATTAGTGACAGTGTCTGCACTCAAAACATATCAATCAGGAACTTAATGCATTATTACTGTAGATGAACGTGTAATAAGGTTGGGTGCCGTTTTATGTCAACACATTGATAATGCAGAAAATACTATTGCATTTGCATCCAGAATGCTGAAAGAGGAAGAAAAACAAGTATAGTACCATAGAACGAGAAGCACTTGTTGGTGCATGGGCAATAGATAAGCTTAAAGCACAACATGTATACTAGGTACAGATCATTAACCATTAGCTTATTTAGTGGTTGAGAAGTATATGTAATGCATCCCCAAGATTAGTACACATTTTGTCTAAACTTCAAGAATATAATTTTGAAATAAGGTATACTGCTGGAGGAGTGAATGTTAGAGCATATTATTTGTCTAGACCAGATGATAATATTATGGAGGAGGAATGTATGGTTGAGGCAGTGGACTTTGAAGAGGATTGTGAAAAGGTAATAAATGAAAGACAGTGGAGAGGTACATTTGAGAAGGATGAAGTATTACGGATGGTGGTGAAGTCTTTACAAACCTGGATAGCCTAGAGAACGTGTTCTCAAAGGTAAAATGCATAGCTATAGCCTATTGCTCCTGAAATATATATGAAATCGAATGCGTTGCTTAGGAATGGAATTTGTTTTCCACCAGGTGATTTATGAGAAAGACTTTTTGCCTTGGTTCATGTTGAGCATATGGGTTGGACAGCCAAAAAGAATATATTAAGAAAATCCTTTTGGTGACCAGGAATAGATAGGCAAGTTGAGAAATTTGTGAATAATTGTACAGTGCTTCTTTTCTAATAAGTATTGGAAAATGAAGGATACCCCTTTGAGTCCCGTTCAATTTCCAGAGAAAGTATGGGATAAGGATGCATCACATATTGAAGGTCAACTTAATGACACGAATATTGACATAAGATTGTTAATAGCTATCATAGACTATTATTTAAAATGGGTGTACTGCCTAAAGAAATTATAACAGATAATGGTAGTCAATTAGTTCCAGAAAATATGGCTGTATTTTTTTGGGAGAGTGGGATTTTCAGCATTTTACTACAGCTTTGTATAGCCCTGAAACTAATAGTGCTGTGGAGTGAGTCAATGGCACACTTACGCAAGGCATTCTAACAGCTACAATATGTGGTTTAGATGTCTTTTTCGAGGAAGAAATTGTGCGATACCTTTGAAGTTGTTGTGGGGTAGAGAGATTCGATCATTATGGTTACCAGCTTTGACGGATGAAAAGTTCTCACATTTATAAGAGCAACATGTAGTAAATGAGCATACAGTGAGAAGAGTGTATGGCAAACAACAGAAAATGAAATCATATTTTGATATGAAACATAATTTAGGACATAAAGAGGTGAAAAATGTATTTTATGTTATGTAAAGGAACATGGGCGGTCATGCACACGAGTCTGAGTTTACATTTAATGAACCTTTTGTCACGGACAAAGAGGGACTGAGTTCCGTGAGATTGTGTGATGGTAGATGCTGATCTATTCGCAACTTAGAGATCTTGAGTGATTCACAGCGCAAATCTATGAAACTGAGGGCGAGACCAACAAATGAAAAAACTCCTTTTGATTTTCTTTCTCATGTGTTTGTTGATGAGTTAAGTGGAGTTAAGCACAGTAATGAGTCAACTAGCATGGGGAATGATATGGTTCAAATTTATGAAGGTAATTTGAGATTCACCAATGATCCTTGTGAACAAGTTTGGATGAGTCCTCTTTATCTCTTATTCACATCAACATCAATGATGTTAGACCAGAGGTCAATGATGTTAGATCATAACTTCTGGTCAGTGATGACCAGAAGTAGTTGATTTAGCTGACCTTCAGAATTCTTCCGGGATTATAACATTTAAAAGTTTTGTTATCTTTATTTGAGTTTTTTGTTTTCTACAGTCATTTTAATGTGTTTGTTGTAAAGGAGGATATGTTGTATTCTTAGGCTTTTGTTCATTTTGTAAAGGTTTTGAATGTACTTAATTATGTAACTTGACCCTCTCTCTAGCATTCTAAAATGTTATGTCATGTAATTTGAACATTCTTAAGTCTGTAGATGAATGTTGGGGATAGACCCTTGCTGGTGGAAGTCGGGTGATAGCAGACAGATCTGTGTATTCCTGTAAACTCTTAACATACTATCTGCTTTTGAGGTGAACTTATTCTCTACATGTTCTCTATGTGATCACAGAGTGTACAAAAGCTGAGATCAAACCATCGAGCTGTGGTTTTGGAAAGGCTGGTTTCCAGTGGTTTTCAATGTTACTCTGTGGCATTCACCCTGCTCCATATAAAAATGTCTCGTAAAACACAGACATTGATCCACCTCTGTTATGTGGGCCTGTTCACAAGCTGCTTTTATCAGTCTAAGCACCAAGGCGCTGCCATCCTTGCCTGGGCATGAGGTGCGATGAGTCATGGGGAGGAATCTGCTCACCCCAGTGGCACATTCCTGCAGGCATATTACATTTCTGCTTGGCACAGTGGCGCTGCTGAAATCATGAGACTGGAATACTGAGGGGCAAACAGAGTGCCCAGTTCTTCAACAAACAATCACCCTGCGAGGTAACTCCACACTCCATAAGGGCTTCACAGGCGGTAATCGGACCCTTTGATGACCTGTATAAACCATGAAGCAGTGCCCGTCGATATGTGCGTCACTGTTTCTCTACTCAAAATTATGTGCAGTTAATACTTTCTTTAAACAATATTTGCGTACATATACTTCTTTTACAGTTTCTACCTAGATAATACTTATTTGCAGGGCATAAGTCCTAAATAAAGAAGTGGGGGGACTAAACAAACTAGGCAGTATGCAACTGACATGGCTTGTGACATCACAGCGCTTGGCATCACAGCACGTGACATCGCACATTGCATCACAGGTAGTGGCATCACAACCCATGACCTCACAACCCATGACCTCACAAGAGGTGACGTCACAAGAAGTTACATCACATCTTAAAACCTCACACGTGTTTAGTAGGTGTATCATGAGTACATTTGAGCGCACTACAATATTTACCAAATTATATTTTGCATCTAGATTGTGCCAAAAAAGTGATTCAACCCTGACACAAATTCTGGGCCTCAACTTATAGATGTATTTTTTAAAACTCTGCTACAAAGAAATTGACAACAAGGAGAAACGTGGCAGTATATCTGTTCTGCTTAATTGGTTCCAAAGTCTTCATTCAAAAATATCTTTTGGGGTTAAGGTCCCTGCTGCAGAGATCTTTGTGTGCCCAGTAAATCTCGGGGAATAATAATAATAATGGTAAGAAAGCTCTGCAAATTAACGTATTTGCTGTAGAGATCTGTCTTTTGCCTAGTCCCAGTTTTGAATCAAAGTAGCATAGAGGGTTAATATGTCTCCTGCAAAGCACATCATATAACACACAGATGACAGATTTTTATTTGGGTAGATGGTAAGTGGTTAATTGCTTTAAACACAAAGATCCTTTTTTTACTTGAGTCCGGTTGCTCCCCCACGCCACAGCTGAACCACACACTGGTATCGTCTGCATTCTGCATTCCTTTTCAGTAACGCTGCATTGTCCTTTATTTACTTAACCGCTAGCGCTGCACTGTCGCCTCATAGCGCCGAACTGTACTCGCTGATTAGCGCTGCACTGTCGCTTTAATTATTTATTTGTGCCGCACTGTCGCCCTATTTAGTTAATTGCAGCGCGTCGTCTCTGAGGCTGCTTCTCAAACTTTCCTGCTGATTTTGTGCGTTTTCACGCTGTGCATTTGCTGCCCCTGGCCTTTGACCCTCCATTTTGTGTTTAGGTTTATTTCCCCTGGTCCGCCCCTCCTCCCGCCACCGCCTCCTCCCAGCTGCTGCCCCTCCCACGCTCCGCCCCCTCCACCATCCATTTATGGCCAATGCCTCCACGCGCAGCGTCCACGCGCTACGGCCACGCCGAAGGTGCGCCAAAGGTAAGCCCGTCTACGCCCGTCCGCGCCTGGACCGCGCCCAGCGCCAGACCCCCTGCCCCTCGCGCTACCCAGCCCTCCCGCTTTACCTACGATGCCGCCACCCTCCTAGCCCTTAACCCCGGTCGCGCCCCCAACTGCGTCCAAGCTGCTCCTGGACGCACCCATGGACCTTTCTCCTGCTACTCCTGCAAATTCAGCGGCACCGACAACATCTCCGCTAAGACCACACCACAGATTCACGACCCCAACCACCTACAATGCATCCTTCTCAACACCCGATCAGTCCACAGGCACGCCATCGACCTATGGAACCTACTAGACACCATCTCTCCGGACATCGCCTTCCTTACGGAAACATGGATGAATGCTTCCTCAGCACCAGACATCACCATTGCCATCCCTGATGAATATAAGATCACACGCAAGGACCGCACCAGCCACACAGGAGGAGGAATCGCTATAGTCCATAAGAAATCTATCCGCATCTCAACCAGCTCTGACGCCAACCTCGCCAATTCCGAACACCTTCACTTCCAGGTCCACATCGACCCCAAGACCACACTCAGAGGCACCCTCCTTTACAGGCCACCAGGACCCCGCGCAAAATTCAGTGAAGACATCACGGACTTCATCACTCCACACGCGCTCCCCTCCAAAGAATACATCCTTCTGGGAGACCTCAACTTTCACTTCGATAAGATCAACGACCGCAACACCGCCACCCTCGTGGACAACCTCACCAACCTCGGACTTAAACAACTGGTCACTTCCCCGACCCACATCGCAGGTCACACACTCGACCCCATCTTCACCTCCAGCAACCATGTCTCCTTCAGCCACACTACGGACCTCATCTGGACTGACCACAGATGCGTTCACTTCACCTACAACAAACCAAAACCCAGCATCCACCTCCAACCTACCTTGAAAAGGAACTGGAACAAAATCACCACGGACCAAATCTCCGCATCGCTCCTTCAACACACCCCAGCCCCCTCCTCCAACGCTAACGAAGCCGCCGCTAATCTCACCCTATGGTTATCCAACACCGCTGACACCTTAGCACCTCTGAAAAAACATCAAAACAAACCTGGCAGCAAGAAGGCCTCATGGTTCAACGATGATCTCAAGAAGTCCAAGAAACTCTGCCGCTCCCTTGAAAAGGCCTGGAAAAAAGACCCAACCACCAGCACCAAGGACGCCTTCAAAAACGCCACCCGCACTCACCACCAACTAATCCGAAAAGCCAAGAAAGCAGCATTCAAGGATCGACTCGACAACAACGCTCACAACAGCAAGGAACTTTTCAACATCGTCAAGGAATTTTCCAATCCCTCGGCCAACTCCAACGACATCACCCCCTCTCAAACCCTCTGCGACTCCCTAGCCTCTTTTTTCCACAACAAGATTGCAGACATCCACAACAGCTTTGACAACCAACCCGGAAACCAACCCACCCTACCGTCTGCTGTCCATCCTCCCCCCGTGAACACCCTTAACGACTGGAAGCCAATCCCCACTGAGGACACCATCCGCCTGATGAACTCCATCCACTCAGGATCCCCCACAGACCCATGCCCTCACCACATCTTCAACAAAGCAGACTCCGTCATAGCACCGCACCTCCGAGACGTCATCAACTGCTCCTTCAACTCCGCTACCTTCCCTGAAGACTGGAAACACGCTGAACTCACCGCCCTTCTGAAAAAACCAACAGCGGACCCCACCGAACTCAAAAATTACCGCCCCATCTAGCTTCTTCCATTCCCGGCCAAAGTCATCGAGAAAGCCGTCAACAACCAGCTCGCCGCCTTCCTCGAAGCCAACAAATCCCTCGACCCCTCACAATCTGGCTTCCGAGCAAAACATAGTACCGAGACCGCCCTCATCGCAGCAACAGATGACATTCGAACTCTACTGGACAATGGAGACACAGTCGCCCTCATCCTCCTCGACCTCTCTGCAGCATTCGATACAGTCTGCCACAGCACCCTTCTACAACGCCTCAATAACATCGGAATCCAAGGAAAAGCACTGGAATGGATCACCTCGTTCCTCACCGGTAGAACCCAGAGAGTCCGCCTCCCACCATTCAAATCAGAGGCCACTGAAGTCATCTGCGGCGTACCTCAAGGATCCTCACTCAGTCCCACCCTCTTCAACGTATACATGAGCCCCCTCGCGGCCATCGCACGCCAACACAACCTCAACATCATCTCTTATGCGGACGACACTCAACTGATCCTTTCACTCACCAATGACCCCGGCGCCGCCAAAGCTAACCTGCACGAAGGAATGAAAGAAGTCGCCGAATGGATGAAACAAAGCCGTCTGAAACTGAACTCAGACAAAACAGAAGTCCTCATCCTAGGCACATCCCCCTCTGCTTGGGACGACTCCTGGTGGCCGGAAGCCCTCGGAAAAGCACCCATCCCGACAGACCACACACGGAACCTTGGCGTCATTCTGGACTCTTCACTCTCAATGAACAAACAAGTCAACGCCGTATCCTCTTCCTGCTTCAACATTCTTCGCATGCTCAGAAAAACATTTCGCTGGATCCCCTCCGAAACTAGGAAAACAGTCACCCACGCCCTGGTCACGAGCCGACTGGACTACGGAAACACCCTCTACGCAGGTACCGCCACCAAACTCCAGAAGAAACTCCAACGAATCCAAAACGCCTCAGCCAGGCTCATACTAGACATCCCACGCAACGAACACATCTCTGGCCACCTTAAAGACCTCCACTGGCTACCCGTCAATAAGAGGATCACTTTCCAACTGCTCACCCACGCACACAAATCACTTTACGACATCGGACCAGACTGCCTCAACTCTCGACTGTCCTTCTACACCCCCTCCCGCCAACTACGCTCTTCCGACCAAGCCCTCGCCACTATACCTCGCATCAACAAGACCACCATGGGAGGCAGATCCTTTTCTTACCTGGCTGCTAAAACATGGAACTCACTCCCCGCTTACCTCCGCCTCACCCAGAACCACCTAGCGTTCAGAAAGCAGCTTAAAACGTGGATATTTGACAAATAATCCTCCTCCTCCTCCTAAGCGCCTTGAAACCCTCTGGGTATGTAGTGCGCTATACAAATTTTATGACTTGACTTGACTTGACTTGACAGTGAGCTGTGAAGGTCTCTTACGCCTTGTAACCCTCGCTGTCTTATGTAACACATCCTTTACATGGATTTAATAACATATGATTAATTGTCAATCTTTAATGTGTACATGTGATGTAAAGCACCCTGACACCTGCATTGCATTGGGGTGAGTAACGCTATAAAAGAAATAAAACCTATTTGTGGTATTTACATTTTTATTTCTGTAAATACTGAGACTGACCAACACATCTGACATTCTTACAGTGCATGCATATCTCCTATATACAGAAACTGGAAAATGTCAAAGGCTTGCCTCTCTTAAGTACCTGCACTGTGATAACAAGCTGTGTGCCTTTGTTTCCCCTCAATTCCATTTGCATAGGTTTGAGGCTCCAGATAGCTAAGCTGCCAGCCATGATGCTCAAGCAAAATGAGGCCTTATGGCCCCTTAAATTTGACCTATGTTTTGCACCCAGCTGGCATTGAAAATAACAAAGCCCCCTCCCCTGCAGGTGGTTTCTGGGACGAAATCAGACAATGCGCAGGCACTGTGTCCGGTGTCTGAAAATTACACAGGGACGAGTTCAGCATATTTCTGTGGGGCCCATCTTTTTACCAGGTTGGATGGCGTCCACCCTGTGAAAATAGTGTGTGGGCACCCTCTACCCGTGTGTATCCTCGATTTGTACCCTGCTTTCTACCACCTGAACTGTTTACTCTTAGACCATTGTTTTGTAGCTGCTTTTGCATAAATGCTAATATTTTAGCCCCTTCGCTGCGGGGCTAATTCCCCCGCGGTGCGGGGGGGAGGAAAGCCGCGCGCGGCGCCGCGTTGCTCGTGACGAGCTCAGCTCGTCATGACTCCGCTCACTCAATGGAACGCCCCGCACACGAGGGGAATTAGCCCCGCGTGGGCGTTCCACGGCCGTTATGACGAGCTCAGCTCGTCATGAGCGTCAAAGAGGTTAAAAGAAGAAAGTGAGAGATTAAAAAAATAGTAATTGGGAGAATGTATTTCCTCCATTGACTTCAATTGAAGAAGAGGCAACGTAATGCGAGAGACAAACAAAATAAAGCTGTTTTTTCTTAAGAAAATTGGGAGTCTCCTGCCTGAATCGGTTCTATTGGCATTCATGCTTTTGTATAGCGTGGAATACCCCAAGGATGCGCTTGCGCACTCTGATGCAGGAACTGTTGGTATATTGTAAGCGTCATCTGTAAGTCAGAAAGAAATGCATAATATATGGAAAAGCAGCTGTCCGATCACCGGACACTGAACCTCTTTTAATCTGAGGGACTGTTGTACTGCATACTCACTGTAACACGCAGGCAGAAGGATAGCCCTGCTATGGCAGGTGTGAGCAGTGCTTAATTTGTAAAATAATAAGCTGCAGCCTGCATCACCCATCGCCCCAGTCATCGCTGCCAAAATAACTACTATCCATCATTCTCACCTGCAAGTTTGATAGTACAGGTTATTCAAGGTCCCCAAAGCTAAAGGAATAGCTAGGAGGTAGGTATTAGTAATTTGTTAGGTATATTGTATTCATAAACAACCGCTGTTCTGCTCATCTCTACATTAGATGAGGAGCGCCACCATGTAGCAGACTGGCATAAGTGCAGTGTTGACAATGAAGTGGCGGTGCCGATGCTAAGCAGTGGAAAACACCAGCTTAAATTAAGCACTGGGTGTGAGTTGGTATTTTTATAGTAAGTGGTGGTTGCCACGAAAATACTGGAATATTTCATGAATGTCCTTTTAGATTCTCAGACACTATGACACCTTAGCAAATGCACGTGAAAACTGTATTTTAGCTATAACATTTACTACCTTCCCCATTTTTCAAAACATATTCCGGGGGGGGGGGGTCCCCCTCACATATATCCGAGAGGAAGTCAAGCTTGGTTGCTCCTTGCAAGTAGTAAAGTATTACGGACCACCACTTTCAAAGATTACTAGTTGCCTTTGTGAATAAAGGCTCCTTCAATGTCAGGGCGGCTCTTACAAGATATTTCAGGGCAATGTAACATCACTACACTGGCTGTCATGGAATGCCTATGTAGAGAAACAAACCTAGGACGTCAACTGAGTAAATGACCAATTATACCTTAATCAGTAGTGTAAAGAAATGACAAAAAATAAACTGTATACATATATATATTTAATTAGTATAAATAAAAATCATATAGTAACATAGACTATATGATGAGCTAAAAATATAGATCATAAAAATGTAAATACACAGACTTCAAATTCATGTGGTTCCTATAAATCATACAAATATATCACAAGGCACAACCTAATCACAATATTAGATTACACAAGGAATTTGAAATCAGTAATCATAAAACACTCGACGCGCGTTTCGGCTGAAAACCGCCTTCTTCAGGAGTCTCTGCTGATATTCTAAAAGAAAATATACAAAAAAGAGAATACATATAAAGATGGAGTTTTGTTAGTTTAGTTTAACATACATCATTTTCAAATAGCACCTATGAGTTCTCAAATGGCATATGTATCAATATAAACAAAAAATTCATCTTATATTTAAAAACAGTGTCATTCTCTACAGACTACCAACAAAGGACATTAAATTTGGTCATTTCTTGTCATATGATTGACAGATATTCATAAATCCATTGTACAGTACTTAATCATACAAACAACTTTTCTGTATAGAGGTAATACTCCCTTTGGATATGGGTTACAGAACCTATAGAACATTAAAAGTAGAGACACATGGTCTAATTTCTACGTGGACCATAGAAAACCCCTTTGATATCGATAGACACTTACATTGATACAATTCATGGAAGCTGAAACAACGTCTTCATACATGTGGGTAGTCAGAGCCACTTGATAGAGGCTAATGCCTGGTAAAAAATAATAATATAAAAATAACTAAAGGGGAGAGAGGAATAGATAGCTGAGGTAATTAAAAAGAACATAAATGGTTCATATTGAACACTCAGCGCCATATAGATGCAGCAGTTGACCCGTTATTCGCTATCCTTCTATCTAGGTGGTGATGTCTAACAAGAGAGAGAAAACCATTTAATTATAGGGAACGTAGAGAAATGCTACCCTTCTTCGTGTCATCCCCTGTTGGGAGGATCCGTTCCTTCAGATGACACATTGTCAATACTGTAGTCAGACAAGGAACAATTGGAATCAGTAAATGATCTTATAAGTCAGCCGAAAAATCCTATCAGACATAACTGATGTTTTACCGTGTGGATACTACTCGTGTCTAACAGACGCCTAACTGCAGGGTGGGGATAAGTAATATATATAAAAATACCATCTGTGGTTGGCGAGAGTACCTGGAATAGCAACACATCGTTTTTTTATATCCAAAAAAACAGTATTCACGAACAGCACCAGGAAAGATAAAACCAAGGCTGACGGACGATTCTAAACACCATATGGCTAAAAATAAAGGAATGCTAAAAAACAGAAAACAGAAGATGGACATTAGGGGATGATGTTGGGCATTTAACCTTGCTTTAGTGAAATAAACTTATTACAGCTAAATAAAACGTAGCAAATAGAAAGTGAAGAGTACCTTAAGGGTTCTGGTGAAGGCGTATAGGTTATTAAACAGGATATGTTAAAGTCCACAGAAGGCCAATCAATACGTGGCTATAGATAAAAGACACAAAAATATAAAGAAATAACCCTTGCTCAAAAGAAAGGTGGTGATTAGATTTGTGAACTAAACATTATTGAATCGTTCCTGGCATCACGTTTTAGAAATGTAACAACAAGGACATATACCTCGTCCGTTCATTAGTATTCGTGGATGGTCTTTCTTAATCCATATTTAGCCGAAGCAAGAGATCCACAGTGGTGTCAAAATCGATAAAACTGTAGAAATAGAAAGTAATAGAAAAAGGATGTATGGATGCGTACATCGTTTAAAGGCAATTACTAAACAAGGGAATGTGAAGTGTAGAGAGAGCAGAGAGCGGAACGCGTGGGTCCGCTAGTCTCTCGGGGCTCAAGTTGTTCAAAACGGGACTTACCAAAATGTGAGGCCGGTAGTACGGACAGCAGGATGGTGCTGCTCCAAAGATCCCGGGACAACGTGCCTAGCGGATAAATGCGGTCGGGAACATCAGGTTCCACTGTTGCCGGCTGGTATTTAAAGCCCCGGTAGTGGCGCCAAAAAAGTTGTCTAATTAGGCAAACGAGGTAAAGGAAACAAATGACGGAATGCTACTTGATTAGTAAGCAAAATGATAAAAACAAATAACGGACTAGGGGCCACGTACTGTAGAGGCTACCTGTTCCAAAATGGCGCTATATGTTTTAAACAGCGCGAATATTTCGGGGATTGTTGTTGTTCACGAGCTATCTTAATGATCAAGATAGATGCGTGAAAATACCGTATGATTCTTAAAGAAATGGCTATTTACAACTAATGTGAAGACTTCAAAGTAGATATTGCCATACGATATAGGGGAGATATACTCATTCAAAGATGGCTATTCCAAATAGTACAAAATGCAGAAGTATGTGGTGTATTTAAATAATGCATCAAAGTGCATCATGCTGTTCCATATATCACCGAGATAAGATACCACTCAGAGAGATAAAGTATGTATATAATTACTCTGATGAACAAAGGAATGGTGAATATAAAAATAATTATTTATTTGAAATGGATAGATACAGTGATAAAAAATATATCTAATCGATACATGTATACACCAGAAAAGATATGCATCTATGACATCATAGATATAATGAATATATTATATGATCAGGTCAGTATCCCCGTACAGTTCAACAGGATACATATAGACGGACTATTAGTCTTATAATCAGCTTAAGGATAAAAGAGTCCTTAGTAGGGAGGATATGTAGATAGCTCAAACAAAGGTGACTATGTTACTAAAGCTATATCCATGAGGAGAGGAGCAGGTGTAAGCTGAGGGAAACTTAGAATAAACCGCTCCGACTGAAGGTGTACGTGTACGAAAAACACATGGATTGGTGGCAATGAAACATATATTTACATTAGAGCGTTTTCCCACGGGATTTCCGCATTAAGTCCTTTCTTAAAGGTTCCAAGGGCAAAAATCCAGAAGACTTCCCTTTTCCTTCTGACTTTATCTCCCCCTTTGTTGTCTGGGAGTCTAATCTTTTCAAGTATCCGCCATTTAAAATCATCTGGGCCATGTTGTTTTTCTGAAAAATGCTTCACTAAGGGCGCTAGGGTCTTGTTTGTACGGATCGCTGACCGATGTTCTGTGAGTCTAGTCTGTATGGGTCTAGAAGTTTCACCTACATAGCCCAACAGGCAAGGGCACATGATAAAATAAACAATTAGCCGTTTTGCAGTTCCACGTGTCGTTGGCATTAATATGGCAACCATTATGTTCAAAGGACTCACCTGTGATTAAATTTTTACAAGATTTACAGGATGAGCATCTAACAGTGCCTCTGACTGGAAAATTGTCTGAAATGGATCTTTGAACAAATTCTGAACACTTCTTGTTCGTATTGAAGCGAGAGTGCACAATCAGATCTTTGAGATTCTTGTTTCTTTTGTGAGCAAACATATGTTTATCCAATTTACAATTCGTTGGATTGGCGTTCAAAATATGCCAATTTGAGTTTATAATATGTCGAACCGTATTGTCAAGTGTGGAGTGTTTTGTAATACACACTAATTGTTTGTTCATCGTAGATGGCTTAGATCGGAGTAGTGAGTCTCTGTCGTAAAATCTTGCTCGCTTATATGAATCTCTAACTAACCTATGAGGGTAGCCTCTGTTCAGAAATGTATGCCGCATGATATCTGCTTGTGTGTCAAAGTCAGCTAAACTGGAACAGTTCCTTCTGACACGAAGGAACTGTGAGAAAGGTATACTCTCTCTTTGACACCGCGGGTGGAAACTTTTAAAATGGAGGAGAGTGTTCCTCGCTGTGGGTTTGACAAAAAGATCGACGACTAATTTATTATTGCTGTGTTTTATTATGATATCAAGAAATTCAAGCTGGTTGTTGTTGTATTGGGCTGTGAACTTAAGGTTCCTATCCACCAGGTTGATCCATTCTAAAAATTCACAGAGTGTTTGTTCCCCATTGGTCCAGATAAAAAAGATGTCGTCAATATATCTGGACCAATGGGAAATTGACTCGAAGAATGGTGCTATTTCATTGTAGATGGCTTTTGTTTCAAATGCTGCCATATAAATGTTCGCGATAGATGGGGCAACAGAAGCCCCCATACTAACGCCCTGAATTTGGCGATAGAGGTTGTTCCCAAATTCTACAATGTTCTCAGTGAGAACAATGTGTAGGAGATCTAATATGAGTTTTTTCGGGCAGTCAATGTTGAAGGTATCAATAAACCAATTTGTTGCAAGCATTGCCTCTTTTTGGGGGATGTTACTGTACAACGCTTCGATATCCATAATAACCAGAAGGTCGTTGTTTGGGTCAAAAGGTAGATTTTCTACTTTGGATATCATGGCGCCTGTATCCTTTATATAAGACGTTATGTCGATGGGTCACCTCAAAAAGTGAATAGGATAGAATAGAATGCTGATTCTTCCTTGCCATGGTTCAAACACTGACCATACATTCACTAACTTTGTCAGCGGTGAACGATCAGGTCACTGCATTTTCTTCCCATCTCTACTAAAGAGAGCAGAGGACCACAGTAACCCTGCTCAGACATTTGTTTAGGGCACTCTGGTATCAGGAGGTAGTCATGTTATATTAACTCGCACTTTGCAGTCTGATACCTGTAGTTCGGATTTTCAATTTATATATGGGATAAAAAAAAACCTACACATGTTATAAGGCAATTGCAAGTCACCTAAGAGTTTTGCAACCTTAACGAGCAACAAGGTGAAAGGTTGAGTTCCTTTATAAGGTCGTGGAATGCAGAGGTGACATGATTTGTCCTTATAATGTGCGGCAAGGGTTCTTTATTCCTTATAATACATGGTCACACCATCCCCATTCTCACAAAACCATTTAAATCCTTGGTGTGGTATTCTTTCATAAAAAGAGATATGATCCTTGCAAACATGAATAAAGAAATTAGAACCTATGGGGCAAAATTAAATACACCAAGATACTTTCTTTCCTATAATTACTTGAAGTGTGAAAAAATTAACACGTTGACATAAATATCTCCTTTCTGCTTATCACTGTTCATCTAGAAAAACAGCAGAACAAAATACCACATTTCCAGTGCCAGACTTGGAACCCAAAGCAGCCCTAGCAAATGTTGTCAGACCAGCCCCCATACAGTGCATAGTGAGTACAGAAAGCGAGCCTGACTACTACAAGGGAGGTTTGGGGGGGGGGGGGGGGTTCTGCACAAATTTAATTATATATTCAATCGTATCAGCTTGTAAAGCATAGTGAATGATGACCTTACAGTGCACCTGGATACACCAATCTTTGCTGAGGCCCTTCAATGAATCCCTCACTATCACCCTCCAGCAGAGCCCCTCCTCTCTTCATAGCCTCTCTCTCACATATGCCTCTCGTGCCAGTGTAGGATGTTAGAGCACTTTACATCACACACAAATATAAAGCCAATGGATCCTACTTGTGTGAATCAGTGTATCTAAAATGTTACATAAGATAAAGAAGACTCCAAGGTGTAGGATTCATGTCATCCATAATGGTGAGCATTTTTTTTGGGGCGCACTTTATCTGAAGAATAACAAACTCAGGATTCAGAACCTAACAGTAGTTAAGTTTGGCTTTACTAGTAAGAAATTATTTCTACCCAAATTCTTTTTAGCAATGTTGGGATAGTGAAAGAATCGGGGGTGGGGAGAAAACTTTGTAACCTGTACCACGTAGTTTGCATGCAGATTTTTTATGACACTTCATAGCTCACTCGGCTAGATTATGATTGTCACTTATGAACTGTACAGTAACAAAAGGGTCTCTGTGACAAAAGCATTAACCCACTAAGCTATGCACATAAAGTACTGTTCTGTGATCTGCATGGCACACATCTTTTGCAACAGGCATATTAACTGTCTGCGCTACCTTCAATGAGTCAAAACTGCCAGTAGACAAAACTCCAATCTCTCTCCAGTAGGTACATTAATCAATAGAGTTATCTTGACACATTTATTGTTGCCTCGAAACTACTGGATATACAAGGAGCTCTGCAGCAAGTGCTTTCAAAACTGCCTCACTGCTGCAAAAATGCCCCCCCAGTAACAAAACCGGCCAAGGTATGGCCAGTCCGGCAAAGCACATTTTGTTTCGTTTTTTAAAAGCGCAGCTTTGATTATGAATTATGCTCCGAGACCTTTCTTTTTCCTTGGCTGCTGGCTCTAGCAACTGGTATTGTGAGGTCCAACTCAACTGAAATAAGTCATTACATTTGAACAGTTAGTCAGAAGTTGTAATAAGGAAATTTTAGAGAAGGGCTTTTTACACAGGGATTGCAGGTACCCATGAATTATAAAATCTGGGCCGTCCTGGGAACAGAAAACGGCCATGGCAAACTGCTCTGCCGGCCCCCCTGGGAGGGGAGAGGGGGTGCAGCCGAGCTCTTTGCTAGGGCTGGTTTCGGCCAATTTTGTTACAAGGGCCCGATATTGCTGACCCCTGTTAACAAAAACAGCCCCTCATGGGCCAAAAACCGCCCTCCACCCTGAAGGCACACCGGGGAAATGCCCGGGGCCCGCTATGGCCAGTCCAGCCATGTAAAAAATTATTACAACTAGAGAAATTTAAAAATAGGACTTGATACCACACTGCTCAGTGCTAACAGGAAACATCAGAACCTGTGTTACATGCTGAGATCACGCTGCCTAACTAGAAACATCAGTGATCTCCCACGGCTTTCTGGCTGTGGGGCACCTAAGAACTCTAATCTACTTTTCTATTATGCAACTACACTGACAGGAAGAAATATTTGCTAAAAAAAAGCACTTGCTGAAACAGTTTTGCAACATGATATACTCTAATAAACAATCCTTACTCAACTGACTGATCTAAATTTTTATCGACCTCAGGAGGATAAAAACAAAGCTAACCACACCTATGCACAAACCCACGGAACTGCTTTATCTGTTAGTATGGGTTATGGAATACTGCAACCTACACTAATTTGTGTGTGCAAGTGCATATATAGATTCAAATCTTAATACGTTGTTTAATTGTGGGATTATTTACTGGTAATCTTCAGTACTCTCATTACCCCTCCTTGTCCCAGTGCAGTTGTCCCCAGCCTCCAGAAAGTAGTTTATCCGCGACACTGAGTGATGCTTGGAATAATGCAGGCATATGGTTGTGAGATGGTCCTTTATGGGGGCACATGTGGCGGCTTGGCCTAGTGAGGGATTGTGTCAACACTACATCTCAGGATTTAGGTAGGTCTGTAGGGGTGCCTGATTTGGAAGGGCTGGAGAGGTAATGCAGGCCCACTTATAAGCACTTTTATGGCAGTGCAAAGCAACAGACAAAAGAAACGGTATTGTTTAGCCACACCAGTTTGGAAAGCGTTTGCTTGATAACAATGTTACCAATCTTGCAATGTTTGAAGGGTGAGTAGGTGCTTCAAAACAGTGATAAACACTGGGTGATCATCCCAATTTAAGAAGATATCATGTTCTAAGTTTGCAGAGCCAATAAGCCCATGTCATCCCTGAATACCTATGCATGTAGAAATAATGAATGTGCTACCTACGTTAGAAATTTAGGGAAAAACAGGAAACAGGAGTGAGAGAAAGAAATACCGGACTGGCATGAGCATGACACAGGCCCCTGCAGACCCTGCAGCCCCTGTGGCACAGGAGGGGCACAACCCTCCACAAGCCGCCAATCCCTTCAAAGGGGCTCAATTCTTCTCAAGGCCAATGATTATCTGTATTATATTGGAGACTCAGGGGGCTCCCTTCACATTCTGCAGAGGGGCCCCATCATTTTACATTACGCCCTGCGAAATGGAGCTCACTCTTTTACACTGCAGTGTCTTTATCAAGGGATGACACCCCACTATCCTGATGTTAACCGTCTGAGAGAGATAAACAATAGGTAAGTAGGTTTTAAAAGTCGGTTGGTATAGCTGATGAAGTTCATTTGAGAAGATTGCATGTTTCTTCGTGGGTGGTGCTTTGACAAGCATAACTCCACCTGAAGTCCAGTTGACAGGTGCAGAAGGCTGCCAACAATACACCGGCTACAGTCAAGGAAGTAAGTAGCATAACATTCACACAAATACAGGATAGAAAGGAGAAGGAGGAGGCCTAAATCAAAACCGAGCGAACGGAGAGGAAATAAAAAAGCAGAAGAGAGGGACACATGTCTGGAGCGAACTAATGCAAATGCAAAAAAACAGTGCAACTAATGACTCATTGACAGGCCAAGTCTGTGGTCAATGTGCCTTCCTAAATATGGATCTGACAGAGAGAACCCACATCCAGGTTAATAGCAAGCTATATGGCACTTAACCGTGTAGTTTACTGAATATTTGTAGTTTACACCGCCCTATCTTCCGCTGTTTCCAACCCCGAATATCTTACATGTGGTCTTAATCCTGCCTTTATCCTGAATTCTGACAGCTCCCCTTAACTCCTAGAAGAATGCCCCCGCTGATAGGAAGTAATGCTAGGCCCTGGATTCAGGGGGTGATGTCTGTGAAAATTCTTTACTTCTACACAAGTTTGGGCACATGGAGAAACTCTGCAGCTTCCCATAACCTCTGACTCATTATACCCCTTTGAGTGCACTACATATTGTAACTGGCCTCAGTGAGTATGGAATTAGTGATCTCTACTTCATATCCATACTAAGGTGATCCATCTTTTAAGACTGGTGGAGGTTTCATACAGGGCACAAGCCCTAAAAAAGAAGTGTGGGGACGTTGTCACCGGAAGTGAGGTCATGACAGGAAGTGAGGTCACGAAAGGTGCAAGGGGCGGGAGCCGGGGTGATTGGCACATATGCCCTGGGCTGGGATACAGTGAGGGGGCTTGTAGAAGCAAGCAAAGGGGTGAGGGGGGGTCTGTGCAGGAGTCGACGAGGAGCTCCAACGAGGAGAGGGCGCTGTTCTGGGATACAGTGAGGGGGGCATGTACAAGCGAGCTATGGAATGGGGTGACAAGCTAAGAGGAGGAGCAGGCGGGGGGTCACGGGTTCCTTGCAGGGAGGCATCTACTGATGACACCATGCAGCGTCAGACTGAGCTGCATCTGTCTGACACCCCCTCCCCGCTCAAAAGCGAAGGTGAGCAGCGTGCAGTGAGCTCGGATCTCGCCCCAGAGAGGCCAAAAAGTGAAGTCCAGCTGTTTAGCAGGGGGGACGGCGTCCACCCGGTAAAATAAGTGGGGGTACGTTGTCCACCCAAGTGGTACCTCGACTCGAGTCCTGGTTTCATAGCTGTATCAGACACTGCAGTTTGACTCTAGATTGTTGAAATACCTGGTCAATGTGCAAATAAGAGGGTAGTGAGAGTTGAAGTTCTTACAATTCTTGATACCTTAACCCTTGATTCTTTATTCCTGATGCTTTAATTCCTCCCAAAAAGGAGGTGCAAATTGAATTCCTTTGTCTTTGATGATTTCTGGAAGGTCTTGGAAACGGAACCATGAACAATGAAAATGCCTGCTAATTCAATGGTGGTAGAAAGTTCTTGAAATTGGCAGAGTGATCTTTTTTAGTGAAGTAATTTATGACAACTAGCAGGGTAGTGCATCAATTTGACGGGGTTAACTCCACTAAAATGTCCATCAAGATCATGCTGTATGGTTGATTTTGAGTTGGGAGTGGTTTCAAAGCAACATGTGTTAGCGAGGCTTAACTTGTGTGCATACAAGACATTTCTCAATGTATTTCTTGGTGGGTGTTCTGATAGTGGACTACCAAACATTCCTACTGATTACTTCTAACATCTTCTTCTGCCTGGCATGACCTGTAACTGGTGAATCATGAAACCATTTAATAGTATGTATTGGGTTTGTCAGGAAGGAAGAAAAAATGCCTCACCATGGGTTAGTAATCAATTTCGGAGAAATATTTTACTCGTTTTTTTGGGATCCATTGCTGATTCAGAATTTATTGGTTAGTTCATTTCATTGCTTCCATGAAGTCTTTAGGTTGGGAAGAGGAAATTTCCAAATCCAAGTCATGCACTTTGGCATCCTACCTGCCCTGCCAGGGAGCTTCATTCTTGGTCATTAAATATCTTGCACATGGGCTGTCTCAGTGGAGGGGAGTATCGGAGCTTGGTGGTATGGTGCTAGCAGGCAGGCTACACTCATATGGTGGCAATTGGCATTTAGCTGAGGACTGCTCCGCCAATGCCCTCCTTGTCACTGGATGCTCAGCATGAGAGACACTTGGCCTTCTTGGAGATGTCTATTTCGGGTATATTTTCCTTCTTCCAGCAACACCTACAGAAAGTCCAGAAGGCAATGGGACTAGCTTGAGGACTTAGTCTCATTTCTAGATGGCGGTGGTCTCCATGGATTCCATACCTATATGCAATGCAAGATGGAGGTGTGAAATTCTGAGGTAGCTTCCTGTCTGCCCTCTATAAAAGAAGGAGCTTTTGAATACTTCCATGTGCCCCAACATATGAAGAAAGTGTTTTTCATCACGTTCTTCTCCTCTGGGTTTATATTTGCCCCAGGTCTTTTTTTCAGCTTGACAGACAATTCCAGAACGGGAAACAACCTTTACAACGCAACTTTTACACAGCACTACCATTACAACGAAACTTTTACAACGCAACATCCATTACAACGCATGCATTTACAACGCAACCATTACAACGCATGACACTACAACGCACACCACTACAACGCATGCCATTACAACACAGTCATTACAACGCATACCATTACAACGCATAGCATTACAACACATAGTACCCTTACACAATCCAACACTTCCCCTACTGTTGCACCCCCTGGAGTTAGAATAGTAATTTTTACCCCTACACTATCCAAAACTTACCCTACTGTTGCACCCCCTGGAGTTAGAATAGTAATTTTAACCCCTACACTATCCAACACTTACCTTACATGCAATGTAATGTTATGCGTTGTAATGGTATGCGTTGTAAAGGTAGTATGCGTTGTAGTGGAATGCGTTGTAAAGGTAGTTTCAAAGAATTTGTTGTAATGGCATGCGTTGTAATGGTATGCGTTGTAATGGATGTTAAAGTGTAAAAATTGCGTTGTAAAGATAGGCGTTGTAAAAGTATGCGTTGTAACGTCATACATCCTTCCAGAACTTAGTAAAGTTGAACCTTCATCAGCTTCAGATTTTGCTTCCACCTGAATCTTTTCCTCTTCAGAGTATCCTTCATTAACTTGTAGGTTTTTTGCAGCCTTGCTTTTCCTCCCTGAGACTCTTTCTGGAAGACATGCTTTGCCTGGTGATATACCTTACACTGGCTGTGTTGCTACTGGAAGGGGTTGCCCTTACGTCTGGCAAACAAAGTTAAAGAAAGGAAACCTGTCTCAGCACCAGAAGCTTGACAGCATGGAGTGGAATCTGTTACTTCTGAGTCTGCTGAGTCATCAAGAAAGGGCATCTGCATTCCCATGCCAATTACACGATCAGCATGTTATCCTGTAGTTACATTTGGAAAAGAATAATGTCCATCTAGCACATTTTACATTTGCACATTTCATAGATGTTAGCTAGATGACGCTTTTATGGTCAGTCTGCGCCATAACTTTAAGTGATGGTGCGAATGCACAAGGCTTCCTTGACTGAAAAAAAGCTCTTTGTCATAAATGAAATAGTTATTTACAGTGCTGGTCAAGGTTCATAAGTAAGTTACTGGTGCAGTTCATTGGTCTTGAAATCCTTTTGGGATAATTCAGCTCCAATTGCAGAAGAATACACATCGAAATGAAGCAGGTCATTGGGATGTCTCTGGCAGAAGGGAAGTGGACCTTGAAGTTTTGAAGGACTTGTTCTTGCTCACTTCACCAGAAGACAGACTCTTAGCTGTACAATGGGCAGTAGGAAGTCAGACAAGCTTTGAATGAACTGTTTGTAGAAATTGGTGTATTCTATGAACCTTTTCACCTCCTCCACAGACGATGGGGACGGCCATTCCAGCACTGCTTTTATTTTTGCCGGATGTATGCTAATGTCTTTTCCATAAATCTCAAACCCTAAAAAGGGTATTCTGGGTACTCAAATAGATATTGCTCCACTTTAGCATATAGAGAGTGCTTTCTAAGCCTTATGAGATCTTCTCATACTGGCCGTAGGTATTTTTCAATGGTGCTGGAGTAAATTAAAATGTCATCAAGATACATCACATGGACACATCTCATAAATCTCAAAGGAGGTCGTTTAAGAAGTGTTGGAAGGTGGCAAAACAACGCATTCAAAGTGGTCGTAACAGGTACTTTTAAAAATTGTTTTTTTTTTTATAGAGTTTTCTGAAAGACTTACACAACACTCTTCATTTCAAGGACAGTCCCAGCAGGGACAATGCAACACAACATTCTTCCAATCACATTTCCCAATAACACACAATTGAGCATTCTACATCACTGTAATATCATATGTAAAAGCAAGAGTTAAGTCAACGGCTGTCTTGGAGTAAGTCAGGGTGGTCTTGCAGGTATGCTGTAAGTGGTCCCCAAATATCTGATGGTGGAGAAGTGTGGCTCAGGTGTTAGAGGCGGCAGAACCAGAAGCTGAGATCGGCCCTGGACCAGGGTTCAATTCCCCGCCTCGGCGGGTCTTGGGCTAAAAAATTCCACGGACTCGATAATTCTCGCTCCGGTGCCTTCTCGACTGACGGGTTCACACTCTGCGTCTCTGGGCAATAGCTTGCTTAATCTCCACAACGGCCCCTCGCGGCAGGATGCCTGGCTTTCACCTTGTGGATACCCTGCCGGGGTTATCTCACAGGGGAATACCAGGACGGGTTCCCTAAGCAAGCGCTTAGATACCGACCTCGGTCAGTGATTTGCGCTATATAAATACATGTACATTTACATTTACATGGTTTAGATGCATTCGGCAGTTTCTCAGCATATAACAAAAAGTTGTCTCTGTAGTATTCAGCGTCTCGTATCCAGTTTGTCAGGATGGGTGTTTGCTTGCTGCCCCAGTGCATCGCCACCCTGCGTTTTGCCAAGAGCAACAGTATGGCAATTAATTTCTTTTTTATCGATTTCAGAGGTATATGCAATCCAAACAAACATAATTGTGGTGTGCAGACCAATGTACACGAGATCAATATACCCAAATGGTGTGTCACTTTTTCCCAATATTGTTTTATCTTGGCATAGTTCCACGCTAGATGTGCAAAGTCTGCCTGGGCAGCACCGCATCTCCTACAGCGCGCAGTGTCCCGTAGACTATATTTATGTAATTTGGCTGGAGTGTGATTGGCTTGGTGGATATACTTGTAATGAATGATGCGGAGGTTGCCAGTAGGTGTAAGGAGAGTAATAAGTGCACAACATGACTCCCAGTCGTCATCTGTCAGGGGGGTGTCTAAAAGTTTGTTCCAATTGTCATGGGCCTTATGTGTATGTGTCCCAATTTCAGCTTGAACCAGTTTGTAAAGTCTCGAGATTATATTAGTATGAGTAGGAGTTTTTATTAACGTCTGCAATGGCTGTAGCATTGGGGGCTCTGTTGGGAAAGTGGGGTATAGTTCTTTAATTGCCGCCCGTAGTCTGCGATAGATAAATCTAATTAGCAATGTTTGGTTGCTGATGTAAGACAGATCGTCTAATGTGATAAAGGTGCCTCTGGATATAGATCCCCCATTTTTGTGTTCTATTTGTTCTAGGATCCTTATGTTATTTACTTCTTGCGTGACGGACAGCGCGGGATGATGATACAGTGGCAGATTTGGGGCATACATCAGGGTTTTGCCCACCTTCTGACTAATGCTATGCCAGGCTTCTGATGTCGTCCGTATCGTGTTTATTTCTCGTGGCGTTAAGTGATTTAGAGTATGTGTAAGTACACTTAACAACGGTATGGGAGCTGCAACACCATCTTCCACTGCTAAATGTGGCAGATATCTCACTGGGTGGTACCAATAGTATGCATATTGTGCCTGGGCGCATAAATAATATAAGCGAATATCCGGGACTGTGAAACCTCCCGAGTCATATGGAAGTGACATGGTTTGGAGGCTTATACGGTCCTGTTTCCCAGCCCATATCAACCTGATGAAATTCGAGCATATCCGTTTAAAAATTGGAGCTGGTGGTTTTATTGGTATATCAATAAAAAGATATAGCAGTTTAGGCAACAGCACCATCTTGATTAGTTATACTCTATCAGCTAGTGACAAAGGCAATGTAATCCATCTGGATATTTGCATTTCTATGCGGTCTATTGTGGTTTGATAATTACATCTCAGTACTAATTCCGCATCTTGATGCACCCAAATACCGAGGTATTTAACTGTCTCTTCATGCCAGACAAGTGGAAATTCCATATGTGGTGCTTTAGTGTGTGCTGTTAGTGGTATGACAGCCGATTTGCTCCAGTTGATGTGTAGTCCCGAGATGCGCTCATACTTTATATACTCTGGCAGCAGTGGATAGAGTGTCTCTTCCGGGTCTCGGAGGTATAGAACCATATCATCCGCATACATTGATATGATGATAGGTCTCAGGCTGCACACCAGTGCTGCGTGTGCGTAGTTCTGCCGGATTTTACAGGCCAGCGGCTCCAGAGCGATGGCAAATAGTATTGGACAGCGGGCAGCCCTGTCTGGTACCACGCTGTATAACAATTGTGTTCGATATGTGCCTATTAACCTTGATACGGGCAGTGGGTTTGTTATATAATAGGCCAATCCAATTTACCATGGGTGGTAAGCCCATCAATTGTAGTATTGCAAACAGATAAGGCCATTCAACAGAGTTGAAGGCTTTCGCAGCATCGAGCAGCACCGCCACAGCCTGCAACTCTGGATTTAGCTGATGTAGCAGAGCAAAAATGGTGCGTAGGTTGTGCGCTGTCGATCGAGCCGGAATGAAGCCGGATTTGTCAGGCAGAATCATTGTGGGCATGAGCGGCTGCAGTCTTGTAGCCAGTATTGTGGCAAATATCTTGGTGTCAGTGTTTATCAGCGATAAAGGTCTATAAGATTCTGTCTTGGGGAGGAGCCAAGCTCGACAGCGTGATGGCCGCACGGTAGCTCGGCTCCGCCGGCCTCCCTGCCCAAACTCATTTATCCTGCCGCCCATCCTGCCCAAAAACGATAACATTTCATAGATGAAGGTCTGCTGATACTTACCACCCGTCCTGGTGGCTCCGGCGTTCAGTGGGTCCGCAGCGGCGTCCTCCCAGGAAGTGCGGCCTCCGGGGGGGTGGAGACCGGGGCCTTGCCTTCAGCGAGTAGCCGGCGAGACGGTGTCGGTGGCGGCCTCGGGTGGAGGATGGAGGCCGGCCGGAAGAGGCCGTTGTGCGAAAAAGCCGGAGGCAACTGAACGCGCCTGGGACTACCGTCCGGTGGTCCAGAGGTGAGGTGCGGCAAGTTGTGTGTGGGGGACACCGTGTTGGTGGCTCCCCCCCTTGTTGCCTTGCCCGGCCATTCCGAACTTCATCGCTCGGTGGCGGAAAGTGGCTCCAGCGGAGCGGTGGCGCCGGCGGGTCCCCATCTTTTGGTGGCCCTCATTCCTGCATCGAGGTTGCAGTTTGGATGCTTGAGGGGGATCCCGCGGGGGCCCTGCTTGTGAGCCCGCCCCAGGAGTTGGTTCCGAAAAGACGGCGCTGTACTCGCAAAATGGCGGCTGATGCCGTATGCTGTGGAACGCCCCGGGATGTCGATGCTGTGCCTCTGTACTGTGATGGGGCCTGCACTGGGGAGCGTGAACTCACGATTGGCGAAGTCCTACGAGCGCTGAAGATTTGGCAAGTGACCTTGTTCGGGATTCTTATGTGCAAGACAATGTGGTGACCGCCATTGCTCCTGGGCCGTCCCTCAGAGATGCGGATGGGCCCGAGGTGGTTGCTGTTTGTTTCCCACATTTTGGTGGGGGTAACAATGTCCTGGTTCGCATGCGGGAAGATTTGCTGGTGACCATTGACACTGATGTACATGACTGCCATAAACAGCTTTTGCATTACCGTCGGCGGAGGAGATCCCATGGATTGCTTCCATTGGCCGCTCAGCGGCTGCTCCACGGCCTTTTCTCTCCGCTTTGTTTTATGCCCGCTACTTCGACATACATCGTGGCGATAGCTAAGAAAGGACTGGGGTGTGAAGGACTGGGTTTTTCTAAGACCCAGCGGTGCCAGGGATAACACCTGAAACCTTCGTGGGTTACCTGTTCCGGCGTACAAATGACAGAGACACGGGACATTTCCTTCGGCGTCAAAGATTCGAGGTTTATTTACTGCAGGGAACACAGAAGTCACAAGAAGTACATAGCATGTATGTTCAAGGAGACTGCTTTGCATTGTATCTGTGGATCGCTCCTTTTATACAGTTTTCCGTCATAAGATAACATGGCAAACAAAAGGTTACAACCCGGTTCCCACAGTAAATTTCATAGGGGGTGGCTTTCATGTATTCAGGGCCCGGAACATAATTACAGTAGCATTGCCGGTTCCCAACTGTAAAAGTACATCTTCCCACCATTAGTGCATTCCGTTCGACTGTAAACGAATCAATGAAGAGTCAGAAACAGGTGCAGAGGAAGACAAGGATAGCGAACAGATTGAAAAGAGTGTAAAGGGGGTGGTATCAGGAACACGATTGCAGGGTTCAAAGGAGACGTGCCTAATGAATGCACAACTGAGACAATAGACTGGCACGGCAAGATGAGCCTCGAGCGGGGCCATCTGCCTTACAGTGTCATCCCCCTCATCATAAAGACACCCTCAAAGGAACACGTGTCTTCCGCAAGAGTTTGGGAATCCCAGGGTCACGAAGCGGACAGTGTCCGTTCGCTGGCTACTTGAGGGCAAGAAACAAAATGGATGCCGTATCTAAAATGGAACCCTAAACCCACGAAACAGACAAATGGTTTAGGCTAGCACAGCGAAAACACGTACACCCACTAAACTCGTTATTTGCGGTTCACAGATACCAGACTCGACCATATTCGGGCGAGTCGAAAACACCACTTACAATTGTCACGGAACCTCAGACGCCCCTTTTGCCCTCATGTAGGCAAGCACTAGTCGTAATCGGAATCGATCTCAATATTCATCAGGCCATCCAGATGTTGCTGCAACATCGTTCTATCCATCAATGCTTCCTTGCTAACAGGTGGCCGTCTTATACACGTTGTAGCACTGAGGCCACATAAGGTGGGACCACACTGCACACAAAGATAACATGTGAACAGGAATGCTACAACAACCCCAATGATCATCAGAATCTTCCAACCCCACGTCGACATCAGGCCCCAAAACCACCCTAGTAGCGTCCAATCCCCTACGTCCACGTGTATGGACTCGGAGATCTTATGCAACTTCGAGATGGCTTGATAGACAGTTGGAGCGTTGTCAGGAATGAAAATGCAACAACTCGAATGGATCACCTTACATACTCCACCTCTATCTGCAAGGACAACGTCTAAAACCATACGATTTTGTAACGTCATAAGCCTGTCAGCCTGAAACTCAGCTGTAATGTTGCCAAGGGCGCTTGCAGTGATATTAGCGGTCGATTCCACCACTCGAGTCAACTGTCTCAGGTTCCTACTATTGATCATAGGCCCCCAAAACGGCAAGAAACCCTTAAAGAAGTCTCCTGCTTCTTGACCGGCAGTGTCCTCTTCGCTAATCACACCTCTCACAACTCTAGTCTTGTGATAAACCGACCCAACAGTAAAGGTCGGCGGCAACAAATTCGCAATATAACATGTGCCTGAGAAGTCACGAGGCAACCATGTATATGCGGCAGTCAGAAGAACAGGGGAAGAGAGCATCGGTAAAACATACGTTTCGGTACAGGCACTCCTCCCGAGCTGAGCTCGCGGGCTTCGGCCAAGGCCTTTCAGACAGAAATTACCGAGATGGGGTACGATCCAGATCGGAGACGAGCTTTTAAGCTGCCGATCACCCACTGACATGCTGTACTCAGCCTCACTCAGATCTCTGTATGCTCGCACCTCTTCCTCTGGGATAAGCGTTGCGTCGAAGATATCCCTATCTAAATCGGCAATCGCTCTTGCCAAAGGCTTGTGGTACGGGCCAGGACCATGATATGCAGTGCGTGGCTCTCGATGGGGGTAGGAATCTAGTGCGCTGCGAAACATTGTTTGGAATGCTCGAGCTGAACCCTGGGAACTGTAAGGAAGAACCAAATACGGAATTCCCCTATCGGTGGTATGTGGCATTAACCCACACACCCAACAGTTGGTAGTGTTCATCACCAACTGATGCTGATGAAGGAGCTGAACGAAGGAATTGTTCATGAATTCCGCACGTCTGACCTGCTCGTGTTGGGGTAAGATGTGAAAAGAATGAGGAGAAACAGTGGAAGCAGGTTTTGGTTCAGAGGAAGGGGTAGGTGAAGCAGAAGGCAATAGTGATTGTATCGCATAATACACTCCACCCACCAGTAATGAGGAAACAGTTAGAAACAGTAGGAACACCTGAAACATAAAGCATTTGGTACGTACAACCCTATGCAGTTCGGATCTTTGCGCTTGAGTCTTCTCCACTTCCGACAACTTTGAGAATGCCATCCTCTAAAACCATCCGCAACGTTCTTGATGCACTTCGTTCTGTGTAGCAATGGTCAATCCCCAGGAGTTCCTAGGAATTGACGGCCTCCGACCTAGTGTCAGGACCTACTAAACAGAAGGAAGTACCCGCACGGCCCTACGGTCCACCCGGATGTAAGGTTCTTTTAATTAAACAATATATACAAAATCTCCTAGCTGTGGAAAAAAAACACACATGTGTGGAAAAGAATACAAACAGAAACCACGATTATTCAAAATGTTCAAGATGATAATGGGGTTAACGTGGATTTCAAAAAGGAAAAAAATCATTTATTTGTCTCTGGTATTGGATCGAAGAAAATATCTAGTTCTTCCGGGACGAGTCTGCTCTTCAAACAATTGATCGGATTGTGGAGCAGAGTCCTGTCGGTCAGATGATAGTTCAGATCTTGAATTCTCCAATGACAAAGGTTCAACGGTGTTATCTGGCTGCGCTGAAGTATCTCCCACAGGCTGAGCGTCACTGAACGGCACAAAGTTCGGCAAAGCTTCCGTTTCAGATGCGGCGATGCCAGTCCTCACCCACGAGTCCGCTGGTAAAGGTATCGGTACCTTTTTGGTGTGGGTGGCGTGTACCCAATGCTTGCGGCCCTCCAAACGAACAGCAGTTCTCGTGGCAAGGAGCATTTGGAAGGGTCCAATAAACCTCGGCTCGAGGTTTCGCTTTCGGCCAAAATTCCTGGTAACCACCCAGTCTCCGGGTTGGAGCTGGTGGCCTGGACCCTCCGTCTGCGCCGGCAGTGCTTCAAAGACCTGTTGATGAATTAACCTCAGTTTAGCAGTCAGATCATGAAGGTAATCAATTAGCATTGGATGTTCAAGATTTGTGAATGCACTGGGTCTAGGAACCCCCCAAATATTTGCAGGACGGCCGAACACAATCTCATATGGGCTAAGCCCTACTCGAGAGTGTACAGTCGCCCTAGTTTACAGAAGAGCCAGGGGCAAAGCGTCAGGCCACGAGAGACCAGTCGTAGCCTGAATCTTTGCGAGTTTTAGTTTTAGAGTACCGTTGTACCCCTCAACCAAACCTGCTGACTGAGGATGATTGGCGCTGTGGAATTTTTGTGTAATTCCAAGGCCCTTACACACACTCTTCATCACACTTCCCACAAACTCACTTCCGTTATCAGACCATACAATCCGTGGCATTCCATACCGAGGAAAGTATTCCTTCAGTAGGACTTTCGCTGTGGACAAGGCAGTATTGTCTTTGAGAGGGTAAGCTTCGATCCATCGGGAGAATGCACAAACCACAACTAAAACATATTTCAGCTTATTACATCGCTCCATATGGATGAAGTCCAACTGAATTATCTCAAAGGGACATGTAGGAGGAGCAAAGTGGCCAGGGGGTGTAGGAGTGCCCTTTCCAGGATTGTACATCATACATATCATGCAATTCTTAACCAATCTCTCAGCACACTTAGCGATACCATCATTCTTCCATACGGGGGACAACAACTTGCAAATACCTTTCGCGCTAATATGTGACAAACCGTGTGCCATGGTCACAACAGCTAGCACATATGCATCCGGCAACATCCATCTTTGATTCTCCGACAAATCAATCCAACATCCATTCGCATCCAATTTTCCTGTGCTCTCCTTCCACTTGGTCTTTTCAGTTTCGGTGGCCTCATTCTGAATCGCTTTCACACTTTCGACAGTATCCTCACACATACCAGTTTCTGCAGGCCACCTTACCGAACTCGTCACATACATTCTAGTTGTAAGATTTCTCGCAGTCTCCTTAGCAATCTCATCAGCAAACGCATTGCCACGACCAACATCATCCGTCACCTTACGGTGCGCACTACATTTAATAATCGCCACCTGCTTGGGCAATGTAAGTGCGTCTAAAAGATCATTCACAAGCTGTCCATGCTGGATCTTTGTACCATGCGATGTCATAAAACCTCTCTCTCGCCACAATCGTCCAAAGCTATGAGCGACGCCAAAAGCATACTGGCTGTCGGTAAACACATTCACCCGCTTCCCTTTCGACTAAACACACGCTCTCGTCAATGCAATTAATTCCGCCGCCTGGGCAGAATTCTGATTCAATCTCGCAGTTTCCACAACCGTACTCAACGTTACCACAGCATACGCAGTCGTCACATCACCATTCGGCAACTTAAAACACGAACCATCCACATACAAAGTACCATTCGGTTCTTCCAATGGAGTGTTTTTTAAGTCAACACGACCCTTCGTTTCTTCCTCAGTTCGCAAATAACAATCGTGTGGTGATACCTCGTCTGATTCCATATTGGTTGGCAACAAAGTCGCCGGGTTTAGGACATTGCAGCGCTTTATTTGAATGTGACTTGCCAAAAGCGTCAACTCATAACCAGACAACCTTGCGCTCGTCAAGTGTTGGGTTTTCGTACGATTCAAGAGAGTGTCAACTGCATGCGGAACCATCACCGTAAGCATATTATCCATGACCAATCCCGCAGATTGTCGGATTGACACCGCAGCTGCCGCTGTCGCTCTTAAACAACTCGGCAATGCTCTAGCTACTGGGTCCAAGGTCGAGGAAAAATATGCGCATGGACGCTGCTTACCGCCAAATTGCTGCGTCAAAACACTCAACGCACAACCTTCCCTCTCGTGAACGTATAGTGTAAACGGCTTACTGTAGTCAGGAGTACCTAACACAGGGGCCAAACACAACGCATCACGCAGTTCAGAAAAACTTTTCTGACATTCTTCCGTCCATGGCAAAGGAGTTGGAACATCCTTGCACGTAAGAGCTACCAATGGTTTCGCTAGCAATGAAAAATTTGGAATCCATTGCCTGCAGTATGACGTGATACCTAAAAAGGCACGCACATCTCTCTGAGTTGTTGGCACAGTCATCCGAGCGATCTCTGCAATTCTCTCTGGGGTCAACCTTCTTCCCTCCTTTGACAATAAGTGACCTAGATAGGTTACTTCTTGGCAACAATATTGCAGTTTAGAAGGTGACACCTTGTGATGTAAGTCACAGAGATGTTGCAACAAAGACACCGTAGCAGTTTTGCAAATGTCTCGTGTATCCGCAGCCACCAATAAGTCATCGACATATTGGATCAAGGCTGCACCAGTCGGTAACACAAACGCATCAAGTTGACTCTTCAGGGCTTGGCTGTATATCAATGGACTCTCACAATAGCCCTGAGGAGCGCGTTTAAACCTAAAGCTGCGGCCACCTAACGAGAAACCGAACAGGTCCCTGCTTTCCTCAGCAATCGGAATGCTAAAGAAAGCATTCTTCAGGTCGATCACTGAGAACCAGGAAGCAGATGCTGGAATCAGAGTCAGTAAAGCCGTAATGTCAGGCACCACAGGGAACTGAGGAACTACAATTTTGTTCACCTCCCGTAAATCAATGACAAATCGATAAACAGGAGGCTTAGATGGATCAGTGCGTTTCAGAATGGGTAGCACAGGGCTATTACACACGTTTCCCCGAGTCTCTTCGATAACATCTTTCTCGATCAAGTCATAGATGATCGCCAACAACGCTCGCTCACCATCAAGGGAGATACGATACTGGGGAATACGTGGTAATCGCACATTTGATTTCAATTGGACAACATAAGGGGAGATGTCAAGCAGGCCCACGTCATTGGGACCCGTTGCCCACAAAGATGCAGGAAGAGAACTCAATTCCGGTGGGAGCTTATCAATGGACAAGTACATAGGAGAGATTACTCTCTCACCCAATGTAAGCTTTACTCCCGCAGGAGAACAATACAAAGTCGCATACAAACGTTTCAGCAAATCCAGGCCCAAAAGATTTTCACCACATCCAGTAGTCAAAATCAAAGGAGCTTTCAGCTCACGAGGCCCAATTGTAAGGGGCAAAGGGCGAGAAACCGGATTGCTAACAGGGGCACCGGAGAATCCAACAGAGACATTTGTTAAGCCAGACAAAGGTGCGCCAGGGAGTTTCGAATGCATGATGGAACTTTTCGCTGCACCAGTGTCCAACAGAAAAGGCTCAACTACGCCCGAGGTGGCAACTGCGACGTAAGGCCCTCTCTGATCAACCGGAACTGATACTACTCCCTCTCCTTGTCTAAGGCTGTCCTAGTAATTACCGTCGTCAGCACCCTGATCGACGTAATAATCGTCCACTTTGTACTGTGCGGATCTACCTGATGATGAACCACGCTGATCAAAACAGTTATTGGAATCAGAGGAATTATTAGAACGCTCATTTTGATTCTGAGTAACACCACGACCTCTACCTCGTGAAGCCTGCTGAGGACCACTACGACCTCCTCTAGATGAATTGCCATTATTTCGATCGCGCAAAACCGGACAATCAAATTTCAAATGACCCTCACCTCTACAATAGGCACACTGATTGTACCCAAACATAGATCTCTGCGAAGGAGAGTCATTCCGCGACTGCGACCTAGCGGGCTGCGATTGCGATCTATTCCGCTGTTGAGAATCGTTTTGATTTGAGCGCGGAGGATACGCTTGTTGTAACTAAACTTTCGTTTTGAGCTCTTTCGTCTTTTTATCCGCACAATCATTTTCCTCCTTCTCTCTATTTTCATAATATTGAGCCGTGGCCAATATCTGAGCAGAGGTGGAAACAGCCCATGCACTTTCTGAATTTTTTAATTTGTTGCTAAGTTCGGGCAACAAATTCGACACAAATTTATCCACAAACAATCTCTGACCTCCCTCAGTACCCATATCCTGACCACTATGATCGATGAATGCCTCCTAAAATCTCGTAAAGAAATCGGAGACACTCTCGTCCTTTTTCTGCTTACAAGCAGACAATTTGTCCCAGTTAACTTTCATTGCTGGCATAAGTGTCTTCATCAATGTAATTATTCTCTGGGGAAGATCAGTAATGAGCTGTTCAGGCTTAGCCTCTCCAACTTGTAGTCCATCAGCCGCCACAAGAGCAGCCCAATCACCGCCTAACTCGGCTGCATGGTTTTCTTGACGAATTTTCGCCCAAACCGGTTGTGGTACGACATTGCCGAACAACATGTAATTGTCGGCAAGATTCATTATCGTAGCACCCACTAGCTGCGACAATTCTTTATAATACCCTGCAGGATTTTTGCGAGGGTCAGGCAAAGTTTGCTTAACCTGCAAACCTTCCGATCGTTTCCATGGAAGGTGTATCCATACTCTCTGGAAGTGCGGCAGAATAGCAGGATTAGCAGCAGGATTACCTGACATCCACACTGGTGGAACTTCTCGCATGGGATACTGACCAGGCGTCGACATCCATTCCTCATGTTCGTCTTTAAACAATGCACGGGGCATTATAGTGGGACGAAAAGATAGTAGATGCTTGATAGCACGTCGAACATTGCTACCCACAATCATACCACTCGAAAACTGAAGCTGAAGTTCAGTTACAGCGGCCAGTACATCATCTGCCGCATCAACTGATATCTCGTCACGTAAGAGTTTGCACATCTCTTCAAACACGAATCTCTGTGTTGGCTCATTAAATTGGGAGAAGGTATCAACAACTATGCGTGGAGGATTCTTAAGGGGATACCTAATCCAATTTTTCGCCATTTTAAATAGCGTATCACGTTCCCTACCACCAGGAAGCTGACTCCGTCTTTGGGGAGCATCAGAATCAGCAGACCCAAGAATTGGTCCAAGAGGAGAGTAAAAGTTAGCAACAATATTAGGGATACGTCGCCGAACAGACGGGGAAGAAGAGAGAAGTAAAGGGGCAACAACAGGAGGACCAAAAACAGAGGAAGCAGGAGCAGCAGGAGTAGCCACAAGAGTGGAAGTAGCGGGAACAATAGCTTGAGAAGGTATAGACGGGGGAGCAGTAGGGACAGGAGCAGGTAGAGGAATAGGAACAAGAGGATTCGCAATGGCCGGACCAGCGACAAGCTGATTAACAGCTACCGCAACAGCAGGTTGAGGAACAGGGGGAACCACGGGAACTGTGGTATCCTGTGCATATGGAGGTGGCGACTTCAGTAGATAGGACAACAAAGGGTCCTCTACTGCTTCCTCTCCCTTCTTATCAGTACCTGTTGGCAAAGCGGGATAACATTTATCCACAGTCATACGTTGTAATCTATCAAAGACTTCCTTCTCCTTCTCTTCTTTGTCTCGCTGAAACTGTTCTGCATTTCTCATCGTTGTAACGATACCCTCTCTCTTATTACGTTTAAGCTGTTTGATTTCTTTTTGCTTGGCTTCTTTGCGCCATAACCGAAAGGAATCAAACATGGCCGGCCTTGCTTTCTTTTGAAACAATTTGGCTTCAAGATTATCTAAAATCGGGGTCTCAAAACTACCATGAGGTGGCCAACTAAGGACACCGTCATCTTTAGTGTAACGAACCCAGCAATCATTGAATGTGATAGGACCCACACCATGGCGACTATATAATTCATAAATTGGAGTTCCAACTGGAGGTATCGGACATGAGTCCTCCAATCGGGAATCCGCACCACAACCTCTAAAACAACTGAACAAAGTACTACGGCCAGGCATCGTGTACACTAACCGAGTTTCACAAACGTCAAGGGTTATTGGATTACAATGTCCCCGCAAAAGTGCAAAAACCCTCGGTTTTTGGCGACTGCAGACGTCAAATAGAACAACTAAGAGCAAAATACAAAGAACCACAAATGCAATGGAACCATGCAACAACTAAGCACCCACAACAACTAAGGATTCTTGGGAGCGACCCACAAATACTTAACTCAAAGAACAATGGCGTCACCAGGAAGGCCCGTCAATCGTCTCGCTGTACCAAGGTCTACGCCAGGCGCCAAAACAGGTCTACAGTCAGGGCAGCAGTCCGTCGCAGCCGTCAGGAGGCGGGGATCTTCGCGGGAAAAGTCTTCGGGCCACTTGTTTCGACAACAGGATCGATGAAGCGGGGTGCACCTTCCCTCTGAGATTTCACACTAAGTTCCTCACGATCGTCGGGCTTTGGACCGGTACCGCTGATGCAGCCCCACGTTGGGCGCCAACTGAAGGACTGGGTTTTTCTAAGACCCAGCGGTGCCAGGGATAACACCTGAAACCTTCGTGGGTTATCTGTTCCGGCGTACAAATGACAGAGACACGGGACACTTCCTTCGGCGTCAAAGATTCGAGGTTTATTTACTGCAGGGAACACAGAAGTCACAAGAAGTACATAGCATGTATGTTCAAGGAGACTGCTTCGCATTGTATCTGTGGATCGCTTCTTTTATACAGTTTTCCGTCATAAGATAACATGGCAAACAAAAGGTTACAACCCGGTTCCCACAGTAAATTTCACAGGGGGTCGCTTTCATGTATTCAGGGCCCGGAACATAATTACAGTAGCATTGCCGGTTCCCAACTGTAAAAGTACATCTTCCCACCATTAGTGCATTCCGTTCGACTGTAAACGAATCAAGGAAGAGTCAGAAACAGGTGCAGAGGAAGACAAGGATAGCGAACAGATTGAAAAGAGTGTAAAGGGGGTGGTATCAGGAACACGATTGCAGGGTTCAAAGGAGACGTGCCTAATGAATGCACAACTGAGACAATAGACCGGCACGGCAAGATGAGCCTCGAGCCGGGCCATCTGCCTTACAGTGTCATCCCCCTCATCATAAAGACACCCTCAAAGGAACACGTGTCTTCCGCAAGAGTTTGGGAATCCCAGGGTCACGAAGCGGACAGTGTCCGTTCGCTGGCTACTTGAGGGCAAGAAACAAAATGGATGCCGTATCTAAAATGGAACCCGTGGGTTCAGATAAAGAAACTCATGAAACAGACGAATGGTTTAGGCTAGCACAGCGAAAACGCGTACACCCACTAAACTCGTTATTTGCGGTTCACAGATACCAGACTCGACCATATTCGGGCGAGTCGAAAACACCACTTACAATTGTCACGGAACCTCAGGTGAGCCCGGTCCTTAATCCGGAGGACTGCTGCTCGGTGTACGGAGTTATGGACTGCCCCAAATTGTGATAATTTGTCGAATCCTTAATATGTATGGCTACCTGAAAACATGCCAGTTTCGTTTTGGGCTGTATTAATTGTTTGTATGGGCGGGGGGTGGGGGCCGTGCGCCTTGTTACATGGTATCCTCCCCCCTGGCTTTCCTTTTTCCCTTTTTATCTGTTTTCTTTCTTTTTCCCTACGCTATCTCTTTCTATATTTCGGGTTCATGTTTAGGGCGACAGGCACGCTGCTGGGAGGGGTAGGCCATAGCCTTCTGCAGGGGTGCAGGGTGGGGCGGGTGGGTTGGGGTCTATTAGATAGTTACTCGTTTCTATGGCTCTTTTGTGTCCTTTTCTTGGGTCTCCATGACTGTGCATGATTACAGCGGGGTGAGTGCCTGGGGGGGGAGGATTGGGTATTCCTATGTAATATGGTACTTTCAGGTTCTGCTTATCCTGACTTAGCCGCCCCGCCCCTAAGAATGTTTACTGTCTGGATTGTTGATCGCCATTATTGCCGTGGGGCGGGTACAGTACCGTGGAGTCCCCTTTTCCTTTTTTCTAGTTTTTTCGTTTTCTTTTACTCTCCGGGTTGGGCTGTGTTAGACGGACCGGGAGGGTCGGCCGAGGATAAGGGGAGAGGTCTCCGGGGAGAGCCGTCTCCGACGATCGTACAGACAAGTAACTTCCCCCCCACAGACGGACACCACACAAGGGCAAAGTTCAACGATACTTTATAGGCAATTCTTTAGGTACGATGAATGGTACAAGGAGGTCTGGACTCAGGGGTCCCCTCGATTCTGGTCTCTGGTTTGGGAGAAGGGTAGCGGGACAGTCTTGTTATCAAAAGATGGAAATAGCTCTCAATCCTCGAGCTCGGCGTTCTAGATGATCGGGCCGCGGCGGAGCCAGCAGGTCCCGAGATGGACGAAGGAAGCGACGGTCCGCGGCGGAGCCAGCAGGTCCCGATGAAGATGGTAGTTACAAACGGTCCGCGGCCACGCCAGCAGGTCCCGACGACGATGAGGGTTTCCGAAGGTTACGAAGGTTGCGGCAGCACCAGCAGGCAGGACGATGATGCGCAAGGCAGAGCTACGGCAGCGCCAGTAGTCCGTCAAGGATGAGTTCTTCTCTGCGTCTCTCGACTCCAGGATACAACTGCCTTCCTGCTCTGGAGCTGCCCCAGTTATAGGGCTGGTGCCCTTTGATGTCCGGACCCTCGCACTTGGAGGTCGGGAGGTCCGGGATGAGGGAGTCCAGACACCCAGCAGGGGGGTGGAGCCAGCGCCCGGGGAGGCGATGGGCGAGCGGCACTTGGCGGGGGAGAACCATCGACGCCTCTTTCTCCCATTGACTTGCCAAGTAGCCCGCTCACCTCCTGGGTGGATGGTGGTGCCGGGATGTCTGAGGCCTGGCTAGGCCCAGGGTTGAGGTCGGCCGGGGGCCAGGCGGCCTCGTGGCGGAGTGTCCAAGATGGCGCCCAGGCTGGGCGCGCGGGCCAGTAGTGGGTCGGGCCCACGAGGTCGATATGTTCAGGGGCCGGGGTCCCGGAGGGGACGGAAGACGGGCAGTGGTGGTGTGTGGCCCTTGTGTGTCCGGGCTCGGGCCTGGTCGGGCCGAGGGGGGAGCGGCCCTTCATGTGGCCTGTCCAACATGCGTCCCCCCCAGCTGAAGGCGGGGAGAGTCACCCATCCTCTTGGGGACTCTCCTCGTCGAGGCGGAAAAACCGGGACAGGCCATCCGCGTTGGCGTGATCTGGCCCAGGCCGGTGCTCAACAGTGAAGTCCATCCCTTGTAGGGAGATGGACCAACGTAGTAGTTTCGGGTTTTCCCCCCGCATCTGCATCAGCCACTGCAGGGGTCGATGGTCGGTCTGCACCCGGAAGTGTGTGCCAAAGAGGTAGGGCCGGAGCTTTTTGAGGGCCCATACCACAGCGAAGGCCTCCCTCTCTATGGTGCTCCAGCGTTGTTCTCGGGGTAGGAGTCGCCTGCTGATGAAGGCCACTGGCTGATCAAGGCCTTCGGTGTTCACTTGAGACAGGACTGCCCCAATGCCATGGTCGGAGGCATCCGTCTGGACGACAAACTCCCGGCTGTAGTCGGGGGCCTGGAGCACAGGGGCGGAGCACATGGCGGCCTTCAATTGTTCGAAGGCTGTTTGACAATCCGGGGTCCAGTTGACTTTCTTGGGTTGATTTTTGGACGTGAGTTCTGTGAGGGGCCCCACTATGGTACCATAGTCTTTCACGAACCTTCGGTAATAGCCCGTGAGGCCCAGGAAGGCGCGTACCTCGGTCTGGGTGATGGGGGGCTGCCAGGACTGGATGGCGGCAATCTTGAGCTGCAGAGGGGCCACCAGACCGCTTCCCACCTGGTGTCCGAGGTAGGTTACGGACCCCTGACCAATTTGGCATTTGCTGGCCTTAATCGTGAGGCCAGCCCGCTGGAGGGCCTGTAGCACCGCTCGGAGGTGGTGGAGGTGCTCGGGCCAATGGTGGCTGTATACAGCGATGTCGTCTAGGTAGGCGGCGCTGAATCCTTCGAGCCCTGCCAGGACCTGGTTGACGAGCCGCTGAAATGTTGCTGGAGCATTCTTCATGCCAAAGGGCATGACCTTGAAATGGTAATGGCCATCAGGGGTGGAAAAGGCAGAACGTTCTTGGGCCCGGGGTGTGAGGCCTATCTGCCAGTAGCCCGCCGTCAGGTCGAAAATACTGAGGTAGCGGGCAGCTCCCATGCGGTCGATTAGTTCGTCTGCCCGGGGGATGGGATGTGCGTCTGTTCGGGTGACCGCATTCAAGCCCCGGTAGTCGACGCAGAACCGGAGTTCTGGTGTGGTGCCGGGAGCGGCTGCTTTGGGGACCAGTACTACAGGGCTGGCCCAGGGGCTGTCTGAGGGCTCGATGACCCCGAGCGTGAGCATTTTGGTTACTTCTTCCTGGATGCAGGCCCGTACCCGATCTGGCACGCTGTAGGCCCGGTGGCGGATAGGGGGGTTGTCCCCCGTGTCCACGTCGTGCACACACCAGGAAGTGACACCTGGGTGAGGGAAAACAGGCTGGCGAACTGCAACAGAAGGTCTCGACACTCCTGGCGTTGTTCCCGGGTGAGGGCCTCCGAGAGTCGGACCCCATCCACGGAGCCGTCTTTCTCCCGAGTCCGTAGGAGGTCAGGGAGGGGCTCGGAGTCTTCTTCGGCCCCATTGTCTGTGGCCATCAGGAGGCTGAGTTCTGAACGCACAAAGTGGGGTTTCAGTCTATTAGCGTGGAGGACCCGGAGGGGGTTCCGGGCAGATTCCATGTCGATGAGATAGGTGGCAGGGCCCTTGCGCTCGACTACTTTGAAGGGCCCCGTCCATTTGTCTTGCAGGGCGCAGGGTTCGGTGGGGGACATCACCCATACCTGTTGCCCAGGTTCAAATTCGATGGAGGAGGCATTCCGGTCATACCACTTTTTCATGTCCTCTTGACTGGCCTCTAGGTTGGCTTTTGCCAGCTCTCGGAACCGCCGGGTCTGGTTGCGGAGGGTTAGGAGGTATCGGAAGACATCTGGGGGGTTCTTTAGAGGGGGCATCTCCCAGCCTTCCTTGACTAGGCTGAGCGGCCCCCGTACTGGATGTCCATACAGCAGTTCAAACGGGCTGAAGCCGAGGGACTTCTGGGGGACCTCCCGATATGCGAAGAGGAGGCACGGCAGCAGCACATCCCACTGGCGACGGAGGGGCTCTTCCAACCCCCCAATCATCCCTTTGAGCATGCGGTTGAACCGCTCAACGAGTCCGTTTCCTTGAGGGTGATAGGGGGTCGTGAATCGGTAGGTAACCCCACACTGTTGCCAGAGGGACTTCATATATTTGGAAATAAAGTTCGTGCCTCTGTCGCTGACGACTTCTCGGGGGAAGCCCACACGGGAGAAGATTCCCATCAGAGCCCGGCCGACTACCGGGGCTGTCACAGTCCGCAGGGGAACAGCCTCGGGGTAGCGGGTGGCGTGGTCCACTAGCACCAGGATGAACCGATGGCCTTGTTTTGTACGCGGGTCCAGGGGCCCCACAATGTCTATCCCGACCCTCTCGAACGGGGTGGTGACCACGGGAAAAGGTTGCAGGGGGGCTTTTAGTTTGCGGCCGCTCTTTCCACTGGCTTGGCACGTGGGGCAAGATCGGCAATGCTGGTGTACATCGTCCCTCATTTTGGGCCAGAAGAAGTGGGTCACCAGGCGGCTGTAGGTTTTATCTTGACCCAGGTGTCCAGCCAGGGGGACATCGTGGGCCAGGTTTAGCAGAAAGTCTCTAAAACGGAGGGGCACCACTAGCACTCGGCTGGCCCCCAACTCCGCGATTCTTTGTTCACTGTATAGCAGATCATTGTCCCAGTAGATCCAATGTGTTCCGGAGGTATCCCCTGCGCTTTGGGCGAGGGCTTGTTGGCGGAGTCCCTCGAGGGAGGGACAGGTCTTCTGTTCTTGGCGAAACTGTTCTTGCGTGGGCCCCCCCTCTTGAGGCCACTGGTCGAGGTTAGCGAGGTCTGGAGGTTGAGCTGGTTCTGGGGGGACGTCACGGTCGGTGGTTTCGGCTGGGGCGACCGGAGGCGGAGGCGCCGGCCAATTGGGTTCCTCGGGTCGGGGTTTGGCACGGGCGGCCATGGACCGGGTGGTGACGCATGCCCAGTCCGGGATGCCTAACATCCCCAGGTGTTCTCGTCGTTCTACGGCTGCCCACGGAGAGCTTTCAAGGTCATTCCCCAGGAGGCAGTCTACGGGGGCATCGTCTCGGACCGTTACTTTCAACATGCCGGAGACCCCTCCCCATTCGAAAGGGACGCAGGCCATCCGACACAGACTCTCTGAGTTATCGGCTGAACGGACAGGGCAGAGAATGTTTGGTAGGAACTGTTCTGGGGCCACCAGGTGACAGCGGACGGCTGTCACACTGGCCCCGGTGTCACGGAGGGCTTCGGCCCGGCGTCCATTGATGCTCACCCATTGGCTGTACTTCTGGGTGTTAGCGGGTAGGGGGACCCGCGGGACCATGTCTTTCCCCCCTAAGCAGGCTAGAGCCATGGCGGCTGGCTCCCATTCTTGATGCTCTTGCTCATATTCTTCTTGTTCCTCTGAGATCTGTTCCTCCCCCAGAGCAGCAGCGGCTACTTGGCGGGGTCTTGGGCTCTGATACTGGGGGCAGTTTGGGTCGTTTGCATAGTGGCCGACTCGTTGGCATCGATGGCACGTAACATTGGCTCGATATCCCGGTCGCGCCGGGGTGCTGCCCCGGTTGGCCGGGGGGGTGGTGCTGGTAGCGGGGGCGACCGGAGCGTTGTCTCTTCCGCGTCCTTGGCCTCCTCCTCCTCCTCGGGGACGGTGCTGACCGTTGTTGTTCCGGCTCTGTTCATAGGACCCATTCCGGCCCACTCTGGTGATTTCCCACCGGTTAGCTTCGGCTGCGAGCTGCCGGGGATCGGTCAATTTGCTGTCGAGGAGGTGCTGGCGGAGCTCAATGAAGCAATTGTTCGATAGATGCTCCCATACCATGAGATTGAAGAGTTGTTCGTAAGTTGTGACCTTGCTTCCTTTGATCCAGCCCTCGAAGGCTCGGCTAAAATAGTTTACATAGTCCACCCAAGTTGTACCCGGGATGCGGGTGCAGTCTCGGAACCTCTGACGGTACATCTCGGGTGTGAGGCCATAGCGGGTGAGGAGTGCAGCTTTCATATGGTCATAGGAGGTCATCTGGTGGTCCGGGAGCTGTAGCAGGGCGTTGCGGCCCTCATTGAGGAATCTCCCCCATAGACCGGCTCCCCAGTCGCTTCTATCGATCCGGTGGGCGGTCATAGCGATTTCGTAGGCCTTAAACCATTGCTGGATGTCGTCCTCTCGGAAGTATTCTCGAACGACATCCTTGGGGATGTGTACCTTTTTCTCTGTTGCCCCTGGGGTGTGGGGTTGCTCGGGCACCCCTCCTTCTTTATTCTGCTTGCGTAGGTCGATCTCAGCTAATTTTCGCTCGTGTTCATATGCCAATTTCTTCTCCTCGAGCTCCCTTTGTCTCTGTTTTTCCTCTCTTTCTTCTCGGAGACGCAGGTGCTCTAAGTTTATTTTTTGTTCGGCCAACTTAAGTTCAACATCCATTTTGAGCCGGGCCATTTCCAGCTCGTGTAGTCGGGTTTTTTCTCGTTCCTGGATCTCGTCTTGCGAGAGACCCGTTCTTCGCTCCTCAGGGGCCGTGGTGTTTTTTTCTATTGCTGCGATGTTTTGATCGGGGGTTCCGGCAGCCCCGGTTTCTGCCCAAGACTCTAGGGCATGCTTGAAATCGTCTTTGGTACTTAGACCGGTGGTAGCGCTACCTAGTTCGATGCAGAATTGTTTTAATTCACGATGGCTGTACTCGTCCAATTTCTCCATCTGAAATTTCTCGGTGGATCCGCTTTCTTTGTTTGACATCGTGATTTGGTCGTGGGGTGAGCTACTCTCTGTACGATTATGCGGTGATTCGGATCGCGCCGCTGGCCACCAATGTTAGACGGACCGGGAGGGTCGGCCGAGGATAAGGGGAGAGGTCTCCGGGGAGAGCCGTCTCCGACGATCGTACAGACAAGTAACTTCCCCCCCACAGACGGACACCACACAAGGGCAAAGTTCAACGATACTTTATAGGCAATTCTTTAGGTACGATGAATGGTACAAGGAGGTCTGGACTCAGGGGTCCCCTCGATTCTGGTCTCTGGTTTGGGAGAAGGGTAGCGGGACAGTCTTGTTATCAAAAGATGGAAATAGCTCTCAATCCTCGAGCTCGGCGTTCTAGATGATCGGGCCGCGGCGGAGCCAGCAGGTCCCGAGATGGACGAAGGAAGCGACGGTCCGCGGCGGAGCCAGCAGGTCCCGATGAAGATGGTAGTTACAAACGGTCCGCGGCCACGCCAGCAGGTCCCGACGACGATGAGGGTTTCCGAAGGTTACGAAGGTTGCGGCAGCGCCAGCAGGCAGGACGATGATGCGCAAGGCAGAGCTACGGCAGCGCCAGTAGTCCGTCAAGGATGAGTTCTTCTCTGCGTCTCTCGACTCCAGGATACAACTGCCTTCCTGCTCTGGAGCTGCCCCAGTTATAGGGCTGGTGCCCTTTGATGTCCGGACCCTCGCACTTGGAGGTCGGGTGGTCCGGGATGAGGGAGTCCAGACACCCAGCAGGGGGGTGGAGCCAGCGCCCGGGGAGGCGATGGGCGAGCGGCACTTGGCGGGGGAGAACCATCGACGCCTCTTTCTCCCATTGACTTGCCAAGTAGCCCGCTCACCTCCTGGGTGGATGGTGGTGCCGGGATGTCTGAGGCCTGGCTAGGCCCAGGGTTGAGGTCGGCCGGGGGCCAGGCGGCCTCGTGGCGGAGTGTCCAAGATGGCGCCCAGGCTGGGCGCGCGGGCCAGTAGTGGGTCGGGCCCACGAGGTCGATATGTTCAGGGGCCGGGGTCCCGGAGGGGACGGAAGACGGGCAGTGGTGGTGTGTGGCCCTTGTGTGTCCGGGCTCGGGCCTGGTCGGGCCGAGGGGGGAGCGGCCCTTCATGTGGCCTGTCCAACAGGCTGTATAATGATTGCAACTTTATCCGTCTCATTGATAATTTGATTGTCATGAGAGTGATGTTCTGCTTGTCTTTGGGCACATGAGGTTGCGGGTGGACACTGGCCGAAGAAGAATTGCAATGGCATCTATGGCTTGAACTCTTTGGACTATTCTGATGACAGATCTATGGGTTCCCTATTATAATGTTGTTGGTTCTGTTCCCCACCATGTGCACCAGGAGTCTTATTGTACAACCGATCCTTTATTCTTTAACATAAAATTAACCTTCTGTGATCCTGTGCCGGGGGGTTACACTCAGTTAGCATTATGGACTCGCAGCATTGTGTAGTATTGCGTAACCACTCCGTACTTCTTATTGATATTGGTGCTTTCCAGTTTGTTTTGTGGCCGGCCTCTGGGTTGTAGGCCCATATTTGTATGCAACCATCTACACAAATAAAGGTTTTCAAAAAATAAAAAATAAAATAAAAGATTCTGCCTTGTCTGGTCTCTTGTCTGGCTTCAAGAGAGCCACTATAAGGGCTTCGCAGAGCGTTGGGGGAAGGATTTTTTTATTATAGGTTTCATCGTACATCTCCAACAATGGTGGGATAAGGAAATCTGGATATGCTTTATAAAATTCTGCAGTGTATCCGTCAGGACCAGGCGATTTGCCATTAGGCAACGATTTTATTGCTGTTAGCACCTCTTTCTCTGATACAGGTTGAGCAAGATATTTGCGGTGTTTGTCAGAGAGCCACACCAAGGCTATATCTTTTATGTATTCTAAAATTTCAGTCTCATGTGCTGTATGCTGCGACCTATAGAACGCACTGTATGTTTCTACCAAAGCCTTAAGTAAACCCGGGGTGTCATAATGGAGTTGCCCACTTTTGTCCTCTATCTGAGTCACCGTGTGCTGTTTATGTTCTATGCGTACCTTTTGAGCCAGTGCTCTACCCGGCTACCCCCCTCACCGAGTCTGCGCGCTACGTGATGTCGAGAGATGTATTTTATTTCATCATCTGCTAGCGCATTATATCTGTTCAGCTCTTCCCGCAGTTCACTACGGGTAAGTGCACTGTGGGACATGTCATATTTTGCTTCTAGGCACCGTATGCGATCCTCTCATGTCTTCAGTTGAGTTCTGATATCTTTCCAGATACCCGCATTCGTGCTTATGCAAACACCCCTAAGCGGGGCTTTAAAAGCTTCCCATAAGGTGCCTGCACTGTCAACCGATTTGGCACTGTTAACAAAGTAATCTTCTATTGCCGTTTGTATTGTGTCTTTATAGATGGGGTCTAGTAGCGCAGCAGCATTAAATCACCACAGAAATGGTGGGGGTATGTGTGTCGGAATCATTAACCCCAGAAGGACTGGATTATGGTCAGAGAGTGTCTTGGGGAGGTGTGTGATACCAGTCTCGACCAGCTGTTATTTGCAGTTGAGGAGTGTGTGCTCTCCTGAGAGGTTGGGTTGCGCATACGCCATACATCAAGCATGTGAAGTTCCGACATGACATTAAGAATAATGGAGGCTGCATGCGTGTGTCGTTCTGTAGTGTTCTGGATTCTGTCTAGTGTATCATCCAGCGCTACATTTATGTCCCCCCCATATCAATTTCATGTCTGGTAGTGCACGTATCTGCGTCCAGATGTGAGTGACGAAGTCAGGATCGTCATTATTCGGGCCATATACATTAATAATGCCTATTTTTGTACCTCTTAAGATGCCTGTGACGATGACATATCTGCCCTGAGGATCAAGAAATGTTTGATGTAAAAGAAAGCCTGTGCCCTTGCGTATAATTGTAGTGACCCCCCGAGCATAGGAGGAATATGTAGCAGAGAATGCTAATTCTGCCCATCTGTTGCCTAGTTTATCTGACTTGTGCTTGAGTAAGTACGTTTTCTGAAGAAGCGCAATGTCAATGTGATGTCTGCAAAACTTGCCTAATCTTTTTGGGATTGTTAAGGCCCCTTGCATTCCACGTTAAAGGTTGTAAGTGTGTGTTTTTAGCCTTCAAACACGCACTTGACATTACCATTGGTTTCTTTTGGTGCTAGAAATGCGAGCTTTGAACATGATCAGCGCTTGTGTGTTTTCCTTGGGAATACGCGAGTCGATGGTGTGCATATATGTGACGTCCTAGTATGTATATGACTGGCAGTGTAACAAAAAACCCAACCCCAAGCCTCCCTCCCATCCACTCCACCATCCCAAACATGGCAAAGGCATGACCCCGTAACAGTTAACAAGTTTACCCTTCCCACAAGTCTTTCCCCAGAGAAACAAAAGCTGTAACTCGACCAATGTGGTCTACCTGATCACGTCTCCATGCAGCAAAAGATATGTGGGAATGACTACCCGCAAGGTTAAACAACGAATCTGCGAACATCGCAGCAACATCAGATGCCGGAAAATCACAACAAAGATGAGCGAACATTTTCTTCAACATAACCACACTCCAAACGATTTACAATGGACCATAATAGAACAGATCACAACCGAAAGAAACACGACCAACATCCTTTTTGAGAAGGAGCAACGTTGGGTATATAGGTTGGGGTCCCATATTAATGGCCTCAATGATCAAATTCCTTGGAGTTCAGTACTCAAACGCTAATGCGTCTGAAAAGATTATCCTACAGCTGTGTCTATGGCACATAAATAAGCACCTCTGTTCTGTTACACGATCCTTTCTGCTCCTAACAAAACTCTGTTTCATTAATTCACAATTGACATTTTGAATTTATAATTTACAAAGATTCGTTTCCATCCACTTTGCTTTTACAGCATTTTACTCCTCCGGGACAATACTATCCCAGTATATTCCCACGAAGAGGTTCCCATGGAGCTGTGTTCCAAGCCTCGCTTTGGACACGCTCATCAATTGGGCCAAATCAGCCACCTGCTTCGAACTTCAGCCTCTTTCTGAGGCCCGGGTCTGATTGGCTGACACCTTCAAGCCTCGTTCTCGGGCTTGACTCCGATTGGCTACCGTCACCGGCCCCTGCCGACCACGCCCCCGTCAGCTCCGTTCTTCAGCGTTCTCAGCTCCCGGCCCCACATCCACGGGGTTCGGTAGCAGGAGACGCTAGGTGCTGCATGGGTGACAGGCGTTGCGGGCGTAAGATCCTCAGACTACTTTCACCATGAACCAGATAAGTAATCTGTGAACCTCCCCTACCCTTTGAGCCTAACTCCGATCTCGCCATTTTTAATGTTTCCATACAGGGTGTGCCATTGTCGCCCCCACCCCCTCCCGAGACCCATGGGGTGTGGATCTTGTAAATCACAAGTGAGAATTACACAAAGTATTCGTCAGTAATAATTTCTCCTGACGATCCCTGACATCACCATTTGCCCTCCATTTGGGCGCCTTGATCGCTACGGCACGAGTGATGTATTATGAGCCGATCTGTCCAACGGCCATTTCTTATGACATAGTGCATGTCTATACGCTGCACTACCTTGAGAACAGCGTTTCCCAACACTAAAATAGCATTTATGGCACAGTAATCACCTGTTTTTTAATTCCTAGCACTTCCACACAGAGTTCTCTGTCTGCAGAAAACCCTTGAGATAGATTGCACTAACTATGTGTTGTTTGTCTTTTGTGTCTGTATGTCCTTTTGCCTTTCAGGCTATACAGATACCTCTAACTTGAAGGTATCCCATCACTTATGGTTTGTTTTTTGCACTTATTTTCTACACCTGCTTTTAACTTTCACGTCCTCTGCTAAGGGTGGGCCTCAGCGTGCCCATACCACCGAGGTACACAAACTGACGGTCCTGACGAAAGCCCAGTAAATGACACATATATGGGCAGAAACATGTTGACCCCACTTTAAGTGGAAACAACCAAGTCATAAACTGGTAGTTTTCCCACACATATTTTATCTATGCCAAACTGACCATTGAATAAAGTTTTTGTATGGTACATTCACTGACATTTTTAATTCACATTTCTTTTTGACACTCTTGCCACGAAGAACCAGCTCCGCAGTAAACTGGCATTGTAGCACACCAGGGAGGCATTCGGCTTCTCCTGGTGGGCCCGATGATGAAGCATGTCACCACCCAGCGTGGTGAGTGAGGGCTTCCTGAAAAATCCCCTCTGATGTCCATTGTGGCTCATTCTGGGTGTTTTTTCCTTTTTCTCTAAGTCTAGTGCGCACTAAACATATTCTTTACGACACTCTTTAGTTGTTTAACAATACTGACCAGGGGGACCGAGAGTGCCCTTGACCCTCTCTCTCATTTTGTTATTACGACCATTGTTGTTGATAGCCAGGACAAGCTGAGTATCGTCAGCGTAAGATGTAACTGCTAGGCGATGGGCTTTAATGATCCTTGCTAAGTCCGCCACATAGATGTTAAAAAGTGTTGGACTTAGCGAGGATCCCTGGGGGACACCACAGGGAAGAGAGAAGGAGCAGGATGAGTATCCGCCCATGGCCACAGATTGTTCCCGATTGGCTAGAAAGGAAGAGAGAAGGGAGATGGCGCTCATAGAGATTCCGGTATCTTTGACACGGTCGATCAGGATGGTATGATGGATCGTGTCGAATGCTGCGGAAAGGTGGAGCATTATGAGCACCACTGCACCTCCTCCGTCCAAGATCATTATGATTTCATCAGAAGCTTTTATTAGAGCAGTCTCCGTGCCATGACCCTTTCTGAATCCAAACTGTGTGTCATCGAGATAGTTGTTATTATCTATGAATTCAGAGATCTGGCTATTCATGATTTTTTCTATAATTTTTGGTGGAAATGGAAGACATGCTATTGGCCTATAGCTCGTGACAATGGACGGATCTAAAGTGTTTTTTTTAATTAGAGGTTTAATTACTGTTTTTTTCCAGATTGATGGAAAAATACCAGAGGTGAACATAGCGTTGTAAATGTCAATCAGGTGCTCACCAGCAATGGCCTCTCCACAATGTTCCACCACAAGCCCTCATAGAGAACAATGACTGGGGCATGGACTGTCCTGCACACTGGAGAAGGGCGCAGAGTCACTCATATAGTGCCTTGTGATTATTTGTCCCAAAGAGCGCCAGCAGTATGGGCATGAAGCAGAACCAGCATACCTTGTGATCATGCAGCATCAGCGTTATGCACCCCCATTTGTCACCACTCCTCGTGTGGGGGCTATGCTATTAAGGACAATTGTTCCAGCTGGGACCTCTCATTCAGCACACCCTGTCCCCACTTCCTGGTGCTCCCACCGCACTGTTATAGGCAGTCACCCCGCATTCCCTGCCAATGTCTCTGCGTCATGAGTATGCTGCCCCAGGTGGTTATCAGCCTGTCCGGACCATCACCCTTCCTGCTCGATGGTTAATATAGGTAGAGTGCCACTGGGAGATGTGGGGTGCTCTGACCCACCAGCCGCCTCTACCGGGTGTCTTTGTGTCGTCACCTCACGGACCTCGCCCCCAGGCTGCAGTCTAATTCCAGCACGGCATCAGCACCCAATAGAGTGTCCTGGGGTCATAGCGATTGTGCGAGGCAGCAGTCCACCATCTGCGACCCTCGGACACCGCAGCGCAATGTCTTGTGCACTTCTCAAGCCGGGTACAGCGCCAGGCGCACTCATAGGCCTGCGCCGTGCAACAACGCCCTGGGCTTGCGTACCAAGGACGCCATCAGGCAGGCGGCCACCAGCTCCCAGACTCCGCCCGGTTTGGGACTCCAGCCTCAGTCCGCTACAATCTGAGGCACCGTGGATTAATTCCGAGCGCACGGACCGCCAGCTGATAAAGTCAGCCGCTCAGCCCCTCCGTCTCCAGTGCAAAGTCGCCGTTAGATGCCAGGATAAATGAAAGAATCGTGGCGTGGTCGGGAGAGCTCACCTAGGGCGCAGCCATTTCCAAGCATGGCTAGCTCCACCCCCCATGGTCGTAACAGGTACTTAATATAATCTTTCACCTATTCCCCTCACTGTTAACACTAGGTAGTATGTTTCTCAGAGTTGTAATTTTGTAAATATCTTGACCTTCTTGATTTGATTTCAAAAGAATGGAAATGAGGGAGCAAAGGTATCACTTTTGAATAATGATTGCATACATGTGCCTATAATCTACACAAAGTCTGTATTCACCATTAGCTTTTGTCACAAAAAAGATGGGCGCTTCAGATGATGGCATGAAATGTTGGATGAATGCCTTCTCCAGATTCTCCTACGGATATTGCCGCAAGATTTTGTCTTCTTTCACAGTGATTGAGTAAATTCTTCCCTGTGGAATTGGTGCTCCAAGGACCAGATCAATCCTGCACACATACTCCTGATGTGGAGGGAACAAATCAGCTCATTTCTTCCTGAACACATCTGAAAAATCTTATAAAGAGGTTGGTATAGCAAGTTTGTCATCCTTGGCCATATCTGCTAGCACAGGCATTGTTTTTATAAGGCAAAAACAAAACAAATACTGGATGTTTCTTTCAGAGGGTTACTGAAAAAAAGTGTTCAGTGCAGGAGATTGAAGGAGACCCAATGTCCCTCCCAGTTGAGCTGGGGGTTATGACATCTGTTAGACCTGTCATTCTTAGGATGCTCTTTCCTGCACCTTTTTGTCTTTTGCCTCTCATTTTTGCTGATTCTTTTTGTTGGCCGTAGGACTCACAGCTAACCAGTGCTAAAGTGCATGTGCTGCTCCCCTAAACATGGTGACATTGATGTATACATGACTGGCATATTTGTTGTACTGGAATGTCCCTTGTAAAGTGGTATAACATATACCCCGGGCCTGAACTTCAAATACTACTAATGGGCTGCAGCCCTTATTGTTCCACCCACAGAAGTAGCTTTCAAACTTGTCTCAGGCCTGCTACTGCAGAGCTTGTGTGTGCAGTTTACTACCACTTCGACTTGGCATTTAAAACTACTTGCCAAGCCTTAAACTCCCCTTTTGTTACATATAAGTCACCCCTAAGGTAGGCTCCACGTAACCCTCAGGGCAGGGTGCTATGTAGGTTAAAGGTAGAACATGTACCTTTATGTTTTGTGTCCTGCTAGTGACAAACAGCCTATTTTATTTTTCACTCATGTGAGGCCTACCCCCTCTCATTGGCCAGCATTGGGAATTCCTTACTAAACTTTTAGTCTGTAGTTCATAATCAGAGAGGATTGGCTTCTGCATGTTTGATATGTTGGAAATGGTAATGATAAATCCTCCTTACTGGTGAAGTTGGATTTAACATTACTGTTTCAGAAATGCCACTTTTGGAAAGTGGAAAATTTCTCTGTACTTAATGCTCTTTGTGCCTGACAACCTGTCTCCAATACACATCTGAGTAACAGCTACACTTTGTGTGCTCCTTCTAGACAGCCACAAACACAGGAAGGTGAGGCTGATCTGCATTCTGTGCACTCATCTGCATTCTAATTGACTGTCCTGGGCTGGAGGGAGGAGAGGTGGCTAACACTTACATCTGAGTAGGCTATGTCCTGTCCTCACATAAAGCACTGATTTAGCCACCAGGATGAGCCTGGCAGACATGACTGGTCTGAAAGGGTTCCTTGTTCACTTTAGAGAGATTCGAAGTAGCCCCCTACACCAAAGGCACTTTTGGTTATAAGTACTGGGTATCTGACCCCCCTCAAATAAGGCACTTCTAAAACTTGAAATGAACCTGTGTCCGAAGGAATGCTGAGCTGCTTAAAGGACTCAACTGGACTGCTTTTCTAGAAGGACTGATTTTCTGGTTGTTGCCCTGCTGCATACTGCCTATTTCTCCCTAACCCTGCTGGAAGGAGAGCTGGACTCTGCCTTCCCTCCAAGTAATCTTTAAGGGCTTGCTGGCTTGCCTCCTGTTCTTCCGAAGCCTCAGGGATACAAATCTGCTGGTGCTGCTGGACTCCGCCTTCTATGAGTCCTACCTTGTCTGAGGTGCACCTTCCAAGTTCTGCGCCTCCGAAGTGAGTTCTGTAGCTGCTTTCATCAAAAATCAATGCATTGCACTGACTGCATGAGAAATTCCACCACATCTCTCTTCGTCAACTGCCTGAGAACAGTGGTTTCATAGCCTGCACGGCTTGACAACGATGCTCTGTGCAGCTCGATGACAATGCATCGCCTAGACTTCAGCGAAGCTCGACAACGATGCAGTGACCCGACTGCATGGAAAAGATAGACAACTCTTTGTTCCATCCAAGGTACTTTATCAGTGGGTCCTGAGTGGGTCCTGTGGCTGGCCGGCTCTCTAGTGCAGTCGGGTCTGAGCTTTGGATTTGCATCAATCCCTTACAACATCAAGTAAGCAGAGATCCATCGCTTTAACGGACACTCTCTTCCTCACAGGAAGCCAGTGTAATATGACAAGGGCTGACCCAATGGACAACTCCATGGGGATATTAAACACCAACTGTGCTGCCGCATTCTGCACTCTCTGGAGTTTTGCCAATCTACCCTGTGAGGCTCCTGGATATAACACATTTTAGTCGTCCTGCCTGGAAAAGACCAGTGCCTGGACTACTGATTGCATGGTCACCTCTGGGAAAAAGCCCAAGATTTTACTGAGAATTTTCCAAATTCCACAACACTTTCCCACCAGGCAGGAGATCTCGCTGTCAAATGATAGATTGGCATCAAACCAGATGCCGAGATTCTTTACTTTCGGCTTGGAAATCACTACTGGCCCAAGTACATCCGGCCACCAAGCAGAGGACCAGATACACAGTTGTTTCCTTACTAAAAGAACCCCAGTTTTTTCTGTATTTAGCTTTAGACACCTCTGGTCCATCTACTCCGCTAGATCAAGCAGGCAAGAGCGCAATTGAGCTGCGGAAGCTCCCTCATCCTGAGACAGGGAAATAATAAGCTGCGTTTCATCGGCATATGACATGATGTTAAAGACTTGATTTATGGGTTACCATCAGGACAAGAAGGTAGCGAGAAGAAACACGTAATATCAGTAGGGGTGAGAAAGGGAGCTTATGCTATAAACAAGTTAAATAAAAAGACGTATTAATAAAGGGTCAGGAGCATGCCATTGGTTACTCACATAAGGATTTGGGCCCTGTTTACGAGTGCTCAAGAGGGAAGGTGCTATTTACTGAACATGGTAAAATTAAAGTCAACAGGGTTTGGAATGTATTCAGATGCAATACATTCCACCTTTTTGGCGATTTTGGAGAATAAGATGCAGGTTTTGGTACTTACAGACCCTAATGCAAATAGTGAGTATGGTAGTGGTGGAAAAGTCCACCCACTCCTAATCAGGGCTATGGAGTCATTTACCCAGCAGTAACCCAGGCCAATATAATTCTTTAACCATACTCAGCGAAAAGGAACGCCACCTCCTCTGGGCATCCCCCATGCAAAACAAAATATCCCCAGCCTTAGCGCAGACTAAATTCTGGTTCCTACACAAAATATACTGGACCACAGCGTGCCTGGCGACTCTGGGGCTGAGGGAAAATGACCAGTGCTGGAATTGTGGCAAGGACACGGGGGACTTAGCACACCTCATCTACCACTGTCCCAAAGAGAAAACATTTTGGGAGAAAATATTCACCTTTATAAATAAAACACTAGGATGCACACTAAAAGCGGACTTTGCTACTCTCGCCACTGCATTCATGACAGCCGAGATCCACTCACAGCAAGACAGAGACCTGCTGGATCTCCTACTAACAGCGGCAGTCAAAATAGTGCTCACCAACTGGAAAGACACATCCAAGGCAACTTTCAAGGGCTGGCTTAACTGGGTGATGTACCTGCGAGGCGCTGACAACACCGCCCTCCGAAACTCCCCATAGAGACAAGCCAACAAAGGGAATGTGGGCGACTTTGGACGAGCTCTTAGACCCATATGACCCGCCCTGAACAGACACTACCAAAACTAACAAATGGCTCTACATCACATTCCCAAAGGACGCAAGACTCCGACGTGAACAATGTAACCTTCTGTGTGCTATCTCTGTTTCCTTCCTACCTGAATCCCTCCCCTTTCATTTCCTTTCCTTTCTTCTTAAATTGGACCGTGGATAAGGGGGAAGCCATACGTATGTACTATGAAACTGTACCACCGATAACATAGCCAATGTGGCTGCAACCTTGTACGACTATGAGCTGATGGTTATATTTTTATGTTATATGTTTGAGAAAACAATAAAAGACAATTTGAAATTTTAAAAAAAACAATGAAGAAAAAAAAGTTGGAAAAATGACAAAAGTATAATTAATGAAAACTGCCACGCAGAAAATGTGCAGACTTGAGATGAAATACACACTGAAACATGAAGCATAGATACTGACAATCTGTGGATTGTTGAAGAAAACCCATTAAACCACAGCTTATATTGTAAAATGTGAAATATGACAGCAAGTGGCAGCAGTACTCACAAGAGAAATAGCTTAAAATCAGAGACACACCAAGGTAAATCAAAAGAATGGTGGCAATCTTTTTAAGATAGACTGTATTTCTGATGAGGATCCTGCTTCTCCCTCTCTGTCAATCAATACAAGGATTCGAAGATCAAGCATCCAGCTACAAGGGGAAAAGGGGGAGAGGAGCGAAAGAGTGGCACAGCACATGCTACTTGTCTACCTCATAACATCAGGATGAAGGTTGCAGGCCGACAGTGGCGGCCAGCACAGGTAAGAGTGGTGGGGTGGGGCAGTGATAGTGTTGGGTGGGGTGGATAAGTCGAGAGACGGCGAGGTAGGTAAAACATAATTAAAAAATTAATAAAACCACTTACCATGCGCTCGCCGCATCTCCTTTTAGGCCCTTTTCTGGTTCTTTCCCCTTTTGTGTTTTTGTCTCACTTTCTTTGGATCAAATTCTGTTGAAGAAAAATAAGTGTCAGTCCCCAAAAAATAAGTGACAATTGGCCCCACTCGCTACCGCCAGCTCAAATTAAGCTCTGGGTGGGTTATCAGCAATGATTCCCATTTAATCTTTAATACTTTAACCATTTGGTGAATTTTTCACTACTTCTACCAAATCTAGAACCTGAAATGGCTAACAAATTTGAGAGTGAATTTTGAATCAGTGTCTGGAAGTGGTAGAAATGTAATGGCATTCACACTCTATCTTCGACAGGGGCCTAGCTTGGTCAGTGATACTGGGAGGGGCGGGGTGAGCTTCTGATTTTCCGACAATCATGTTGGCTTATCATATTAATCATTATATGAGAAGCAGCGCATGAAGAGACTTAAGGACCAGTAAAAAGGGAAAACAGTGCAGATTGTGAGGGCCACTCAAAACACAGTATTTTGTAAAATAACCATGGGGCATATTATCAAGGGGGTTTATCTCCGCTTTTTTGGCTTTAAAAGCCAAGAAAGCGGAGATAAAATTATCTCCTATTAACTAGCTGCCGCTAACACCAGTTAGCAACAGCTAGTAGGAGATAGCGACCATCTTGGGCCCCACTTTGCATGTCAGTGATATTTATCACTAATGAGATGCAAAGTGGGCGTGCCAAGATGTTAGCATCTGAAAACAGTCGCTAACATCGCTATCTCCTATTACCAACTTTTGGAGATATTCGCGCTAAGCGGGAATATCTCCAAAAGCTAACACCTGCCCTGAGCAGTTCTTAGCCATGTTATCCAATGGGAGGTGGATAACATGGCTAAGAGCATTAGCTCGCTAATGCATGAATATCGCTGACTTTTCAGCGATATTCATGCTTTGCGGCGATTTTTACCGCATTTGCTTTAAACCTTGGTAATACCAAGGTTTATTTGCGGTAAAAATCGCCGCATCGCTGCGGTAAATTTTTGTCTCTAACCAAGCAATAGCGATAATTATCCCCATGTTTTAAGACCTTCAAAACAGAGATGAGATGTGCTTTTGTGTGTATTTTTGTCTGAGAATTTAAAAGTCCCAGATGAAGGACACCATAGCATGTCTGACTGAAAGCTCCTGAAACCCAAATATCTCTTAAATAATGCATTTATTAGGAGAGTGTAACACCCCAAACACCCCCATGAGGCTTCGCCCCTGATCTCCGACTTGATACAGATAGAGAGTCTGGTTACGACCGTCTGCTTTTTCTTGGTAGCTGTCTTGGCAGCCAGTAAATGTCTATGTATATAGTCTTATGTGTTTAGTATTTTACAATACATAAGCAACTGAAGCAACCTTAGCTGGAGTGATGCAATGAGGATCATATGTGGTTGAAATCCAAAAGTGCAATAGAACGGATATGCACCCAGGAGGAATGCAGGGAGTTCTTATAAGCAAGTACCACAAAAACGTATGCATCTGATGACAGTACATTGATGACATTTGTGTCATCTGGCAAGGCAGGAAAGGCTCAGTTAACTCTTTCCGTCAATGTTTGAAGAATCCTTACCATTATTTGAAATGACAATGACCAATCAGAAAGTCTCATTTCCATATCCATCTATTAAAGCAAAAGAGAAAATAATAAAGAATATGGTACATAACAAACTCACTGATACCAACAACTTACTACATTTTGAGAGAGTACGTCCATGTGCGGTTCGTGAAAATGTGCCCTAGGGGCAATTTTTACTTAGAAGACGTAACTGCTCTAGCTTGCAAGAGTGCAAAGTAAGGCTGACAAACTAACCAAGAAACTTGTCTACACTTTCCCAAACATACATTTGAAAAAGGCAATAAACAATTTGCTTGATCAGCTCTTTGCTGCCTAATGTGTATAGGTATGGCATCTAGAAAGATTAGATTAGGATTTTGTTTTAAGCTAGGATTTTGTTTTAAATTAAACTTAAGTTAAACTTAAGTTTGTCTTAAGTTTTGGTCTTAAGACAAAATCCTAACTGAAGACAAAATCCTAACTTTACTACTACTAAATGCCTTCTGTGAATACCAAAAGTAGTAAGTTTAAGATTTTGTCTCAGATTAGTTCTGTGAATCGGTCCCTAGCGTCTTTCTTTTCTCAGTGCCTGCTACATAGCTTTTCTAGTGCTCCTGTACCCTGGTTGTTCTGGCTACTTTTGAGTGTCCCGATCCGTGGCCAAATCCAATTCCTTGGAAATAGACACCTCTGCCTGATCTGAGTCCTACTAGTCATTTATAACTGTCCCCTTTTCCCTCTTCCTGCCTCTCCAACCATCACCAAGACACCTTCAAGTGTTGTTTAAACAACTAAGAAACACGGATCTTCTGGAGTTCCAAGTCCCTTTTTACTTCCCCAAACCTCCCTCTCCTGTTGCCTTCCATTAAATAGATAGGGCAGTGCTGCCAAACGTAAGGTTGCTGTTGCAGATCAATGAGACGAAGTCGAGGTAAGAGCCAAAATACTGTAATCTACAGGTAACAGAGGTCAGCGCTCAATTGAGCACCAACGCGCAAAACTAGGATCCTCTAGCCCCCAACATTCTATAATGGGCACGAGGTGGACACAACCATTAGGGAGGCCAATAGGGGATACACACGGAATGGAATACAAATTAAACGTTTACCTTGCAACTTAGAAATCAAGCATGAATATAACATATAAGGCTTTTCTATAAGGCAGTCTCATTCTATGCATACTTTAAATGCGGTGAGCAATGGATTTGTTGCACACTTTATTATCGTCATGTCCTTCAACTCCTGTCTCAGCCTTTTTACTCATAAATTCCTCCGGACTTGGGCTATCATTCAGATGCTCCGTCACATCACTCATTACATCAAATGCACATTGACTGTCGTGATTGAGTCAATCAATGTCCTGCCGACCATACACCTGTTGTAGTATCATCCCTCAATGATCAGACATACTTTTAGTCACTCTTTAAAACTCCAACCTTTCCCATCTTGTCTAATGACACTATTTTTGTTGATCTTCACTACCTTCGTCTATTTGATGAACTGACTTTTTCAGTTTTCTGCTCGCCTTGGCAATCTTATTCTGACATATTCTCCCACTGAGACATCAGGCAAGATAACCTTATGCAAAGTATCATACCTTTTTTTTAGCATTTGTTTGTTTTCTCTTTATTTGGACCTCATGTTGTCGAAATTAGGCTTTGAAGTGACCCTGTTATTATTCCTCAATTTAATTTTAAGCCACCATGGATTAATGTATGTAGATGGATGTCATCCCCTGAGCAAAACAAATGGTGAAACATCTGTGACTGAAATTGGGGTAATCCTATATGCCCATAGTCTGACTCGTACCACTAAAAGGAATAGAACATCCCCAATCATGATCAAATGGTAGTTTTGTTTCAAGTAACTTTTGAACACTCCACCTGGCCATAGCATTCTGGGTCGTAAAGGGCAGACCTGATATGTTTGATCTGATGTGTATGTAAGAAAGTGGCCAGAGGGGACCGCACATTATATGTAGTAGGAATGCACAGGGATAAAAAACATATTGAAAGGAAATTCTGAGCTACATGACTATGCACTACCCATTACCAGCTGATTTCACAGATTTCGTTCTGGGACTCAGGCCAACGAACATGAAGGGGGTTTTGGAAAGCAGCATAATTTTCAATCGGTTAACCAGTCAATAGTTACCCATTGGTAAAATGTCACCCAACCTACATGTTGTGGTTGGTAGAGTCGTTTAGGGTGATTGAGGTTCACTGAATCGCTAGTGCATTGATCTTCTGGATGAAACGGGTAAATTTGAGACCATCTGGAAATCATGGATAGACCATCTCAGGTATGGGACACCGTCCCTCATGCCCAAGGACCTTGAGGGAATTAAATTAGTGTGTTCAATAGAGTAAGCTAATTCTCCAAAATATATAGTATAACATTTTCATTATGAATAACTAGTTTTAGTGAACATGTTAGCATGATAAACGGATTATTACAATCAACAAGGAAAAATAATTGCAATAAGCTCATTGTCACATGTATTACGGCGCTTAGGCATAAAGCAATCTGATAATATGTTTAAAAGCACTTACTGGTGCTGTGGGTGTGTCAAGAAGGCCACTGTAAGAAATAACAAAAGGAGGATTATAAAAAAAAAACATTATTCCATTCCTGAAGTATGTTTTGGCTATCATCGATGCTGTTACATCACATTATCCGTTTACATTCAGTTTTATTGAGGCTGAACTGCAGACTGTCGCCCTGGGGGTTTTCAGCACGTTCAATGATCCTCAAAAGAATGCCATGGTCAGAACGATTGGCAAAGAGTGAGGGATAGCGGGTGCTGCCGTCACTTGCATGTAGTCTTACTTCCCTCGTGGTTAATCCTAGCCTTTATCTTTTGTTTCGTCTCTCCTACATAAAGAAAACCACAAGGACATCAAATCCGGTACACCACATTAGTTGGATTACAATTAAAAAATATTTCATTTTGTGCTTGACCTCAATGAGGACAATTTATTACGTTTTTTCTGTTAAGAGACATGTCCCACCTGCCCCCCTCCCGCTCCAGATTTCCTAGACATTATGGACATGTTTTAGAGTCCGGCGGAGGGCAGGACTTGCCCATGGTGACCAACTCAAGAAGCATACATCAGAGGAGCATAGGTAAAATACTAACAACCCTATACACAGCAGGCGGACCCTGGTAAGATAATACCCACCACACAACAGCACGGATCAGTGTGGAGTGGAAACAACATTGTGTCTTACAGGCACAACACCTTAACACAACTAAATGAAACCTCTGTCCCCTGTTGCTGTGAAACTGTGGCTCACCTATGTAGGGGGATACCTAATTGGCCCCTGGCTGGACCCTGTTGGTCAATTCAAGGGAGGCGGGCTAATTGCTTTGGCAGGACTCCATTGGTGAGCTCTGTGGTACTCCCCGCCTACTCTTCCGGCTGGAGACACTATCCCTTTTGTTGTGGTGGCCCCTCTACCATGTTCTTTTGACAATACACCTCTGTGTGCTACTGGCTTGGGCACTAGGGCCTCGGCCGGATTAACCCTCCAGCCTCCTGTGCGCAGCAGACCCGATAAACGTGGGCCTGTAGTGTAGGGATGGTAATCTCTCAACAACCCTGAGCCATCTGACAGCCTGTAACTATGAGGAGAATGTCTGTGCCTGAGCCTTCTATACCCATTCAGTTTTGGATGATGATTTCGATTAAATCTAGTTGAAATAACCTTAGTTGTCTAACCTAGTTGTTTCACCAGAATTTCTGGTTAGAACAAACCCGCAGCTTCCACGTTGCACTATTTGCCACTCATATTTCCTACACATTTTTGTGGGTGTGGGGTCGTGTGAAAAGTCTGAAAGTTTGCTAGTCTGTTTTTATCAGTATAATGTGCTTAAAGCACACAATTTGACACTAACGTTTCCTGTGAATTCCAGATGGACGTTTTCCATCCCCGTACCCCTTATAAATTAACTTTAATTTCTATCGTTTTGAGCTCAAATTGATTGACTGAATGGGTGTCATTTGTCACACATTTTCGAACTACTTCTACTACAAGTTTGACATGAAGAAAACAGCAAAATGCATTGTGCTGTAAGATTTCGACATATTGTACAACAATTCCCTATAAATTATCAAGGAGAGAACCCAGCTACTAGTATCATTCTTTTAGGGAGTTGTCATCAGTGCGGGTAGCGCCCCACACACGCACACAAACATAAACTCATCCTACATTTCGTACTTTGATTCACGCCTGGCTGTTTCAATCTTGTAGCGTTGACTCTGACCCGGCCCTCTTTACCTTGCAGAGGCACGGGCGTGTGGGAAGTGTTTCCAGTCTCCCCACCGGCCCACTCCACTCTCCCTGGGAGCTCTGCGCCCCACTGTGCCCACCTGCCAGGCATACCAGCTGAGACCACGTGTAACTGCGGACAGCCTGTTCGCTGACTCTGAAATGTGAGACGGTCGGAGCAGGCCAGGCCTGGGTCAGAACACAGAGAATGGTCTAAATATAGGCCTCTGGAGCCAGGGGGATGAGGCAGGAAAGCAGGAACAGAGAACATCGGCCTCTGCGTCAACCATGCCCGCTGTCATCGGCCAGGGGGATTATGAGGGGTATGTGTGCAGTGACACTGTCCTCAGTTCCCGGCGAGAGAAACTACTGTCACCAACCCAGAATGAGGAGGAAGGGCAACCAGACTCCGTCACTTTCCACTGACAGGATGGGCGAACATCGTTAATTATCATCCTTGAATGGGTGAAAGAAAACAAAACCCTCCTCCTAGAGCGCCACCGGCCCAGGACGGGAGACGGACGTCTCATGATGTGGTATTTACTCTGAAAATATTGCACAGTCTCACCATTCCAAGATGGAGAATATTCTCAAAACGAACTCCTGCCATGTCATCCTTCCAAGATTGTGGAAATGCAATGAAACAATGTACCTTCAGTATCTACCTCCGAGGATGCAGCAAATACACTGAAACCACCCCTAGAATTTTTCCAGTAGGAGCCATGTGCCACTACTACAAACAGTGCCACCTTGCCAGAATTTGGAAACAGCTCTAGCACTATTGTTGGATCTGGACCTTTCTTTCAGGGTCACCCCTGATTTCAGACTTTCTTTGTTTAAACTGTTTTGTTGGGTTTTTAGACTCTGCACACGTTAAACCTGCTAATCAGTGGTAAAATGCTAGCACTCTCCCTTCTAACCATGGTAAAGTTGGTATACACCTGATTGGTCAATTACATTTACTTATAAATCCCTACTATGCAGTACTACATGTACCCAGTGCCTGTAAATTAAATGCTTCTAGTGGGCTGTAGCACTCATTGTGTAATCCACTAAAATAGCATTATAAAGCAAGTCTCAAGCCTGCCACTGCAGCCTGTAGTGCAGTTAAAAAAAAATTAAATACATTTTTATTTGCATTTAAACAATAAACACGTAAATAATGAGTGTGAGATAACCAGGCATCAATACACATTAAAAATCGCTGATAGATAGAACAGGTCACAACTCCCTTCCCGAACACGGACAGGGGTCCCTAACATATGATTACATAGGTACATATACTGGAGGACCCCTCAATAACTAGCAACTTATCTATCAACAATGCAGGCAGTAAAACAGTCAAGGCGCAATTCCCGGTTCCCCTCCTGACAGGCTCGATCCGTCCTCTCCCAACTCAATCTCCAAGCCATAGTGCCATAACCAGGAAGTCCATATTTTACGAAATTTTTGAGGACATCCCCTCACTATATATGTAGTTTTCTCTGCCACCATATACAAATTTAAACAGTTCCTCCATTCCTCTATGGTAGGGTTTGAGAAACACCCCAGTAACGGGTAATGTCTCTTTTGGCAACTATCAACCCCAAATTGACCAATAGAAGCTTATACCGTGGAAGATCCACTTCCGTGTTGATTCCCAATAGTACAGAGCAAGGTTCTACCTCTAGGTGAGTCCCCAATATAGTGTTCAATTCCCACACCACTGTGGACCAGTACATTTGTGTCTTAGTACACTCCCAGAGTGTGTGTATGAATGTCCCCCGCTCTGCGTGACATCGAAGGCACTCCGGGTTCTCTGCTTTGCCAATTGCGTGCAGTCGTGCCCAATCAAAGTAAGCTCTATGGAGGATTTTGTATTGTACAAGGCGCAGCCGCAGCCTGAATGCCACTTCACGGGGTGCCTAAGGACACCCTCCCAGTCAAGGTCTTCCAGCAGGCCTGTAGTACGTTCCCATCTAACCCTGAGCGGGCCTGGATTATCAGGAATATTATTAATTTGTGTTCTATAGGTCAGTGAGATAGCCTTGCAAGGAATCTCTTCCTGGAGCAGTCTTTCCTCTAAAGGGGCTTATTCCGGGAGTGTCACCTCCGCTAGCCCTTCGGCTCGCCAGGCATGGCAAAACCGGAGATAAGCATAGTGTTGGTTCGGGTGAAGTTGGTAAGTGGCCTGCAGGGAGGTGAAGGACGCCAGTTTGCCTTTGTCCAGGACATCTACGACTTTGGAGATTCATATTAAGTCCCAACTATTGAAACCTCTCAGTTTCCTAATTTCCTTCAATCGGGCCACTTCCCATAGTGGAGTCTGCCTAGTGGATTTCTTGTCCCATTGCATCTGCTTCTCGATGTGTTTCCATGCCGCTACCATCCTTTGCATGGCCGGGAGGAGGCGGGTGGTACCTGGCCCACCATACAGGTAATGTAGATATGTATGATCTTGGAATTGTAGTCGTTCCAACCGGTAAGCGGGATGATCACCCGGAGCGTGGCTCCATTCATTGACTATAATAAGATGTGCTGCCCTATAGTAGGACCTATTATCCGGTAGGGCCAGGCCCCCGTTATACGGTTTCCGTTGCAGAGTTTGCAACGCTATACGTGGGTGGGCCCCATCCCAAAGGAAGGTACGGAGTACCCCATCGAGGGATGCAAATATGGCATCTGGTATTTTGCAGTGCATATTTTGTAAAATGTATAACAACTGCAGAAGAGTGATCATTTTGTACATTGCCGCCCGCCCCATGATCGGCAGAGGGAGTCTCCTCCACCTCTTAACGTCTTTTTGAAAGTTGGAAAGGATACGGAGAATATTGTGCTGTAACCAAGACGGAGTATGAGTAGTGATAAACAGTCCCAGGTATTAGAACCCATCCCAAGACACCTTCAGACAGTTCAGATAGGACTGAGGTGTCGCCACCCCTGCCACTGGGTACAGGGTGGATTTTTATTCCAGTTGATTTTATATCCCGCATGACAACCATAACCGTTAAAAGGGCTGAAGCAGTTTAGGAAGAGTTTCAGCTGGGTCTGTCACATACAGCAGAATATCATCCGCATACAACGATATGCGTTCCTCTGAAAGGTGGCCGGAGTTGTCGAGAAAGCCCCCTAAGCCCAGGGTAGATCGAACTATACAGTCCAGGGGCTCCAGAATAAGTGCAAATAATAAGGGCGAAAGGGGACAATCCTGCCTGGTACAGAGCTGGATAGACCAGCTGGAAGACAATACCCCATTATCTCTCGCTATCCAGCTTCAGGTGCATTATACAAGAGAGCCCGCCACCCCTTGAACACGGGGCCGAAACTGAATTTCTCCAAACACACCACATAAAGGGCCAGTGAATGATATCAAATGCCTTCTCCGCGTCTAAAGAAAGGAGTAGATGTGGAGCCTCGTGTCCTTGAATCATGTCCACCCAATTGGCCACGTGCCGCAAATTAAAGCGGGTAGCTCTCCCAGGCATGAATCCAGATTGGTCACCGTGGACCAGGGGACCAATGACCGTCAGGAGGCGTATCGCAAGAACTTTGGCAAAGATTTTAGTTTCAACATTAAGCAAGGACATCGGACAGTAGGATCCACATTCCTCCAGCAGTTTCCCAGGTTTCTGTAAAACCACCACAGTGGCCGTCCGAAGATCCGGAGGCAAGTGCCCTTGGTCCTTGGAGTCCAGGTACATCTATAACAAGTGTGAGGCTAATATACTACTGTTTTGTTTACCAAATTTCCCCGGAAGTCCATTCGGACCAGGGGTCTTACCGGACTTTAGCCGACCAATTGCCTCAGTAATTTCCTCGAGTGAGGACTCCCTCAAGCCTATCCCTATCTGTTTAGTACAGCAATGACAATTGGACTGTGTCCAAATATTGAGTGATATGATCTATGCTCACCTGCGGTTTGGCTGTGTAAAGGTCTTTATAATACTTAGTAAATGCCCCTGCTATAGCGGCTGGTGTTATATACACCTGTTGGCTATCCTTAATAGCGAGTACCCACCTTGCCTCAAGCTTCTTTTTTCCCAACCATGCAAGGAGTTTCCCAGCCCTATCTCCTGCTTCATAGAGCCGGTGTACAACAGCCAGCTGTTGCAAGTGGACTGCGTTGGTCGCCAACAACTGATATTCCCGTTTGGTGATTTCTAGCTGGGCCAGTGCATGGGCGTCTGGATTATCAATCATTTTACTTTCTAAATGCAGCAGAGTGGCCTCCAGATTCGCCAGATCCTGGATTTCCCTTTTCTTTTTATGGGCCGCAATATTCTGCGCTCTGTCTCGGAGTACCACCTTGTAGGCCTCCCATAGGGTAACCGCCGATTGGACTTAACCATTGTTTCCTTTAAAGTACAGTTCCGATTCTACTCGTAATTCATCCACTACCTTCTTATCTATTAGGACCCAGGAGCTTAGTCGCCAGTTTGTTAAATGGCACCCAGTTTTCCTTCCCGTTGTTAGCAAGAGTGGGGAGTGATCTGAAAATCCCCATGCCAAATATTCTATTGTGTCCACCCCAGCGATCTCCCCTGCAGGTGCAAAGAGATAATTTAGCCTCGAGAATACCCTATGTGCCCCTGAAAAATAAGAGTTGGCCCAGAGACTCGGGTGATGGCGTCACCACAAATCAGTCAACCCCAATGTGTGTTTGAATTGTGCCAGTGCTGTAGGGTTGTGGTGTCCTAATCATGGTTGTGTACGATCTATCATTGGGTGGAGAACATCGTTAAAATATTCCCCCAGGATGTGTGTACCAGGCCCAGATTGCAGTAGAAGCCCTGCGAGCTTATCTAACGCATGCTGCTGCAATCGCGGAGGAGCATATACACGTTCTACAAAAAATTGCTCGTGTCTCCAGGTGCCCTGCAGGCCACATAGGTCCCATCTGGGTCCAGCCACCTGTGAGCGACATTAAATGGAGGAGACTTTTTGACAAGAATCGTAACCCCCCTGGAGCCTTTAGTGAAACCCGCATGACCCAGAACGGTGTAGTGCCGTCTGGCCAAAAAGGGAACACTCAAGTCCATCAGATGCATCTCTTGCAGGGGTACAATATCAGGTGTAAGTCGTTTAATATAGGCAGAAACCAGACCTCTCTGAATTTTGTTGCCTAAGCCATTGACATTCCACGTAAGGACTGTGAAGCATTCGTCAGTCATCATGGCCTCTCAGTAAAGTCACACGTTCTCTCTCTCGCTCATAAGCACCCCTTCCCATCCCATCTCTCCCTGGTGTCACACTCAAGAAATAAAACCGAACCAACACAAACACCCAAACAATAACCATGTCCCACAGTGGTCATGCAATAGCGGCCCATCCCCCTCCCTACACTCCTCAGATATCTGCACCATCCCCCAATTCGTCAACGTGACAACTCTGTCACATGTATACTACAAGAGGTCTGTCACCGTAACCCTCCCTCAGCCCCCTAAAATGAACTAAAGCAAAAGAAATACAAGAAGCGGTCACAATATACTTCCCCTTGTTAGGCCGCTTTCCCACAGAGTGCTGGGGGCCTCAGGGGTGTACTAACGTCCTTCAATGTTCAAAAGCAAAAAATAAGGTCCATCCTGCCCTTCTCCCCACACTCTGCAAGCACCCCCACCTCTCCCAGACTTGCCAACTGGACAACACTGGAGCAGGTAGACCACCCAGAAGTCTGTAACCCACCCCCTCCCCCTCCCCAGCCCATTCAACTAAATAATACTGCAGAAAAATCCAACCCACTATATACTTTCCTAACGTGGAGCAAAAAGGTCCAAATGTCCTTTATATCGCAGGGACAAGGCAGCGTTTCTCTGGGGACATCTGGCCCCAATGTCTCATTCCTTCTCGCCATTGTTCAGGAGGTGCAGCGAACAGGGATCCTCATTCGAGGGCCCTATTCCCGAGGCCTCCAGATGGTGTATAGTTACCAGGAGAGGGTGTGCTGCGTCCGAAGTCCGGGAATCAAGATTGTCCGAGGGTTCAGATTCTCCATGGACACTGGATCTCAAAGAAGTCCACGAGGCACATTCTAGAGCTGTGTCATCGTCTGAGTCGGACACGTTAGCTTTGTGGTTCCTAGACCTCAGGAACCTTCCGGGTGTGTTCCCAACTGATGTCAGGCGCTTAATCCTTCGCCGGTGGCCTCGCCCAGCCTGTATCTGGTTGCTTAGGAGCAGACAGGGAAACAGGGGAGGGCGTTGCATAGCGCAGCTGGGCCGCTCCTCAATCCAGGACCACGCATCCTCCGGCGTCTGGAAAAAATGTAGCCTGAAGTGCAGTTTTAAACTACCATTTCGACATGGCAAAGGTTTGTGTTTAATAATGGTAAGTCACCCCTAAGTAAGCATGGGCGGAAAATCCGTTTCGCTCGCGGATTTTGCGGATTTTCGGTAAATTCGCAATCCGCGAGATTCGCGAATCTCCCGCAAAATCCGCAAATCCGCGAGCAGCGGATTTTGCTCGCACTGCTCGCACTGTTCGCGTGAGTTCGCGGCTTCCCAGTACAATTTCGCGCCCCGCGAATAAGTGCAAAATTGCAGAAATACGATCTTAGCAAAACTGAAACTACTTACCAGGTTCAAAAGTTCAGGCTCATCATTAGTAGCCATTTCCTGTAGTGCTTCCTGAGGGGCCCCTCCAGAGTTCAGTTGCCAGTTGCAACTATTATGTGACCCTGCTCTGAACCTCAGAATAGTTACACATATGCCACAAAGGTCCTGAATTACAGCTAGGGGAGACAAGCAGGAGCCAGGCTGGAGGTTCAAATCCATTAATCAGCCCCTAATTCATTATTGTCAGTTGGGGCAGGGCAGGTGTTGTAACTAATTTTGCAACAATGAAAGCACTTAGCAAGTGCAAAAGATCACTAATCAGGAAGCACTAAGGAAGCAGGTGCCAGCTAAAAAAATATTCTGTGACACATTAATCAGCCCCAAATTAATTCAGGTCACTTGAGGCAGGGAAGGTGTGCTTGCGTTGCCACAATAATGTACACTGACTGGACAACCAGAGGGTGCTGTGATGAAACAGAGGGTGGCATGGGTGGGCCAGAGGGTGGCATGAGTAGTCAGAGAGTGGCAGTGGTGACAGAGAGTGGCAGTGATGAAGAAGAGTGTCCCAAACAGGCTGGACACGTAGAAACAACAAGTTCGCGAAACTTGCGACCCGACAGGTAAGTTCGCAATTTGCGACATTGTACAAAACCCTCGCGAACTGGCAGAAACCCGCGCAAACACCAAAAAAAAAATCCGCAAATTCGCGAGAATTCGCGGATTTTGCGGATTGCGAGTTCGCAAATCCGCAAAATTCGCGAACGCGAGATTCGCAAAATTCGCCCATGCTTACCCCTAAGGGAAACTAGTGTGGCTTCTTCTCCCACAGACTAACACTGGGTTACATTATTACACTAATACGTGATTACTCCAGCTTGGGAGCAGATAGAGAAACACCTCATCTACTCATGACTTGTAATTTAAAATCCTCTTTAATGGTAACGTCATATTGTGTACTATTCTGAAAATACCACTTCTAGAAAGTTAAATGGTCAAAACAATGGTTCACCTGGAATTCATTCATAAAACTTTGTGGATAAGCAAATAAATATATTTTTAGCATACAATAAGGTCTGCTCCTGTCGAACAAGTTACTTACCTCTGTAACAATGCAGCTGATAGAGACATAGTCTAGGCGCAGATTCCTTAACTTTGAATTCTCCTCAAGCATCGGACTGGTTCCGGAAAATTTTCTCAGCAGTACCTCTGCATGCTGGGGGACGTGCCGTATGGCTCTGCAGTGACGTTGTCTCTTGATATGACGTCGGTAAAGCCATATAACTCCCCTCTGGTGCACTGACTTCAGTTTCTTCTTTGTCCGCGCTGCACGCGAATCTGGAGAAGCATATCTCTGGCCGTTGTCGGCCTGATGTGACGAAGCCATGTGGTATAATCTCCAAAACTCCACCTTGGTATTACGCCATGTGGTGATCAAATATCCTTTATTGTCAGTGAAAAACCGACAATAAAGGGTATTAGATCACCACATGGCGTCGTCTTCCTTGGGGTAATACCAAGGTGGGGTTTTGGAGATTATACCGGGTTACTCTCGAGTAACCGGTGCCGACGACGCGCCCTCTGTTTTGGTGGCATCGGCTGTTTCTTGAGCAAAGGAAGAAAACATATATATATGACCAGTGGCAGGGGGGTGGCTGCGGAAGGGGAGCTGAGGAGGCGGTGATGTTCCAGAGTACACTCAACTTGGGGGCTAAAGTCATCTAGCACAACGTTCCACCCCCCGCAGCACTGGCCCACATCCAACAGCATTCTGGGACTTGTAGTAACCGGATAACAGGTTACTAACAGGAAGTGCATGCCTGGACTACTTATCTTGGGGGCGGACCTGTGCACTACTTAACAGGATGGGGCAGGGCATTTATCCCCAGATGGACATCCTGTTACTCACCCCCGGCGCTGAGGAAGGCGACACAGACGCCGAAATGCATTCGCAGTGGGTGTATTGCTGTTGAATAAAGGTGCCTCCACTGTTCTCCCCTGCTGTGGCCTCTATTCTTCATTTGTTTGGAGGAGTTCTGCTCATATATATATATATATATATATATCCTATGCCCTCTGGGTTTAAGTCCTGTGAGTCCTGTGCTCGCCAGATGTCAGTTACGGACCCACACTCTATCTGTATGTGGTGCCTGAGCGAGCATCATAACGCAGCCTCCTGTAAACGGTTGAAATCGAAGGCGCTGCAGGAGTGGCGCATGAACCTTCTGGCTGCATGTGGTTGTCACGGACTTCCAGCTCCTCAAGATGTCGGTCTTCCTCCCAATCCAGAACCGGTCCCGGGATGCTTGTTTCCGGTCCAGGGAGGACCTGGCTTGGCAGTTCAGGCTGGACTGTTCCATGAGGAACAGAATAGAGACTGATTTGCATGTGGCTGAGTCTGAACAGGGATGGCAAAGTGAGCTAAAGAACGATGATGGATTCAATCCAGATCTGTGACTGGGGTTAGTGTCTGAAAAGTTTCAGCGCTCAGTCCATCATCTCCTGTGTTTGCTTTGTTGGGCCTTAGTTGCCAAGACGTGGGTCCATTGCTCACTTTGCCATTGGATTCAAGCTAGCCTGGCTGATGAGGGCTGTTACCTCAAATTCGGTCACAGGATGCTTGTTGTTGTTTCCAGTTCAGGGAAGACCTGGCTTGGCAGCTCGGGCTGGACTATTCCCATGGGAAACAGGGTAGAGGCTGATTTGTATGTGGCTGGGGCTTCACTGGAGTGGCTAAGTGCGCTAAAGAACGATGATGGATTGAACCCAGAACTGAGTGGTGAGTGTCTGTAAAAAGTTTCAGCGTTTTGTCCATCATTTCCTTGTGTATGCTATGACGTCAGTGGAGTCATATAAGTCCCTGCAGCGCGCTGACATCAGCTTCTTCTGTAGTAAGATGTAGTAACTTTGTCTGTGGGAACTGGGTGCCAAATGAAAGGGAAGATAACTTTAAAACTTCAAGTGAAAAAGTGATGCCTGATAACATCAGAGAAGGCAGTTGAGGAAAGGCCAAGAAGGCAATGAAACTCGAGTCATGCGGAACACTGTGCACAGACACAAGCACAGAGCACAAGAAAAACATCCCCCAAATCCCTTACCATACAACAAGGGAAATGTGAAAAAGAACTCTGCATAAGTTCAGAGAAACCAGGCCATCGGGTCTGGTGACGCAACCATAACAGAAAGCAGAAAATGGGAAAGTGAAGGCCACTGCCACACCTAAGGTCACTCAACAAGGAAGTGAGTGGGCTGAGAACACCAAAACCAAACCTCGGACCATTCACAGAGGGAGGAGGATGGGCAGGGCGTTAAAGAATCTGAGGCTAGACAAAGTCTCTACCAGATACATCGTTACCAAAGGTAAGTCACTTGTTCATCTGATAGAGATATCTACCCGCAGATTCCTTCACTTTGAATTAAATACCATAGCCATACACCCTAGGAGGAGAGTCTGCGAACAAGTCCCACAACTGGTCCAAGAGGACCGACCGACTAAGATAAGGATCGATTATACCTCAGTGGTAGAAGATAAGGGGAAGAGAGAGAGAGAAAGCCCTCTCTTTGAAGGGTGAATCGACCACCACAATAATGCCCAATGTGAGATGTACAAGATAAGGAGCACTTCCTCATATAGACAAAGAGGTAGCAAAGTACAGAAGTGTGTTGTTACCCAACTCCAAGGAGTGAAAGCATGGATCTAAGAAATAAAGGGCTGAGTGGTCCCACTAAATGGTGGATGCACGACCACTACATGGAGCAGAGGCCTTTTCAAAGTCCATAATAGAGGCCTGAGCCACCAGACAGAGTAAACAGGGGATGTCACTTACCTTGGATGAAAAAGCTTGGCTGCAGAGGAGCCAGAGCCACCCACAAAACAGAACGGAATATCAAGATCAGAGATAAAAATGAATCAAGTCCTCCCCGAAGGAGGATAATAAGAACCCAAATGGGAAAAACAGACAACACCGGAAAGGGAAATCAAGTCTGCAGGAAGGAAGTAAGACCTACACAGATCTACCAACAAAGTTAGAATGTAGTATGTGAACTCCCATAGAACACTAAACTGGGGTAAGAAAGGCCACAGGAGGCCCATGCCCTGAGAAAGACAAGATCAAAAAAGGGAGTACTAGACACAATCCCCTTTCCTAGGCAGGGGAAAGTGCTAGGGAACGAAAATACACCAAGGAAGAAGAAGACATTCTAATGAGGAAAACGCTCTGTTCCATGGTAAAAGAAAGAGAATGCCAAGTACTCAGGCACGTAAGCCCCCTGACAGAAATGGGACCGCACACCAAAACTCATGACAACTATCAGCAAGCCAGATGCGAATCAATAACATAGTCCAAATCTGGGCCTGAAGACTACATGAAGCCCCAGCTCCAAAAGAACAAGAGCAGAAGACCCTGATCAAAATCCCACCTTCAAAAGTGGGTAGGGATCCAGAAAGCGACCTTGCTTACTTTTCTCTCTTACCTCAGGGTGGAGGATAAAACATCTCATATGGAAACATAATTTTTAATTTTTTTTGTTTTTTTTAAACGAGAACCACACGACCAAAGAGTCTGCTCAACAACCCCATGAATACCAGGGCAGAAGGGATAGGAAAAAAACGAATACCGTACCAATAATATACTCATGATGGGGAATGGGGAATCCTACACTACCAACAGCTTAAACATGCCCTGCACCGACACCTAACCCACGGGGTGGAGCTACCTAAATATGCTCCATTGGAGGATAGACTACTACTAGACCCTATGATTGAGAAAGCTTCTCCCTCACGTACAGGAAGCTCATTAATAACATCGCGGACACACTGGGCCCCCTGCGTGAAAAGTGGGAGTCAGATTTGGGGATGCTGGAGGATGATGATTGGGGGAGGCCCTGCAATGTCCCCGAGAAGTGGCGATACGTGCCAGGTTCCGACTCGTCCAACTGCGCATCCTGCATAGGTCATACACACCACGAACGACGCAATACATAATAGACTATGTAGACTCATGCTTTTGCTTACGGGGGTGCGGTGAAGAAGGGACCTTCTTCCACATATTGTGGGACTGCGCCAAAATCAGGATGTACTGGTCCAGACTAGCAGGCATTATGTTTCAGGTGGTGGGAGCGGACGTGCCTCTGGAGGCCAGATGGCATGTCTTGGGGGTCACTAGTGACATCACCTGGCCGAAATGGGACAAAGTGTGGTTGGCGCTGGCAAGTATGGTAGCCAAGAGAAATATTGCAAGGTTGTGGGAAAGTGATCTTGTGCCTACGGTTAAGGAGTGGGAGCGAGATTTGGACTGGTGCCAACGGGCTGAAAAAGTTATCTACAAGAGTCGAGGCTGTCCCAAAAAAATGGGAGAAAATATGGGCGGCTTGAAGGAGGTACCGAGGAGAGTGGATGGACTCACAGGCGGATGAGGAGCAGTCCTAAGGGAGGGTTGGTGTGGAACCTTGTACTCCATAGCTGTGCATTTACTGCTGACGTCTTGCGAACCTAGCGGGGAGGGAAGGGGAGTGGGGTGGGATTGGTGAATATAATATGTCTGCTTTGATGTGTCCGGTGTTGGGGGTCCACTGGGGATGTGTCAGTGTTTATGGGGGGTCTGTAGTGGTGGGTCGGTTTAGAGGCTTTCTTAATGACTCTGAGGCTGATTTTATTTGTAAATTGTCAATGAACTTCCGTTGCTAACTGATGTGCACTGTTATGGAGCTGGTTATTTAAATAAAAAGATTGTTTTTGTTAAAAACAATATACTCATGATGAACAGTCTGATAAGACATGGCAGCACTCAAGATACACCAAGAGCGTCCCAGTTGAAGGCCGTAGGAAGGCTCCAAGAGCCAGGAAGAAACCAGAACTCCAGGAGGCTGGAATTGCCAAAAAAGCCTGAAGAGGCCTACATTCCCTGGGTAAATAACCTGGAAAAAATGCGCTTGTAAAAGTGCGATCAACATACCAGACCTAAGCGATCAGCTGGTAGACGACCAAGTATCCCAGAATCACCCAACGAATACTCAGGTGAAAAATCCCACTCATAAGAGAGATGGGGAAAAAAGAGACCCTATTGTAAAACAAGCAGAAACCTAATACATGTAGATGTGTATACACTCACATATATAAATGTATTTAGATATATATAGCACAAGCCATGCAAGTCCATGAAGCAAGGAGAACGGCTCACACAACAATCGTGAGACAAGGAAAACATTTGTGAGACAAGGAAAACATTGAAGGAGGCCATACGGTTGTATGATGTTACAACGCGTGTTATTAAAACGCGTGCTGTTACATCGCATTCGTTACAACTGCGATGTTACCACGCTATGCCTTTACAACGCAAGTCTTTATATTGACTTGTGCTAGGTGGCGTGCTAACATTGGAAAAAGTGTAATTTACTATTCCAACTCCAATCCACTTATCTGTAGGGAAGGTGTTGGGATAGTAAACTACACTATTTTTAATGTTAGCACGCCATCTAGCGCAAGTCGATGTAAAGACTTGCGTTGTAATGGCATAGCGTGGTTACATCGCGGTCGTTGTAACGACCACGATGTAACAGCATTGCGGTGTACTGACCGCGTTGTTAAGGATGTTTCCCAGGCCATACCAACCCTGTTGGGCGGTCGCAACTGTGAAATTGGCAAATTACTAGCCAAGCGGAGCGGCATGGCACAATACTGACATGTACGCTGAAAACTTTAAGGAGGGCTAGCCAAAGCGGCATTAAGCCTGCGGTGCCAATATCGCCACAAGAACATAGTAGACACCAAAGGGTAGTCAAGAGGCTGCCAAAGAACAGCAACCAAACAATAAGAAGACAGGATAGCAAGTCATGAGTCATAACCAAGGAATAGAAGGACGTTCCCATAGCACCTGGTATTCTCAGGCAGTTTCATCCACATACTAACCAGGGCCTTCCGAGATCAAGACGAAATCAGGCACATTCAGGGTGGTATGGCCGTAGGCCCATAAGCCCAAGTAGGTAGTATCACAAAGAGATAAAGGGTATGCGTGGCAAAGGGTTCACCAAACATCAGAGCCCTACTTCCCTCAGTCAGCCGGGGAAGGACCCAGGCGGTGTGATAAGGTAGGTGGCTAGTCTGCGACCACAGAAGATTAAGGCATATCCAGTGATCAGCGGCCGAATAAACAAACACCCACACAGAATTGCACAATAAGGCAAACGGAGGGAAACCCATGCAGCAGGGCACCCTCATCCTCATCCGCACAGTTTGAGAAGTGGAAGGAGGAAGTCAGCTAAGGGTTGGACCCTCCCCGACTAGCCTGAAACTTGCGTATGGTCAAATTCGCTTGGGCTCCAAAAAGGTGTACCCCATCAAATAGCATATCAAGCAAGGCTGACTGGACAGCTTCTGAAAACCCAGACGCCCAAAGCCGTGCATGCTGGCGCAATGCCACAGCAGCCGCCATGGCTTTACCAATGAGGTCCATTCCACACCTGATGAGCAGCCTGGCGGCTATCTGAAATCAACTGGTGAAACTCGCTCTTGTTAGCCTCGAGGAAGAAGGGTAAAAGTTGGCCAAAGAATTCCACAAGGCATGGAAAAAACATCAGAGGACGCAAAACTTGTTGGTGGGGTGCAATGCTGCACTAGTGGAGGCAAAAACACGTTTCCCTCAAGAATCCTGTCTCCTGGACTCTTTGTCAAGGGGGAATGGGGGAGGTTCTCCATGCCAGGGGACGCCTTAGTGGTCTGGACCACGAAGCTGTGGTGGGTCGGCTGCCAGATAAGGTAAGCGGGTCCCCTGGGGCCGAGCTTTAATTGTGGGCGATAGTAAAGTCTATTGGCACACCTGACTCAGGTTTTGCCCAAGCCCCCAATAAAATGTCAGAAAGTGCTTCACAAAAGGGGAGTACTTGTTCAACCCTGAGGGGCCGGGATGAAGGACCTCAATAAGAGGGTCTGTAGTCTTCTCCACTGTGGGTAGAGTGAGATGAAGAATATCAGCCATTCTTTCCAAAACTGCTGCAAAGGAGGAAAGGCATGACCAGGAGGCAATAAAAGAGAGGAAGCAGGAGACGAATCTAGCCCGCTCACTTCACCCAGTTCAGCAATCCAGCTGTCCATAAGAGAAGGAGCTACAATCCCTGGCTGCTCCAAGGGGTTCATCTCCTCACATCCTTCCCCTAACTGGCACTGTGGAGCCCCCACAGAAAACAACCGGCGTGGCAAACGGCAACATAAACAACATCGAACGGCGTCGAGATGACACCGTGCCAACATCCACTTGGAAAGGAGGAAAGGGGTAGGTCAGCGAGGATACCCGGAGTCGTGGCGAAGCCGGTTCTACAGTGTGCACCGCCTCCAGCTCGGAGTCCCATGATCCCATAGAAACAGGCACTGGAGGGACGACCGGCGTCATGCCGGATTCAACTGATGCCACCAATGGGTGCCCCGAAGGACGGTGCACCGGCGTCTCTGAGCCTGAGACTAGAACCGCTGCGAGGGCTAACCTGTTGGTGATGACGCAGTCATGGCACCTACAAACTCATTGGGGCCCACAGGCACTCCAGCGAGAGACCAGGGCTCAAAGACCAGATGGAGAGGCTCGCAGTACTCTTGCATCTGCTTCCAGGTTGCCCCAGTTTCAGAAAAAACTGTGAGGCGCAGGTGCGATGTTAGAACAGAGGTCTCAGCACTGAGGCATGAGATATCTCCACGATCCATGTCGCAAATCGAAGGAGCCACATAGGGACAGTTCTTCAATCTCTTGCAGTGCTGCTTAATGTGTGATGTTGTCAGAGACTGGGAATTATGCTGTTAACCATAGGGTGAAGAGCGGAGCTCATGGAAAGGATCTCTGAACCTTGAGGAAGACCGACGTCGTAAGGAGCTGGAAATCCATGACAACTGTGCCGTCAGAGGCTTCATGCACTGCTCCCGCAGCGCCTTCGGATTTAACCATTAACAGGCGTCACATACTTCAGTGTTGTGATGCTTGAACAGGCACCATATACAGATAGAGTGTGGGTCCGTATCCAACATCTGGCGAGCACAGGACCTGCAGGACGTAAACCCAGAGGGGATGGGATATATATATATATATATATATATTTAGCACACTGTTAAAGAGGAAAGATTGTCACAGTTGGCCGGCAACGGCCAGAGATACACTTCTCCCGATCCACGTGCAGCACAGAAAAAGAAGAAACTGGCATCAGCATCCTGGAGGGGACTTCTATGGCTTCACTGATGTCATATCCGGAGACATCACTGCAGAGCAAAATGCTGCCGACCCCCAGTGCGCAGAGGTACTGCTGAGAACATTTTCTAGATCAATTCTGAAGCCTGGAGATAATTCAAAGTTAAGCAATCTGCAGCTAGATGTCTCTATCAGGTATGTATAGTATACTTTTTTAAAGTTGGCATTTTCTGCTCAAACCAAATGTACCTTTCTGTCATTATCTAAGGTCACATGACTGGTAATGGCTCTCCTGTGGTGTGATGTGATTTCCTTCTAGACCGGGAAATAAGTGGCCTGGTTGTAGAGGGAGTGGGTCTTCTTGACAGGATATCTAGAGAGGAGTTGTGCCCTGCCCTGATTACACTTCAAAGGGACTTGCCCACAGCACACATGAAGGAACATCACATGAGTCCTGCCCTTGTCTTTGGCCCCCCCTTGATAGACTGAAGCCAAACCAAAGGGAAGGCAAAGAACTAGCCAGAACTAGTGGAGCATGCCAGGATTGCCTAGACACAGGGTAAAGACGGGGCACCCTTTGAACCTAGAAATATAACATTCCTGGACCTGAGAAGATTCAGAAGAAGGGCTGCCATGATGTCTGAAGAAGGAAGACTAGACCTGATTGCCGTGATACCAGGATCCCAGTTGTGACTCCACAAGTCAATTGGCTGACTTCCTGTTTAAGCTACCGTGGCACACGCAAGAGACCTCCCCTACAACTGCCTAGCTGACCAGCATCAACTGGACCTCCCTGGACCCTGCTTCTGGCCTCAGCTAAAGTGAGTCTTGACCCCCGAGAGGTGCACCCCAAGGTCCTGAAAACCTTGCTTGATGTAATAGTGTACTCCTTCTACTTTAAAACTGCAAGAACTGTACTGTTGCTCTTCACGTCAGAAACGACCGCCAGGGACTCCTGCTAATTTGGAGCTCCAAGAATGACCTGTTCTTTCATCAGCAATGATGTCCCGCATCTCTCGTCACCACAAACCTACAACGGCAACCTGCTCTATGCACCAACAACAATCTCTTCATGGCCCTGCCAGCTCAAAGCTCTGACTGAGGCTTCTCACGAGGAGAAGGTAATTTTCCACCCGGATGAATCTGGTCCTTGTATCTTACCTGTGCTCTGTTGAAGTCAGCCTTAACATTGGACTTTTACCTGTTACAGCACAAGTAGATAACCAGAATTGCTGCTTTGTGCTTCTTGATGATATTTTTACCAGAAATTAAAAAAATTCATAACTCCGGTGCAACTTACTGGATTTTTGTCATTTTATGTATTAAAATAGTCTCTATTTTTTGTAAGTTCGTTTGGGATTTTACTTATGTTGTATTTTGACTTTATTACTGTTTGAGGGCTGCATACAGTGCTTAGTTTGAGCCGCTGTTTTCGGGTGCTCGGCACTGCCACTTAATTGTTAACACCAGCACTTATGACAGTCAGCCACATGGTGGCGATGCCTGCCTAATTTGGAGATGAGCATAGCAACAGTTTACTAATTCAATATGTATTAAAAATTACTAAAACCTGCCAGCCATTCTTTTAACTTTGGGGATCTGGAATAGTCTGAATTATCACACTTGTAAGAGTGTGATGGTTAGTAATTGTGTTTGTACTGTTGTTGGCAGCGCTGGCATAACAATAGGTGGTGCAAGCTTCAGTGGCCTCCTGACAAGAACTCATTGCACTTCAGTGTATTACAAATAATGCACTGGCTGCATAAATACTTTATATATATAGCCTCTATGTTAAGCTTGTCTGCTTTATGCCAAGCTACCAGAGGGTTGATCACAGGTTTATTTAGTGACTATTGTGGTTCACTCTAACAAGGATTCTGTATATAATCTGAGCAGGGCTCTCACCCATATCAACTAATAAACCAATGTCTTACAACTATGTAGTGTCTTCGTTCTAACACGAGGAAACTATTTCATTCCTATTGTTATATTCCATATAGGTACCCTACATAGGTGCAGGTAACATTGCAAACTTTCACCTATATTCTTCCATGCATTACATACATAACGGTTCTTAGGGACTGACCTTTTACCTAGATACAACACTGCATTCAGAAAGCGGGTTTTTCCCTAGTTCGAATCTCATACATTATGCATCAGGTTTCTTGGAAGCACAGCAGGACTCCCATCTCCTGTATAATATCTCTATATAAAGTTCAGGCCAGACGTCATCCTTTAGGCCGACACAGTAACACAGCAAGGTAGGACCCCTGGGGAGACCTATGGGTATATATACATTACATCTTACTTAGAATTACAGAGGAGACTGAGACTTCCCGCCTGACAGACTGACCAGAGACGCTGAGGTTTCTGCGTGCAGACACTCCAGCTTGCAGTGGTCTAACAACCCTCGCGGGTTGTCTAACTCGAGACCAGGATGGGGTCCCATATTCTTTCATTCTCAGGTTATGGGGTTGACTAAAACCTAGAGGGATTCTTGGCATAACACCTACACAGATGCTAGGTACATTTAGGTACATCTAGTTAGGAAGGCATCGTAGGAGTATGCACCTTTTATCATGTATTTTATGTACTTGTATATATTTATGATTACAGCAAGATGGTAGAACTGCACCATCCTTTTACTTTCATTGTACTTCTTCTAATCATATATCTCTGCTACTATCTAATTATTGTTGCAGCTCATCTATTCTACACTAGAATAACAACTGTTCAATAAATTCTTACTGAAAATGCCCAGCCTGTTTATTCTGTGTATCTCTGAGACAAACCAAGTGAGCACGAGTGACTGAGCGAAAGGTAGTATATTGTTTCCACGATTCTGAAGTATCAGGGTTGTCATGTTCTGAGGTTGCCAGAATCTAGCCTCTCCTTGGTAAGAGGAGATTATAGTGGCACTGTGAACGAGCTGGTACAGACAGGCTAACATATCCGGTGGGGGTGCACGGAATCAGTCTGCCACCAAACCCAAAGTTCATGTTATGCAACCGCGCAGATCCTGTATAGGTTCTATAGGAACTACACAACATGGCCAAGCCAACGTTGGTTGGGTACTAATTTAACAGTAGAATCTGACTAGTCCAGGCATGCTAGTCTCAGAGACCCCTACCTACAAAACCCCAGAGACGTCTGGAGTGGGTGGGCACAAACACCGCCACAGCTGAGTAAGTGAAAAAATCCTATTCATTGGCTGTTGTTTAATAAAGATTGAAGGACACATTGTTCATACATTGTGCATAAGCACCTTATCTTAGTTTTCTTGGAAAAACTTCTTCTATACAAAATGACTGAGGACAGAGATAACGTAATAGTAGATCTAAACCTCTCAGCCGTAGAAGAAGATGCAGACCCAACACAAATTGCAAAAAAATTTAGACATACAGTCGCCCTGAAATTGATAAAGCATGGACTAACAGCTAGGGGTGGCATAGTAGCTTTTGTGATTGAGGCACACGAATCATACAGAACAGAGGTATTTTATTTGTGGGTTGCATTCCCAGCAGCAAATGCAAGAACAAAAACATTTCACTCCTACTCAGAAGCAGATGCACCAGCGGATTGTGTCAGTTTGAAGACATAGAGGTTCTGCTCACATACCAGGAACACTTATACTGGTTTAAAGGCACCCTATCGCACATAAGAAGAAGAGTGAGACTTGGCCCGCTCAGAAGAAAAGGGGCAACATGGCTGATATTAGCGGCCTACACACCACATCCTGAGATTGAAACAGTGCCACCAGGAGACATACTCACACAACACAAAGAATTGATAAAAATCTACAGAAACCTGACGCAATTCATCATGAGGACACTTACAGTCCAACCAGCAATAGTTTCAACAAATGGAACTCAAACTCAGGGTACAGCAGCTAAAATCACACCACAAACATTACACATGGTAATGGGCATAATGCCCACTAAATGTGAACAAATGCCATTCTGGGTAGCTCGGAAAATAACATAGATAGAGGCAGAATTCCCGAATACTACCCCATATGAAAAATACTGAAGGCTAACAATCTGCTTGCCCATGGGTATAACACCACAAATAGGGGATTGTACCACTTGGGGTACAGACTTTGCTGACATTTATACCAGGACTCATGGTTTTCCATCATTAGCAGTGATACCAGATGTATTGAGACAAATACAGAATGAGTATGGAGCAGAGCCTGCTCTGAACTTAGGGATGAAGTTACTAGGTACATAGGCCTAGGTATCAGCCATAATATTAGCTAATATTAAAGAGGAAGCAGCATCAGTGGCCATCCGCCAATGCCTAAGGGAGTTTAGTACTTTAGAACAGGAACACAAACTACCAAAAATAATTGAAACTGCATATGCAGAATTAAGCAGAGACAGTTTGGGTGAAAAAGTTTTGAAACCACAACTGATGGGCAGTCCTGAAAAGGACACTTCCAAGCAGACACCTGCTTCAACAAAAAAGAAGTGAGACTATAAAAAATATTTTTTTTTTAAAGAGAACAGATCTCAATCCAGAGGTAGATCTCCTCCACAGGAGCCCTCCGAGAAGAGGTATAACCTCAGGAATAGGGATCATATTAGGAAACCTGACAGGTATCAGGATACAGATACATTCCTCTCGTTCCTTTCAGGGTTCATCGAAAAACTCTGAGAGGAAAGGACTGTCAGACAGAAAAGAAGAGCACACAAGTCCGGAGACAAGCAGCACGCTCAAGATTACACTTCTGAAAAAGAAGAGAAACCAAAGCAAAAGCCACAGTTCAAAAAGAAGAAGGTTGCAGGTCTAAAGAACAGACATGCCCAGAATTCTGAGGACTTGACTACTGAAAGCGGAATGGGTGCTGATGATGCTAGACAGTGTGGCAGAAATAAGCTTGCCAAAACCTGTTTGAATTTCTGGTGATAGTGAACATGAATGATTATATCATGGTAGAAACACCTGATACTAGGGTAAGTGTTCCTCCTAAAGTATATAAAATAACACTCCAGATGGAGGGGGACAAATGTAGAACAGTGAGAGTTTCTTTTGGGGAGAACTTGACGTTTGGCTAAGACATTTTGTTAGCTGAACGAGATTGGCCACCAGCATTGGTCATGGATTGCCCTAAAGTGGAAACAGTAATTCTACCGGCATTCTCAGACCACATTCCCAGGCACCTAAAACACACATATGCGCAGGAATGGGCGGTAGCCCAGGCTCCAGCATTATACAAAAACCATGTTGGATGGGATGAGGATTCAACCTACCTCATAATCCCTTTAAAAAATACTCCAACTGCACAGAGTCAGTATCCAATAAAGCAAGAAGCTGAAAAACAGGTCCGGGAAATCTTAGATCAACTTGAATACCAGGGGGTGATCGAAAATTGCAGCACATTATGAATAATCCTTTGTTTCCGTCACGAAACGTGACAATTCATATAGTTTAGTTTTAAATTATAGACATTTAAACACTTGCACTAAGATATTTGCAGTCCACAATGCACACAGTGCCGCATTAATGAATAACATTGTGCGGAAAAAATATAAAACAACACTTGATATCTCAAATGGATTTTTCTGCCAAAATATAGCGCCTGAAAGCAGGTATCGAACAGCATTCTCAGCGGTCGACTCCCCCAAGTGTATAAGAACAGCCCGGGTTGTTTTCGACAAGAGTAACTGAGTTACTTCAAAATTTGGATGAAGAGGCGTTGTCCTATGTGGATAATATTTATCTGACGGACGATGACCTAGACGAGCACTCGAACAGAGTAAATATCATAATTTGGGGATTTGCCTCTGACGGCTACAAATTCAACTTTAAAAAATCTAAAATTGCCCACCACAGTGTCCTGTTTTAGGATATGAGCTTTCAAATGAAGGAAAAAGCCTGGCAGCTAATTCTTTAGAAAAATGCGCTCTGCTCCAACCTCCAAAATCAGTAAAAAATGTAAAATCAATACCAGAATTCCTAAATTTTGGTAGACATTACATTTTAGATTACGCAGAAAGAGTAAAACCTTTCTACGATTTAATAAAACCTGATTTTTCAGTAAGACAATGGACACAGGAACACACAGATACACTCCACTCCTTACAAGCTGACATGATATCTTACAAACACGCGCAAACGTACACAACCTGGTGATCCGTATAATTACGGGTCAATCTGGGTACACCTATCTGCCATATAATGAAAGTGAAACATGACCAATTGCATACAAATCACATTTGTACACAAATGTTGAGAGGTGCATCACATCTACAGAAAAGATCCTGACAGCAGTACAGACTGCTGTAGTAAGCGAAAGAGCACTGGCTTAGAGGAATTGAATAATAGTAGTGACTCCAGTTCCAGCCTTAGAGGCTGAGACAAAAGCAAGCATTCCTAACGCTAAAGCCTTACACCCTAGATGAATACAATGGGCTAATTCTCTCACTGCAACAGATGTAGAATACAGGTATGACCCAAATTTAAAGGCACAAGCATTCCTGCAATATGAACAAGAATATTCTCTACTGACAAAATAATGCCTCTAGATCGGTATGAATACATACTTTACACTGACAGATCTCCTCAACCGGCTATATGAAGTAAATAACAATATAGCGTGGCATGTGCAATCGTTAAAGGTCGCATGCAGGATGGAAAGTTCCACCTTAGTTGCACAAGGAGACTACACAGCACAGCTGGCAGAGTTAAAAGCCTTGATACTGGCACCGGTAAATACAGATCGAGAATTCCCCACACTAATTGTGTGCAACTCCTTTTACTGTGTACAGTCATATATTGAATACTTACAGCACTGGGTTCAAAACGGGTTCAAAGATTCAAAAGGTAGTCCAATTAAGCACAAAATGCTATGGCAACAAGTAGTGGAGTTGAAATCCAAACTAACGATGACTTAAGTGATACATACACTGAGTCATCAGTGTGATGGCGAGCATGTTGAAGATAATTAATTGGCTGATGAAGCTGCAAAGGGGGCTGTATGCACGGCTTCGGTACCTGCAATCACTCATTCTAAAACGAAAATAGATGGTGAGATTATGGTGGATGTCATTGCTTCACGCAAGAACAGCAAAGTAGTACCAAAATGATTTCCACTCAAGTACTACTACAAGTTTGATGCCAATAAGATTCCGTTTGCTCAGGAGTGGGGGACAGAGTAATTCCAAACATGGATCGTAGGTTAGGTTTAATTCTAGCAACACACAAAGGGATAGGTTTCGCACATGCAGAAGTTACGGTGACTGTTTCTTTATTGAAACAACACTATTGGTGGCCTGGGTTAAGAAAGCAGACTAAAGACTATGTCTTGAAATGCGACATCTGCCAGCAGATGAAAGGTTCCACCATAGCACGTCCAGCGCAGACACCATTATTCATTATTAATATCTGACAAACCACTAGTGTGTGTTTACTTGGACCACTACAGCCCCTTACAAAGAGATGGGGCTTACTGGTATATCATGGTTGCAGTGGATTCCTGCTCAAGATTCCTATGGGTGCAGCCCCAACGCTCGTTTGGTGCTCAAACTGTTATAAAAGATTTGCGAGTCTTCATAGGGACATATGCAATTGGCACATTACATTCTGACCAGGGCCCTGCGTTTAGCTCTCTGGCTTACAATGAGGCCATGTGAGGATTGGATGTAGCATTGCGGTACTCCTCTCCGTACCATCCCGAGGGAAATTTGGCTGTGGATAGGAAAAACTGAGACTTAAAGCAGTCTTTAACAGCTAGAGTATTAGGCACGGGTGAGAGCTGAGTAAAACATATGTATGGAGCGCAGCAAGCTTTGAACAACATTCCAAGAAGTTCTCTAGGGGGGGTCACTCCATATGAGGTCCTATTTGGGACAAGAATGTAGGTACCTGATCTTGATTGTAAAGGCGCAGTGGCGGATGAAAAACCTTTTGACAACCATGATCATTTGCCTGTTTTACAGGATCTAAATGAATTCCAGGACACAACAAAGGAATGTCCCGACCTGAAGCAGACCGCCACTGGGGAAACCAAATCAGTCACAGCAAGGCCTGCCTGGATCCTAAAAGTCAGGGATCTGGTCTTAGAGAAAATAGCAGACAAGAAAGAATTTGGGCCATCCTACAGAAAGCCTGTACATGTCCTAGCCGTTTAAGGAACTAGAACTGTACTTCTACCGCCTCTTGCCGGAAAAAAGGAGAAAAGATTTGTCTCAGTTGACCAAATCAAACCACACTATGTGGCCGATACTGAGTAGTAGGCCACGTGGACTCCAAAGTAGCAGACGCCCTCCTCTCGCTACATTTCAAGAAGTTCAAACGGAAAGACTTATCACATTCGAAGAGTCCCCTGTACGGAATGAAGGTCAATGCAATAGCTGCTATGGAACTCGTTCCTCTTGACCCTGAAGTTCTAATTCGGAGTCAAAATGAAAGACAAATTTCAATTCGACCAAATGCAGATGTCTACATCAACATGCCTCAACAAGAGCAAACTACAATTTCCACAAATCCTGATGCAATACCAACAATTGATCGAACGGGGGGAAGAGCTTCGCGCGTATCCAAAATGGATGCGTGAGCACAGGGCTCCCGAGACCCTTTCTGCCTCCCGCAGCTATCCTGCAACGTATCCTGATTTGGACGACGGGTACTTTCAGCTGACGCCCTGCTGATACGACATCCTTTTTTCAAAATTCGATTTGGCCGCCGGGAACCGCACTTACTGAACTTTGAAACTTGCGGCCTACACCGAAGACCATCCACGGACTTGAGTCCCCGAGGTACCCAGGTGGCAATTGAACAACAACGGCCTGTGCGACACGTCCACTGCCCCTGTGGTACTTTCGGTTTCGCTCTTGGTCATTGTTGACGGCGACTTGCTGCCGGTCGACACGGCTGACCTGAGTCTTGCTGCCAGATCTACCCATTTTTTTCTGCCCTCGTCCCCTGCCTCTACAAGTTTGCTGCGCAGGGAACCATTCTGACCAGATCCCAAAGGTTCTGTCAGGGCTCGTCGCTCATCATGGCGGGCAAGGCGGATACCGAGAAGCGTGCGACCAGAGGCACATACCAAGGGGGGGTTGACCAATCCCATACTATAGATCGCTTCACCCGCCCGAAAGGATCCCCTGGCGGTGTGAGTAAAGTCTTTGATGAGACTGGAGATGGCTCTACTGCAACTGAGGAGCCGACATTGAAGGATGTTATGGGCGCCATCGCAAGTGTTCAGACATCTATGGGCAAGCAGTACGAAACACTGGCTGCTAAGATAGACACGGTGGCGATCGAAGTCAATCTTATCAGGACGGACTTGGGGAAAACCAATGAGCGGGTCAAGTCCCTGGACATCAAGACCGCAAGCCTTACTACGGATGTCTTGGATCTTCAGACCAAAGTCCGCAATCTCCGAACGTCTAACGACTTGTTTGCGCGTCGGCTGGATGATTTCGAGAGCCGAGCCAGACGCAACAACGTCCGCATTGTTGGTGTTCCGGAGAATTCCGCAGACTTATCCACAGACCTTCTGGTGGAGGACCTTGTTCTAAATCACTTGGCACCAAAGGGCCTCAGTAACTTTTTCACTGTGGAGCGTGCTCACAGAGTCCCCGGCGGGAAGCCCAAACTGGGAGCCGCTCCGAGGCCTATAATAGCCAGGATTTTTAATTTTTGGGACAGAGACGCTATTCTTCAAGCATCACGCACCAATGGTCACACTAAATTTGAAAACGCGTTGATCAGTTTTTATCCTGACTTTACACAGGCGGTGCAAAAACAATGCATGGGCTTAACGGGTGTGAAACGGCGACTCAGGGACATGGGACTGAAGTACGCCATGCTTTTCCCGGCCCGCCTGAGGATTGAATATGAGAAACGAGCACTATTCTTTGACCACCCCGAGGTGGTCAGTGACTGGCTCGATACTCTGCCGACACATCGTACCAGCCCGGAAAGATCGAGGGGCGCTGAAGGTGGCCTGGAAGAACAGGAGCAGTGAGTCTGCGCCGGCGAGCCAACTTTATGACTTATGGCAGTGGCTCTATGACTGTTATGTATATATAGTGTGAATACCCGGGGGTGGGGGGAATCGGAACCCTTCCTCCTCTGGGGGCTTTTTTCTCTCTTCTTGTAGGTTAGTTCAATGGGGCGACAGGCACCCTGCAAGTTGGGGTGGCTTTTTGGTCTACCGCAGGGGTGCAGGGTGGGGGGGTGTGTTTTCGGGGATTCTTTTGGGGGTGGTGGGGGGGTCTTTAACTTTTTGTTTGTTTCGAGGATGCGTCTTGCTGCATATCTTATCTCTTGTACCTGTTTCTTGGCGGGGGGCATGGTTCTTATTTCTGGGATGGGGGGTAGGGGGCTAAGGGTGCTGAGCTGGAACGTCAATGGTCTGGGCGATAGGATAAAGCGGGGGATAGTTTTGCAATACTTGAAGCGCTGTTCCCCAGATATAGTTTTACTCCAGGAGACGTATCTAGTAGGAAACACGTGCCATGCACTGAATAGACGGGGCTACCGCCTGGCGGCTCACTCTTGATTCACCACTGGGTCGAGGGGGGTGGGCGTCCTAGTCAGGAACTCCCTCCCCCTGGAGATAGATGACACTGTGCTGGATGATACATACCGATACGCGGCTATTACGGGCCGCTGGGAGGGGAAGACGATCTCCATTTTATCTGTGTATTTCCCGCCCGGCCTACAGTCCACTACATTTTCTGATTTGGGTGGGGTGCTCCAGGGGTTCCCTGAGGGCATGTTGGTTGTGGGTGGGGACTTTAATTCGGTTGTCGGTGGTAATGAAGATCGTAGCCCCCCCAGACTTCTCCTGACATCGCAACTATGGCTGGGCAACCATGTTGGATGGGATGAGGATTCAACCTACCTCATAATCCCTTTAAAAAATACTCCAACTGCACAGAGTCAGTATCCAATAAAGCAAGAAGCTGAAAAACAGGTCCGGGAAATCTTAGATCAACTTGAATACCAGGGGGTGATCGAAAATTGCAGCACATTATGAATAATCCTTTGTTTCCGTCACGAAACGTGACAATTCATATAGTTTAGTTTTAAATTATAGACATTTAAACACTTGCACTAAGATATTTGCAGTCCACAATGCACACAGTGCCGCATTAATGAATAACATTGTGCGGAAAAAATATAAAACAACACTTGATATCTCAAATGGATTTTTCTGCCAAAATATAGCGCCTGAAAGCAGGTATCGAACAGCATTCTCAGCGGTCGACTCCCCCAAGTGTATAAGAACAGCCCGGGTTGTTTTCGACAAGAGTAACTGAGTTACTTCAAAATTTGGATGAAGAGGCGTTGTCCTATGTGGATAATATTTATCTGACGGACGATGACCTAGACGAGCACTCGAACAGAGTAAATATCATAATTTGGGGATTTGCCTCTGACGGCTACAAATTCAACTTTAAAAAATCTAAAATTGCCCACCACAGTGTCCTGTTTTAGGATATGAGCTTTCAAATGAAGGAAAAAGCCTGGCAGCTAATTCTTTAGAAAAATGCGCTCTGCTCCAACCTCCAAAATCAGTAAAAAATGTAAAATCAATACCAGAATTCCTAAATTTTGGTAGACATTACATTTTAGATTACGCAGAAAGAGTAAAACCTTTCTACGATTTAATAAAACCTGATTTTTCAGTAAGACAATGGACACAGGAACACACAGATACACTCCACTCCTTACAAGCTGACATGATATCTTACAAACACGCGCAAACGTACACAACCTGGTGATCCGTATAATTACGGGTCAATCTGGGTACACCTATCTGCCATATAATGAAAGTGAAACATGACCAATTGCATACAAATCACATTTGTACACAAATGTTGAGAGGTGCATCACATCTACAGAAAAGATCCTGACAGCAGTACAGACTGCTGTAGTAAGCGAAAGAGCACTGGCTTAGAGGAATTGAATAATAGTAGTGACTCCAGTTCCAGCCTTAGAGGCTGAGACAAAAGCAAGCATTCCTAACGCTAAAGCCTTACACCCTAGATGAATACAATGGGCTAATTCTCTCACTGCAACAGATGTAGAATACAGGTATGACCCAAATTTAAAGGCACAAGCATTCCTGCAATATGAACAAGAATATTCTCTACTGACAAAATAATGCCTCTAGATCGGTATGAATACATACTTTACACTGACAGATCTCCTCAACCGGCTATATGAAGTAAATAACAATATAGCGTGGCATGTGCAATCGTTAAAGGTCGCATGCAGGATGGAAAGTTCCACCTTAGTTGCACAAGGAGACTACACAGCACAGCTGGCAGAGTTAAAAGCCTTGATACTGGCACCGGTAAATACAGATCGAGAATTCCCCACACTAATTGTGTGCAACTCCTTTTACTGTGTACAGTCATATATTGAATACTTACAGCACTGGGTTCAAAACGGGTTCAAAGATTCAAAAGGTAGTCCAATTAAGCACAAAATGCTATGGCAACAAGTAGTGGAGTTGAAATCCAAACTAACGATGACTTAAGTGATACATACACTGAGTCATCAGTGTGATGGCGAGCATGTTGAAGATAATTAATTGGCTGATGAAGCTGCAAAGGGGGCTGTATGCACGGCTTCGGTACCTGCAATCACTCATTCTAAAACGAAAATAGATGGTGAGATTATGGTGGATGTCATTGCTTCACGCAAGAACAGCAAAGTAGTACCAAAATAATTTCCACTCAAGTACTACTACAAGTTTGATGCCAATAAGATTCCGTTTGCTCAGGAGTGGGGGACAGAGTAATTCCAAACATGGATCGTAGGTTAGGTTTAATTCTAGCAACACACAAAGGGATAGGTTTCGCACATGCAGGAGTTACGGTGACTGTTTCTTTATTGAAACAACACTATTGGTGGCCTGGGTTAAGAAAGCAGACTAAAGACTATGTCTTGAAATGCGACATCTGCCAGCAGATGAAAGGTTCCACCATAGCACGTCCAGCGCAGACACCATTATTCATTATTAATATCTGACAAACCACTAGTGTGTGTTTACTTGGACCACTACAGCCCCTTACAAAGAGATGGGGCTTACTGGTATATCATGGTTGCAGTGGATTCCTGCTCAAGATTCCTATGGGTGCAGCCCCAACGCTCGTTTGGTGCTCAAACTGTTATAAAAGATTTGCGAGTCTTCATAGGGACATATGCAATTGGCACATTACATTCTGACCAGGGCCCTGCGTTTAGCTCTCTGGCTTACAATGAGGCCATGTGAGGATTGGATGTAGCATTGCGGTACTCCTCTCCGTACCATCCCGAGGGAAATTTGGCTGTGGATAGGAAAAACTGAGACTTAAAGCAGTCTTTAACAGCTAGAGTATTAGGCACGGGTGAGAGCTGAGTAAAACATATGTATGGAGCGCAGCAAGCTTTGAACAACATTCCAAGAAGTTCTCTAGGGGGGGTCACTCCATATGAGGTCCTATTTGGGACAAGAATGTGGGTACCTGATCTTGATTGTAAAGGCGCAGTGGCGGATGAAAAACCTTTTGACAACCATGATCATTTGCCTGTTTTACAGGATCTAAATGAATTCCAGGACACAACAAAGGAATGTCCCGACCTGAAGCAGACCGCCACTGGGGAAACCAAATCAGTCACAGCAAGGCCTGCCTGGATCCTAAAAGTCAGGGATCTGGTCTTAGAGAAAATAGCAGACAAGAAAGAATTTGGGCCATCCTACAGAAAGCCTGTACATGTCCTAGCCGTTTAAGGAACTAGAACTGTACTTCTACCGCCTCTTGCCGGAAAAAAGGAGAAAAGATTTGTCTCAGTTGACCAAATCAAACCACACTATGTGGCCGATACTGAGTAGTAGGCCACGTGGACTCCAAAGTAGCAGACGCCCTCCTCTCGCTACATTTCAAGAAGTTCAAACGGAAAGACTTATCACATTCGAAGAGTCCCCTGTACGGAATGAAGGTCAATGCAATAGCTGCTATGGAACTCGTTCCTCTTGACCCTGAAGTTCTAATTCGGAGTCAAAATGAAAGACAAATTTCAATTCGACCAAATGCAGATGTCTACATCAACATGCCTCAACAAGAGCAAACTACAATTTCCACAAATCCTGATGCAATACCAACAATTGATCGAACGGGGGGAAGAGCTTCGCGCGTATCCAAAATGGACGCGTGAGCACAGGGCTCCCGAGACCCTTTCTGCCTCCCGCAGCTATCCTGCAACGTATCCTGATTTGGACGACGGGTACTTTCAGCTGACGCCCTGCTGATACGACATCCTTTTTTCAAAATTCGATTTGGCCGCCGGGAACCGCACTTACTGAACTTTGAAACTTGCGGCCTACACCGAAGACCATCCACGGACTTGAGTCCCCGAGGTACCCAGGTGGCAATTGAACAACAACGGCCTGTGCGACACGTCCACTGCCCCTGTGGTACTTTCGGTTTCGCTCTTGGTCATTGTTGACGGCGACTTGCTGCCGGTCGACACGGCTGACCTGAGTCTTGCTGCCAGATCTACCCATTTTTTTCTGCCCTCGTCCCCTGCCTCTACAAGTTTGCTGCGCAGGGAACCATTCTGACCAGATCCCAAAGGTTCTGTCAGGGCTCGTCGCTCATCATGGCGGGCAAGGCGGATACCGAGAAGCGTGCGACCAGAGGCACATACCAAGGGGGGGTTGACCAATCCCATACTATAGATCGCTTCACCCGCCCGAAAGGATCCCCTGGCGGTGTGAGTAAAGTCTTTGATGAGACTGGAGATGGCTCTACTGCAACTGAGGAGCCGACATTGAAGGATGTTATGGGCGCCATCGCAAGTGTTCAGACATCTATGGGCAAGCAGTACGAAACACTGGCTGCTAAGATAGACACGGTGGCGATCGAAGTCAATCTTATCAGGACGGACTTGGGGAAAACCAATGAGCGGGTCAAGTCCCTGGACATCAAGACCGCAAGCCTTACTACGGATGTCTTGGATCTTCAGACCAAAGTCCGCAATCTCCGAACGTCTAACGACTTGTTTGCGCGTTGGCTGGATGATTTCGAGAGCCGAGCCAGACGCAACAACGTCCGCATTGTTGGTGTTCCGGAGAATTCCGCAGACTTATCCACAGACCTTCTGGTGGAGGACCTTGTTCTAAATCACTTGGCACCAAAGGGCCTCAGTAACTTTTTCACTGTGGAGCGTGCTCACAGAGTCCCCGGCGGGAAGCCCAAACTGGGAGCCGCTCCGAGGCCTATAATAGCCAGGATTTTTAATTTTTGGGACAGAGACGCTATTCTTCAAGCATCACGCACCAATGGTCCCACTAAATTTGAAAACGCGTTGATCAGTTTTTATCCTGACTTTACACAGGCGGTGCAAAAACAATGCATGGGCTTAACGGGTGTGAAACGGCGACTCAGGGACATGGGACTGAAGTACGCCATGCTTTTCCCGGCCCGCCTGAGGATTGAATATGAGAAACGAGCACTCTTCTTTGACCACCCCGAGGTGGTCAGTGACTGGCTCGATACTCTGCCGACACATCGTACCAGCCCGGAAAGATCGAGGGGCGCTGAAGGTGGCCTGGAAGAACAGGAGCAGTGAGTCTGCGCCGGCGAGCCAACTTTATGACTTATGGCAGTGGCTCTATGACTGTTATGTATATATAGTGTGAATACCCGGGGGTGGGGGGAATCGGAACCCTTCCTCCTCTGGGGGCTTTTTTCTCTCTTCTTGTAGGTTAGTTCAATGGGGCGACAGGCACCCTGCAAGTTGGGGTGGCTTTTTGGTCTACCGCAGGGGTGCAGGGTGGGGGGGTGTGTTTTCGGGGATTCTTTTGGGGGTGGTGGGGGGGTCTTTAACTTTTTGTTTGTTTCGAGGATGCGTCTTGCTGCATATCTTATCTCTTGTACCTGTTTCTTGGCGGGGGGGCATGGTTCTTATTTCTGGGATGGGGGGTAGGGGGCTAAGGGTGCTGAGCTGGAACGTCAATGGTCTGGGCGATAGGATAAAGCGGGGGATAGTTTTGCAATACTTGAAGCGCTGTTCCCCAGATATAGTTTTACTCCAGGAGACGTATCTAGTAGGAAACACGTGCCATGCACTGAATAGACGGGGCTACCGCCTGGCGGCTCACTCTTGATTCACCACTGGGTCGAGGGGGGTGGGCGTCCTAGTCAGGAACTCCCTCCCCCTGGAGATAGATGACACTGTGCTGGATGATACATACCGATACGCGGCTATTACGGGCCGCTGGGAGGGGAAGACGATCTCCATTTTATCTGTGTATTTCCCGCCCGGCCTACAGTCCACTACATTTTCTGATTTGGGTGGGGTGCTCCTGGGGTTCCCTGAGGGCATGTTGGTTGTGGGTGGGGACTTTAATTCGGTTGTCAGTGGTAATGAAGATCGTAGCCCCCCCAGACTTCTCCTGACATCGCAACTATGGCTGGGCAACTTTTTGGAAACGCTGGGACTAGCGGATTGTTGGAGGCAACTGCACCACGGACAGTTACAGTATAACTTTCACTCGGGAGCTCATGGGAGCCTCTCGAGGCTTGATTATATCCTTATACAGGCGGTGCAGATGGTCTCTGTAAGGGAAATTAGGCATTTAGCTAGGGGGATCTCGGACCACTCCCCACTCTGGCTCACTATTGACGTACAGTTGGGGACCGGAGGTCGGGTTGCTCCGATTAACCCCTGGCACCTTCGTAACCCTAAAATTAGAGCAGAGGTGGTTAAGTGCATGGATTATTACTTTGCCGAGAACGAGGGATCGGTGTCCTCCCCCATCTCCTTGTGGGAGGCTTATAAGACCGTGATCCGAGGTCAAACTCTGTCCTTGATTGCTAGCGAGAGGAAGCGTCAGGAAGTGGTGGGTCTGGAAAATGAAATTACAGCATTGGAGGAGAAGATGGAGTCTGGGGCTACATCCGAGGGAATACATTCTTTGGCCCTTAAACAGTCTGACTACAGAGCTCTGGTGACTGACGCAGCCAAGGCAATGAATCGTGAGCAACAGGGGCGTTTGTATGATGTTGGTGATAAAGCGGGAAAGTTGATTGCTTGGTTGGACAAAAGAGATAGATTGAATCGGGTGTTGCCTGTTGTTGAAAAGGTGGATGGAACGCGAGTAGTGGACCCGGTTGAGATAGTTGAGGTCTTCGCCCAGCACTTTCAGAAGGTTTACGCACCGGTCTCGGATAGGCCAGAGGGGGACTCGCATTTGTTGCTTCGGGATATTGCATTGCCTAGACTGTCGGAATCGGACAAGGAGCTTATGGAGGCGGAATTTTCCACCAATGAAATAGCGCTCGCTATCCGCTCCCTTCGCTCGGGGAAGGCCTTAGGCCCGAATGGCATTCCGGTTGAGCTGTACAAGCTATGCCCTAACAAAATGGCGCCGCATCTACGTCAGATGTTTTCGGCATCGCGAGATCTCGGATCCCTTCCCCGGGATCAGAGACTGGCGTCCATTGTGGTCATCCATAAAGATGGAAAGCCCCGCAAACAATGTTCATCGTACCGGCCGATTTCGCTTTTGAATGTAGAGCCCAAGATCCTAGCGAAGCTTTTGGCGAATCGGCTGATAACGGTGGTTAGCGACTTGATACACCCGGACCAATCTGGATTTATTCCCCATAGAAACACTGCGCTTAATTTTCGCCGTCTTCACGGCGTCTTAGCAAGGGCGGGGTCTCTTGGTGAGCCGGCCATCTTGGTTTCACTTGACGCCTCGATGGCCTTCGACACGGAGGAATGGCCATATTTGTGGGCGGCCCTTGCTAAATTTGGCTTTGGCCCTAACTTCATCGGGTGGGTCAGGCTTCTATATGAGCAACTGCTGGCCCAGGTGGTGGTCAACGGCAGGGCCTCGGAACCCTTTGTTCTCGGACGCGGCACACGGCAGGGATGTCCTTTGTCACCACTGCTCTTTGCGCTTGCCCTTGAACCCCTTGCCGCGTTGCTCGGATGTGAACCCTCGCTCAAGGGCATTCGATGGTCCCATGACTTCGAGGATCGTATATCGTTGTACGCGGACGATATATTGTTGTACCTCACTTCTCCTCGTAAGTCATTGGGAGTCTTGTTTGACGTTTTGAGTTTCTTTGGGAAGAATTCTGGCTTGGTCATCAATTGGGCCAAGTCCTGTATCTACCCTCTTACAGGAGAATTGCCTTCTTTGCCCCGCATCTGCCCAATACCGGTCTCGTGCGTCGGCTTTAAGTACTTGGGGATCTACATATCCTTGGACCCCACAGTACGCTACGAGCGAAATTTGCTGCCTCCGCTTGCCCGACTTAGATCGGATGTCGCGGCGTGGTGTGGCTTGCCGTTGTCCCCCTTGGGGAGAGCGGCCCTCTTTAAGATGATGTCTCTCCCCCGATTCCTGTATGCCATCCAAAATACACTTGACCTGGTGCCTGCCAGTTACTTCCGCGAAATTGAGGGCCTCCAGAAGAAGCTGGTATGGGGCGGGCGACCTCGCATAGCATTGGCAAAATTGACTTTGCCCTGGTATGATGGTGGTATAGCGTTGCCTGATATTGAGTGCGGTCAACCATGCTATGTACGGTCCTGTTCCGAATCCCTCATTAGAGATGGATAGGTGGCAGCTACCCGGGGACGACTATAATAGGGCGCTCTACTCCAGAGCCGCCAGGAAGCATCTGACGGGCCCCACCGGGGTGGCGGTACGAGTATGGGGTAGTGCAACTACGGCCACGGGGTGGGCGGCCAAGCTAACTAGAGCAACCCCCTTGTATGCTGCGGAGAGACTGGGCAGTCTATGGACGACGAAGGGATTCGATAGATGGGACCTCATTGGCATCAGTAAGGTCGGTGATCTCTGGGTCAAGGACTGAGCCAAGACTTTCGATGAACTAAAACAGGAATATAACTTGAGTGATAGGGAATACTTCCGATATATCCAGGTCCGCCACGCGCTTGAGTCGGTCTTCCCGGCCGGGACTACTATTCCGGAGTCCTCTCCCCTGGAAGATAGAGTGCTTGACGGGTACGTCCCTGATAGCACCATATCTCTCATCTACAAAAAGCTCATTAATGACCGCTCGGACCTCCTTGTGCAGCTTCGTGGGGCTTGGACCGGCGATGGATTGGAGTTGGACGATGAAGACTGGCAGGCTGCGATATCCTCCCCCAAAGAGGTCGCGAGTCCGGCGCGTCTCCGGCTGGTGCAATTAAAGATTTTGCACCGCGTCTATGTCACAGGTCCACGACTGATGTGTATGGGTTATTCTGTGGATGGGCTGTGTAGGCGTGGTTGTGGTATGCTTGCTACCTTCCTTCACATTATATGGGAATGTCCGGAGGTTGTGGTTTTCTGGAACCGAGTGCATGCTTTGATGGGAGAGGTGACGGGTGTTGAGTTATTGCCTGAGGCCAGACGCTGTTTGTTGAACATCTGGGAACCGAATGATTGCAGTGTTGCTCAGACTCAATGGGCCACCCTCGGCAACATGATCGCAAAAAGGGACATTGCCCAATTGTGGGGGTCTCAAAGGGCACCTTTAGTTTCAACTTGTAAAGAAAATATGGACTGGTGCATGTTCAGAGAAAAAATTGTATATGTCTCCCGTGGTAGGCCCAAGAAGTGGGGAAGGATATGGGGTCAATGGAATTCGTACCGAGGAGAGATCTGCACTCCCCCTTTTGTCACGATCGCGCTGCGCTAAGAACTACAGTTCCCGGCATGATGCGGTGGGGAAACTACCGCTCCCATGCTCCTTTGCTGTTCTCGCGAGACTTGATCGCGGAAGCATAAGGAGGAAGGTTTGCAACGCTCAGCATCGGGAATTCCTCCGGTCCGAGCTGTCCTTGAAGTAGCGGTTCGTCGTTGGGTGCGGTAAGGGTGCTTGCACCTGGACATTTCCACAGTCGCCTTTCTGGAAACGTTCTTGGTTCATTGTTGGTGGCTTCGCGAGTGCCGCTCGTGTCTGGTTGTTTTCGGGGTCTTAGCCCCTTCCATGTCATGCGGATTTGTCCCGGTCGGTATTGTCGGCCGACGGTGGTAGTGGATGCGGATTAATCCACGGAACCCTTTAAAGTACTTTTTCTGGTTTTGTTCTTCCTACACCTTTGAGGGGAACAGAGAGTTCTTGGCTCCTGTACTTGATTCCTGAACAGGGGGCATTACCATAACAGAGAACGTCCTTGTGTGAGGTTAACACAGGGACGACATCAAATTGTTTCTTTGCACTGTAGATGGATGGGGTATGAAAAGTATGGTGTTTAATCCCTATGTCTTTTAACTCCTTTATCAACAGGGATTGATCAGGAGTGGTATGCTAAACTCTCGATCCCTGTGAAGTGTTCAAGGAGTGAGTTAGGGGTATGTTATGACCTTAATAGACAATTGGTGTTTACTATTGTGTATGCTTGCATAACAGGAGGTTACAAGTCACTGTTGCTTTTGTATTATTACAGCTACACCTCTATCCCCTCATCTGTCATCACTTACCTCTCCCCTGAAGGATTCTTTTTCTTTACAGGTATATAGTAAAGGATAGGTGGTACTTGATATTACTGTATGTAGAAATGTCAGAAAAGGAAAGTTATTCATGAGTGTTTGTTCTCTTTTTGTCTTTTCCAGATCTCCCTCCCTGCTGTCCCCTTCCTTTCCTTCCTGGTTCCTAACATCCCCCCACAACATCCCTCGCTTAATCAGTTCAATGTGCTGTGCCAAAATGGCAATTCCAGTCATTGGATAGATTGAGAGGTGGAACATAATCTTCAAACCGATCCCGAGGACGCCCAGTACAACACCTTTTATAGAAGCTTCCGACATTCCCCTGTCCCCTTGACTGTGCGTTTCAGGTTATTTGCTTCCTATTGTATATGATTTATTAGTTTGCTCTCGGCCCCCCCTCCCTCCTCAAGATCTCTCATCCTTCATAGAATTGCTCCCTGATCAATCAGCTCCCCCTACCGCATGAGACTGCCACTACAATGTGTAGTTCCCGCCTCAAACTTTTTTTTGTGTTTTTCTTTATGTTTGTTTATAAAAATAAAATGTGAAACCTTTTATTTATCCTCCTATCGTCACAGGCTCTCTATAATATCGTGCGTTATCGCTGCCGGGCCCTTGGGTTTTCGGCTGATGAGCTGTGTATTATTGTGCTTTTGGTATTTATTGCTACTGACCAGCCTCCGTGGTTGTAGGTCTGAAACTGTCCTCCTTTTCTTCATAATAAAGGTTTTAAAAAAAACAAAAAAAAAACCAATTGATCGAACTGCTTCTGGCTACTTCATAAACTTTGAAACTTTTTCTTTGGATCCAAGTGAACCTGAGATGATGCCAGCCCAAAAGTCATGCAAGCTGCAAGTTAAAGACATTCTGAACTTTTTTAAAAAGACTTACCTGGTGTCACCTTGGGTAGAATTATGGGTAATCACCGGGATACTTTTCTTTCTTTTCTGAGTAGTTTTTAGCATGCTTTTTAATGGAAAATACCTTTGACAAAGCTCTGTAGCCCAAAAGGTGAATTTAATTTTAAAACCACACCAATCATCTCATCGAGAACAAAGAAACTTGTCATCAGTGAACATTACAGCAGTTCCTATACCTGATGGTATAGTTTGGGACAAGGTTGATTTTGATATATTTTGTCCGACCGAACTTTTAAGAATTCCTCATTTATTTAAAATTTCATTGAGTGATATCATTACCTCAAGTACACTTTCCGATGATTGGGATTTTGAAACTGTAAATAACATGTTTGGAAAAATCTGATGCATTTTCTAACAGTGAAACATTGGAAAGCACACCAGATTTCGAAACAATGTATTGTTATCCACATTATAGTCACCACTTTCTGCATAAATCTGCTAATCCTAGAAATGTGTTCACATACCACCAGTGAAACATTATCCATCATCTCCGAAAGGCAGTTAAAAAACATTTACACAAATGTTTCCATATTTTTCAGGTTTTAATATGTCTGACCCAGACTCATATTATTATAAGGTTGCACCAACATCAGCACAGAAACATATCTTAACAAACACGAAACAGATTTACTCTGCTTCCTATATTGCCCAGTTTCCTGAACAAGGTTACGACTTATGGAAATACACCATAGACTTAAAATCAGTCTGGGGTACTAGAGAATGGTAAGTTCAGGGAACGGAAGCTTTGTTTAGAGCATGCCTTATCCCTCAACAGATCATGTTTTTGAACGAGACAGTGCAACAGACTTCTTGCCTTGGACTAGCCAAAACCAAGCACTTGAACACACCTCGGCTGCCAACTCCATCACACACCGAGGGTAGCATAACGTCACAAAAAGAGCTGACAGTAGATGACATCATACAATACAATAGATCAGACCCAGATTGGAAGAAATGGTTGATTTGACCCACAGACACCAATAGTTGTCAGGAGAGATTCATGGGTGAAACCGAAGGGTACACTATCCATAGGCCAGATCCACGTTATATACACATAGAACATCCAGGGATAGTGGCATCCTACAGTGTTGGGAAGTTGTGCCTTGATTGGCTAAAAACCTCAACACTCACACAGGTGAAACAACACTTATCCTTACTTTCACAGGATGTGGATCTAAGGGATTTTTTTACTAGGTCCCAGAAAGCCACGTCAGAAACTTTCCATTTATGCTGTCTACAATGAAATATGGAAAATATCCCAACAAGAGGCCGCAGAGAGCTTACGTGAAATAGACCATATAAATCTGGAAAAATCTCTATCGGGAGTAGACAATGGGTTAACTACATTGCTCCTGCGATAGACATACTAGAACAAGATTTGGCCATATTACAAAATGGGCAATCTCATTAACGTTCTATTATGTTGTTAAGCTGGATGCTGCAATCTTTGAGTGCAGGCTATGTGCTTTGGCGTTTTATTAATAGCACGTCTCTGCTCTCTGAATATAATCTAACAGATAAACAGATTGAACTGGTACAAAGGAGAGCAAAATATACAATGCTGCATTTAAAAAAACTAGATAGATTACCATTTACAGTGGCAGAATTACCGTCCACAGAATGGCTAATCCATGGCCACATAACTCCTCTGGTCACAACTTTTCAGTTTCAGTATTGCCTTGAACAAAAGCAGGCAGGCAGATATAAAAAAAATGGGTAAGTAATACATTAAGGAATGATGGAAATTACCATATAGATTTTGATGTCGAAGTGGTGATCGAGAAGTGTTTCTAAGCAGTACAAACTGTGGGAACGCTTTAAGAGAACCACTCAATGTCAGGTTATAATTCTGCACGGGGTTTATAATGGTTTGGTAGCAAACTTGTCCTCACATTTAAAGGGTGCCCCAGCTGCAGTGATTACTGCAGCATTCAGGCTACTTTAAAATGGGAGTTACTTGAGGCTGAACAGTCAAGGCTGTTGCGGAATGCTCACAGGCATCGCATATCTGGTGACAGTGAGCTCCAGGGTTACTTGTATGCAAGTATTGTTTCCACCGACACATACAGTCAGGGATGCACCATTATGGCATTCACTGAATGTTTCTTTAATAATGTGTAATACTCTAAGCAGAATGAAAGCCATGCTTCAGAGGTCTGTATCCCTTAACCTCCGCTCGAGAGACTTTTGATCTCCAGATGATCAAAAGGTCTTCGGCAGAGAAAAAGGTGCTTATACATAGAAACTGCCCTTTCCTTTTCGCAGAAATGGTAAATAGTATCTTTAACATGTCTGATACAACAGACATAGTCCACCTATTGAAGAACATAGGTTCTGCACTTCTGGGCACCTTTCAGACAGTACTTGGAGTTATACCAAACTTCATACACTCTGTATTCAGAAGCATCTTTGGAGGACTTCTGCTAATTCTGTTTCAAATAGTAGGGGTCCTGATTGTTTTCCACCTGCTACGCAATGGACGTCCCAGTCACCAAGGAGATGGAAAAAGCACTCCTGGAGCGTAAATATCGTGACCGCATGGTACAACTCTAGGCGCAATGACCAGAGACGCTGAGGTTTCTGCATGCAGACACTCCAGCTCGCAGTGGTCTAACATCCCTTAGGGGTGTCCAACTCGAGACCAGGACGTGGTCCCATATTCTCTCGATCTCAGGTAATGGGGTTGACTAGATCCTAGAGGGATTCTTGGCATAACACCTAGTTGCATTTTGGTACATCTAGTTAGGGAGGCATCGTAGGAGTATGCACCTTTTATCATGTATTTTATGTACTTGTATATATTTATGATTACTGCAAGATGGTAGGACTGTACCATCCTTTTACTTTCATAGTACTTCTAATCATATATCTGTGCTACTGTCTAATGGTTGTTGCAGCTCATCTATACTACACTAGAAAAACAACTGTTCAATACATTCTTATTGAAAATGCCCAGCCTGTTTATTCTGTTCTGAGACAAACTAAGTGAGCACGAGTGACTGAGCGAAAGGTAATATATTGTTTCCATGATTCTAAGGGATCAAGGTTGTCATGTTCTGAGGTTGCCAGAATCAATTCTCTCCTTGGTAAGCGGAGAATATAGTAGCACTCTGAGCTATCTGATACAGACAGGCTAACATACCGAGTGGGAGTGCACAGAATCAGTCTGCCACCAATCCTACAGTTTATGCTATCCAAACGTGCAGATCCTGTATAGGTTATATAGGAACTACACAACATTATCCTGCTACAGTTGTTATCATATTAGGATGGGAGAATAGTCAAAAGTACCCTCCAGATCAGGGTCACCACTCCAAGTTGGTGGAAACAGCAAAACAGTTCCAAAGTGTCACCACAGACCGACTGGAGAAATGCTCAAAGTGTCCCTTTCTCAGGAGGGGGTAAATCCCTGACACTATACTAGAGTTTCATTACTGGACGGAAAAAACCCTGACACAGCATGGAGCAAACATCCTTACACTAGACCACAGTGAATATGACACTTTACAACACACGTGTTACAATGCGTGTCATTACAACACATTTTTTACATCACAAAATCCATTACAACGCATGTCGTTACAATGCATGTTGTTACTACGCAAAATCCATTACAATGCAATTACTATTCTAACTCCGCCGGGGTGCTACTTTGGGAAATGAGTTGTTATGGATTATGTGATGTACTGACATGCGATGTAATGGATTTCGCGTTGTAAAGCATTTGTTGTAATGACACGTGTTGTAACACGTGCGTTGTAAACGATGTTTCCTGACCACAGTATTATCACCAATGGATGGGGGAAATACCCTAACACAATTCAACACTGTCACTTTCCCAGCATGGGAGAAATACCTTGACAGTACATCACAGTGTCACCATTGCAGAATGGGGGAAACACCCTGCGACTATATACCAGTGTCGCCATTGCAGGATGAGCAAAAACATCTATATGATTCCCCTGCAAGATCACAATACCAAGATAGAGAAAATACGTTTACACTATCTTACGATCTCACATTATGAGCCATGGGGAAATTCTCTGTTAGTATGGGCCTTATTATGAGTGGCCTGTCAATATAGTTTCTCCCCAAAATGTTATTACAAGGCCTGTGATATTACTGCATGCAGTAATACCTAATTTATTGCTGGGGCACAGGGCTCGCCTCAGTTTTGGTGGCGCCCAGTCTGACAATGTTTGTTGGCACCTCCAAAGACCACCTCCGCCACAGATTCTTTCACTACCACCCTTTAACAGTGCCTCTCAAGTGTATATTGCTGTTCTCTCTCAGATGTATTTAATTTGTTTTATAGTGCCACCAGTACTCATACCAGTATAGTCAGAGCACTTTACATCACAACCACTACACAGAGAAAATCAATCAAAGGTGTGTAAAACAATGTATAGGGAATGTTACATAAGACAGAGGACTACAAGGTGTACGAGTCACATGTCATCCATAATGGTAGGCAGGATAGTTTAAGAGTGCTTGGTCTGGAGAAGAACAAACTAAGAATTTAAAATGAAACACTATGGTTGGGGATTCTCTTTAATAATCAGAATTGATTTCTATCCAAATGAATCCTTTTTCCAAACATTAGTATAACGAAAGATTGTTAAAAGAATATCACTCTAATCTATACATTGCATTCTGCATGCAGCTGCTTGACAACAGTTAATACACTCACTGTTTCGATTATAATTTATAAACTGCAAGTAACAAAGGATCTCCCAGACAAAAGCAGCAAACCATTGACCTGTTTACATTAAATGCACTTTGTGATCTGAATGGTACATGTTCTTTGCAGTATGCATATTAACCCTCTGTTCTACCTTACCATGAGTCAAAACTTTCACTAGACAAATCTCCGATCTCTCTCTATGAAGAACATTAATCACCGGAGTTAACTTGACATTTTTATTGCTGCCTGAAAATTGCTGGTGGCCAGGAACACGGTAGCAGGAGCTTTTAAAACCATAATATACTTAAGACAGGACACCCCCTCCTGAAGTCAGTGACTGGTGCAGTTGCACAGTTCGCACCGCACTAGAGCCTGCCCTGCTGGGGGCAAATTCTCAAGATCAAACCTGGAACACGCTACTGTGCGGAAAAAGCCTGGAATTACAGGTTTCCATACAGGAGCCATGCAACATCACTGATTTTTGAGTGCAAGTCGGGCCCTACATGGGGTTAATTTAAAATCCCCCAGTCATACCAGAACCCAGCCATACTTCTACCCTCAGCAGAAAAAAGGTAACTGACGTGAGCACACCGACGAGGTCATCTTATGGCTCCGCTGACGTCATATGGAGTCGCGAGCGGAGCTGTGCTATTGTGACATCCGCGTCGACCTGGGAGAGCTAAGAATACCGTTTCAGTGGAATGCTGGCACAGGGGTAATTCAAAAGGAACTCAAACGTTGAGATATCCACAGTCAGATGTATCCATCAGAACATAGGATATGAAAACTTACTTCCTGCTGTGCTTAGTCCTTTAATCCAGTCAGGCTAAATGTCTCTATTACATACATCACTCTTTGTTGCAGACATATGAAGGAGGATTTCTTTGAGGACCTGCCTCCTTTCCCCGACTGTGTGCTTGTTCTTTGAGAGGTTTCTCAGACACACAGAATTGTAAATCATGCCACCTGTTTCTTAAATCCTCACATTCTTACAGGACAGTAGTCACTATATTTCTTTTCTGCAAAATGGTTTCCCGGGTCCAATTTTTCCACAGATAAAGGAGTTGTGTGTGATTTTGCACCACATAACAGTGGTTTGTGAGTTAGAATTTTACCCACAAGGATTTCCAGTTTAGCCTAATCAAACTTTCACTTTTCACCTTCTAAACAAGGTAGAGTGAACTGCACGGAAGAGGCTAGATATTTTTGTTCACATACAGTTGCTTTGAAAAACTTGAGGGGTACACATGATAAAGAAATATCAGTCACTTTCCCAATACCGTTGGTGCAGCACAAAAATTGCCCACCCTTTACCCGTCACAAATACGTCTCAGATACATAGCAGACACAGAGTATGACGTGCACTCAACACGTTTCTTGTATAGTTTAACAAACTAATGTGAGTGTGGCTCCTGACATCATTATTAAAGACTGCATTCACTGTAGGGTTAGAACATTTACTCATATTAATATGTTTTACAATAACTGATTGTGATAATTAAACCATCATAATTTAGTAGATCGTGCTCTTACTATATAGAAGAAATTCCACCTTTATAAACATGTACTATACTACATGGATAAAACTTAATGACTTGCAACTAGATAGAAACCATCCTCACCTATGTAGAATGTGATTTTACCAAAAACAATAAAGTTTATGTAATGGGTGCACTAATGTTACGCGTATATGCACCACAAATGTAGCTCTTAGCCACAATTATATGTGATTATTTTAAAGACTTAATAAATGTTATATATCATGTGAATCGTAATACATTACAAATGTATATTCATTTGTATTTAAATGTGCGCATGCATATTAAATGTGCAGCATTGAGCTAATGTTTAAGTTGTCATATGCAGGCCTGTGTTTCACCATGCTGCCTAAAGCTGATCTAATTTTCTCGGCTAACTCAACATTTCTTGCAGGTATTCACAAGTATTAGTTTTAGAACAGAAACATCACTGTACTAGAGATAGAGAAAGAGCCTGAGAAGAAGAACTTGACGAAGAAAGATGGGGAACAAATCATCAACTAAAAGGCCTACTGAGCAAATGTAGCAAACTGATGAGTATGTGAGAAACTGACGTCATTCCCATGTCCAGTGTGAGATTTTTCTTGATCTTGCAGTCTGCAACATGAGAACCAGATCGAACCAATGGACTCCTGATGATGAGTACAAGGGGGGTGTCATCTAGTGGGCTTTGTGTGTTATAATATAGTGTTCACACCATTTGAGTTTCAGATGCCATTTTCGCTCTAGACAGATGCTTTCCAGATTATTGCGTAGAGCCTTCCAGACCCCTTTTTGCTGCTCCTAACTGCTTAGAGCAATTGCACCCCCAATCTTTGTGAGATCTAGACCTCAATGCCTATCTGACCCCTTCCTAAGTTTGGCTAAGGCTAACACTTTGTATTTGACTCATAAAAGACTCTAGACCGAGCTTTTAAGATGTTGACACCTTATAAACTGAATTTTTCTTACTTGACTCTAATTTCCTTTATCGAATTCCCTGACTTTGGAGACACCTATATTAACTGAACCATCTTCTTTGTTTAGACTTTGATTTCTGTGGCTTGAGATTTCCATATGCAGAGTCAAGAACGCTTTTTTCCAAGCATCAGCTGCTTTTATTAATATTCCGCATACCAGTGACAGAAATCCATCTTTGTTTAATTCTGGTACGCCTAAACTTCCGTAGGAGGTTGGGTTTCCCAATTGTTATTCTGTATCTTTATGGTATGGTGTTAAGAGTTGTGTAGTTGAACCGGATTTTGAATTTGTAATAAACCTTCTTAACCCAAGCTTATGATTCGTGGTCCTCATTGTGTGACCAAATTGGCTGCACTGTTTACTGAATTTGATTGAATGCTAATTCTAACTCCCATCACCTCTCAGTCGGATAGAACAATGGTAAGCCAAGGAGCTCACAAAATGCTGTATCACCATCACAATTGACCATTAAAAACACAGAGGAAAGGCATGAATACACAAAACACATTTTCAACAGGCTCAGCCTTATCCATCTGCCACCCACATCCCTTTCAGGTTCTGTTTTCAAGACTCCAAGTCTTTAAGCTAATTATTTCTATGATTTCACGACTCCTCACCCATTCAGTGTTTCCTACAAACCCCTGTTGTCCACCATGACCTCTCTCTCTACGGTTGTCCTTCTGCCAGTCCCACCCTCTATCCCATTCTCCTAGCTTTAATTTTGTCTCCCCCTTCTTCAAATACCAACAACTGTTCAGTTCCCAGCATTCATTACAGTACTGTACATATTTTGGATCACACAGACATCCACAAAGCACAATAATCTCAAATATCTGAGTTATACAATGCCAAAAAGTGCTTCGTAATAGCAAATTCCTTGAAAATACAATGTATGCACCCTCACCTATACAAATGCTTATGCTTCCCTAGTGACAGTCCCTATCTTCTTTACTACAAGTGTAATTTATCCCTGCGTTAGGCAACTGCCCTTTATCGGTGGCGTGTGTGCAGGGTGGTACAGTGCAACCTACATCGGTGGTGCAGGTGCAAACAATCTCCACCTCTTGTCTGATGACCGGGCATGCCCTGTGCATTGTCACTCTCTACTACATGCAAAATAGCCATACTACCATCGGCCTTCTGTACTTTTTGAGTTAAATAACATTACTGTTGTATTTTGGCAGTATCCATATAGATTAGTAAACTTGCACGAGCACTGTACAAATTAAGCAACAGTGACAAATCCAGAACTAAACACAGTCTGCTTATGTTGCGATTAACGTCGTGGGTATAGCAGAATTTTAATAGTTCAAACACATATTAGGGCAACCACTGTCATTACGCATATGTTGATTCGTGCAATTTAATGCCCCATCATAAATCGAGATCAGTGTCACGGTCATTAGATATGGGGTCTAAACCAGCACTCTGGGCCTGATTCACAAACTGTTTTTGTAGTATGAAAAGGTGTACTACAGTAGTACTACTTACTATAAAATGCAATCCATACACATACAGGTGGAAATCTCTACCTCCACATTTCCTATCTTTTCTATGGGGAGATCTTCACACATGTTTACTACTTAGTGGTAAATGTGAAAGTCACTAGGGGGAATGACTAGAAACTGGGAAATACTACTAAATGGAATGGATTTAGAGAGGGCTATGGAAAGTGTAATAGGAGGGACAGACACCCACCCACAAAAGAATAAGCTGGTTGCTATTCACAAACAGCACATGAAATTACTACCGCCAAAATATGGTACCAGTGGTACCCAAGGCCTGTAAGTTAAAGTGTCACACCAAATCTACATCACCTATTGTGCCAACTTTTAATTTCCTATAAGTCCCTAATACATGGTACCAGTGTTACCCAGGTCCTGTAAGTTAAAGTGTCCCATCAAGGCTGCAGCGCCATTGTGCCACCCTGGATGTGACAACATGAAAACATGTCTCCCAACCTGCCACTGTAGACTGGCAGAGCCGTTTTAAAGTGCTAACTCGACAATGCCATTTAAACAATGGTAAAGCCCTAACCTCCCTTTTAAACATATTTGCCCCCCTACAGCAGGCCTATCGAATCCTAAGGCAGGGCGCTGTTTATAAAAGAGTAGGCCATGTATTTGTATATGTCCTAACTGTAATAACCCCAAATTGTCATCTTTACAGCAGAAACGTTAGTAGTCCCATTGGTGAGTGCAGGGTTACATGCTCACAGCTCAGCTGTGCTAACATCTGAACGAGACTACTAAAGTTCATACTTTGAGGTATCAAAGTAACTGTTATGTTAAACCTGACTTGATGTACAAGTCAAATTTAATGTAACTTTTTGAGAAAGGCAACTTTTAAAAAGTTGCCCCTCTGTTGCCTACGTCTTCCGGTGCCCACTCACAGATCCTGGCCACAGGACAGACTTCTGCCCTTGTGGTAGAAGTGTGACTGACTCCCAAGAGTAGGAACAATAGAGATCAGCCATTGGAACAAGTGTCACCTCTCCCTGGCAGGGAGCTACACTGGGTGTGAGCCCAACGGAAGAGCTTGGAAGGGGAAACCACCTTTGAAAGGCAAATGGTGTACTCACATTAGAAGGGCTGCTCTTATGTTGAGGTAGACAGGTTAGTATTGGGGACAGAGAGGTGTGGCCAGTTGCCAAACTGTTCTTTCTGTGGGTGTGTAGCCCTCAGGTAACCACATCTCTAGGGTAGCCTAAGAAGCTCCCCAAACTTAGAGAGGGGTTCTGGCATCTTGGGAGTGGGGCAGTATAGTGCACTCTGGGATAGGGAAGGGGAGGGTGGAGTTGGGGTTTTGTTTTCATTATGTGCTGTACTTGTATGATCTACTTGGCTCATTTCTTATGTCACTGTTTTGATGCATAAACTAAACATATCAATATTAGATTTAAACCTAAATAATCAAGTTTGATTAACCTACAGTTATAAATAGATGCTTCCTATTAAGCTGAAGGAGGCTAGACCCTTGTCACTACGGCCATGTCCGTATAGAGGTAATAAAGGAGCTATGGGCGCATGCAAGTACACTACTCAGGAGACCCATTAAATAGGTACCAGACCTAGAACATTGGTGGCGCCATGTTATACGGTTCCTATGGATCTAGTAGGGCTGGAAATATAGAACAACACAACTTCATAATACGGAGACTGTGTCTTCCTATATAATCAGTAAACGTTGGTCTATCTGGCTAGCTCACAGTACATCATATAAAGTCCTAAATCTACAAAGTTAAAGATGTAGTCAGTAACCTAGAACATGACTCTGAGATTCCCAAGAAATTGTGGAAACAGATATAAGCCTTTTGTTTGTCTTTTGTACATACCCAAAGTGTCACAAAGAAAAGATACAATATTGCATTTTCAAATGTTTATTGCAAAGCTTAAATCTTCATACATAAAACATGAACTGCTATTATTAGAAAGACACCTCATTTTCCGAAGTGTAATTAGAATGGTGAAAAACACAAACAATTCAACCATGTCAATTGCTCATAATTGTTCATAAAGTTACTCCTACCTATTACTAATTCCCTACGCTAAGAAGAGCATGCCGGGAGTACCTATCAACCAGGTCTGTTGGAATGATCTAACCCCATACCTTTAATACTGTATGTCAGGAAGCTTGGTGCATCCACAAATACCCCTCTGTCTGATAAAGGTTGGGTAACAGTGGGTCTTTATGTCAGTCACAGTTCAAGTATTGTTCCATGATGACTCCGGCAAAAAGTGTACCTCACCTCAACTTCAGCATGGACACTGTTTTATAACAAAGCATCAAGCTTATCACACTGTGCCAAAGTTGCAGAGCAGCTTCTTACTTTGGCGGGGGGAAATTGTAGGCTCCACCGAAGAAAATAAAACAAAACATCATGATGTCAATTTTGTGACCCAGGAACGAAATGTGTAGATTACAGGGCATCAATGCCTATGAATGAATGGGTACAAAGGAAAAAATAGGAGAGGTACCCCTTAACTGAAGTCAAGGGAAATGGGGTTCACCAACCAATATAAAAGAGCAATTCCCTTGAACAAGGTCATTTACATAAACACCATGAATAAGAAAAAAGCAATAACTATAACAACTAAATTAGGAGTAAAAAACTGGCAAAATTTATTGTATGCAGTAAAATTAAGCAGAGAACATAGTTGGCTGCTTGGCACAGATTAAAAGAGGTTGTAAAAAACAGTAAAATAACAATCCACATTCAATATTGACCAGCAATATTGCTGAAAACAGACAGAAACAACAGTAAGACATACAATTTGTGCAATACGCGTTTCGGTGGTTTGTTGAACTTCTATCCACCTTTATCAAGACAAAGAGTACATTTCTGTCATAGTGTACATAGGTTCCTCTGAAGTGTGAAAGACCGATGTACAGTGTTAATACGGTCGTGTTCTAGAGAGGCGTTGTTACGTAGACCGTAGATACTCGTAGAGAATTTTCGAGCTATGTCTTTGTTAGTGTCCCTTGTCCTTAATATGTTGGGAATTCATAGCAGAGCGGGTCGCATATGGTTCCTTCCGCCCCTTTTGAATTGGCTTGTATTCTAGTTTTGTTGTTGAATCTACCTGTTGGATAAGGTGGCAATGTAATGCCAAACTTTCTCGATGCACAGCACTTTATTTTTAAACGCGCTGTGTCTCACCAGAGGCGCCTAAGTCTTGCCCCAGTGACGTGAGTATTAGTTCCCTCTACGTCTACTGCCGGCTGCACGCTTCTCTGGTCGTTTTCATTAACACTGTACATCGGTCTTTCACACTTCAGAGGAACCTATGTACACTACGACAGAAATTTACTCTTTGTCTTGATAAAGGTGGATAGAAGTTCAACAAACCACCGAAACACGTCGACGCCCTAGTACAGTGTGATTCGCGGCTCAAACACCGTTGTTGACATAATAATATCCCAATGTGCATAACACCGGTGTTTTAAAAGAATAACAGAACACACACCCTGTATTGCACAAATTGTATGTCTTACTGTTGTTTCTGTCTGTTTTCAGCAATATTGCTGGTCAATATTGAATGTGGATTGTTATTTTACTGTTTTTTACAACCTCTTTTAATCTGTGCCAAGCAGCCAACTATGTTCTCTGCTTTTTTAATTTTACTGTATACAATAAATTTTGCCAGTTTTTTTACTCCTAATTTAGTTGTTATAGTTATTGCTTTTTTCTTATTCATGGTGTTTATGTAAATGACCTTGTTCAAGGGAATTGCTCTTTTATATTGAATGGGTACAAAGGCCATTCTCGCAATAGGAAAACATGCGCAAACCACCATTAGATATTTATGCTACGTTAAAACAAAAACACAAATGAAGACTAGCAGTAGGCCACATAGCACCACAAAACCAATACACTACATTTTAGAACATCCCGAGGTGAGCAGACTGCTCTGTGAATGCTTTAATACCTGTTGATCAATAAGGGATGTATGAACAATTTGCCTCTGGCAAGGAGGTCTCTCTTCCTTACCAAACTAGAAAAAACAGGAAGGAAAACAGAATCAGTTTGTGATAGGAAAGAAAAACCAATGGAGGGGAAAAAGGAAAAGGAAGAATGTTAAAAGACAGACTCAACATTCATAAAGGGCAAGGAAGGACTAATGCATGTTGTATTAGAGAAAGGGGTGTGGACCACTAAAGTGGAGAACAACACACTAGATGCCGTTAGAATACAACATTTCTACCCAGGTGTCCAAGATTGCAGTGAGATGGAAGTCAATGAGGGGAGAATAGAGGACACCAGTGCACTTTGAAGAGGATCCTGAGATGACCTGGTAACCCAGGGAAGGAGAAAAAAGACAGAGGAAGTGTGGACCAAGGAGTTGTGGCGCGTGCCTCTCCATCACTGAAGCTCCCTTTCAATACCACAGTCCAGCAGCGATATGGCCATTCCAGGTGAACCATCTAGATTTCAATTTGAAGAAGGCAGGAAACAGCTTACCTCTGGCATTTTTGCAGGCCATTGTTATTTTCTGAGTTGATCCTGTGTTGGGAATACATCCCTGACAACCTTTAGGATGATGTTTTTTACTTATAATTTATAGGACACTTACAAAGGAACAGAAGCAGGTCAGGCCATGAGATAAACTAGAAATATCCCAAGAACAGTTTTACAGTTTGAGGGAAAAATCTGAAGTTACCTTTCAATGTTATTATTGTCATGCATGTTGTACATCAATCCACCCAGGATGAAGTGTCCATAGCCAATTCCTTCGGTGATTAAACTGCCAGTGAACTGCCACAGCAGTTACCCTCTAAATGACCAACATGTTGATCCTCTTATGTCCACCTTAAAGTATTTGTTTAAGTTACAAGAATGTGCTTCTGATAATGAAAAGAGTGTATGGCAGACATACAATTATAAAAGAGACCAACAGGGTAGTGTAGTCGCTCTAAAGGAATAATTCCAAAATCTAGTCCAATTATATAACACTGTTACCATGTTAGTCGAGACGGCATGATATATGCCGGAGTAACCACTGGCTTGCTCTATGTTTCTCTTCTTTTGCCCAACAGTACTGCTAAACCTAAACCACTTCCAAGTCCCTCAATGCAGGTAAAGGTGTCATGACCACCACTATGCCCACCAACCTCCATGGGGACTCTTTATCCTCATTCAAATACATTTCATTCAGGTACCTTGATGCTGTTCTTATTTCATGTTTTGCTTTTTGTGTGCATGTATTTTGGATGGATTGAAGCCTACCGATATGACTGAGCTGACTCTATCACTATTTGCTTCAAGTGCTAGTTGACAAAGGAACACATTCTGTGCATTCTGCAATTCATACACTGTGTAAATCTTTAGAGATTAAACAATATTTGCAGCGAGCTTGCAACTCTGAATCATCTGACCCAATCGAGCACTTTAACTGAGCTCTGAAAAACAAACTAAGATTTGACCAGAAACTGAGCTTAAGTGACCCAATGCTCTACCATTGGCACGCGCCCCTGGTCAATCCAAGCCACACCTATCCAAAGTCTAAACTGAGGGTTTATAAGATGTTTCTAGGGTGACTCATGCTACTTTCTACGAATCCTCTAGTGTCTCTAGCTTCGCTTAATGTACTCTTAAATTATGAGGTCACAATAGAACACTGCAAACAATGGATTTGCTGCTGAAACAACCTCGGTTCTCAGGGCTTAGTGTTGTAACGTCATTCACACCGTGGCTCCGCTCCACGCGCCATGGTGGAATGTTGGGAATGCGAAGGTTCGATGTTGAGCGCCGCACGCTGGCAGGTCAGTGATCATCTGCTGGCTGAAGGCGGCGGGCGCGCTGATGTCGTGTTGCTGTGATGAATAAACGCCTTAACACAAACAGTGTCTCCGCCTCATGTTGTGGCTACAACATGTTCTTGGCAACGAGGTGGTTTTCAGGCAGCGGGCCACACGACGTACAGCGGAAAGCGGACGGGTGAAAAGGTCTGATGAATAAATCTCTCCGGTGCAGGCAAGAGAAAAACATGAACATTTTGATTGAGTTACCACGCGTCATAAAAGAATAGTATTCCCACGCGGCTGGAATTAAGAAGTAAGAAAGTGCACCTCTGCTTGTTTACGTGTGAAAGACGTGTGTGCAGAACATTTGGGACTCTGCCCCGAGCGCACGGAGTGACAGCTGAGTGGAGCTGTAAAACGGAGTAAAGAATGAAATGCCGAATGACAGCTGAGTAGAGCTGAAGTGCGTAGAGAGGAAAGATATGCCGGAGAAGAGATGAGTCACATCGGAAATTTGTGAATGAAGGCGTTGACGAGATTCAAACGCAAGATGGTTGTGACAAGAATGTCAGCGGTGTGAAGCGGCGAGTGAATACTACTGAGGAGGATATAGGAATTTGCCGAAAATAACAGTCACGCCAGCTGATGAGTTAGAGATAAATTTGATGCGGGTGAGAGGCGCCACGTCAGACAGAGGTTCATGGTGGCAATTTGAGTCCGCACTTTGTGACAGAAACGATCAGAGCGCGAGAGATACTACGCATATGCCGAGTAGCAGGGTCGGATTGGGATCACAATTTGGCCCGGGCACTGACGAAAAAGTGGCCCACATTAAGGGGGCGTGGCCTACATTTAAGGGGCGTGGCCTACATGTAAGGGGTGTGGCCTATATTTAAGGGGCGTGGCCCACATTCGAGGGGCATGCCCTTTCATGAAACACCATTTGGTTACTCTTTGAGGTCTAATTTGTAGACAAATATTTAGTAAATTAAGCCTTTTAAAGCTTACAGAGCAAGTAACATTGGTAAAGACTAGGAGCACTGCAGTTCAGATAACTGAATACTTACTTGCAGTCTTAACGCCCTGCACAATGTCGTTGGATACTCTTTCCTAACCAGCTATGTCCTAGACTCTAATCATCACATAAACCAGAAATCTAGTACAAAGTCAAGGAGAAAGGGTAAGACTGGAATCTCTGGTAATAGAACATGTAATAACAAAAGTAAGAATTCACAAACGAGGAAAAGGCAGTCTGGGGTGTAAAGAATGCTGAAAAAATGTATCTGTACAATCTAGTCATACATTTATTTCACAGTCAGCAGGTGATGTCTATATACAAAAAACACAGTTTTATTCATATCTGTTGCTGCCTTAAAGTCTGGGCCATGGGGAGTGAAATAAAACAATTGCCTAGGATCACATGATCTGATTAAGATACGAAACCAGTATTAATGCCAAGTTGTTGGTATCACATTGTGCAATTCAGAAACTAGATGTATATGCCTCACTTCCCTTACACTCACCTTACCCCCAACTGCAACTCATCTGGTATCAACATAGCTCTTGGTCATAACTCAGACCAGATGTTGTTGCTCGTGGCAAAATGTTTGTGAGCACCTATGTTCAGGCCTATATCATAATGTAATACAATCTGGAATAATGCTGCAAAATCATTCCTTGGGTAAATTGTGTACATTAAATTGCAACAACATTTGACGTGGAATTCTGTGTGCAACCTGCCTATTTCTCACATTTTTAGTGGTAAGGGTGATTTGGTTGTTGTTTTGTGAGCTAGCACACAATATCACAATAAACCATACGGGCATTGTGTTTGCAATTGTAGCTTTAGTTATGTTTACTTATGCCATTCTTTCAGCAACAATGAAAACCAATGCGATGTTCTGAGGATTTTCACCATTCCATTGGAGGAAATCTAATAATTTCCTCCTTATATAGAAGAAGCAATACACACACTCTGTTCTCTGAATCATGGTACAAGAGACCTGCAAACAACTAGTGCTATTGGTTTTAAATATTCCAACCGTGTAACAATCCCTCACAATTTTTCGCATGTCCTCCATGTGTAAGACACATTATGTAGCACCAACTCTGAAGCACGTTCTGGGGCCCACATGCATGATAACAAAACACAACCAACCAGAAAAAGTTGTGCAATACCCTAAAAACTAATCCCACCATGGTCCCTTTAAATACCCCTGCACCCCATAATCATAACCCATCCTAACCCTAAAAATACACCCTGCACCCTAAAACCCAAGCCTATCCCTGAACCCTAAAAATACCCCTTTACCCCAAACCCCAAACCTATCCCTGAACCCTAAAAATACCCCTGTACCTCAAAACCCAAACCTATCCCTGAATCCCAAAAATACCCCTGTACCTCAAAACCCAAACCTATCCCTGAATCCCAAAAATACCCCTGTACCTCAAAACCCAAACCTATCCCTGAATCCCAAAAATACCCCTGTACCCCCAAACCTATCCCTGAACCCTACAAATACCCTGTACCCCAAAACCCAAACCTATCCCTGAACCCTAAAAATACCCCTGTACCCCAAAACCCAAACCTATCCCTGAACCCTAAAAATACCCCTGTACCCCAAAACCCAAACCTATCCCTTCACCCTAAAAATACCCCTGTACCCCAAAACCAAAACCTAGTCCTGAAACCTAAAAATACCCCAGTACCCCAAAACTATCCCTGAACCCTTAAAATACCCAATCACCCTAAAACATATACCTCAGAACCCCAAAACATATACCCTATATACCCATACTTACCTTATCCTAACATATACAAAAAAACATGCTTTTATCATTCATGCATTTACGAGTTTCGTTGTAAATGTATGCGTGGTAAAAGCATATAAAATGTAATGCCATGCGTTATAACGGCATTGCGGAGTCCTAGTAGATTCGTAATAAAAGTATGCGGAGTGATGGTATGCGGCAAGAAAGATTCGGGATAATGGGTGTTTACTGTCAGAATGACCTACAAACTACAAAAAAAAACTAACCAAAACTTACTAAATGATATTTTTGGCATATAGAGAAATATGCCCCTTGTCTGCATTTTGGATTAGGCCTTTAAAATAGAGTTAAATTGTTAACTGGCACATGAAATGGAAATTTTGTATCGGAAAAGCTGTGTTAAAAATATGGACATGTTTTTATAAAGTGTCCTCTTTAATTATCATGGTCCCTTTGCAGAATCATAAAGCATGAACAAATGGTTATTTTTTATAATTTTCTTACCATTTGACAGTTTTATGTAGTGTAAATTCAGCCCAAGACAAAGGCTATTTGAGTTCTAGTCATGAGTACCAATTACAGTACACATGATCTGATTTTTTATTTAAGGGCCTGGGCGAGGAAGTGATCTGCCCAGAATCACAGGCTGTTGAGCAGACCCTGGGATTCAAACTTGAATTCCCATCTCTGCAACTCTGGCGTTAGGCCACCTATGCCTATGCAAAGATAAGGAATGAAAGTGGGAGGATACTGTTCTTGCGCAGGACACAGGCCCAAGGTGACAATGGCCTACATGCTGAGCAACTAAAAAAACAGCAAGGCCCCTTTCTGTCACAAAATTATTCAAGAACTTCAGTGCAGGAGCACCTGAAAAGAAGGGAAGCCCCTGCTATTACTAACCTACTTAGCTCAAGAGCACATGAACAGCAGTATGGCCCCTACAATTAGTAAATTAATCAGCCCTCCCCAGCCCTCCAGGCCCCAGGGCAATGTCTTGGCAGGGGAGCACAATGGTAGACAGGGGAAGGCTGAGGTGAAGATGGTGGGAGTTCAAAACATCACCTAGCCCCCACAGCCAGACCCATTCTTCCTCGCCCACTGTGCCCTGAATCTGAGGGTCTGTGGGCGAGGTGTTAAGATTAACACCGTTTCTCGGCTGCGTGGGCCCCAGGGGGGCCGAGGTGGAAATGGCTCAAGGCCTGAGCAACACCTGGCCCCCAGGGAGGCCGATTTTCGCAGACAATCACCGCTCCCCAGCCCACCCTTGGCGTGATTGCTTTTCAGGGGCAGGGGGTGAAGTGAGGCCACAGCTAATAATCACTCAGTGAAGCGCTTTCATTTCTGTCTCTGTTTCCGTGCGCTCTGTGGGCCGTTTTTTTTTCTCCCCTTCCCAAGTTCACAGAGAGCAGATAGCAGAGAGCACTCTCTGTGAACTGAAAAAGGGGAGGAAAAAACCGGCCCACAGAGGGCACTGAGACAACGGCCCTTCGGCCGTTTCCCGAATGCCCGCCTTGCCAATCCGACCCTGCCGAGTAGGTGAGGAGCCATAGTGTTAATAATTGCAGTCCGGGTGAGAGCTGAAGGGAGAATCATCATTTTCAGAAGCTGCAGCGTCGGATTAAAGGAAATTGTGCGGAGAACAAATTATCTCTGACTGAGTTTGACATTCACGGAAGACAAAGTGTATAGTTGGCATATTTTAACAGAAAACTGCAGTGGTTCTTGGTGTAACGCTGCCACCTAAGGGCATAAAGTGGTACATATATTTATTTATTTATTTATTTATTTATTTATGCAATTTGTATAGCGCACAAATACCCGGAGGTGTCTCGGCGCTGAGTAATGACAGAACAGACAATTGGAATGAGTGATTACTGGTTGAAGAGCAAAGTTTTTACTAGCATCCTAAATGCCAGGAGGGAGGAACTGGCCTTGATGTGAAAAGGGAGGGTGTTCCATAATCTTGCCGTAGCACCGTAAAACGTCTATCTCCATGTGAGGGAGAGGACACCAGCCGTACCTGGAGAGCACTAGTGAATGGGCGTTCTGTGGAGACACGCCAGCCTGATGCACCTTGAGACTTGAAGGAAACCCATGACTTCCGATTACTATCCCCATGTAATATCTGTAATTCATTGTAATGAAAAGCACATCTATTGAGAATGTTATAACTGGTGTTGTTGCAAAGTATACATCAGTAAGATAAGACCCCAGACTGTATGGTTACGCAATCTTAATCTTCACATTTCATTACTTATAAGTAGAAAGTGGAGTTAAGCAGATATTACAGGTATTACTTGCGTGTTTACCAGTTGGGTTGGTATAGGGTATACATTTAAGTTAAAATGGATGTAAGTGCCCTTGATGTATCCGCTGTGTTTACTCCTCCTCACTTTCTCAACCAGCCAGGGAATCCAAATATAGAATGGGATGAGTGGATTGAGATGTTTGACAATTATTTGGAGGCCTTGGATGCGCAGGACTACAGTAACAATAGGAAAAAAGCAATCTTACTTACTAATTTAGGCAAAGAGGGACAACATATTTTTAAATACTTGCCTGTTGCTAACAACGAGTGTGGTCAATCCATTGACAATGTTTTGAGGAGGCACGTAAAAGGTTGGAATTGAGATTTGCTAAAGAAACAAATATAGCGTTGAGAAGGTACAAGTTTTATACCCAGCCACAGAAAGTTGGAGAGTCTATTGATGACTTCATCACAAGACTTCGTGAACTCTCAATAAAGTGTAAATTTGGCCCTATGACTGAAGAAATAAACAGAGACCAACTTATTGTTCAATGTAGAAGTAGGAAGACCCAGGAACGCTTATGGGCTGCTAAAGACCCTTCTCTTAAGGATGCAATTGACATTGCCAAAATAATAGAAGAGGCGGATTCTTGCATGAAAGAAATGGATCGTAGGTACTCAAAGGTTAACATGTCTAGTGAGGGTGAAACTTCTGTGGTGGAGGGTTGTGAAGGGGAGGTAGCTGCTTCTACTAAATTTAAAGGTGTGAAAAATACTCCTGGGGGTAGAACATATCCCAGTAGATTTGGTAACAAGACTTGTGGAAAGTGTGGCAGCGCTTACCACACGTCTGACTCAAGGCAGTATTGGGCCATTGGGAAAGAATGTAGAAGATGTGGCCGCAAGGGTCATTTTGCTAGAATGTGTAGGGATGCAAACAAAGGAAAGGTGGCAATGTTATCTGAAGAGTCTGCTGTCTATGAATGCTCTTACAGACCTGACAGGATCTTGTGTGTTGAACCTTCATCATATGATGGTGGTGAGAATGGAGAAATTCTTCTCACTGAACCTCACAATTTAGACAATAAGAGGAAACACAGGTCAAAAGCAGGATTTGTCATTGGTAACAAAAGTGTAGATTTGATGATTGGCTCAGGGTCACTATATACAATCATACCCAAAAATAAATTCAAGCAGGAGTGGCCTAACAAAAAACTGATGCCCAAAGATATAAACCCCGGGGGGGGGGTGTCAAGGTGAGCAGATAGACATACTAGGTTACATGGCAACAGATATTGTGTTTAAAGGAAGATCTGTGAGGGGTAAAGTGTATGTAGCAGAATCAGGACCCCCTATTTTAGGGTGGTATCACCAATTTGACCTCCATATCAGAATTGACCCACACGCTGTTGAACAAGTTATGGTGGTGGATGACCTCTCAGTGGAAGACATCTTGGAGGGAGGTAAAGGTGTTTTCAGAGATCAACTGGGCAATCGATAGGGATATGTACACAATATAAAGCTCAAAAGTAATGCTGTCCCTGTGCAACAGAAACTGAGAAAGGTTCCCATCATGGTAAGGGGGGAGGTGAAGAAAATGTTGGATGAGATGCTGTCCAATGGAGTCATAGAACCAATTGAATGCTCATCATGGATTTCCCCTGTTGTAATTTCACAGAAAGCTGACGGAAATTTTCGTTTCTGTGTTGATCTCAGAAGTTTGAACCAAAATGTAATCCCTGACACTTTTCCCCTACCTAACATAAACGAAATGATGGTATTGCTTAAAGGGGCAAAATACTTTTCAAAACTTGACCTTCATCATGCTTACCATCAGATACGTTTGCATGAATCTTCGAAACACTTGACAGCCTTCAATCACCAATGAAGGGATATTTCAATTTACGAGGATGCCCTTTGGGTTATGTTCAGCTGCAAGTGTGTTTCAGAGGATGGTCACGGAGATTTTTAAAGGTGTAAAGAATGTTATTTATTTCCAGGACGACATTTTGGTATTTGGTGAGAGTGTGAGTGACCATATCTCTGCCTTGAAAGATGCTCTTGCAAGAATTTTGGAATCTTGTTTCACATTGCGCATGGAAAAATTTTCCTTTTTGGCAACGGATGTGGAATATCTGGGACATTCCATCTTGTCTGATGGTGTGAAACCAAAGAGAGACTTACTGGCATCCATAAAGTTGGCTCCCATTCCCACCAATAGAGACCAAGTACGCTCATTCATTGGGCTAATTGAGGAGTATTACTCAAGGTTTGTGAAGAGCTTTGCGAGTAAAACAGAACCCCTGAAGGTGCTCTTGAGGAAAGGAGTCAAGTTCTGTTGGGGGGATGACCAGGAAAAGTGCTTTGATGCAGTGGAGGTTTCACCATATGGACGGTGGGGCGTTGCCTTACTAATAAAATTGGGCAATTAATTGAGCGCGCCGCTGCAAATTAAAATACAAGTAATCCTGTTTATTATTTAAAAAAGCTGTGCTCGATCGCCACGTCATCAAATCACGTGACGTGACAACCAGCCTGGCTTGCAACGACTCACTCTCACCGTCGTTACTATGGGCTGCGCGGAGCTGGTCTGGCACAGTGAGTGCACACTGCGCATGTGGGGTTTGACCGGCTGCCTTTCCTGTAGCTACTAACCCTATGGCCTTTCAAAAGCAAGCATGTCTGAGTACGGGGTATGTCCGAAGCCACAGACCCCAGTGGTTCGAAAATGAGCATCGTTTTTTTCTTGCTCACTCCAATCCTGACGCTGCTCTCTTCAAAGAGCAGCTCTCCTCTGAAGAGAGCAGGGTCAGGATTGGCTGCTGCAGTGCTGCAGCATGTAGTGGTGTGCGGTTGCCAGTCTAGTCTTGCACCGCGGGGGTGGGAGCGAGCGTCAATGCCCAATCACTCTGACGACTGTAGGCTTAGTGTGTGTTAACAATCGAACTGGGGGTGGGATGCACACCTGTTCCTCTTCTTTTAAATCCATGTTTTTACATATTCTGTTAATCCTGAGTTCATCGTTGATAGCGTGCGTCCTGGCTATAGTGCCTCCCCTCATGACACCTTGTGAATCAAATGAAGAAGGGTGGGGTGACACATGTCACCCCTAAACCAGTCGCACAGCAACCATTTCGCCATTTGGCTGTTCCATCCATACACCTTATTTTTCCATATTCGAAATATCTTTCATTTTTATCCACATTTCTCCATATTTCTTATGTTTTTCAGTTATATGCACTTAACATCCGGGTTATATTCTGCCATTTCCCAGGTTTCTAATGTTTGAACCGTGCCCTCGGGACCTCAATTTCAAACACGATCAACGCAGTGGTTCGTCCAAGGCAATGTTTTATTTAAAATTCCAATGCATTTCGGGCACTTCGCTGCCCTTCGTCAGGGAACACTACAAACAACAATAATAGCAAAGTATGAGTTTCATGTTTTCTCATGACTCGATAAATTTTAATTTAACTCATCTTTAAGTTTAAATGAATAAACGCCACCTCGTTAAAAATCATTATACAAGTTTTTAACGCCATCAATCACAGCTTTTGTAAGTGATATGCTTTCAACAACGTTATTATTACTCGTGCCCAGTGGTTCTAAACATGAAAACTACGGACTCATCTTCTCCACCCCCATAAAGTAGCATACTCAGTTCCTCTGTCATTACATTTCATGTGCTCACCAAAATATTCGTGATCTAATTCGCAAGTCACTTTCAATTTAGTCACATTCTATCTCTCTATGTCGCTACATTATCTCACACGTACCTGCCATGAACGCAAAAGTACCGTCCTGTCCTGTTTTCGTTCCGATAAGAATCACCCTTCAATTGTATCCCTCTCATTTAAAGCTCCTTCTCTATGCTACCTTCCTCCTGATTGGCCCGTACCTCACGTTGCCTCTCGCTTACATGTTCACGTTAATTGTGTGGGTCGTTATACTTAAAACTACGTAACCCATAATGCTGTGCTCACTTTCCCACAATATTGGCGCATTCATGAAACATTGCATTCTGATTTTCAACTACGTTTATCAAAAACATGTTTAAATACATCCTTGCGTGAACCACATATATTATAATTACTGTCATTCAGTTCAACCTAACAAAACATCGTTGCAATTTCCAAACGAACCAGATCTTCCTCCGTGAATGTCAAGTCTTTTATAGGTCTATAAAAAGTTCTCTTCTCTTGTGGGTGCAATCCCAGCAGTGTGGGGAAACTTGTAAACAATCGAACTGGGGGTGGGATGCACACCTGTTCCTCTTCTTTTAAATCCATGTTTTTACATATTCTGTTAATCCTGAGTTCATCGTTGATAGCGTGCGTCCTGGCTATAGTGCCTCCCCTCATGACACCTTGTGAATCAAATGAAGAAGGGTGGGGTGACACATGTCACCCCTAAACCAGTCGCACAGCAACCATTTCGCCATTTGGCTGTTCCATCCATACACCTTATTTTTCCATATTCGAAATATCTTTCATTTTTATCCACATTTCTCCATATTTCTTATGTTTTTCAGTTATATGCACTTAACATCCGGGTTATATTCTGCCGAGGGCACGGTTCAAACATTAGAAACCTGGGAAATGGCAGAATATATTCGAATATGGAAAAATAAGGTGTATGGATGGAACAGCCAAATGGCGAAATGGTTGCTGTGGAAGGGTATTCTCAGATGTGAGACCCTTGCTCATTGCACCATCAGGATTCAAGCAAACCGGGCCGAAGACGGCTGTAATGCCAGAAACCGGTCCCCGGGAGCTTGTTTCCTTCCCAGTGTAAGAATTGGCTTCTGTAGTTTGGTTTGTCCTGTTCCCATCATGCACTGGGACAGGAACAGACTAATTTGCATACAGCCAGGTTCTGAAACTGGGATGGTGCAGTGAGCTAAAAAACGGTGTTGGATCTAGCCCTGATCTTTTGACTGGGTGAGAGCTTTCTGCTTAATTCAGAGACTCTGTCCCTCACCACCCCTTTTTGTAAATATTTTTGTCCACCCTAAGCGTGGAAGGGTATTCTCAGATGTGAGACCCTTGCTCATTGCACCATCAGGATTCAAGCAAACCGGGCCGAAGACGGCTGTAATGCCAGAAACCGGTCCCCGGGAGCTTGTTTCCTTCCCAGTGTAAGAATTGGCTTCTGTAGTTTGGTTTGTCCTGTTCCCATCATGCACTGGGACAGGAACAGACTAATTTGCATACAGCCAGGTTCTGAAACTGGGATGGTGCAGTGAGCTAAAAAACGGTGTTGGATCTAGCCCTGATCTTTTGACTGGGTGAGAGCTTTCTGCTTAATTCAGAGACTCTGTCCCTCACCACCCCTTTTTGTAAATATTTTTGGCTTGAACACAGCACAAGATGAATTCCGTTTTTACCACTATTGCAGCCCCATATCAAGTGAAGGCTGAGACCAGCATGTGTGCATGGTTACAGAAACTGACCAGACCATAGCATACATAGTCCTCACGAGGCCTGAATGTAGGAATTTGTTTGGGTCTGGTGTATGAAACCTATGCCTAAGACCTATATTAACAATAAGAATAATGACTTGATATTGTACAGGGCTTGATCCGTCTCTTCTACTGTATCTAAGCACTATAATTAAAACGTTACGAACACACACTTTTTTATATTCATTTTACCAACCTACGTGGTATGAAAGGTTGAGTTGCTCTGCCTGTAGTCAAACATTGACATTCTGCTGCCTTGAAAGAGCATTCTGCTTCTTGAACCATCGTGGCATCTATTCCCTGATGACCCAGCCAGAGTCAAAGTGACATCACGGTTGGCACTTATGAGACAGCAGGTTTGCCAAGTGAGGCACAAGCAACTCTCAAATCATAGATTTTTACATTTATTGTTGAGGTGTCCGAGGTACATGTCATATCTGTAGTTAGTCTCATAAAAAAGTGTAAGCAATTATAGGCCTTCTCGCTGTTCACTGTGGTGTATTATGCTTCAGGAATTATGATGGACAAAGTCAGCAACCTTTGCATGGGTTAAATGTCTCACTACGGTATTAGTAAGGATACAGCTTGTAATTTGTAATTAAACCCATGTTTAGTTAACAGATGTAAGTGAAAACTAGTTTTTCAAGCTCATGTGTTTTTTTATATTTACCCCTGGTGTCATCCTGCTGCTTCCATTTTTATCTAAAGCCAATTTGTTTTTTGGTTGGAACATTGCATGCTGTAATCGGTTTCTTAAGGACACACTCAGACTTCAATGTTCAAGTCATTGAGAAGTTTGCTTCCATTAAAAACAGGTGTGCTGATTTTCATTACAAAAAGTGAACACTCTATTTAAATGCTGCTAGTTTGCGTCCTGTTTATTTGTGTGTTATTAAAATACATCTGTGAGGTACTCAGCAATGCATTGTGTTTCAAAGTCTGTTATGAATCTCTGTGTTTATGCTACATAAGCAGCTACCTATGTTATATGACACCACTTTATTAATGTAATAACTGCACTTTCACAATTGCATTATTAACCTTCCAGCTTTCACAAATTTGCTTGAAAATGCACCATTTGTCCACTCTTTTTTCAAAATGTTCTCGGGGTAAATCCCCCCGAACCCTCCTTAGAGGGTTCGCGCTCGCTCGCTGCGCTCGCTCGCTACGGTGCAGTATGATTATCTTTTTATGCCTCACCACTTTCAAATGTCACCAGCCGCCACTGCATTGATGAAATTAAGATGGAAATATGCAATGGAGGCATTTTGGTTCCTTTTGATGTACGTGGGAAGACTATTATCACTGTGGATGCAAGTGATACTGGCATAGGAGCTGTGTTATCGCAGCGTGATGGCAATAGTGAGAAAACAGTGGCATTTTCATCTCGTACTTTTACTACTACTGAGTGCTGCTATTCTGTTATAGAAAAGGAAACCTTGGCAGCTGCTTGGGGTGTGGAATATTTTAGGATGTATGTATGGGGGCGTAGGTTTAAACTTCGCGCTGACCATAAGCCTTTGCCGAAAATACTATCACCAGGTGGAACAGGAAAGGGGTCAGACAGACTGGCTAGGCTAGCCTCCAGACTACAGGAGTACAATTTTGATGTTGAATTCATTTCGGGCTGGCGTAATGTACAGGCCGATTGTATGTCACGTTTATCCTTGAACTGGGAGGATGTAGACAAGACAGGAGTGTCAAAGAAAGAGAGAGAAGGAGCTATCTCTTGTGTCGAGGATGTAATTCAGTTGAGTTGTGGCGCAGTCAGTAAAAAAGAGTGGGCAGAAGCTATGTCTCATGATGAAGTTTTGAAGAATGTTATGAACCTCATCTCGAAGGGTAGACGTAGGAAAAGCACCTTGCCAATCAGCATTAGACCTTTTAATGCAGTCATTGATGAGTTATCTATTGTCTCTGATCAGGTCATCTTGCGTGGTGATAAGATAATTCCCCCATTCAACATTCGTAAAAGACTCTTTGACTTGACGCATGAAGGGCATCTGGGCCAAACTATTACAAGAAAACGGTTGAGAAACAAATATTGGTGGCCTGGAATGGTCGATGATGTGGTTATTTGGGCGGAGAGGTGCAGTGAGTGCTGTGAAAGTGAGAAGAGACTCAAGGTGGGACCCCAATCTGTCTCTAGTTCCATCAATGACCCTGTCGTAGTGTGGCACAGCATATGCCTCGATATTATCGGGCCTATGCCGGGCGTTCACCCCAACAAAAGATTTGGTTTAGTGGTTATAGAGGTCCATACTCGATGGCTCATTGTTTACCTACTTCCTGAAATAACCACTCCAGTTACCATTAAAGTTTTGTGCATGATTTTCAAAGAGGAGGGTTATCCCTCAGTCCTTATTACGGACAATGGGACCCAGTTGACGTCCAATGAGATGAGAGAATTTTAGAGTGAGTGCAGTATTAAACATTCGTTCACCACTTTGTACAACCCACAATCCAATGGGATTGTCGAGAGAGCCAATCGCATGATTAAAGGCACGATAAGTTTGCACTCACCAATAATCTTGACATAGAAGAGACTTTGAGTGAATTGGTATGGGCCTATCGCACGACTGAGAATTCACGACTGGAGTGGTTTCCTTTATTGCCATGTGGGGCAGAAAACCAGCTTCAAAACTGGTGCCTCCTTGGATCAGAGCGTTGGTTGAGGAAAAGAATGGTGGTGGTTGTGATCTGAGCATTCCTGTACATCCTTCCAAGAGAATACACGACAAGGAAAAGAACTTGTCTAACATACTTGTAGGTGACTGGGTCAAAGTCCATTCTGGACGATGGGTCAGAGGTCTATGTAAGTTTTGTGGACCCTTCAAGGTAAAGGAAGTGTACCCCTTCTATGTTGTGTTGGAAAATGGGGAGAAATGTAACCTACGCAGGATAGCAAAGTACTGCTCACGCGACCATCCGACTAAAACCTTGATTAATAATGCTGTCACCAAGAATTCATGTTCAGGTTACATGTTGGCCCATGATCGTCAATTGCTTGACAGTGCTCGCACAGGTACAGAGGTGAGGGCACCAGGCCCTGGTGGGGCTAACTTGAGCACAGGTCAAAGAGCAATTAACTCAAATGATGTGTCCCATGATCTTCATGGAGCCCAGTCTTATCAGAGACCCTTATGGGCCAGGAGACTTCCTCAACATTTGCATGATTTCTTTGTGGGATGATTCATTGTTTATTTTCTATGTTCCTGCCTCCAGTTCACCCCGCCCTCCTATTGTCTTTTTCTTCCACTTAATTCCCTACCTGCACGTAGAGGAAAGGGGGTATGTTGTAACGTCATTCACACTGTGGCTCCGCTCCACGGGCCACGGTGGAATGTTGGGAATGCGAAGGTTCGAAGTTGAGCGCCCCACGCTGACAGGTCAGTGATCATCTGCTGGCTGAAGGCGGCGGGCGCGCTGATTTCGTGTTGCTGTGATGAATAAATGCCTTAACACAAACAGTGTCTCCGCCTCATGTTGTGGCTACAACACTTAGCTGCTCTGCTCACCAAACCGACTGAGGCCTACCAGATCTACAGCCCGAAGACTGGGTCATTGTGAAAATCCATCAGTTAAAATCTGCACTCCATCTCCAGTGTCAGGGCCTATAACAGGGCCTATAACAAACACTGCTGTGAGTTATGCTACAGGCTGCCTTCCTGGGTCGACTCATGGTACTGTAAGGAGGTCATCGAACAGAGTCACCAGTCCTGAATACCAAATGCTCCTAAACCTGCAAATGGAAGAGCTCTAACACTTGCTATTCGAAGCAACACAGCACCCAAATCCGAGGAGCTTCTGATCCTGCATCTGCATTGGTGAGCCTTCGTCTCACAGAATCCCTGCAGCTAAAGTGCACCAATGTCATCTGAAGGCAACCTCTCCTGATGCCACCAGCTATAGCCTGTGACCCCTCTAGTGGGGAGACCCCCACCTACCTGATCCCTTGATGGGTCTGGCTGGCCCTCTTTTCTGTGAGCTGGCTTGGTTGGTTCACTGTGTGGATGGATCTGGATGGTGAGTGTGGCAGGCATGAAGCAGTCAATCATGCAGAGCCTGCCACCCATCCTCAGTTCCTGAACGCTTTGGACCAATACAAGCAGAACATGAACCTTGGTGTATGCTGGAAATTGGCCCATGTGCCCACTAATGCCAATGAGGGGTGTTCATGGCCCAGATCCCCTCTGATGAAGTGAAGAACCATGCCATGAACTGCTTGCTTGGGCATTTCTTTTTTGAAAGTGACAATGGCATCACTCTTGTTCTGAAAGCAAAGTACAGTGGCGTTTGTGCCCTGCTATCGACCTTAGTGATACTCTGCATGGTCCGGCTTGTGAGGCGCGAAACATGTCTCCTGCATGCTTATGGGACAGAGTGAGAGTGCTGTGTCCCTTCCTGCAATTGCTGAATCAGTCTTCTCTTTCTCTTATGCTGAACTTCCCTCTGGAGTTCTTTTTACTTGCAGTGTTGCAGCAGATAAGCTTGGACCCTCTGTGGTTAGGTCGCCAAGGACTGCTGTGAATACTACTATCCAGCTTACGCATTACCAGTCAGTAGACACACCAATTCACATAGCCACCTACCCTTGCATACAAGACTGCCTAGATATATCTCAGAAACTGCTGATTCTTTGACAGTCTTTTCCCTAGTTCGGAGATGGACTGTCTAGCTACTAAATTCCCATGAGGCACAGGGTCAAGACTGATTTTCATATGGCTATGTCTGAACTGGGGTGGCTTGGTGAGCAAAATAATGATGGATTAAACCCAGATCTGTGACTGAGGGTGAGTGTTTTGCCATTGTGCAACATTCCGTCCATCATCTTGTGTGTTTTGCTGTTCACCCTATGTGGGAAGGGTATGCCCAGACGTGGGTCCCTTGCTCACTAAGCCACTGGAGTCAAGCTATCCTGGCTGAAGACGGCTGATAGCCAGAAACCGGTCCTAGGATGCTTGGTTCCGGTCCAGGAAAGACATGGCTTGGCAGTTCGGGCTGGACTGTTCCCATGAGGCACAGGGTCAAGGCTGATTTGCATATGGCATGTCTGAACTGGGGTGGCTTGGTGAGCAAAATACCGATGGATTAAACCCAGATCTGTGACTGGGGGTGAATGTTTTGCCATTGTGCAACATTCCGTCCATCATCTTGTGTGTTTAGCTACTAAATTCAACAGGTCGCCAAGGTATCCCAATTGTCCTAGGGTTGGTATCGGACCAATTTGGAGGCACAAGGAACTGTACATTTCATATAAAAGGATGACTTTGATTTTGTCTAGGCTGCTGGAGGGGCTGCTTGTGCCATCATTGGTGCTGAATGTTGCACATTTATTCAAATATTAACCTTGGCATGCATGCGCACGCTGCTAATATTCATCAGCATGTCAAAGGACTGCATACGCTAGATGACAGATTTGCATTTGATTAGGTTCTGTAATGAATAAAAGCATTTTTGGAGCTTGAAGATGGACAGTTATTGAATATCTTGGTCATCTGCATCATGTGTTTCCCGATTTGCTTTCTTGTCCAACTCTGTATTTCCTCCATCTCAAGTCTTACCAGAGACATGGGAGCGTCCCTTTTAAGAATGTTGAAAAAGATGATTAAGAAGATGGGGATTCTCATTATGAATGTTTGGAATGTTATGAATCAGTTACAGAATTGGTAGTGAACTATCTAATACCTATTGAAATGCAGTAGGAATTGCACCAATAAATGGTGCAAAAGGGTGGGATTGGGGAATAATGACCCTAGTCATTATTCCACAACCCATTTTAGTTACGATCTTCTGCTCATGCTAACATATGCCTAAAGTAATTGTCCACTTCTGATGTTCTCGACTTCTCTTTCACATCTTGGCTCCTGAAACAAGAGGGTGTTGATTAGCCTACTCAGCCAAAAATGTTTACATTCTTCTAACAACTATAGGTCTTCATCCTTTCTCAAGGTCCCGGTCTTCAGACCCTCTATGTCTCCTCTATAACCATGTGTCTCTTTTGCAGACCTGTGCGTGAAGTCATATAAATGTGTGTCATGCGTCTGTATAATGAGCATACCTCACTCCCAGTTTCTTGGGGAACCCCATGTCAAATGAAACTGTGACTCTCAGGCTATAATTTTGATTTGGTTAATAAACCGTTTCAGACAATGACTAACACGAAAGAAGATTTTCTCTGACAATTATCTTTGGATTTTCATTGCTTTGATAGACTGTACATCAAGGTCATGACATTTCGTGAAAGGTTACATTGCCCAATTTGTGTTGCTATTGGTGACAGCGCTCAAGCAGTTTTTTTGCCAGACTGCAGAAGCAACATGATTAAGCATGGGCGGAAAATCCGTTACGCTCGCGGATTTTGCGGATTTTCGGTAAATTCGCAATCCGCGAGATCTGCGAATTTTTCGCAAAATCCGCAAATTCGCACGCAGCGGATTTTTTTTCTTGGTGATACAATTTTGCTGCGTGCGGTGTAAGTTCGCAATTGCGAACTGGTACAAAACCCTCGCGAACTGGCAGAAATCCTTGCGAACTGGCATAAATGCTTGCGAACACAAAAAAAGCATTCAGCAGGTTCAAAAGTTCAAACTCATCATTAGTAACCATTCCCTGTAGTGCTTCCTGACAAGGGCCCCTCCAGAGTTCAGTTGCTAGTTGCAACAATTATATGACCCTGCTCTGACCCTCACAGCAGGCTCATAGAATAGCTACAAGTAGGCCACAAAGGTCCTGGAAAAAAAAATTGCACTGCAACAGAAAGCAAATTACAGATAAGGAAGCAGGTGCCAGACTGGAATTTTAAAACAGTGACACATTAATAAATCAACCCCAAATTAATTCATGTCAGTTGAAGCAGGCAGGTGTGCTTGCTTTTCCCCCCATAATCTACAGTGATGATGAACCAGAGGGTGGCATTGATGCACCAGAGGATGGCATGGGTGAAACAGAGGGTGGCAGGGGTGAAACAGAGGGTTCTGGGAACCTGTGATGATGAACCAGACGTAGAAACAACATAATCGTGACCGTTGCGAGCCGACATGTAAGTACACAATTGCGAACTGGTACAAAACCCTCGCGAACTGGCAGAAATCCTTGCGAACTGGCAGAAATCCTTGCGAACACAAAAAAAGCATTCAGCAGGTTCAAAAGTTCAAACTCATCATTAGTAACTATTCCCTGTAGTGCTTCCTGACAAGGGCCCCTCCAGAGTTCAGTTGCTATTTGCAACAATTATATGACCCTGCTCTGACCCTCACAGCAGGCTCATAGAATAGCTACAAGTAGGCCACAAAGGTCCTGGAAAAAAAATTGCACTGCAACAGAAAGCAAATTACAGATAAGGAAGCAGGTGCCAGACTGGAATTTTAAAACAGTGACACATTAATAAATCAACCCCAAATTAATTCATGTCAGTTGAAGCAGGCAGGTGTGCTTGCTTTTCCCCCCCATAATCTACAGTGATGATGAACCAGAGGGTGGCATTGATGCACCAGAGGATGGCATGGGTGGAACAGAGGGTGGCAGGGGTGAAACAGAGGGTTCTGGGAACCTGTGATGATGAACCAGACGTAGAAACAACATAATCGTGACCGTTGCGAGCCGACATGTAAGTTCGCAATTGCGAACTGGTACAAAACCCTCGCGAGCTGGCAGAAATCCTTGCGAACTGGCAGAAATCCTTGCGAACACAACAAAAAAAAATTCGCGAGAATTCGCGGATTTTGCAGATTGCGAGTTTGCAAATTCGCAAAATTCGCGAACGCCAGATTCGCAAAATTCGCCCATGCTTAAACATGATGTAGCCAACAAAGAACACGTGCCTATACTGAAAGTACTTTCAGAGGGATTTGACCACCAGAAAAGAGGATTCTTCAGAACTGGGGTGTGCTTATAAATTGCTATTTTATTTTTAACGTCTAGGTCAAAGAAAGAGAGGGGTATATATGTCTTAATCATATACAGTTAAACAGAAAATACAGTTTTTTACACACCAAAAGAAATTATTATGGACACAAAAACAGTGAAAATGTTAAAATCCAACAAGCATATCAAATTCATTCATATCACAATCATCCTTCATCATTCATACAACACACATCTACAAATACTCAACCCGGTTAAATACGAATATGTAACCGAGCAGAGTATTGGGTCTGCTACAATATATACAATTATATATACAATTTTTACAGTGATTATGCAAGTATAAAGCAAATAAATCAACAAAATCAAATATGCAATCAAAAGCAATATATCCAACAATTTATAGCCGGTAGTGTGACAGTATTTTCACACTACGGGAAGGATCAAGAAAGGAAGCAGACACTGGACATGAAGGGGCCTACGCGTTTCAAATCCCTATGGGTTGGGAGGGATTTTCATCAGGGCCAGGTAGCTCTAAAAAGGAAAAAGAAGAAGATTCTATAGTGTATATCTTAAAAATTTAAGAAACCAAGAAGCTTGAGTACAGAACCACCCAAGGTTCCAAATGCTTACCACTAGCGGAGAAAATCCGAGGGAGAGATGTACCATCTGTGTAACAACAAAACAATAAGGACTACATAAGTGAAGGGAAGTGTTTGTCAGGGGCTTTTAGGTAACTGTCAGTGGACAAACCATTTACCTTAGGTGTGTGCGGCAGCCACGTTAGTGAAAAAAATCCAAGTTGTAGAATAGGCGGCGAGTAGACTTTGAATGGCCTGGGGGAGAGACAATATCCATTAGTGTGGGTTAGTGACGGATGGTTGGGTTTGTTACTAGCACTAGGCTGGGATTCTTACCGGGGGATCGTGGACGGTCGCGTCCAAGTGTAGGGTCGCGAAATTTTAAAGTTCAGTCTTCGTTGATTTCCAGCCTCTGACGGGGAAAAGAGAAAAATATTGAAGGCTTCTCGGGCCAGTGTTCAGAGTGTAGATGCATGCACACGTCTTTGCAATTGAAGCTAGACGAAATGCTGCTTACCGGAAAAAAGCCAAGGGTCTGTTCGAAAGAATCACCGGCGTCTCCAATAGCACTAGTCTCTCGCACATGCGTGGAGTGTGGTATAGTGGCTGCGGCTCCTCTATATGTAGTGCTTGATTGCGCATGCGTGAAGTCTGCAAGAATAGTGACTTCAGTTTTTTACAGGATTCCTCTTATAGTTTGCATATCTCCGATATCTCATTGAGCCCTCTAACTGCTGTGTCGAATTTGACAATTAAATAGGCCTCTCTTCTTGAAAGTTTTTGATCCATATCTCCTCCTCGTGGATCTTTTTCAATACGAGAGATCACTGTCCATTTAATGTCACTCAGAGAATGTTTGCAGCGTTTCCAATGGTTTACCAATGGAGCATTTTCAATTCCATTCTTTATCCTGGATTTGTGTTGAGTGATTCGAGTGCGGATTTCCTGATTGGTCTTCCCGATGTAGAGTAGGCCGCAAGGACAGATGATGCCGTATACTACATATTTAGTTTTACAATTGCTGAAGCTATCATGTTTCCATGAAATGCCCTGATGTTGGAACAACGATCCTTCGATGGTTAATTCACAACAGAGACACGTCCCACACTTGTGATGGCCTGTAATCGGGGGGAATCCCAGCAATTGTCTTAAGGACGGTTGTGTATTAGGTTTTATACCAGCTCTTACTACGTGGTTGGCCACGCTGTTTTCTTTCCTAAAAGCGAACAGCGGCGGGTTTTGCAGGCTGGCATCCAAATTTTTTACAAGGTGCCAATTTTGGTTGATGATTTTTTTGAGATTATTGGCATTAGGGCAGTAGGTGGTTACACAGACTTGTCTGTTGGAAACTGGTTTATTTTTTCTTTCTAACAAACTGTCCCTCGGGGTCCATCTGGCTCTTTTCATGGAGTTCCGGACTAATTTTTTAGGGTAACCCCTGTCGCACAGTTTAGAGACTAAATTTTCAGCATGGAGTTTGTAGTCCTCGTTTGAGGTGCAATTTCTACGAATTCGTAGAAATTGCCCGTATGGCAAATTTTCTTTTAGACTCCGCGGATGATTGCTGGAGAATAATAGGGCTTTGTTTCTGTCAGTGGGCTTGGTGAAAAGGGATGTGGCCAATGTTCCTGCCAGTGGAAAGACTTCAACGTCCAGAAAAGCAATTTTTTTGGCTGAGTGAGCTATGCTGAATTGTATGTCCAGTGTTCTGGTATTAAGCCAATTGTAAAATGACATGAGGGCTTCTTCACCCCCAGTCCAAATCATGAAGACGTCATCTATAAAACGCCACCAAGTGGCGATGTGATCTTTGAAAGGGTTATTATTGTGAATGTATTTATCCTCGTAGAGTGACATAAATAATACTGCCAGCTCCGGGGCGAAGGGACACCCCATGGCGACCCCCTTTGTTTGGAGGTAAAATTCATTTCCGAAACAAAAATAGTTCTTTTTCAAGGCAAAAGTGGCCAGATCCACTAGGAATTGCGTGGGTAACCGGACGGGTCTGGGTCTTAGATCTAAAAAGTATTCCAGTACAGCCACAGCTTCATCTTGCGGGATTTGTGTGTAAAGCTGTGTGACGTCCAGTGTTACAAGCAAATCTTTTTCCTTTTCAAATGTTATTCCTTCCAGCTTGGTGATAAAGTCCGTTGTGTCTCTCAAATAAGAGACAACAAGGTCCATGAACTGTTTCAAAAAACAGTCGACGTACTTTGCTACCGGTTCCAACAGGGAGTCACACCCCGCCACAATGGGTCTGCCCGGAGGCCTTGTTTGATGTTTATGGACCTTCGGAAGGACGTAAAATAGTGGTGTTTTAGGATGTTTATTACGTAGGTAATCCAGCTCTTTGGGGCCTAAGAAGCCTGCTTCAAAACCTTCCTGTAGAATGGGAAATAGAAGGTTTTGGAATTCCAACGTGGGGTCTTTGGCGATTTTGCGATAACACGTCTGGTTATTTAGCTGCCTCATTATCTCGGCTGTATAATCGTTGGTGTCCCAAATGACAATGGAGCCGCCCTTATCGGCTTGTTTGATGGTAATTGAGTTGTCATTTTTTAACGTTGAAAGAGCATTTGAACGTTGAAAGAGCATTTGAAAATCCCTCCCAACCCATAGGGATTTGAAACGCGTAGGCCCCTTCATGTCCAGTGTCTGCTTCCTTTCTTGATCCTTCCCGTAGTGTGAAAATACTGTCACACTACCGGCTATAAATTGTTGGATATATTGCTTTTGATTGCATATTTGATTTTGTTGATTTTATTGCGTTATACTTGCATAATCACTGTAAAAATTGTATATATAATTGTATATATTGTAGCAGACCCAATACTCTGCTCGGTTACATATTCGTATTTAACCGGGTTGAGTATTTGTAGATGTGTGTTGTATGAATGATGAAGGATGATTGTGATATGAATGAATTTGATATGCTTGTTGGATTTTAACATTTTCACTGTTTTTGTGTCTATAATAATTTCTTTTGGTGTGTAAAAAACTGTATTTTCTGTTTAACTGTATATGATTAAGACATATATACCCCTCTCTTTCTTTGACCTAGACGTTAAAAATAAAATAGCAATTTATAAGCACACCCCAGTTCTGAAGAATCCTCTTTTCTGGTGGTCAAATCCCTCTGAAAGTACTTTCAGTATAGGCACTTGTTCTTTGTTGGATATAGACTGGCCCAGCCTTGCTGATTTAGGGCCAACCCTACTTGTCGCATGGGTACTCAAAAACATTTGCCCAGGGGCCACAAACTATAGCATGTGGTGTGACCGATGGTCGCATTAATGGCAGCATGGTGAGAGTGGGGCTTTGTGGGAGTTTAAGGTGGGCGTAGGGCAAGTGAATCACATAAAAAGTGTGGTCAGTGAGTGATGGAATTATTTTAAGGGTTTCTTTCCTACTACCCTCTAAATTAAGTCCCCAGTCTTTAGTAGAGTCACAGATCTGACAATACTGTGTTATTCTGTAACTGAATAGCTATCCCTCTACCAGACCTTCGGGCAAGCCTTTCTGCTTGCTATCGCTACCTAGGGAGATGCAAGAGTAACAAGGAAGTAACCAGAAATTCTAGGATCAATCCCGTCTTACCCACTTGACCCAACAGTTTGATCCTAGGCAACTCCCTCATTTCACTTTACGTCCTTTTTCTTCATTATGGCAAATAAAAGCCCATTGAAAAAAATCAGTTCGGGATATATGCTGTACAAACCTCTTATGTTTGATTTAATAAACTATAATGTTGTCCATGTATAATAACATCCCTGATCGTCCAGAGGGCTACAACACAACTGACTTGCCTCTTAGTTCCCTATTAGCATTGTTGTCAGGGTGTGAGTAGGCATGAATATTTCTACACACATTTTTTTAAACGATCAGTTTTACATAAAGTACTTTTAAAAGCGCTTATCTATTCTAATATACTAAGGTGTAACGCTTATGCATGTTAATAAAATACACTTTTCGAATTTCATAGAGACTGTATCACATTTTTACACATTTGTTGCTAGATGTATTGAAAAATGAATGTGTTCCTAAAGTAACTTTTTTGCAGGGCACCTTCTTTTCATTTACCTTTTACCTCTGTTAGCCTCTAAATAAAAGCTTTCCTGTTTATTTAGCTTATTTTTGAATGCAGCCATTCAGCTGGGGGCCGCAAGTAAAGGCCAGGAGAGCCGCATGAGGCCCCAGGCCATACTTTGAGTACACTACCACGGACGTAGAGCTTCTAATTAAGAATGCTGGGAGGGCTTTCTGTGATGTATTGCCTTACTGATATGCCATTTTAAATATTGGTTTGTGTCTCTTTTGTTTCGGAAATTTGTCTTGTTCGTTCTTATGACCCCTAAAAGTTTGTTTATTTTGGGGCGGAGCTTGGCTCACAACGAAGATGGCCGCCTGAGCCTCGAGCTCTGCCATACCGACCATTGATCCTACAATAATCCGGCTCTCCTGCACTTGTTATATCGCTACGGGACAGACGCTAAGCCACCGGAAAAAAATCGCTACCCGCAGACCCAACCCCGACCCTTCAGGTCCCTACCTGAGGGAAGTTACGGCGTTGGTCGGGAGGCGTGGTGAAGGGCCGTTGATCCTGGGGCTCGAGTGAGGGGCAGTGCAGTGCAGCGTCACTCTAAGAACGGCGTGGAGCAGTGCGACTGAGCCGTTCGCCCGCAGTGCTGGTATAGGGACGGGCGGCTCCTGGAGCGGACTATTAGGGATGCGTGCGGAGATTCCTCTGCCAGCAGTGAGGCGGCTGCAATGGAGGCACAATTGTGAGCGCTGCACGCTCGCTCGGAGGAGACAGCGACGTGGCACCCCCCACCACAATTGGTGCGGCAGCTGCCGCTGTGGGGAGAAATTGAGGCGGAGATTTGCAGGGGGCTAAGGCAGGGGCTGTATATAGGTGAGCAAACTTGGAAAGAAGACATAAGGCGGAACCTAGATTGGACATCAAGTGGCATACATATTGAAGCCCGAGCTCGGCTGCCATTTTGCAGGCTGCAGGAAAGACCTGGAATGCCAGAATACAAGAGGGCACGTGTGGGTGAGCACCCAGCAGCCCAGCTGAGCGCTGAGAAGGTGGGCACTGATAGAGGTGCCTGGAGTGATGCAGCTTTGTGGGGCACGCGCCTGGAGACGGCGGAACAGCGGAGGAGCAGACGGACATTGGACACCCGGTGGGCCGTGGTGCCCAGATTTGAGGGGGCCTAGCGCAACTACAGATCCAGTCCAGTACAAGCCATTACATGATATACAAGTGGAGACACCCAGGGGCAGCCATAACTGCTGGCCTGTATGCTTCAGGACAGTCAAAATATACAAGCTGAAGCAGATGACTGTATGGGGCATGGAATTTGTGGTCTCATGGCGAAGACATGAGATAGGGGGCCCTCAATTAGAAATCGGGCCCGCTGTGAGTGGTGGCGCAAGACAGGGAATGACAGGCCATAGAAGGCGAGTTCCGAAGGTGCGTGCAGGGGCCAGCTACGATGACGGTGGAGGAAAGGGCTTTCGGTCGGAGTCAAAATTCTACCACAGGAAGCGACACGTCTGGTAGGCGCAACACCATCAGACAAAGCCCTGGCGGCCCGGCAGGGACTTAGTGCGGCACAGGACAGCGGCACCTGCAACCCAAACCCTCATAGTCCTAGGAGGCGCCTGAGGTAGGCAAGACATAACTGAACAGCTCTGGGTGAAGTGGGGGACTCGGGACACAAGCAACAACAGGAAGTATCTCTCACAGCTCCTGTACCCCATTGCGCCGCTGTGGATCGTCGCTCATCTGAACCTGGATTGCAGCCCTGAGCATTGTTGCATATGAGGGATCCAGCAGTCTGGCCTCTAACTGCTACATACTAGAGTAGCATTATGTGACAGTATTCGGACAACTGCCTCACGTTAGAGGCAGCAATGGGCAGAAAGGACAGGAACCAGCCCAAGCTGTCCTTTGAACAAAAACGCTCTAACTCGCATGACTCCACATCGGAGGGGGCGAACAGACCCGCTCCCTCTCCTGAGGGAGAACTGGACATCCGCAGTCTATTGTTATCAATGGAAAGGGGATTACAAAGCGGTATCTCGTCGCTGGGCACAAAAATCCACACCCTCTCATATCTGATGGACCGAATGGGGGAGCGGCTGGACAAGCAAGCGGAAAGACTCGATATGTCAGAACGGCGGCTCACGGAAGTTGAAGAAGCACAAAATACACTGGACTCGGACCATAAACAGCTGGAGAAGATTATGCAGGTGCTACAGGATAAAACGGAGGACTTAGAAGCCTGCTCGAGACTCTGCAATCTACGGATCACGGGCATGCCGGAGACGACTCAAACCGGCAATATGGAACGTTTCATAGAGAAGCTTCTGACCGACTTACTAGGTGCTGAGGTATTCTCGAATATGTTTGTGGTGGAGGGGGCGCACCGCTCTCTGTGGCCCCGGCCCCCACCGGGAGCACCGCCACGCCCAATTATAGCAAAATTGCTAAACTATTGGGACAGAGATGCTGCTCTACGCAAGGCAAGGGACAAACAGACACTGACATACGAAGGGTCAAATATCTCGCTTTATCCGGATTTCACCACCTGAGTCCAAGAAGAACGACGGCAGTTTGTTCCCATGAAGAAACAGCTGCGGGAGCTAGGTTTGGACTCTGCAATGCTGTATCTGGCCAAGCTACGGGTGAACAGGCAAGGATGCTCTCACATCTACATAGACCTGAAGGCCCTGTAGAAGGCGCTTAAAGACTGGGCTAGGGAACAGCGAAAAATCCCGGAGCGAGAACTATTCAACGAGGCTGCGGGGGGTTTCCTTGAGGAACAGGACTGAGACCCGACCGGCCGCTAACCCTTGATAAGTAGCTTACGGTTTGAGGGGGTTAGTGGGTGATGGGTTGTCTGGTGGGAATGTAAATATTGAGATGCTGTGAAGGACATTTATAGACATTTCGAGCTGCATAGTTTCCTCTGGGTCTCCCGTTATAATTAGGTAAGTGAGGAGTAGAAGGTGATCTGGGGACTACACCATTGCCTTAACATCAGTCTTAGGAGGAGCCCATGGGGAAGCCGGATGTCAGCTGGTCCGCTACATTAGATAGAGGTGTGTCCTGTGGACATGTATTGTTACGTACTGCAAGAACAGTGGGAGAGACTACACTAGGAATCAGTATGTAGGGGCCGAGACAGGAGGAAGCTGGCATTAAGCTCGTAACTGTATATAGAGAGACCTCTGCCTACAAGTGTCAAACACCACTACTGTTAATTGAGTTGGAATGGGAGGGGGGAGGTGTGGGAAGTCCCTTTAAAGGATGCTGTGCGACCGAGTTGTGGGTGGGGAAGGGGAGGGAAGCGAGGGGTCACTGTTTTGGTTAAGGAAGTCAGAGAGGTCAGCCATGTTGTTGCGTGTTATAATGTACATATATCAGTCACAGGACTCAGGACACCACGTTACGCACAATAAACAGGACAGTAACGGCGGGTGAGGCAACTGGCCGGCGGCATGTAGATTCTCTCAGAGCACTGTCTTGGAATGTAAGGGACCTCAACGACCATCGCAAACTCCGCAGGGTGCTGAACTACCTCACCAGGCACAATATAGATGTGGCCCTCCTACAAGAGACACACCTCCTGCTGCAGAGCCTTATGATGCGCTCCAGGGGGCTAGCAGCGAATGTTAATGCTGCGGGATTCACAACTCATGCAAGGGGAGTAATGACATGGGTTAATCCCAGATCCGAATACAAGTTGCGATTGCTGACAGCAGATACTGGTGGTAGGTTGTGATCTCCAGATGTCAGGGCAGGGGGCTGGACTTGATTCTTGTCAATGTCTATGGCCCCAACTACGACAGCCCGGAGTTCTTCGCCATATTAGCAAATACAGTGGGCGGGTTCGGGACGGAACAAATTCTTTGGGGAGGAGACCTCAACCTAGTCAGGAACCCGAGCTTAGATAGATTAGGAGGTCCGCTAAGGAGACCGGCGATGGCAGTCAGAGCTTTAGAAAGGGTTCTGATTAGCATGGATCTCATGGACGTATGGAGGGAAGTTCACCCGCTGGAAGGCGGCTTCACACTCTACTCCGCTTACTACCACCTAAATACGCGTATCGGTTATTGGCTGTTATCGTCGCCTTTTATGCGCCGTATTAGTTCCTGCCGGGTTTTTTCGAGTACTATGTTGGACCATTCCCCCATTTTGCTAGTTTTGTCCACCCCTAAGAAAACAATCCCCCCATTCACATGGCGTTTTTCCCCTTATTCACTGCTAGATCCCCTATTTGAGGAAGCAGTAGCTGAAGCGATTGAAACATTCTTTGCTGTGAATATTGGGTTGGTGGACAGTTTCCAGACGGTGTGGGAGGCCTTTAAAGCATATATTAGAGGGGTGGGCATGTCTAAGCACTCGGGGTGCTTCGTGATATCAGACAGAGATTGTCGACACTGGTGCGCACTCTGGGTGAATTGGAGACCAGCCACCAGTCTGGGATGGACGAGGACTCCATAGATACAATGAAGGCACTGTTCTTACATTCTGCCAGTCTGTGACTTCATCCTCCAGTCTTCCAGTTCTCTCTTCGACTTGTTCCACCCTGCCTTTCACCTCCACATATTTCCTATTCATTTTCCTAATGCTCGCTTGAATTTTCTTAGTATCTTGTCTCGCTCTTCTGCTTTTTAAGCGAGCCTCTAGGTGCATTTGTTTCAGCATGGAGAACATTCCATCCAAAGTCGCTTGAGGTGGAATATCAGTTGCGTCTTGAGAAGTATTTAAGGGGTAATTCTCAGGAGCGTCACCCAAGTCTTGTTCCTGATACATTTTGGCGGTGCTACCATAGTCCCAGAGCAGCTTCCTATTTGTGCTTGACGCTGCTCTGTCTATATCTCTTTCTCGCCTTATCATAGTTCTTCTTCTTTTCTTTTGTGTTTCCTTGCTTCTATGTTCACTAGAGAGGGATCCTTCTGACTCGGTTCCTGACGAGAGATCTGTGGTAGTGTCCTCCTCCTCTGACCCCAACAGAGAAGAGTCTGAGCCCGCAGTCACTGAGTAAAAATTTTCTACCTCCGGGGAACGTACTCTCCTTCCTTTAGCCCCCTTTGTTGTGCGGCTCTCTAAGCTTTTCATACTTCCCCAATTCGACTGTGCCATAACATTCTTATCAACAGGCGTGGGTGCCACATTTACTTCCATCAGCGCTTCAAGCATTAGAGCATTATTATTGTTCACCGGTACCTACTCCTTCAGCTGCCCATTGCTAAGCTTACCGATACTGTTCGTTGTCTCTGTATCAGCATCTCCGTCTCTGTTCACGTCCTCGCCAGCCTTCGCAGCAATCTCCTCTCTCTGCGCGGCTCCCGCTTGAGGCGTACACGTCTGCAACCCCGGTTGCCTAGCAACCGCCGTGCTTGCGTCCTCGCGGTCGGCGAGAACAGTTTCCGCGTCTGCCTTCGTGTTTGGCTCTGAGGTGCATCCAGTGACCACAATTGAAGGTTGGCTTCTCCCCGCAAATGCCTCCGTGACAGTGGACTGCCGCAGATCTCTGCTAGAGGCAGGTACAGTGTTCATATGTTTTGGCGCTCCGCTATCCGACTGCGAGCGCTTATGTTGTTGTGCCGCTTGTAATGCTGCTTTAGACTCGGCCTTAGAATCGGCCTTTTCCTTTTCTTTAGTAGATTTCTCTCCTTTCTTAGCTTGCATCTTTTGGGCAGTATTGCTTGGTATAGTAGCTGCTGTGGCTCGCTTGCTCAGCGTGGATTTGGGGATTGCGCCAGTGCGTTGCGACATCCTTAAAACTGTAGTAATACCATGAGCGAGCGCTTTCTTAAAATGTTCACCATAATAGAGTCTCAGGGTTGTAATCACCTTCTGCAATAACTTAATACCAGTAGCTCCTTTAGTGCCTTCTTTAATGCAGGAAACTCCTCGGAAACTCAGCATGCTTTACTCATACATCCAGCCTCATAGTCCATGGGTCCAGGAGAAGGAGTAAGTGCGACTACTCTCTACAGCAGCATAGCGGCCATCTTGCCTTTCCATGACAGAATGTAAGAACAGAGCAAGGAAAGGTGATCGAGGACTTACAGTGGAAGCTGGAAGATTTCGAAAATCGCCAAAGGCGGAACAACCTACGCTTTTTGGGCCTAGAGGAAGGACTGGAAGGGAAGGACCCAAGGGGGTTTATGATTAAATTACTAAAAGATGCATACCCAGAGGCACAGTGGCAGTGGGAACTCGAAGTACAGAGAGCGCATAGATTCCCACTGACGCAGAAAGGAGGAAGAGGCAATAATCAGAATGGCCTTCCCAGGGCAATGTTAGTTTTTTTTGGAAATTTCTTGGCTAGGCAGGAAATTATGGAGTCTGCGAGACCAGATAGGAAAAAGTCAGTTGAAGGGATTACGTTTTTTACTAGGCCTGACTTTTGTCATACGACTGTGGAAAGGAGATGGAAACTCAGGCAGCTTATCACTCCTTTCCAACGCCAGGGTTCTGAAGCATACTTGATGTATCCATCTAAGCTAAAAGTTATCACAGGGGGACGCACCAGAATGTTTTTTTCGGAAATAAAGGCAGGTGAATACCTCGCAGAGATTACAGAGACTCAGAAAGGCAGGAAGAGTAGGGAATCAGAACCAGCATAAGATGCATACGAAGATACTAAGAGTATTGAGTATGTTAATGCGAGTAACTTGGGTGGGAGAAGGAGGCGACACTACAGTAGGGAGCAGCCACACATAGGTCAAGATTGACCTATTTGCCTGTAACAGGGGGGGGGTTAGCAAGGGGAGGGGGGGAAAGGGGGGGTTGAGGGACGGGGGGGTTGGGAAGGTGGTGGTGAGGAATTAAGGGTATGTACAGCACAAAGTAAGAAGATATGTAGGCACAAACAGGTGGCAATAAAAAATCTAGTGGAAAGTGATTGCGGGCTTTATTTCAAAATCAGATGGCAATAAGACTTGCTACCATTAACATTTGTGGTTTGAATGATGGCGGGAAAAGGCAGAAAGTAGCGGCCATGTGTAGATTATTAAAACTGGATGTTATTTGTCTTCAGGAGACACATGTAAGAGGAAAAGATAAATATCTCATGGACCAGTTAGGGTATGAAGTTTTAGCACACACACAGCAAGATGTTAAATCAAAAGGAGTTGCTATACTTGCAAAAAAAGGATTTATGCTAGTAAAGAGAAAGAAGGAAGACGCTGAAGGTAGATGGGTAATGGTAGAAGGAGAAACAACTGGAGGCAGATATACCATTGTTTCTGTTTATGGCTCTAATGAAGACGAACCTGATTTATTTGATTTTTTAGATACCGAATTGGCATTATGGCCAGAACCAGTAATCTTTTGTGGAGATCTTAATATCAATGGTTTATCAGGGTTGGGTATGACGGGAGGGGGTATGAAGGGAGATCGTAAGAAAAGAACAAGAAGGGCTATTGCTAATTTAATGAATAATAATGCACTGGTAGATGTTTGGTTGGCATATAATCCTGCGGGGACAGGTAGTACTTTCTACTCTGCTCCCCACAAAAGTATAGCCAGACTGGATTATTTCTTAGTTTCTAGTCCCTTAGTACCAGAAGTGAAAATAGAAACGTTACCTCGGGTCTTCTCAGACCACAACCCACTGGTGTTGTCTATCTCCCAGAACTGCAACGCCAGTCACAAAGAATATAATTGGACATTCGAAAGGAGGTTACTCAAAGAACCTGACTATGTCAGCAGAATGAAGGTATGGATTAGACAATTTTGGGAGGTAAATAGAGGTACGGCAGCTACAGGTATGGTTTGGGACGATTTAAGGCAGGGGTAAGGGGGGAAACATTGGCTTATACTCTACATAGGAGTAAGAAAAAGAAATTAGATTTAACTAGTAGGCTACATGATCTAATGAATTTAGAACAACAACTTATTCAGTCGGTCATGAATCAAGAACCTCTTGAGCAGATCTTATTAGAAATAGAGTTGAAAAAGGCAGAGACTGGTGAAAGATTGGCTAACAAAGCAGCGAGTAATTACTTAGCAAAAAAGGAAAAATGCTACGAATTCAATGAGAGGGTTGGACATATGCTAGCAGTTCGTACTAGGCAAGACCTGGCAGCCGGGGAAAGACATTAAGAATAAAGGGGGGGAATATTGTAACTAAGGTGGAAGATGTGAGGGAGGTGTTTAGGGAGTTCTACTCAGAACTTTATGATCAAGACTTGAGAATTGGGGACGAGGAGATAGAGGATTACTTGGCTGGCATCCCTCACAAAGAATTGATTTTGGAGGATAAAGAGGCTATGGAGCTACCACTAACACTGGGTGAAATACATAATGCGGTAATAAAACTCCCCTCAGGGAAGGCCGCAGGTCCTGACCAAATACCGGCGGAATTTTATAGGACTTTCTGGGACACTTTGGGGATTGATATGTTAGAAATTTTAAGGCATGCACAGATGGGGGAAAACATACCACAATCATGGGCTGGAGCAAGTATTATAGTTATTCTGAAAAAGAACAAATCGCATCTGGATCCTGGCTCATATAGGCCAATTACGCTCATGAACGCAGATGCAAAAATATACTCCAAGGCCCTTTCACATAGGCTTAGCAGGGTAATCGAGGGGCTGGTATACACAACACAGCACGGCTTCATTCCGGGTAAAGGGACTACGGAACATACAAGGAGGATGGTTACCATTTTGGACGCTGCGGGTGCTGCAGGAGATCCTGCCTCGGCTATCTTTTTGGATGCAGAGAAGGCCTTTGACAGGGTCTCTTGGAGCTATCTGTGGAAAGTTTTGGAATGGTTTGGGATAGGTACAGGCTATAGAAAGGCCATAAAAGCGTTATATTTAGATCCAACAGCTAAAGTGAGGATAAACAGAGGGTATACAGAGGGCATACGCATAAAGCGGGGTACAAGACAGGGTTGCCCGGCCTCACCACTGCTATTTGCCTTATATTTAGATCCCCTTTTGCGAAGATTAGAAGGAAACCTAAATATTCTCCCGATTGGATTATATGGACATGAGTATAAGACTCTTGCATACGCAGATGACGTGGCAGTTGTTACACCAGATCCAGGGTCGGCTATTATAGAAATTGAACAAGAGGCCGCACTCTTTGGCACATTTGCAGGTTATTCATTAAACAAAGGAAAAACACAAATAATACAAAACAATTGGGTAAACTATCATGATATAAGAACAGCACCCGAAGTTACATACCTAGGGGTGAAGATTACAGCTGATTTAGATAGACTAGTAGAAATCAATATGAGCCCGCTGTTAGAAAAAATTAAAACAAATACAGAAAGAATGAATAATCTACACCTGACCTTAATGGGCCGAATTAACGTGATCAAAATGGTAACATTCCCTAAAGTTTTGTATTTATTTAGATCCATACCCTTATTTTTTGATAACATATGGTTCAACAAGTTGGAAGCGATTCTGAATAAATTTATCTGGGTTAAAGGGAAAACAAGGAGAGCCTATAGACACTTAACTGTAGATAGGGAAAAAGGGGGTTGGGGGGCACCGGATTTCAGGCTTTATTATTGGGCAGCTGTATTACAGTATAGTAGGGTATTAATAGGTGGGGGAGGTTCAGAACACATAGCGGGAACTGACGTAGGAATAGCCAATGTTTATATGACACTATTGGGTGAGGAGGCTGTGAATGGGTTTTTAAATACAACTGACTTCACGTATTTTAAACACACGAGATTCAAGACCTTGGAAGCGGCATATAGGGTGTGGAAAGGAGTGGCTAAAAGATTTGGTTTAGGTAGATATAACAACTATACAAGACTATATACAAACTGTTCATTGCCGAGGGAGATCTTTAAGGATGCCACTATGTATGATTGGTATAATAAGGGCATAGTGAAGATAGGGAATCTACTGGATAGTCAGGGTAATATGTTGCAGTTTGGGCTGCTCAAAACGAAATTTGGATTAGAGCATAATAGTTTTTATAAATATCTTCAAACCAGGAGCTTTCTAACACAAAAACAAGGTGGTATGGCAGGGATGGGACAATGCAAAATTATGGAATATATAGAAACAACTAGTAAATGTACGATAAAACAATTATATGCTGAACTGAAAGAAAACAAATCAGATGAAAGGGCGAAATATTCGCAGAAATGGATGGAAAAACTGGGGTCAGGCTCAGAAACTTTTCAGGAGTCATTGGATTTGGGTAGAACAGTGTTATGTTCAGCAACCCTCCAATCACAGCATTTTAAAACAGTGTTCTCACTTTATCATACCCCGGCTAGAATCGCCCAGTGGGGTGGGACGACGGGAACAACATGCCCACGATGCAATGCGAACGGGGCAGATATTGCACACATGTTTTCGCAATGCCCACAATTGTTTACTTTGAAAATGGCCATTGAAGAATTTTTTGATAAAACACTTAGGATCAAGATTAAACTCGGAGATGAATTAATTATTTTAGGGGTGGTCGACACGGCAGAAGCTATGCCAGTAGAGTTTATTTTTGTTTCAATTGCAGTTTTTCGCATCTGCATAGCAAGGAATTGGCTGAACAAGGCTCCCCCACTATTCTCAGATTGGATTGCCAGCCTTCTCACTATATACAATCTAGAAAAAGCAATATATGAGAGGAAGGGCAGAAGGGCTAAGGCATTAGGCAATACAATATGGCAACCTATCACGAGGTGGAAAAACAGTAGGATAAACCTTGAATAGCACAAGAAAGTGGGATATATAATTATTGCAACTGTCTGTTTCCTTTCCTTTTTTTAGCTATTCTGAATGCTGTTTTGGGCTGGGTAGCATGTATTTTACATCAGAGTGTTGGATGAATATTTTTTTTTTATGTTATAAAGTATTGAAATGTATATATAATCACCAGAGAAATTGGAATGTGCTGTAAACATACGTTGGAATGTTTGGAAAAATCCTTTGAAAATCCAATAAATATTAAAAAAAAAAAAAGATACGATGAAGGCACTACTAGAGCAGTTCCACGAAGCCGCGGATAGCGAAGTGCAACATTTCGGGAAATATGCCATGGCACGCGCATATGGGGAGGGGGATAGGCCAAGATCTGTGTTGGCAAATATGTTGAAGGCCAGGCGGGGCAAGACTGCAGTCACAGAGATTCGGTCAGAGGATGGCATCCTGCTAACGGAAGAAGCAGATATTGCTGATAGATTTAAACAATTTTATTCAGACCTCTATGCTGCACGCCTGTCTGATATCGATCGGGAGATTATAGATTACTTGGAGCACATTAAGTTACCCTTCCTATCAGATACGCACAGAGAATTCTTATCTCTACCCATAGAAAAGGATGAGATACTTGAGGCACTGACGGGAATGCGGGCAAAAAGTGCCCCAGGGACAGACGGACTCAATGTGAACTTCTAAAAGAGCTTCATAGATCTACTGCTCCCACACATAACAGAGTTATTTGATGACATGTGCGTAACAGGACAGATGCCACAATCAATGAGGGAAGCCATTTTAGTAGCCATCCCCAAACCAGGTAAACCCCCGGAGGAATGCGGATCTTACTGGCCGCTTTCCCTGCTCAACGTGGACAGCAAGTTGTTCGCGAAGATCTTAACTAACCGCTTGGCCCTTTTGACCCCGGAACTAGTCACCCCGGAACAGGCAGGGTTTGTTCCTGACAGGAACCTCACTTATAATATCCGCACGGTCTTCAGCACAATACATGCCCGACAGGACACAAAAGCCATTGCTGTTTTCCTGGATACGGAGAAAGCATTTGACTCGGTGGAGTGGCCCTTTATGAGACAGGTGTTGACCAGGATGGGACTTGGCCCTGTTTTTTTTGCAAATGATTGGGGTGTTATATAACACCCCTGCCGCGCGCATTCATCTGGGGGATCTTGTCACATATGCTATTTCCATTGCTAGGGGTACTCGTCAGGGCTGCCCCCTGTCGCCGACTCTATATGCATTAATCACGGAGCCCCTAGCGTGCGCACTCAGGGAATACCACAGCAACAGGGGCGTCTGCTTCCCCTCTTATGAAATCGTGGTCTCCACGTAGCAGATGACACCCTTTTATATGTGAGGGACCCTAAAAACAACCTCTCTGCAGTCCTTCGAGAGGTGGTACACTTTGGGGCACTCTCAGGGTTAAAGGTTAACTGGTCTAAATCCATTTCCTTCTCGCTTATACCCTGCACTACGCCATTTGAGATGGAATATCCCATAATCCGCTACTGTGGTCCAACGAGTCGGTTCGGTATCTTGGCATCAAATTGAACAAAGACTCAGAAATAGTTTTTCGTGAAAATTTGAGGACGATGTCGAAACTTGGATTGGGCTACCGCTGTCGCTACCCAGGAGGGTCTCCATCATGAAGATGGTAGTGTTGCCCAGATTCCTCTTTCTGTTATCAAATATACCGATATTGCAACCGCGCTCCTTCTTCGCCAGACTTAACAAATCATTGGTGAGGCTGGCTTGGGCGGGTAAGCAGGCTCGTGTTCAGTGGAGGGTTCTCACATTGCCATACCACCTGGGAGGCTTGGGTTCCCCAGACCTAGAACTCTATTACAGGGCAGCGCAGAGTGCGCAGGCACACAGCTGGATCCACGGCGCGGATAACATTCCATATCTCAGGCTTGAGAGGTTGTTTGCTGACCCTCGCCCTCTCCCGGTAGTTATCTTCAAGACGGCGGATCGCAGAACGGGGATTCTGGATTCCCTGAATTCGACGCGGCATGCCTGGCACTGCTTATTACAACAGCAGGCGTGGGCTTTGTTGTATTCCCCAGAAATGCCTGCGGATTGGGTGATCTGGCTGACCCCTGCAGTGATAGGGGAGTGGTACATGCGCTCTGAACGTTGGGCATTCAGAAAGTGGGAGACCTGTTTTCGGACGGCATTGTTAAAACATGGGATGCAGCGCTTCCAGTTTCACAGAGTGCACGGTGCACTGCGTCAACAACTTGGGGATGACATGGCCGAGCCCCCTGAGGTGCGAGAACTAACGTATCTCATTAAAACTAAATCCGCCCGCAAACTAGTCACCAATATATACAAATTGGCAATGTCCCAAAGGGCCAATTATTACACCAAAGCCAGACTGGCCTGGCAACGCGACTTGGACATAACAATTGATGATGATATGTGGTTGTATTGTTGCACTAACACGAAGCGCATCTCATTGCACGGCAAGCACAGACTGATTCATTTCAAATTCATTAATAGGGTGTACTATAGGCCAGAGAGAATGCACAGGTACGGACTGAGAGAGGATACAACCTGTGACAGATGTCGCTTCCCGATGGCGGACTTTGCACACTTAGCATGGGGCTGCCCAGGGGCTTTTCAATACTGGGAAAAAATATTCCGTAAAATAAGCACTATTGTAGAGTTGGAGATCACCCTGGCCCGGCGGTGGCGCTGCTGGGCTACTCAAAAAAATTGCCGAAGGCGGCTCGCAGGTTGGTAGATCTGGGCATGCTGATGGCAAAGCGCAGAGTGGCAATGTGCTGGCTAAGGGGTCCTCTGCCCACAGTGTCGCAATGGGTGCGCAATGTGCTTTATTGCTATACCCAATCTGAGAACTTCAGTTAGCTACTACCCCTGCGAAGCAGACCGAAAAACCTCTGGGGTCTGTACACCGCATACTTGAAGGGTAGGAGTGGAGGTACAACTGCTGCGTCAGCGGCGGAGGTGGAGGCGAGAACTAGCGACCCAGCGACATAGTGGGTATTGCTACTTTGTAGATCGGGGGCAATGCTGAACTTAGATCAATAGACGGGGTGCGATTAGAAAGGGGGAATTAGCAGAGGGTCACAATAAAGGGGGGGAGATGGGGCGGGTTTTCGATGGTCCAGGGCCTAATTGTAGTGTTAGCGCACAGTTGTTAGAGTCCTGACGGAGACTGACTGAGCTGACACTTTCTTGTTTGTTTGTTTGAAAAAAGTATTTTTGAGACTCACTTAACATTATGTGAGCGCAAGGGATATGCTTCATACATTGACAGGATTAACTACCCTCGATAACAGCGCTGCTCGGCCTCCGGGATGTCAGGGGCATTTCTGCAATTCGTGCTTTAAGTATATACGCGGCCGGCCCCATGGTTGTAGGCGATCCACTGTGTTTGTCATTAGCATCTTTCATAATAATAAAAAAAAGTTCATTTATTTAATCTTGATTACTTGATAACATGTGTTGGTATTATTGGAATTTTCTTACACCCTATCATATTTTGCTGTTTGTGTCTTTGAAGTTTACCACTTACAATGCAAGCGTCATCTTCTTTCTTCTTTGTGGATGCCAATTAAATCTGTTAATGAACTCTTGTTAACAAAGAGGTCGTCTACTAGCTTCAATAATACAGTAGCCCAAAAAGGCTACAGCACTATAGAACCTGGTAGTAAACAATAATATTTTCTTTTTAGGACGGCATCACAAACAAAGGCATCCTCGTCTACCGACCCCCCGGACCCTGTCCCCAGTTCAGCGACTCCATCGCAGGCTTCATCAGCATGCATGCCCTGACCTCCACTGACTACATCCTCCTCGGAGACCTGAGCTTTCACCTTGAGAACAACAATGACAACAACTCCACAACCCTGATCGATAACCTCGCCAACCTCGGACTAAAACAACTCGTCACAATGCCCACCCACTCCACCGGCCACATGCTTGACCCCGTCTTCTCCTCAAGCCCGCACGTCTCCGTCAGCCACACCACTGAACTCCTCTGGACCAACCATTGCTGCATCCACTTCACCTTCCAGAAACCCACCACACACCACCGCACCCAACAGACCCCCCGCCGCTGCTGGAGCAAAATCACCAAAGACCACCTACATGCAAACCTCGCTCTCAGCCCACCCACCGTACCCTCCAACACCGATGACGTTGCCCACAGCCTCAGACCCTGGATCGAGGACTGCGCTAACACCCTTACCCCGCTGAAGAAACCCCCCCACAGAGACACCAGCAAGAGGGCCAGCTGGTTCACCCCAGAACTCCTTGCCTCCAAGCAAGCCTGCCGGAAACTAGAGAAGGAATGGCACAGTGAACAAACTCCGGACAGCCACGCAGCACACAAGGACGCCCTCCGCAACCACCACCACATCATCAGGGCGGCCAAGAGGACCTCCTTCAAAGACCGCCTTGACAACAACGCACACAATAGCAAGGAGCTCTTCAAAATCATGAAGGAACTCTCCAACCCCAGCTCCAACACCAACGACATCCCGCTGTCGCAATCCCTGAGCGACTCCCTCGCCACCTTCTTCCACCACAAGATAGCAGACATCCACGACAGCTTCAACACCCAGACAGTCCCAACAGACAAGTACACAACAGACCCTTCGCACACTATCGACCACGACCCCCTGCTTGCCTGGGCCAGTGTGAGTGTCGATGACACCATCAAAACCATGAGCACAATCCACTCCGGCTCTCCGTCAGACCCATTCCCGCACCACCTCTTCAACAAAGCAAGCAGCTCCATCCACCTGCACAACGTCATCAATCTCTCCCTCGAGACCGCGACCTTCCCAGAGAGCTGAAAACACGCCGAGATCAACGCCATACTCAAAAAACCTAAGGCACACCCAAGAGACCTCAAGAACTTCCGGACCATCTCTCTGCTACCCTTCATTCAAGGTCATCGAGAAAATCGTCAACAGACAGCTAACAAAAACAGAATCCTGGACCCTTCCCAGTCAGGGTTCCGCAGCAACCACAGCACCGAGACTGCCCTCATCCCCGCCACTGATGACATCAGGATCCTGCTGGACAACGGTGAGACTGCAGCACTCATCCTCCTAGACCTCTCCACCGCCTTCGACACCGTCTGCCACCGCACTCTACACGCACGCCTCCACACCGCAGGGATCCGAGACAAGGCTCTGGAATGGACCACCTGCAGAACTCAGAGCGTCCGCCTCCCGCTATTCCGTTCCAAAGCTTCCGAGATCATCTACGGCGTACCCCAGGGATCCTCCCTCAGCCCGTAACTGTTCCACATTTACATGGCCCCGCTCGCACACGCCGCCCGACAGCACAACCTCAACATAATCTCCTACGCCGACGACACTCAACTGATCCTCTCCCTCACCAAGGACCCTATCACTGCCAAAGCCAACCTCCACGAAGGAATGAAGACCGTCGCCGACTGGATGAAGATAAGCCGTCTGAAGCTGAATTCGGACAAGACGTAGGTCCTCATCCTCAGCTCCAACCCTTCAGCCTGGGATGAATCCTGGTAGCAGCCCCGACACCCACCGACCATGCACGCAACCTGGGAATCATCCTCGACTCAACGCTCTCAAGGACCAAGCAAGTCAACGCCATCTCCGCCTCCTGCTTTAACACCCTCCACATGCTCCGCTAGGTCTACAGATGGATCCCAACAGATCCAAGAAAGACAGTCACCTAGGCCCTCGTCAGCAGCAGACTCCACTACGGAAACGCCGTCTATGCGGGAGCCCCGACCAAGCTCATCAAACGACTACAACGCATCCAAAACGCCTCGGCACAACTGAACCTCAACGTACCACGACAAGGCCACATCAACCCCACTTGAGAGACCTGCACTGGGTCCCCGTCAACAAGAGGATATCCTTCAAGCTCCTCATCCACGCACACAAACCACTCCACAAGACCGGCCCAGCCTACCTCAACAGACGGCTCTCCTTCTACATCCCCAACCGCCAGCTAGGCTCTGCCGACCTCTCACTCGCCACCATCCCACGCATCTGAAGAACAACCACCAGTGAGAGATTCTTCTCCCACCTCGCCACCAAGACATGGAACACCCTCCCACTGAGCCTACAACAGACCCAAGACCTGCTGACCTTCAGGAGGATACTCAAGACCTGGCTGTTCGATCAGTAGTGCCCCCCCCCCCCCCCCCTCTCTCCCCAGCGCCTTGAGACCCTTGCGGGTATGTAGTGCGCTTTAAAAATGAATGATTGATTGATTGATTGACCCAACTAAAACCAAAAATATCCTTTAACAAAAAGCCAGATCTATTAACTTTGCTATTAAATGTTTAAGAAATGAAAGATCTATTAGCTTTGCCAATGCTTGTTTTACCAAGAGTTCGATGTTAGTACTGGCCTGGGCCCCGGCACTTACGTTTTATTATTACTAGTATTATTATTTTATCATAAAAAATTCTGCACTAGCTATAGCTTATAACTATAAGGCTTCAGCTGTAGTGGCTCCCTTTCTGGTTACTCAGTAGTGTTTCCGATCTTGAATTGTTCCACGCTCTCATCCACAGTGAACTTTCACCTGACAGAGAGGTTCACCCTATATAAATAATAAAAACCTAAACATACAGGAAACACGAAACCATCAAACACTCTCTTGATCTTCATGAATTCTAGTTTGAGAAATCCTAGGCTGGCTTGTTTTAGCTACAGTACACTATTGTAAACAGTAGAGGGTGCAGCTGCACCTCCTATCTAGTCTCTCGACCATATGATATCATGAGACACGCTATTATTTATTAAAAGAAAACTTCGGCACTGCAATCTTAGAGGATGTTGGGTACTTGTATATGGCGCTAAATAACCCTGGAGCAGGCAAGAACCTAGTGAGTAGGGCATCTGAACTCGATTAGTATACTAGGATGAGGAACAGTAGAGCTTTAATTTATTTCTGAAGATGGCAGGTTGGATGCAGTGTTCTAGGTATCTATCGGTGGCTCAAAGGCGTAGCAGTAGTGTGTTTAGCGGCATTAAATTCCAAAGGAGTGAATCGCGACCCAAGTATGTTTTCATAAACACCACAGAGTAGGGAACCCTCTTTTCATACCCACATTATGGAGCATGGAGTTGCGCCACTGCTGCGGCCTGCGGGTAGATGTTAGAAAGAATAAGCCTTTGCAAAGGCTTTGGAGAAGTTTAGCATTCGGAGAAAGAGCATAGATCACGTGTTGAATCTTGGAATGCACAGGTCATTGACTTTTGGCTCTTGCAGAAAAGTCTAGGTGCTCGAGTGTATTTTCATTTTTGCTTTTTGAATGAGGATAACTGTGTGAAGTTGAAGAACAGGATGTCCTGGAGTTTCTAGGTGGGGTGGGTGGGTGTTAGAGGGTAATCTGCGGTTTTGATGTTAGAATGATGTTCTGGTTGTTGGAGTATATTGTGGTTCCTGGTAACTGAAGATTGGTCAGGTTGTTGGTAAATGTGTGCTTTATAAAGGAGTCTACATGTTGGAGTTAAGTTTAGTTTGTTGGGATTGGCAGGGGGTCTGGGAGTTAGAGCATAGGTTAGTGCTTGATATTTGATGGAGGTTCCGAGTAGTACAGAATTTATTAAGCTTTTGCTATTTAAAGCTGTTGTGTTTAAGCCATTTTCTGTGGTATTCAAAGGAGGGTGTTTGTGCCGGAGATGTGTATGAATTGCAATTTTTTTGGAAAGGCTCCGTGGTGCTGGAGTGTGTGTGTCTTTGTGGTACAGCCTGGGTGTGTACTTTGCTTTTTGCATCTGCCTAAATTGAGACTGTTTTGATGTTTTGTAGGACATTGTTTATACAGTGGTAAAGCAAGAAAAACTTAGCTTAAAATATGATGAGCTTGTAAAAACGTTAACACAGGTAATGAATGTCCAAAGAAATAGGAAAAATTGAAAATGTGCCTTTCACTAAACGTTCAAATTAACATGTAGAAGGATTAGCCTGTTTTTTTTGTTGTTGTAGTAAGCTCCATTTTTATCGTATTTATATTGTCAAGATAAGCTAGGCCTCATTATTCTCTACTTCTCTGCATAGCCTATATTTTAACTTTTCTTAAATAAATACGTGTTTTAACAAGATGTAGCACCATTAGGCAACACCGAAGAAGATGGATACATACATTTTTGTGTTTAATATAGTCAAGTCAAGTCAAGTCAAAAAAATGTATATAGCGCGCTACATACCCAGAGGGTCTCAAGGCGCTTGAAGAGGGGTGGGGAATTACTGGTCAAATATCCACGTTTTAAGTTGCTTTCTGAATGCTAGGTGGTTCTGAGTAAGGCGAAGGTGAGTGGGAAGTGAGTTCCAGGTTTTAGCTGCCAGGTAGGAAAAGGATCTACCTCCCATGGTGGTTTTGTTGATGCGAGGTACAGTGGCCAGGGCTTGGTTGGATGATCGTAGCTGGCGAGAGGGGGTGTAGAAGGACAGTCGAGTGTTGAGGCATTCTGGTCCGATTTCGTAGAGTGCTTTGTGTGCATGGGTTAGGAGCCGTAAAGTGATCCTCTTATTGACGGGGAGCCAGTGGAGGTTTTTCAGGTGACCAGAGATGTGTTCTTTGCGTGGGATGTCTAATATGAGCCTGGCTGAAGCGTTCTGGATTCGTTGGAGTTTTTTCTGGAGTTTAGCGGTAGTACCGGCGTGTAGGGTGTTTCCGTAGTCCAGTCGGCTCGTGACCAGAGCGTGGGTGACCGTTTTCCTAGTTTCGGTGGGGATCCAACGAAATGTTTTTTTGAGCATGCGAAGAATGTTGAAGCAGGATGAAGAGACGGCGTTGACTTGTCTATTCATTGAAAGTGAGGAATCCAGGATGACGCCCAGGTTCCGTGCGTGGTCCGTCGGGATGGGTGCTTTTCCAAGGGCTTCTGGCCACCAAGAGTCGTCCCAGGCAGAGGGGGAGGTGCCTAAGATAAGGACTTCTGTTTTATCTGAGTTCAGTTTCAGACGGCTGTGTTTCATCCATTCGGCTACTTCTTTCATTCCTTCGTGTAGGTTAGTTTTTGCGGTGCTAGGGTCGTTGGTGAGTGAAAGGATCAGTTGAGTGTCATCCGCGTAGGAGATGATGTTGAGGTTGTGTTGGCGTGCGATGGCCGCGAGGGGGCTCATGTATACGTTGAAGAGGGTGGGACTGAGTGAGGAACCTTGGGGTACGCCGCAGATGACTTCAGTGGCCTCTGAGATGAATGGTGGGAGGCGGACTCTCTGGGTTCTTCCGGTGAGGAACGAGGTGATCCATTCCAATGCTTTCCCTTGTATTCCGATGTTTTTGAGTCGCTGTAGAAGGGTGCTATGGCAGACTGTGTCGAAGGCTGCGGAGAGGTCAAGGAGGATTCTTCCAAGCTTTTCAAATACCATTTTCTTCGAGTATGCAGAAGCGTGGCTCAATGGTTAGAGCGGCAGACCCTGATGCAGAGATCTGGCTTGGGACCTGGGTTCAATTCCCACCTTGGCGGCTCTTGGACTCAATCTCCCAGGATCTGATAATTCTTGCCTTGGTGCCTAGTCTAATCATGGGTCCCACTCTGGGCAATAGCTTGCCTGCTTAATCTCCACAACGGCCCCAAAAGGCGCTATATAAATACAACTACATTTACATTTTACATTTGGAGCACATGCTGAGAGCTTTATGCTAATTAGACTGGTCCAGACTAATTGCTCTGTGACTATCCTTTCCCTGGCTTTTGCCTTTTTACACTGTGAACTACTGCTGATGGTGTTTTCTTTTGAGAATACAGCTACTGCTGTGATTAACTCCTATTTGAAAGGGAAGACTCGGACAAGTTTTCCACAACTGCTCTTTATGAAGACGTCAACTAAAATCGAAATTTTATTCTAAATGCTCCTTAAACTTCTTGCTCTTTTTCGAAAAGGACACTTCATAGGTTCTGGTAGGTTAGGATCTACCACAGTAGAATACGGACTTAAGTAATTGTCATTTATATAACACTCTGTAATATTTTCTGACTGTTGCAAGCCATTATTTTTTCTTAATATTTCTGTAAATGGATTTATACCTAATTCTTACATTTGAATACAGATATTACAAACCAAATTACTAAACTTAAGATGTTAAATAAAGATTTTTAAATACATTTAAACACTCAATTCAAAATTAGCTTCATTCGGTTGAAGCAAACAACCATAAAAGCACACAAATTATACATAACAAGCTAAAAACAATTCATTAGGGGTCAATATCCATTTAAAACATGTAGATCTGATTTCATACAGAAAAGCGTACACTATAGTGCTGCTCTTACTAGGTACAATAAATAAAGACAGCTTTACAGAAAGTGCATAAGTTTGGCATAAAGCCTGATGTAAACAATTAACACTTAGCAGCTATTAGGGAAAATAGACATTATCGTTGTGAGAACAGTAAACACGTTATAAATTTACACTATTAACAATTAAAAGCTAATACAAAACGGGTACAATCCCAATATAATAAGCAACCAGTTTTGATGTAATATGTAATATGGTTACATTAATAAAAAACAAGAAATACATGCAATATAAAGTGCAAAGTGCTTTGAGCATCCTGTCCCCCTCTGGCATTATAAAAATTAAAAATACATTAAAACACCATACTATTCCTAGCCTTAATTGAATTGAGAATAAATGTAGCAGTAAAGAAACAAATCCCAGGTTCTTCCAGGGCAAGTAATAGGGACATCTTTTTTAAAAAGTGGTTTAAGAAACGCGATTCTAAAAGGCAAAAACAAGTCACATAAAAGTAGAGTGAGCATGGTGCTCTGCTTTGTGGTCCCATCACAAGGACATGGGGAGGACAAATGCTTTTTCTTTATAGGAAACGCAACCAAATGGTGCACTAAACCTAGCCTCATTCTAGTTAGAACAAAACGGTGGGAGGATCTAGTAACAAAGGAAAGGTACCCTTGAAAACCCAACGTATCAGTGTACATATGGTAAAACTGGTACGTGTTCTGTTTCCTAACTATTTCCTTCCTCTTTTCAATCCTATGGGACAGGAAAGTTCTTTTCAACTCCTGTTTAGACAGTGGTGGTAAATCATTAGGATTTCCCAAAATCGATCTGTCAAATATGTCACCGTGGGATTTAAATAAATAGCTAAGCCAGGGTATCTTTATGTCATTGTCCAAACTCAAAACAGTCATTAATAATGGCCTTTGTAAAAAAAAGTCTCCTCCTTAGACCATATTAATCTCCATAGCTGCAGTGGTCTCACGGCAATTAAGTCCATCAAATAGTTAAGGCCAATTTCACTGTGACTAAGTTCCGTGGATGCTGAGGCTGGAAGACATAAAAGCTTCTTTTAAAAAGTATTCTCTTCCGATTGTAAATTCCCACTAGGTTGGTGGCCCCAAAGCCCTGCCCCATAAAGTGCGACCGATGTGCATCTGGCTTTATAAATGTCAATCATATCTTTAATCCGCCGGTCCCCTAAATTAATGAAAAATTTAAAGACACCGTTTATGCTCTTTCTAAGTTTAACCTGAACCTGTGACCTCTCATAGTTCCATTCCCCATCTGACGAAAAGGAGATACCTAGATAACAAAAGGTCTCCACATTTAGTATTTTGTTACCTTCGATGGAGAATGGTTTCAGACTTTTATATTTCGGGCCGCACACCATTATAAAGGTTTTAGTCTTGTTTATCAACAACATCCTCTTGTTGATAAAGGTGGCAAACCCATCAATTAACTTCTGAAGGCCCACCGGTGTTCTTGATAACATCACGGCGTCATCTGCATAAAGCAGAACTGGTGCCACCTTGCCTTCCACTAAAGGGGAATCCGCCTGGATCGTTTTAAGGGCTGCATCCACATCGTTAATAAATAAAGTAAAAAGCAATGGGGCCAACACACAACCTTGGCGGATATCACGTTTTACTTTAAAATTGGGGGTACATTCTCCCAAGTGGCCGTACCAAACTTTAGTTGATAGATTTTCGTACAGCCTAGCTAAAAATAAATAATAGGTTTAGGTGCACCAAGGTTAAGTAAAACAGGTCATAAAACATCATGATTTACCAAATCAAATGCACTGCCTAAATCTACAAAACATAAAAAGAGACGGCCCTGTTTGGCTTTAGTATATTTCCCTATTAAAAGCTCCAAATTAATACTCTGTTCTAATGTACCTAAGCCTTTTCTAAAACCATTTTGGGATTGAGCCAAGATATTGTTATCCGAAACCCACTCCTCCAGTCTTATCAATAGGACTCTACTCATTATTTTGATCGAGGAGTCAAGTAAGGAGATGGGTCGGTAGTTTTTTGCTTCAGATTTTTCTCCCTTTTTATAGATAGGGATAATGACTGATTCCCCCCATGAGGAGGGACAACCGCCCGTTACTGCAGCGTTAAAGACCCTAGTAAGTATGGGCCCCCATAATTCTAGAATAGATTTATATACATCTATGGGGACACCATCAGCACCTGGTGCTTTCCCCCCCTTACTGTTGCTTATACCTGTCATTACTTCATCCAGAGTAATATCTAGCTGGACAATTGCTAAGGGTATATCATTCCAACGATGGGATTTCACTTGGGTTAAAAATGCTGGAAAAGTGGTCCACACATTCTTCGCAGCTCACATGAGCCATAAGTTCTGGGACTGGATGTATGACGTTACAACGCATACTTTTACCACGCATGCCTTTACAACGCGGTATTTACAACGAATACCTTTACAACGCATAGTGCTTTGGGGTGCTGGATAGTGAATAGTTTAATTTACTATTCCAACTCCAGTCCCCGTGGACACTAGGGAAGGTGTTGGATAGTAAATTAAACTTATTCCCTATCCTAGAGCGCCCCCCTGCGCAATACGTTGTAATAGTTGTCGTTGTAAATACCGCGTTGTAAAGGCACTGCGTTGTAAAAGTTGCGTCGTAAAGGATGTTTCCCTCTGGGACTTTCATTTTTAAGAAGTTTACTATTCACTGTGTCCCAGAACAGATTATTGTTAGAGGTTGCTGCAGCAAAAGTAAGGTTATCCCACGCCTCCTGTTGTAGCTCCTTCTTCTGTCGTTTTAAGTTGGAATTATATTCAATTCTAAGGCCGTGGACTACTACACTATCCCTTGGTTTATTCGATAGTGTAATTTCAAGTTACTCAGGGAACCCGTGCAGGAATGATCAAACCAACTCCTTGCCTGTTTTACTTTCTTAGATGTGGCCACAGTAAAAGTTTAGAAATACGTTCATTGATCGTGGTAAAGTTGGCCAGGATCTCTGTTGGTTCGGTCCTGACCATTAAACTATCTGTTATTTCATTACGACAGACCTGTACAATTTTTTTAGAAAGTTATGCTGAATTGGCTCCCTTCCATTTAATTCTAGTACCATTAGGGCGTATCAGGTCAATGTTATTTACAACAGTACACAATTCAACAGTCTTATTCCCCCATAGGTGCAGTCCAGTTATGATTGGATTGTGATCGCTCATGGACAATTCAACAATCTGTGGGGTGGTACATATGTTCACAATATTAGCAGAGACGATTACATGGCCTATATTGCTCTCTGATGACCTTCCTGTAAAAGTCGGAATCACCTTCCCATACCCATCTTTAGCACACTGCAGGATATCCAAATCAAATTCTATCAAGACTGCGTTTAAGGTGTTGCTATAAGTGGTATGGGGGAAATGTAAATAATCATTACCTTCGTCAGTTTGAAGCCCACAGACTTTTGTCATCGACAATGGGCAAATAGACACATTAAAATCACCCAGCCAGACAATGTTCAGGTTAGATAAATCCATATCTACCACTTTTTCTAGTTCCTGACTTAATTCTACAACTATGCTATGGAGGGTGGAATTAAATATATTATTATAAAAATTAATCAATAATACATCCCGACCATCCCTATGATGTATCCAAAGTAGCTGTGCAAGGTGCCCTAAGTTAAAACTTTTCTTAACTTTCACTGGGAGATTATTTTTCAATAGATTTAACAGGCCCCCCTTAGCTCTACCAGATGACGACGGTATTGCTTGCAGATTATAGGCAATATACCTCTCAAGATGGACATCTACAGTACTCCATGTTTCTTGTAGACACACTATATCGGGTGAACCAATTAATTCCTTCCATCCCAGCAGATTGGTCTTATTCGCTAGACCAACAATGTTCCATGTAACAATGGAATAGCCTCCCCCTTGATGGAATACTGGGGGATTAATTCCTGGGCTCGGCTGGACACTAGTAATACCGTTGCTAACTACCTCCCTGCAATCTTCTGATCGTATACTAGAGGGAGGATTTAGTACTAATCCCGGCCAATTGCTCCCTTCCACCTTAGCCCCCTTTCCTTCCATAATTATCTCTCCTTTATTTCCCGGCACTACATTAATATTTGATGGCCTACTGAACATTGTAGGCACATCGGAGGCTTTGGGATACCGGGGCCTAGATGGTGTAATCATATCAGAGGGACTAGGGTCTGCTCCCCCTCCTTCTCGACATTCTGGGTCCAGTCAATTGTTACAATCTAAAGTACTTAGGGCATGGGATCTGTTCAATATTGGGAGGGAAGGATGAACTTCTGGATTAGCTGTTTGGTTAGATCTATTTAATTGAGTGTTTCTGCCCCTAAAAAAGAGTTGCCAAGATGTCTGTAAAAATAACCAAGGGGGTAGAGCGAAGCTGAACGTTCTATATAGGAACTATACGCAGCTCTCTCAAGGGATATTTGTGCCCAGGATGGGTTCTTAAAATTGATAATTATGCAGTCCCCTTGCACGGTTTTTCTAAAAGGACCTATCCACTTCACTCTTCTTGTTAGTAGGATTTGGTCTGCTCTACCAACAGGGAAATCACAGTATTGGTGTAGCCAATGCATCACCTTATTCTTCAGAGTACTATGACTTTCTTTTTGCTCCGCCCCAAGCGATGGTACATTGACCATAACTGCCACATATGGGCTGCTGTAAGTTAATCTCTGCCTGCTCTATCGGGCCCTTAGGTTTGTTCAGGTCTTGAGGTGGGTTCTTATTTGCGACCAAATCTCCTCTAGCAGGTCGTAAGGAGCTACTCTGTGGACCTGTATGTAAAACCACACTAGTGATCAGATTACCACTAACCCTAGGGGCTAAGGGTGTATGATTACTATGCCCAACCACGACCAACATCCCTATTTGGGAGATTTGATTTAGCCATAGCACTAGTTGGTTTAGGGGCCAGCTCCAACATTTGCATTTGAATTAGGTTACCCGCCCTTTGGGAGTAGGTTCTATTATTCCTGGATGGTCCATTAACATCTTTCAAGATGGTACCCAACTTCATAACCTCTGCACTTAAAGTGTCTAGCTTATCGACCAAAGGTTTAAGCATAGAATCCATTTTTTGGGTTATTATTAATATAATAGAATTAGCTAGTTCATCTGGCATCACATTAGGGGTGCAGGCTTTCTCAGGGGCGTTATTTTGGTTGCGGGTTGAGGGCCCTTTTCTGGGTTTACCTAGATTCCCTAATTTATTCAAGTCTTTCCTACAGTTTCTTCTTCTTTTCAGAGTTGGGGGCCCACTAAGATTTGGTGATTGTGGTTGTTCATCTAACAGGGGTACGTCCTGAGAATGTATAGAGAACTCTTGATTGTCCAGTGAAATAGGGGTAGGTTGTTGTGGATTTACCAGGATAACCTCTGCCTCCAGGGCCGGGGTATTCTCCAGCCCATGACCTGTCCCGAGGGAAAGGCGAAGTTCTGTCCTAGTAATTTCGAAATTAATTACACTCACTGCCTTGACCAAATTATTGTCGCTGGTAGGACCATGGCTAACCTTGTCTTTGGGTGTCTTCTGTAATGTACGTTTTGACATTGCCACAGTATATTACCACAATGAGGCCTGGTTAAAGCCCCCTAACACCAGAACTAATGGATAGAATACCTGCTACTCAATGGCATAAATGTCAGAAATATTTATAAAACAGCAGAGCAACACCAATAAAGATCTCTACTAGGACCTCATTCGAAGTGCTTAAAAAAGAAGTATAAGTATTAGTTTTAACGTTAATTGCAGGAAACACTGTACTAATACCAAGGGCAATCTATTATACAGTTATTTCATAAGATGGAACAACCCTGCATCAATCATACTCACAAACGCTATAACTTGATAGCGTCTCCCACTATTTCGATTAGGACCATTGGTTCAATATTCAGTGTCACCGTAGGTGTCCTGTAGGACAAGGAATCAAGGAATCAATAGGGTGGCCCAGCCCTGCCGCGGTCTGGCGCGGACGGGTGCAGACTGGCCCACCCTTGACCCGGGCTTCGCCTGGCGCGCGTCCCGCGTAGCAGATGTCGCAAGTTGTTTTATGTCTGCCGGTGGTGGGAGTGGCTGGTAGGAGGCTGCTATCATTGCCCCGTTGCTCGCTGGGACCTGGAGTCTGCGCCTGCCACACAATGCCCCACGGAAAGTTCTCAGCACAGCGTCACCCGCGAAGCGGGTGTCGCAAATGGTTTTATGTCCGCCGGTGGTGGGAGGGGCTGGTAGGAGGCTGCTATCGTTGCCCCGTTGCTCGCTGGGACCTGGAGTCCGTGCCTGCCACACAATGTCCCTGGGAAAGTTCTCAGCCCAGCACTCATTAATGACTGTACATAATAAATGGTGTTGAAATTTGATACTGACTTATGCTCCACTCTAAAATGGTGGCAATGATCCAGTCAACCTGAAGAAGATCAAGGTGCAGAGTTGGAGACCAACTTTGTAAGTCAAGGGTTGAATTGATTAAAAGAAAAATACTCACACACCAGCAGTAGCTACCAATGATTTGAAAGAGAGTGATGTTTTCACTGGGAGTCAGTGCTGAAGACGATGAAAAGGGTGTCTACTCTTCTCTTGATTCGGGTCATGACCCAAAATACTATTTCGGATTTTTTAAGCTGAGTCATTTGTTACTTCAATTGCCCTATCTTTATTAGGCTGCAATAGTACAGTTGTTCTTCGACTACTGAAGAGCAAATGTAGCCAATTGTTTTTCTGATCAAAATTTCTGATTTACTTTTAGGTGTAACAGTTGTGCTGGAATAATTTTGTGATTGGGAGTACTGCTATCAGTGCGAAATCACTAAACTCATAGACACTGTGAAAAATGCAAGCCTCACAAACAGAACAAGTGTAGAAAATGAACCATGCCCTTTAGCAAGGGTGGTAAGGATGTGGTATTTAGCCAATGGAGCATTTTGGAGGACCGTCATACATATATTGCTAAAGCATGATGTGGTAGGGCAATGCAATTTATACACAGCGCATTTTGCTTTGAAATGGCCACTAAGTGTTGAGTTGAGTTGGTTATTTATAAAGCGCAGGCTGTCGCTCCGGAAGGATCCCGCCTGGCGCTGTGCGGACAGAAGTTAAGGTAGACATGAGGGAACCCTATATGAGAGATAGGCAGATTTTATCTGATGATGCAAAGGTCCAGGTCTTCAAGGCCTAGCTGAACTGCATTTCTATTTCGATCAGTCTTAGGTGTGTTGGCATGAGATTCTTGTGCAGAGATAGCCAGTGGAGGGTTTAAGAGCTGATGAGACAGAGGCCCTGTGTGGTAGTTTTAGAATTAGATGACCCGCCGCATGTTGTACCACTTGTAGTCTCTTCAGTATTTGTTTATTTGCTCCTGCTAGAAGGCTATCGCAGTAATCTAGCCATGATAGGAAAAGTGCCATCGCAACTTTTTTTCTAGCAGAGAGGGGAATGATGTCGAAGAATTTTTTTAGTGTCCTAATCATGCTAAAACAGGTCCCTGCTACCTTCTAGGCATGTTGTCAAGATTCGCTCACTGTGCTCTCGCACACACCACCAGGGGGCCACATAGTGGTACTTTGCAGTCTTCTAATAAGCTTCCAAACCCTCCCCTGTATGCACACACTGACTTCTAGCCAATTGGACACTTATTCGGACTGACTCCCATTCCCAATCGGGTTTTGTGAAAGCCAACCTGCTTATACTTGAGCCAGCCTACTCATGCCTGAAACTCCATTACCCAGAATTCCATGCTCACTGCTTTGTCTCCACCCCTGCAGGCCAAGGATGGGTGGAGGAATTCAGCTCACCTGTGACTGGCTGCTGCTAGCCTGCTCACACCTGCTGCATGTGATTACTGTGAGCTCTTTTAAGCTTCAGCTCCCTTCAGCCCAGTGTTGGTCATTGTAGCTGTTTACCGGTGAGGCTGATCCTAGTTTACTGTGCTCCTGAGCTTTTGCTGTTCTTGTTTCCTGAGCTTTAGTTATGCCTTGTTCCTGACCAGCTGCTGTTTTCCTTGTTCCTGAATTAGCACTACCTGCAGTGCTACCCTGACCCCTGAGCCTTAGTATTCCTTGTTCCTGAACTGCAGCAGTTTCCCTTCTCCTGCATTAGCACTGTTTCCTGAGTTCCTGAGCTATAGTTATTCTTTGTTCCTGTTCCTGGGCTACAGCTATTTCTTGTTCCTGATTTGCACTGCTTGCAGTGTTCTCTTGACTCCTAAGCTGTTGCATGTCCTGTTTCTTGAACTAGCACTCCTGTAGTGCTACCTTGACTCCTGAGCTAAAGTAATTTTCCCTGTTTCCTGAACTAGCATTGCCTGCAGTGCTACCTTGACCCCTGAAGATTTAGTAATTTCCCTGTACCTGAACTAGCACTGCCTGCAGTGCTACCTTGACTCCTGAAGCTTTGGTAATTCGCTGTTCCGGAACCGACACGGTCTGCAGTGCTGCCTTGACTCCTGAGCCTTAGCTTACTTCTTGTTCCCGCCCCAGCACTGCCTTTTATGCTACGTTGTTTTCTTGATTCCTTAACCTGCACTATTCTAGCATACTCTTGTAACCTCCCCTTCTGTATATCCTATTCCAGTCCATGCCTGTCTTCCCATTTCCTTGGTTCCAGTTCTAGTTTGCTGTCTTTCTATTCTGATGTCTTGCTTCTGTTGCCTTGTATGTGTGTTACCTGCTTTCTGCCAAGTGTGCCCCGTCATTTCCTTCCTTTCCTATTAAACACTCCTCCCTGTCTAATGTGCTTGCGTTTAGTTCTACCCCTTTTCTGTTACTGCCTTGCGTGTTCCTGTTTGATCGACAGGATCCGTGGGCATAGCTGACTTCTTAGGTGGTGTTTCTTGTTCACTGTGAGTATTGTCTTTGAGTTACATTTATAACATCACCATAGGTATAAGCTCCACAGACCCTGCCTTTGCACGCATATCCTACATGTGGGTATTTGCAGTCAGTATCTGTAACAGCAATTGTGGGTAAGAAACTTACTGAGCTTCAGTCTTACCATGTGAAGCTCCTGAGTGCTTTACCCCACAACCCCTTTATTGTTAATGTGGTTTCATATATATGTCTTGCACATTCATCCTGGGTGTAGTTATTTTGAATGCTAAATTGCTTTGTTAGTGCCCTTCCTTTCTTATTCTTACCCTTCTTGTTTACTTGTACAGGCGTCCCCTTTTCTCCTCTGACTCCCTGTATGATCCTGGGCAGCGCTGTACTCCTCTTCCTGTGTAAGTTTTCTACCCCATGCACAGTCCTTGCCCAAGTCCCTGACTGTGTTCCCCACAAAGTCCCGGACAGTCCCCTGACACATGTGGTCGGAAAGAGAGTGAGGTGTCAAATTGCACTCCCAGGTTTTTTGCTACTTCAACCGTGTTTGGCATGCAGTTTTACTGATTATACAATTATACACACAAACGATAATGTGATGAAATTGTGATTCACAAATATTTATCATTTGTGCATCACCAAGTAAAGAGCCTTGATTTGTTTTGGTTGTGTCAAAATCATTGTTTCCATTACACTTAGGACTTACAAAAAATTGGGCTCCATTTGTGCTTTCCTAACTGCTGCTATATTTTTAATAATTTGTACTGTTCAAATTCAAGTATTTAAATGTGTTAGAACAAAATTGACATCACACAGCTTTTCCTCCCACACTTCCTGTAACCCAGCAAGACTGACACATGCTTAACTTTAGAAAATCCTCTCACTTTGCAGCCAGAGAAAGACAAGTAAACACCAGTCTCCATATTAACAGAATACACAGCAATTTGGCAGAAGGCATAGCTTGGCATTTGACCTCTGTCTTTGAACACAACGTGAATGTGACACGGTAAACGTAAAATGTAAAGGCATCTTTTTTGCCCATTCACTTTCTGAACTCCAGCTTGTCATTTTTGGGGGTGTTGCAGTACCCTTGCAACCCTATGTTCCAACGGCAATGGGTTTACAATCTGCTATGTGCAGCTACATGGTTTACTGCTGAGTTCAGCATACCTTCAGTTATGCCTATGGTGATTTGTAATTTGTGCTCGCTTTTTCTTCATGGCTACTTGCTTTGTATTTTTTAGAATGTTATTTACTTTATTGCTTGCCATTGAAGCCCATTGACTATGTCTATGCTGTTTTGTACCATTTTCCATATTCTACTCGGTTGAAGCCATGCTTTGCCTGTGAGCTGCTGTGCGGGTGCTTTGATTAAAAGGACACGTTTACTTATATTCTCTGTGTCCGTTTCTCATTACAATAACCCTCCATTTTTAAATTTGTTTCTAACTGAATGTATTGGTGGTTCGTGAATGTTAATGGATGGCTAGATATTGGGAAAGTGTTTTCAACTGGTCTTTGAAGACGAACGAAGATAATTCTGTTTCTGTTACTGTTTTAACTCTTCGTGTTTGAAGGGGAGCAATGATAGGCCTGTTTCTGTGCTGTTTTAATTTTTGCCATCCTAATATCGTGGAGAGAATGAGGCTGTTACAGTGTATTGTGTCGGCAATTGGATCCAATTGCCTGATACATGTGGTGGTGTTTGCATAGTTTTTCACAGTTATGCATTCGTTATTCAATCAGGAAGCCTTTCATTGGTTTTATATAATTGTTGACTGACGATCTAGAAAGAGTCACCCGGAAGATTCAACTTGGGTGACTAAGGTCCCAAAAAGTCTGTTTTCTTTTTCGTAGGCCCAGGGGTAGAAATGTTTGGAGCGAGTGGGAGGTAGCCTAGAATGAATTGTTGAAGTATACAAAAAATTAATGATGGAATGATTGAATTTATCTCAGCTGCTGGTATTTACTCAGTCGCATTCCAGCTTGTTATTTTGCACACCAGGCCATCTAAATTTGGACCCAGCCATCTGCAAATCAGCATTGACCCTGCTCCAGTAGGAACAGTCCAGCCCAAACAGCCAGGCCGGGTCCTCCCTGAACTGGAAACCAGCAACCCAAGGCTGCATTCGCCTTGATTGGTGCTCTTCAGTTGGGTAGGACTTGGCTACAGTGCCAAAGTGAGCACAAGGGTCTAATCTGCGATGGCACGGTATACAAAAAAAATGAAGGACTGGGTTGCAAGATAGCCCTTATCAAGAGATAAAAAGATGTATTATTATTACTCCTTGACACATCGCTGATGCAACTTGCCAGAAGGATAGGGCTTTTGGCTTGATCTGTTCAAGCCATATTCCTAGGACCCTTCATTACCATGCACTCCAGCATCTCAAGATCAGACAGATAAAGAACAGTCTACGATGGTACCCCAGCCCCTTAGAATAAAGATACTCAAGAAGTGATAATGTGATAGCTCGTCAATTTAGTCACTTGGAATGGTCGTACAATCTTTGCTACATCTCCACGTCTAGTCTTAAAGTCAGATGTTAGTCTGTCAGAGGCTCATTTATGGCCAGTTCTCAAATTACAGAAAAGAGCTGTGAAGGAGTTGTCAATGCAAATACACTGTTTAGATCTTTTTTAGGCTCCTTTGCAATGCACAGTTTCACCAAGGACAATGCACACTGCGCCTTCCTCTTGCAAAAGCACACTTTGGAGGCCCAATACAAAAACCATATGGAAGGCACCGGGTTCAAACCACTAGTATAGTTGGCAAAGGTGTTTTGCGAGTTCTGTCTCCATTTCAAAGATCAGTTAAGGAAGATTATCTCTCTGCTGTGGAGGACACCATCCAGAACTTTTCCAAACCTTATTCATCACTGGGGTCCGTTGCCCATAGATCTTTTTTGCGTTGTGGTGTGTGGAAAGTAATCTATTTCCCATGTTAGCAAATGTCACGGCAAGCCTTAAATTCCTAGCTTTGTTGGCACTTCAGGGCCCAGGGCCCGATTTAGAGTCTGGCAGACAGAGGTAAATCCTTCAACATGGAAGAGTACTTTACTCTTGCCATACTTAGGGTCTCTCGCACTCCAGATTTTGACATGTCCACCACTCAGCAGACATCTCTTAAAACTGTCAATGGTGTTCCTGTAAATGTATTAAAAGTTTGACAGGCAGTGCCGCCACAACAACAGTACAATCCATCAAAATTTGAACATGTTTCTGTATTGTCAAAAAGAAAATCCCAAACTGTTGCAATGGAGCACCCTCTCTACCAAACACTAAATCAGCCCCAACTCTTCTAGGATATAATGGATTATATTGGCTATAAATCGACTACTCTACAAACCATTAGTGCTTTTTAGAACAAATACATAGGGGAACATAGTTTAGTCTGTAGATTACTGAAGGGGATCATTTGGTCCACTAACTAAACCCTGGTATCCCTTAGGTACGATGTTCTGTGTTTGTTCCAAACATGGCCCAACAATGGCTTCCAATCACTAAAATGTGGTCAGCGAAGCTATCTCCAGTATACTGCTTGATTTCCTTTAAAATATTTTTGGCTGTTAGAGCTTGAAGCACTTCTACAATAAATTTTTCCCCTTCAGGGGTGTATTTTTTATTATTAGAAGCATGAATAATGCTTTAACTAGAGTTGAGTATCCATATTGTCCTTATCATCCAACGTTATCATGGCATGTTTTGCCCTAAATAATAAGAATGAAAGATTTGTGATCTAAAAACGCCCTCTCCCCAATTATTAATCTCTTTCAAGAAAATACCCATTTTCCTGTGCCTTCAGCCACTTTGCACAGATATACTAGAGAGGCTATGCATGTGTTTGGCTGGAATACATACAAAAATCTTGAAAGCTCATTCCACCAGAGGATACATGGCCCCCAGAGCCTTTTGAGCTGGAGCCTTGTACAGGAAATTCTTAGATCCATGATTGGTTCAGAGTATCAACATTCAGGATGTCTTACAGCATACTGGTGGATCACGCCTACTTAGAAGTAGTGAATGTACTTTTAACAAGCTATTATCAGTCTCTGGTCTTGCCATTAAATGCATATTTTCCCCAGTAACGTTTCCATGATTCAAATGTTCCTGATTCTTTCTTTTCAGCTCCAATTACAATGGCTCTTGGTCCTCCTTAAGTAATTAGCAGTACAACAGGGCACCTATGATGCTCAAGAGTTCAGGCATCTGGATGTTCTGGAGGAGTCGTCTGGGGATTACGAAAGAAGATGTTCTTTTTCTGTTGGATTTCTTCTTCTTCTGATGTTATTTTCTGCTTCATTCGTGAAGTTTTATATCTTTCTTAACATTATAAAGAAGATGCTAATAAAGGGTGACTTCTATCTACAGACAAAGCTCATGAATGGTTTGGTGGCTTCACTTCCTCTCAACCTCTAGTTTTTGACCCAGGATTTTCTAGAAATTGTTCTTTTCTGTGTTTTGTGGTTGCTACAGTAAAAGTAGAAAGTCAAGAAAGCATAACTATTGCCTCTGTGTCCTTACTAAAATCATGCCTTTTCTTCACTATTCTAGCTGTGATTATCTTCATTGTCAAGGTATGTGTTTGGAATGAGCTTTTCACAGAGTGTATTGTTGGGACAGGATATGAATATGTATGACTGGACTGACATGACCTGGGGTCGTATTATACAAAGTGCCCCAGGAGTGCAACATGTGTTTGCGCTCACTTTGCACGCCCCTGGGGCGCTATGGTTTTCAGAAGGGGCCGCAGACACTAGTGAAGCCCCTTCTGTAATACAGATAGCGCTGTTGCACATATAGCACCAGCGATATCATCAGACGGCATTCTGTTATTTGCATGGGCCGTGGCCCCATGCAAATGAGGGAATTTCTTTGCTTCTGTGCCCATGCCGTATTATAGATGCGGGTGCAGAGGCAAAGACTCTGTCAGGAGACGCACTGACAGTGCACCACATAAAAGGTGGCGTACTGTCAGTGCTCCTCCATATGGCAGCCCTCTGAAAGGGTGAAAGGGGGCCCAATGGACCCCTAGATATCCTTTTGCAGGCAGATGCAGTAACTCACTGCTCCTGCCTGCAAGGGGAGATCTCACCTCTCTTAAAATTGCAGGCAGGTTGCCGCTTGCACAGTAAAACACTGAGTGGCTGCTTCAAAATCGCTCCGTATCTCACTTGAATGTGCTGCCCACTGGGCAGCATGACTTTGTGGCTCCCCTGAGGACAGCGCATTCAATATAATACTGCACACTCTCCTTGTTTGCGCCAGGTGTACCTTTTGAAAGGTACGCCTGACGCAAACATGGAAAGTGTACCACATAGTGTTATACGGCCCCAGGTATGTAAAGTAAAGGGTGAGGATTTATAAATAGATATTGCCCAAATTTACACAAATATATGTGAAATCCTGTTGGAACTTTTTTTATTGCTGGAGGGAATCTGAAAATGTTGAAATATATTTCTAAAGTTAACACCTAAGTAACCAAAATGAACTATGTCGAACTGCACTTACTGTATTTATTCTTCCTTAGCCCAACACATTCCCCTTGCATTTATATGTTTCTTATATTTCTGCTTGCTTTCTCTTTGTTTGAAAACACAGGTTTTAATGGAAATTCCAGCACAAAAGGTAAAGTATGCCGATACGTTCTACATTTACCAAAACCTATGGTTAATTTCCAAAAGCTCTCATTAAGAAATCGTAATTTTTCACAGGGAAAAATCTACACCACAGATTGTCCTTCTAGATATCCTAAACCGAAAGAAAATAAGGGCAAATAATAGCAAAGAAAAAGAATTACAGCAGACAGAGTACAATATGCAAATAGAGTTAGATCATAATGATTCTATCTTACAATTCACAAGAAAACTAGAAAAAATAAAGAAAAAATCACCAAAACACAACTTAACCTGTAATTGAATAAATAGTAAACATATAATTTTTAAAAGTGATACTGCAAAATTTAAAGTAAAATGGGTTAGACGAAGTCGAGGTGCTGAGTAAAGTACCCAGCTTTTGCACTTTACCAAAATTCACCTGCAAAAAGTAGTTGTTGCTGGTTTTGTTCACTTTTCAACGTTATTGAAGTTTGTTATCCAACTTTGCCCGCCAATACAAAGCAGTGCTTTTGCAAAAGACACACAATTTATGGACAGAATGCAGTACAAATCAGAACATTCACCCCCAGTCAAGAGGTCTGGATTAAATCCATCAATCTTTTGCTCACCATGCCACCCCAGTTTAGACCCGGCCATAGGCAAATCAGTCTTGACCCTGTGCCTCATGGGAACAGTGCAGCCCAAACTGCCAAGCCAGGTCCTCCCTGGACCGGAAACATGCATCCTAGGACTGGTTTCGGGGTTTCACCCCTCTTCATCCAGGATAGCTTGATTCCAGTGGCCAGTGAGTTCAGGATCCACTTCTGGACACACCTGGGGCACTTTGGGTGAGAAAGCCAAAGACACACGATTGATGGACAGAATGCAGAACAAATCAGAACATTCACTCCCAGTCAAGAGGTCTGGATTAAATCCATCAATCTTTTGCTCACCATGCCACCCCAGTTTAGACCTGGCCATAGGCAAATCAGTCTTGACCCTGTGCCTCATGGGAACAGTGCAGCCCAAACTGCCAAGCCAGGTCCTCCCTGGACCGGAAACAAGCATCCTAGGACCAGTTTCAGGGTTTCACCCAGGATAGCTTGATTCCAGTGGCACAGTGAGCTCAGGACCCACGTCTGGGCATACCTGGCGCATTTGGGGCGAGAAAGCAAAAGACACACAATTGATGGACAGGATGCTTGTTTCCAGTCCAGGGAGGACCTGGCCGGGGAGTTCGGGCTGTAGTGTTCCACATGGGGGCAGGATCAAGACTGATTTGCATATGGTTGGGTCTAAACTGGAATGGCATGGTGAGCAAAAATACTATTTATTTAGGCCCAGATCTTTGTACTGGGGTGAATGTATGACATTGTTCTGCATTCTGTCCATCAATTGTTTTTTTTACATTTGTCACCCCAAGTGGGACGGGTATGCCCAGACATGGGTCCTGTGCTCTCAATGCCACTGGAGTCAAGCTATCCTGGCTGATGAGGGCTGACAGCCCGAAACCGGTCCTAGAATGCTTGTTTCCAGTCCAGAGAGGGCCTGGCAGTTCGGGCTGGACTGTTTCCATTGGGCACAACGTCAAGACTGATTTGCATATGGCTGGGTCGAGACTGGAATGGCATGGTGAGCAAAAAAACAATGGATTTAGGCCCAGATCTTTGTACTGGGGTGAATGTATGACATTGTTCTGCATTCTGTCCATCAGTTGTTCTTTTTGCATTTGTCACCCCAAGTGAGACAGGTATGCACAGACGTGGGTCCAGTGCTCTCCATGTCACTAGAGTCAAGCTATCCTGGCTGAGGAGGACTGAAAGCCCGAAACTGGTCCTATGATGCTTGTTTCCAGTCCAGGGAGGACCTGGCCTGACAGTTCGGGCTGGACTTTTCCCATTCGGCGCAGGGTCAAGACTGATTTGCAAATGGCTGGGTCCAAACTGGAATGGCTTGGTGAGCAGAAAATCGATGGATTTAGGCCCAGATCTTTGTACTGGGGTGAATGTATGACATTGTTCTGAATTCGGTCCATCAATTGTTCTTTTTGCAAAGAAGTGCTTTTGAGCAGGAGAAAGTATGATTTACAGCAGTATTTGTAACCCCTATATTTCACTTAATGGTGTCAGCAATGTAATTTTGTTACTGTAAATAGGCGTTATCATGAAGGTGGCTCTCTGGAAAGAAGGAAACATCCTAAAACGTAAACCTCGCTCCATAATAACAAACATTCTCAACGAGTTTCCCCTCGTAACTTCCAACAAAACTTTAGTAGTGAAAATATTTAGAGCAGGTGTGCAAAAGTATCTGTTTATTTTTAAGGGGCATGGAGTACGGAATTTCTTTGCAGTGAAAATGTGTTTCTACCTAGAGAGAAAAACATATCAAACCAACCACAACATGACTGCAGGTTGCAGCAGGGCGCAGGAAATCGGATTTTAATAGTTTTTTGAAGGTACTACTTGGGATTTTTTTTTAATTCTAAAACAGGGAATAAATGTAACACAATGTTGGTTTAAGACAATGGTATGCAGGCATAGGGCCTCTTTTTAGAGTTTGGTGGATGAGATACCCTATAACAAAAAAGGTAGATCTCCCATTCACCGTATCTCAACTGCATTATAGTCTGACACTTGTAATACGGCGGAAAGTATATCCTCCAGGTTGTGACAATGTATCCCAACCGCCAAACTCTAAATAAGGCTGTTATTTATTTAATAATTGAGCCTAAAATCAATAAACAGTGTCTCTGTAGTCTAACTGGGCTTCTTTGCACAGCTTACCCCCAACCTAGCTTTGTTTCCCATTCCAGTAAAAGAGAATCCGTGTTATGTAATTCAAAAATCACTTTGTCAGTGAAGGTAACAGATCGAACTATAAACTAGGGTCCTTCTGTTATGTAAGTTTCGATTGTGCAACCAGAAAGGAATGCTACACGAGGACACGTCTCTGCTCGGCCCTCTCTCACCTTATGTTTAAGTGCCAAGTTCACCCTCAGTGACATGCAGAGCATTCCACAAACAGCTCCAACATTCTAGACTGAGGAGAGAAATAATCAACAAAATGACATGACATACCCAAAATCCCACTGCTACAAAAACTCAACACGAACACCATTCAGTGCTACTTGCCAGCACAAGAAGTCACAACTCCACTCTGCCCAATACCATCATATCTCCAAAACATGTTGGAAAATAAAATAACCAAACTTACCACTCACTATCTCAAACAGAAATGTCGTTCTTGCCCTTTCTTCAAGGCCAGAGACCACACTTTCTTATTGATAACACAGAGAGAACCCATATGCCACAGCAGCATCATGCTGTCCCCACAGCAGTTCTATTTCAACAGAGTAGTGAGGTGAAATTTGAATTGGAAATTATAAAGCAGCAATTTGACCAGAACTGCAACCCCGAAGAATGTAGGTATAAACACAGACAAGCACCATTATACTAACTCACATTTATAAGGAAAATAATTCTCCCCTACCAACAGGACGCTGCCAAATATCTCATAGGTACATATCTCTACACATACACAGTTTACATGCAAGCATAAGATAAAAAAGCATTGGCACTTGACAACATATCCAACCTCCTCACTTGCTTGCGACCCACGACACCCAAACTTCACATCATAATTTAGCAAAACTCTGCACAATCAAGCATAGCATTTGCAATAGAATGACCATGGTACAGTAGAAAAATGTAATTGGGTTACTTTACCTAACACAAAAGACTGTCAAATCACCAGAGACATTAGGACGTCAGAGGCAATGGAGACAGGTAACATGGAGTAGGTGTAAACGGGACAGTAGAGATTATAGAATTACATCACTAGACCTACAACTCCCAGAGTCACTCACATACCCTCAGCCACAGGTGGGAAGTCTCCCACCTGTGGCTGAGGGTATGTGAGTGAGCTGACAACTTGCTCCCGTAAAAGTACAGGAGTAAGTTGTCTGACAACAATGGCTGTTTTCACTCTTGATACCTGCCTATAGTTCACAGCTGCTTATAACTCTCTCACACCATTATCGTGTTGTCCCTATTTGGTTCCATGGACCTCGGTCCCCATGTGGTTCCCAGATTTGTGTTTGCTTGTGTGCTGTATGTGACCTTCATATGTCCGTTATCTTCCCTCTACCAGGCTACGTCTTTCTCTGTGCTGCAGTGAAGTTCTATTTGCTAGGTTCCTGAGTGGGACTCCGGGACAAGTTACAGCTTATCTTGTGCCTGCACCAGATAAGTCTATATGTCTCCTCTGAGCGTATGTTATCCGTTTACCTTTGCCGTGCAGTGGTGTCACTAGGGTTGGTGTCACCCAGTGTGGGTAACTCATGGTGTCACCCCCTCACGACTTACCCCATGAATCCATGATGGACCTCCTCGAGGAGATGTAGCCTTCTGGCCTTTCCAAGCCCACTCATCTACACCGGAGTCTAAAGCACTGCAGAGGTGTTACCCATCCTTTCTCACTGCCACAGTGCCAAGTGCCAGTACCGGCTCTGTGATCTTCCCACGTGTGCAGAGAGGGGCACTGGGTACCATGCTGGCCAGTTTCAAAGGGTGTACGCTGTATTTAGATGTAACAAGCGGAGTAGCTGTGGATACAATACATCCCCCTTGATCCGAGCTGCATCTTGCCAATGATCCCCTGCAACTTCTTCCCTTTATTTTTGTATTTCACTAGTAGGGTTTACATGTCACTTCCTCATGAATACCAAAAGTCCTATGGGTCCAAACCAGGAGCGCCGCAGCCTGATCTGACGTAAACCACCTGTGACCGGTCGCCTGGTATTCAGCACACAATAAGGACGTTTCTGTTCCAACCTTACAGGGACACAGACGCGACAGAAGAGTGACAGGCGAACCCCTCTTTGACAATATCATGAAATAAATTCTTATTATTACAATAAATGTTAGTTTTATCGAAAAGAGCTGCACTTTTCTCTTTCATGTGAGCCTGTCTCCAGATCTGATCTAGCAGCCGACACTGGACGGGTAATCATTGAGCAGTGCCGGTGTCTCCCTAGCCACACGTGTGATCCCAGTCATACAACGACGAGTAACCTGCGCGCCTCTCTATTCTGCTTTAAAAACCTCAGTGGGTTCAGCTCTCCTTGTAACGTCTAGGCAACCTACAGAATGCATAGGGGCACGTAGGGCCTCAGCCTTTCATTCGAGATAGGTAAAAGGAGTACGGCGGATTTTGGAGCCAACACAATCCGATGTAATGGGGTGGGGCGTTCTTATAACTTCATCGTCCTCCTCTTGTGAACAGCTTGCCAAGTGCGACATGGGCTTGGCCCCAGTTATAAGGTCATAGATCACAGAACAATGGTGTTAGTGTGTCCCGGCGTGACCCCCGCCTCACTGTAATCCATCGCCGTTCTCGTGATCCCTGCAGATAAGCGCATCTATTTTGACCCCGAACGCCCCCTCCCTTGCAGCGTCACCCCCAGTAAGTGAACGTTCCTCTTAAGTGACAAGGGTCCCGTCTCCAGAAGACTTTTGACGATGGAACATTCCACCTAAAAGATTCCTGATTCAAAGTCCAATGTGCCCCTTCTGTGCTCTCTGTAAAATGAACGCCCTCATATCATAATACGGTTCTAAAATCCCATTTCTAACACCCCCCTCCCAAATAGTTATAACAGAACCCTCCACACTATGGACCCCTGTTGTGAAGGGCGGGTGAAACTCAATGACTTTCTACGGAAAGAACATGACCCCCTGTCAGAGGGAAGGTCGGAAACAGAAGCTAGGAGGCCGTATGGGGTGAATATTGCGCGGTTTTTATTGAGGATGCTAAGGGACCAAATTATGAGTTGGGGACAATTGAAATAAGAAGGTAGTCCAATGTCAATAAAAGGAAAACAAAGAAAGTCACTCCAGTGGCTGTTCTCAGGGTTGTGGTCAGGTGGTCACAGGGACAGCTCCGGTGGAACAGGTAATGCTTGACACTTCCGTTGGGTAGAGTCTTCCCCGGAGTACCAGGAGCATTCAAAAGAAGAAGAAAAAAAAAGCGGTTACTGACCCTATCTGGAGGGTAAGTTAACCTAATCAGTCACAACACCATGTGTGAAGTTTTGGGTTCCTCGATGTGAGATAGGAGGAAGTTGAGGGTTTTTTAGGCTTCTCAAATATATATATAAAGGCACCAGAATGAGAGTATTTAACGGCGCATTCGGGTAAAGAAAAATCGGGTAAGGCGGAAAGAAGATGGGGAAGAGAAGGTTTCCTATGTACAGGCACGGAATGTCTGACATAATATCGACAGACAGAATATCGAAATACAAAAATATCGACACAAAAATATCGACATCAAAAATATCGGAGTCATATCTTCATAAAGGTAAGTACAAAAATATCGAAAAAATAATATCGTAGTACAAAAATATCGAAATTAAAAATATAGTTTTTTAAAATGTATTAATAATAATGTAAAAATAATTTTAAAATACATATAATTTTACAAATATTAAATAAAAATATTAAAACAAAATTAAAAGTAATACATATACATTTAAAATAAATAAAACACTTAATAATTTAATGTAATTTTCTTTTTTTTAATTTCATTTAATTGATTTAATGTAAAAAAAAAATATTTTTACCCTGTACGCCTGTACCCCAAAAACCCAAAACTGACCCTGAACCCTAAAAATATCCCTGTACCCCAAAAACCCAAAACTGACCCTGAACCCTAAAAATACCCCTTTACCCAAAAACTGAAAACTGACCCTGAACCCTAAAAATACCCCTTTACCCAAGAACTGAAAACTGACCCTGAACCCTAAAAATACCCCTTTACCCAAAAACTGAAAACTGACCCTGAACCCTAAAAATACCCCTTTACCCAAAAACTGAAAACTGACCCTGAACCCTAAAAATACCCCTTTACCCAAGAACTGAAAACTGATCCTGAACCCTAAAAATACCCCTTTACCCAAAAACTGAAAACTGACCCTGAACCCTAAAAATACCCCTTTACCCAAAAACTGAAAACTGACCCTGAACCCTAAAAATACTCCTTTACCCAAAATTAATTAATATTATTTAATTACCAATTAATTATTAATTAACAATAACAATAAAGTAAATATATTAGCACATTAGCTGTAATTAATTTAATTTAATAATTAATATTATTTCTCCCAATTAATTAATTAAGAATAACAAAAAATTATATATAAAAAAATTACTCTAATTAATGTAATTAACTAATTAATATTAATTAATTACCAACTAATTAATAATTAAAAATATGTTCAAAATTAATTATTTTAATTAAGTAACTAATTAATATAAATTAATTACCAATTAATTATTAATTAAAATATGTACAAACATATATTAATTAATTAATTATTATTAAATTACTTCCCACCCTATTCCCCTATAAACCCATAACCCGCTACAGAACATATTTATCAATTAATCAATTAATTAAAATTAATTAAAAATTAATTCTCAATTAATTAATTAATAATTCCTACTAATTAATAATTAATTTAACATAATTAAATTACTTCCCACCCTATTCCCCTATAAACCCACAACCCGCTACAGTAGTAAAAGACAATATTTAATTACATTACATTAAAAATAAATAATAAAACATAATAAATACAATATAATATACACTAAATTTATTTAAAAATTGATATTAGTAACATCGAAGTTATTTATTTCGATATTATTGACATCGATATTTAAAACTTCGATATTACTGATATCATACTAATATCGATATTAAGACTGTCGATATTACTTACCTTCGATATTTTGTCCCATCGATATTTAAACTTCGATATAATTGTATATCGAAATTTAAAACTCGATATTTTGTCTGTGTACCACAGGCACGGCAGTGCCAGGAAGGTAAACAGTGCATACGAGTTTGGGACAATTTGGGACAATCTCTAAAGGTGGAGACGATAAAAACGTTATCTCCCCAGAGTCTCCCAACCCACACCCCACTCGCAGTCCCTGTCACGTACCGCTGTCTGCCACAACTCTCCTGAGTAGTGGCGGCTCGTGCGTCTCCTCCGGGCTCCACCACTCTTCGGACCAGGTCTCGGGGTCTTCCGGGTCTTTGTTGGAGCTTTCCGCGGTGTTTCCTCATCTCGGCAGGAAGTCCTTGGCGTTGTCAGCGTCTGCTGCGTTCTCCTCCGTCCTCCCATCAGCGTGCGCGCCAAAGTGCCTCACTTCCTGCTTTTTCTGCTGACCTTTAGTCTTGTGATCTGGTTGGTCAAGGTGCTGAGTCCCGCCTCCTCCAGGAACAGCTTCCGGGTCACATACTGTGGGGCGGGGAAAAGATTCCTGATTATTGGGCTGTCCGTGGTATCGCTGTTGTCACAAGGGAGGTAAGGAATCCAACGGGACGGTGTGTCATTGGGGAGGGTTTCGTTCGATGATCTCTCCTGATCCCGACCTCTCTCACATCCCCCACCCTATCTTTCTTGTTTACAAGAAAAGGATCCTGAGGGTACCTAGACAGGAAATCGGCGTTAGCTTGATCTCTTCCTTTCCTGTGACGAACAGTAAACTGAAAGGGTTGAAGGGCAAGGAACCATCTTAAGATTCGGGGATTATGCCCTTTGTTTTGTGATAGCCATTCAAGAGGGGCATGGTCTGTATAGAGAAGGAATTGCCTCCCATCAAGATAGTATCAAAGAGCTTCTACTGCCCACTTGATGGCCAACGCTTCTTTTCGATCACCGCATATCGGGTCTCTCAGGGATATAATTTGCGGCTGATAAAAAGAATGGGCCTCTCTTGGTGTTGGTCATCTATTAGGGATAGTACGGCCCCTATACCTCTGTCTGAAGCGTCTGTCAGTAAAATAAAAGGTTTCTCATAGTCGGGGTTCAGCAACAGGGGTTGGGAAGTGATAAGGCATTTCAACTGTTGGAACGACTCCTGTTCAGCGAGAGAGGGGTTTTTCAGCCGGTTCTCTGTGTTTATCTCTCTTTTAGCAGGTCTGTTAAAGGACTGGCAATTTGGGAGAAATGAGGAATAAACCTTCTATAATAACCGAGAAGACCTAGGAAGGCCCTTAGGTCTTTCTTGGTTTTTGGGAAGGGAACTTGGGATATGGCCATAACTTTTTCTTCTTGGGGCCTTATACATCCTTCTCCTAACAGAAAGCCTAGATACTTTACAGACTTTGCGGCTAACTGGCTTTTGGCAGTATTGATGGTTAAACCCCCCCTGCCTAGAGCTTGGACTACTGCTGTGAGATGTTGGAGGTGTTCTTCCCATGAATTACTATGGATGATTATGTCATCCAAATAAGCTGCGGCATATTGGTGGTGGTCTTTTAATATGACATTCATTAGTCTCTGAAATTTTGCAGGTGCGCCATGTAGCCCGAATGGTAGTACTTTAAAGTGGTATAGGCCTGACGGGGTACAAAAGGCTGTTTTCTCTCTATCTTGGGGCTTTAATGGAACTTGCCAATAACCCTTGCAGAGATCCAGGGAGCTAATATATTGAGCCTTCCCTAGTCTCTCTATCATTTCATTGACTCTATGGAGGGGGTAGGCATCAAACTGTGACACTTTGTTCACCTCCCTAAAGTCGATGCAAAAACGAATAGACGCATCGGGTTTGGGCACGAGTACTATAGGTGAACTCCACTCACTTTTGGAGGGTTCAATGATGTCTAGGTTTAGCATTTGCTTTACTTCTTGTTCTATGGCATCACGTCTAGCCTCTGGAATGCGATATGGTTGTAAGCGAACTGTTTTTCCAGGCACCGTATGAATTTCATGCTCCACTAAATTGGTTCTACCGAGGACTAAGGAAAACACTTCTTGAACAGGTCGTAATGCTTCTTTTAACTCCTGTTTGAGGGTATTATCCAGTTCTGGGTCTATACTTTGCTCCACCAAGGAGGGTGAGGTTTCCGCAACTAATACAGGTGTAGGTCCTTCCCATTTTTTTAAAAGATTGATATGATATATTTGGGTGGATTTGCCGGAAGGGTCCATCTCTAGTTTATAAGTGTCAGGAGTTGCCTGTTCTATTACTTTAAAGGGTCCCTGCCACTGGCTTAACAGTTTGTGTTCTGAGGTGGGTCGTAGCACTAAGACCCGGTGACCAATCTGGAGGGACCTGATCTGAGTGGACCTATCGTATTGCTTCTTTTGGGCGTCATGTGCTCTTTCCAGATTGGTTCTCACGATTTCCCGCACCTGGTTTAGGTGTGTTTTAAGGTTTGTGACATCTTCCATTAAAGGCTTAGAGGTGTCTGCCTCTTCTTCCCACTCTTCTCGGGCCATATCCAAAAGGGTACGTGGTGGCCTTCCATACAATAATTCAAATGGGGAGTACCCTAGACTCTTTTGTTGGCTACAACGAATGGCAAACAAGGCTAATGGGAGCATATCTTCCCATTTGCGTGCTTCTAGGTTCAGCAATTTTCTGAGGGTCGTTTTTAAGGTGGCGTTGTATCGTACTACCAATCCGTCTGTTTGCGGATGGTAGGCAGCAGTACGGATCTGTTTGATATTCAATTGTTGACATACATGCTTCATCAATCTAGAAGTGAAAGGGGTACCCTGATCAGTGATGATTTCCTTAGGAAATCCAACACGAGAAAAGATGGTAATCATGGCTTTAGCTATTTGTGTTGATTTGGGTTGTCTAAGGGCGATGGCTTCTGGGAACCGTGTAGCATAGTCAACAAGTCAAGAACGTAGCGACAACCACTACGGCAGGGTCCTATGATGTCCATTCCCACCGTAGAATAGGGTACATCTATGACGGGTAAGGGTTGCAACGGCACTATAGGTGGTATATAATGACTAGTCTTTTGGCAAACTGCACATTCACGGCAATATTTCCTGACCAATAGAATCTTTCTAGAATGGCTTTCTCTGTTTTATCCCCCCCAAAGTGTCCCCCTAGAAGTTGACCGTGGGCTAGGAATAGGACTTTTTCCCGGTAAGGAAGTGGTACTAACAATTGCACAGGCATTGACCTACCCCCTTTTCTATATAGCAAGCCCTTCTTCATAAGAAACTGGGGACCTACTTGCAGAGGGTCTTCTTGTTCGGACGCTTGTCTCCAGGCTTCCTTTAGGGTGTTGTCCTCCCTTTGTGCTGTGTGAAAATGATGGTCGTGATCCCATAAAGGGTCATGTGCTTGGGTTATAAGGACGGGTTTCCCATTCTTTTTTTCCTTTCTTCGTTGCTGCTTACTCTTCCTGTCTTTCCCCTGTTCCCACCCAGGGTTTTCTACATGGAAGAATGGGGCCTCTTCTCTCCAATCTGAGTTTTGGTTTGGAAGTAAACTGTGAATGTGGGGATAGTCTGTTCCCAAGAGTACGGGTTCTGGGAGATGCGGAAGGAGTCCTACTTTCATATTTACTGGACCTCTAGTGGGATAGTGCTGTACATCCATGTTAGTCAAGGGATAGGTTTTACAGTCTCCATGAATACATTGTATATTCACGACCCCTGTCGTCGGAGGGGTCCCTCCTGGTATCGCTTGGGGTCTCATTAGGGTTTGTCGGCTTCCTGTATCAATTAAGGCATGTCTGGGTTCTCCATTGATAGATAGCTGTCTCTGGAAAGAACAAGGGTCTCCTTTTGTCTGACAGTATAGGGTCCTTACATAACCTATCTCCATGGGTTCCTCTTTTTGGGGGCATACCTGGGCTATTTGCCCAAAGGCACCACAATGGAAACACTGAGGCCCTACAGGGAAAGAAGGACGCGGTACAGGCAGTACAATGTTGGGGACCACAGTTATGGAGTCTGGTTTTCTAGGGGCGTGAGGTGGTCTGGGGTGTCTTATGGAATGACTAACTGTTTCCAAGTATTTTCTTCTTTTCCTTTTTGTACTTCTTGGGCCCTAAAGTAGGCTGCTGCTACTTCTACTGCTTTTTCTAAAGTTAGGTCGGTATGTTGTCGTACCCATTTCTGAATGGGTGGATGTAGGGAGTTAAGGAACCGCTTAACCGCTCGAGATAGATTTTTTTTCTAATATGTGTTCCTTAGTTGAAGTGAAAGGTTTTAGCCACCGGTCGGCAAGATCCTTTATGCGGTAGCATAGGGCTCAGGGATTTTCTTGTGGACCCTCTTTTATTTGCCGTAGTCGCATCCTATAGGTATCATCATCATTACCCATACGTTCTAGGATACATCTCTTTATTTCTGTATAAGGAGTGGTTCCAAGGGGGTTAGCTGCCTGGTATGCAGCCTTGAGATCGCCAGAGAGAAGGGGTCCTAAGTATTGTCCCCACCTATCTTCAGGCCAAAGGGCAGCGCAGGCAAGTCGTCCAAAGTTGGACAGAAAGAAATCAGGATCCTCTCCTGGAACATACTTTTGTATGACTACTGAGGGAGGGCCTGTGTAGCCTCTAAGCTGACCCAATGCTTCAGCGAGTTTTCCTATGGTGGATTCCTGAGTTTGACCTTGCCCAGTAACAGTTTTGTGTAGTGCTTCTTTTTTGCTTTCTGCGGTCTCTAGAAACGTGGCCATGATTTTCTCAAGTCGGTCCTCGCCTTCAGCGATTTTTTTTTTAACTACGGCCTCCATTTCCTCCGATCCCACTTCTGACACCAAATGTCAGAGGGAAGGTCGGAAACAGAAGCGAGAAGGCCGTATGGGGTGAATATTACGAGGTTTTTATTGAGGATGCTAAAGGACCAAATTATGAGGTGGGAACAAATGAAACAAGAGGCAGTCCAATGTCAATAAAAGGAAAACAAAGAAAGTCACTCCAGGGAGGAGCCAAGATGGCGACCTGAGCGGACGTGTGGTCGCTCGGCTCTGAAGACCCGCGCCTACATCCTGACTGTTATCCTGGGGTTTTTTCCGCCCGAAATGTGTGGGACACGGAGCTGATCCTGACGGTGTCCCTCTGATCTCTCCGCCCGCCCGGAGTCGCGAGCTCTGGGAGGATCGTCTCTGCCCCGGATCTCTGCCTGCTCCTCAGCGCCTGCCGGCCCTCGCAAGCCCCGAGGGAATGATCTGTTGCGGCGGCTGCCTACAACGAGGGAGTGCTTTCACCAGTATGCAGCTTGGGCCATGCCTGCGTTCATTGCCCTGCCGAGATCACACGGAGCAGCTCCGGCACGCATTTGAGAGGGCTCGCACGGTTTCCTTTGTTTGTGGCCGCCATGATGCCGGTCGGCTTTCTTCCTAGCTGTGCTGGTTGCTGGTGAGCTTCACACGGCCCTGTTCGCCTATCTCACCACCGGCTGCCCCTTGCTTCCGAGGCGCACAGGAGGGGGTACAGTTTGCTGCAGGGAAAACATTCCTTTCCCGGTCGGGGCCCGGGTCCCCGTTTCTCCCCCTCCCAGCACCCCGTGGACTGCTGACAAGATGGCGACGCCTGATCACCAGCGCTGTGAAGATGGCACTGTGCCCTCTTCCTGGAGCGGCGAGTGCGCATTGGCACAGGGGACCGTGCTTGAACCTTCCACCGTGAGTAGTGAACCACGTGAAACGCAGCCGGAATGTACCTACAGGGATGTGATGAGGATCCTGGGTGAGGTGCGGTTGGAGATGCGGCGAACCTACAATGTGCTGTTTGATACACTTGATGCATGTATCCCTGCTGAGCGCCGAGCGCAGGGGGTTCACTCCCGACAGGATCCGGGACTAACTTTGTTGCAGCTTGCCAGCCCATCGCTACCTCCTGTTGCTACTGTATCGATCGCGAGCACCACTGCTGGAGCTTCTACAGATTTGTTGCCACTAGCCGAGACTGTAGCTGCAACAGTGTTTCCCCTTTGTTCTTCGACCGGCCGCCTGCCTCGTGTACCAGCCTGGCAGCGCAGTTCATCGCTAGCCTGTTCTCCTGCCCTGTCCCCTGCTCCTTCTTTGAATATTATCATCTCGTCGTTCCGTGGCTTTTGTCACCTGTATGCCTTGGAAGTGCATCTTAATGGGGGACTACCGTCTACGGGGGACAGGCGAAGCTTCCTCAGCGCTGGCGCACCTCCCCCATCCTTGAGGCGGCCATGTTTCCTCGTCGAAGCGGACTGCAACGGACTGCCAAGTTGGTTGGGTGACAGTATGCCTCCTAGATCGGGCCAGGGCTAGACGATCCCCTTGCTGCATTCCTATACTGGCGGGTGGAGGCAAGGAGAGACTTGATTTGTGTATGGGACACTGTGTATTATTTGCTGTCCCTCCCCAATGGTTATATCTCGGGTGAAGTTATCTGGTAATTGATATTGGGGTGTACAATGTTTTAATGTGCCGGCGGTGTCCGAGCGTGTACAATGTGGCCCTCCTCCTTGATTGTTCTTTTGTGGGAGCCCAGGGATGGACTTTTCTCCTTACTCCCTATATCACTGGTGACTTTTTCTTCTTTTCCTTCTTTCCTTTCACTATTTCTCTTCTCTTCCTAAATTTCGGGTTTTTTGGGGCGACAGACACTCTGCTGGGGGGGGGGGGGGGGCAGGCCGTAGCCTCTGCATGTGTGTAGGGTGGGGGGTAATATTTAGTTTTCGTTAAGTTTCTATGGTGCCTATGTATGATCTTCTTTTATGATTTCTCCTTTTTCTGTCCTGAGTCTGCGATAAGGGTGTAGGGGGTGCGGGCAGTACTGTGGGTGGTGCGCAAATGCTAGCTAACTCTCCTGTAGGTATGTACTGTACTGCCGAATTGGTGGGAGATTCCTCTTATTGTTGTTACTTTTTGATGCTGCCTGCCCATGTGGTGAAGTAAATGTACGGACTCAGTACTCCTTGGTTCTATTCTTCGCTGATTTATCTTTAGACTAAAAATCTTAAAATCTTAACCTCACTGCTCCTTTCCCTAGCGACAGGATTCTGCCTAGTGTAACTACTGTTAATTGACGCCATATTGCCTGCTGGCGCGGGGGGACCGTATTGTTTGCTCTCTGTGCATAAACGTATTGTGGCCGGCCTGACGGTTGTAGGCCCGTATTTGTACCATCCTTACTGAACAATAAAGGTTTTCCAAAAAAAAAAAAAAAGAAAGTCACTCCAGTCGCTGTTCTCAGGGTTGTGGTCAGGTGGTCACAGGGACAGCTCCGGTGGAACAGGTAATGCTTGACACTTCCGTTGGGTAGAGTCTTCCCCGGAGTACCAGGAGCATTCAAAAGAAGAAGAAAAAAAACTGCGGTTACTGACCCTATCTGGAGGGTAAGTTAACCTAATCCATCACCACAACACGTGTGAAGTTTTGCGTTCCTCGATGTGAGATAGGAGGAAGGTGAGGGGTTTTTAGGCTTCTCAAATATATATATAAAGGCACCAGAATTAGGGTATTTAACGGCGCATTCGGGTAAAGAAAAACCAGGTAAGGCAGAAAGAAGATGGGGAAGGGAAGGTTTCCTATGTACAGGCATGGCAGTGCGAGGCAGGTAAACAGTGCATACGAGGTTGGGATAGTCTCTAAAGGCGGAGACGATAAAAACGCTATCTCCCCAGAGTCTCCCAACCCACACCCCACTCGCAGTCCCCGTCACATACCGCTGTCTGCCACAACTCTCCTGAGTAGCGGCAGCTCTTGCGTCTCCTCCGGGCTCCACCACTCCTCGCACCAGGTCTCGGGGTCTTCCGGGTCTTCGTTGGAGCTTTCTGCGGTGTTTCCTCGTCTCGGCAGGGAGTCCGTGGCGTTGTCGGCATCTGCTGCGTTCTCCTCCGTCCTCTCCTAAGTGTGCGTGCCATAGTGCCTCACTTCCTGCTTCTTCTGCTGGTCTTGACCTTTAGTCCTGTGATCTGGTTGGTCAAGCTGCTGAGTCCCGCCTCCTCCAGGAACAGCTTCCGGGTCACATACGCTGCACTGTGGGGCGGGGAAAAGATTCCTGATGATTGGGCTGTCTGTGGTATCGATGTCGTCACAAGGGAGGTAAGGAAACCAACGGGACGGTGTGTCATTGGGGAGGGTTTCATTTGATGATCTCTCCTGATCCCAACCTCTCTCACACCCCCACATATTGTGTTCTGGATCCTTCCTCAGACGGGTGCTGCAAGTGGGCACGGACGTGGGAGGGGGGCTCGTTTGCTCTGGCACATTTAGCCAACGACCCCCCACGATCTCCTGAAGTTCACGGAGACATTGACATTTTTATATTTGGTTCTCTTTTATTTCATCACCAAGAGCCTCTACTGGCGAGCGATGCGCAATAGAGCACTTAGCACAGCGCTCTGCAAATCTCTATTTAATGGAATAACACTAAATAAAATTGCCAATTCGATCATTTCTACTAACAGGACATCACACACACTTACAGGATAGGGGCGCACAGCCCAACGAGCCCCCATATCACTGCTAATAAACATCCCCCGCTGTCTGATCCCTAGTACAGCGCCCACTAAAAGACAAGTGCGCCAAAACCATGCGTAATTTCCCAAGAAAAAGATGGCAATTTCCCCACTGAAAAACAGTCATAATACACCACACAGCTGAAACGTTTCACAGAATTAAAAAAAAAAACATTTTGATTCCATTTAGTATATTTCATATCCTAGTATGCTCTTTTTTTTTCTTTCTTACCAGCACTAAGGTCAAGGTTTCATTTTTTTCTTTCTAAGAGCAAATAAATCCAACGTTTCATTTTTTTCTAAACTTCAGGTGATTTGTCTAATTACTCAGAGACTTGGGAAGCGGAGCTATTTCCATAGTTTAGCACCTTGGACACACAGACATTTCATTAATTTGCCACAGTGAAAGAGATGGCAGTGGAGCACAGTGCATTGTTCTATAATTATAAAATCCTTCAGGCTGGGAGAAGAAACTTTCAAGTGTACTCCTTGAAGGCGAGGTAAAGCCCGCATTGCTGACCGATAGTAATAATATTTATAATTTTGGTGTCAGGGACCACGGTGTCACCCCATGTGATGGTGTCACCTGGTGCGGTCCGCACCCCCCTAGTGACGCCACTGTTGCTGTGATCCCTTCACTGATGCGTGTCCTCTCACCCATAGATGGATACCTAGTTCACTCTCTCCTATGATCTTAGGCCTTGTGCTGTGTGTCATCCAGTCTGTATAGTCCGACAACTCACCAGCCAGATTGTATCACTCCATGTCTCTCGGAACTCATTTTCCCTTAAGTCTCTGTCTTCTTTACCACCTTTGACACTTTACCAGAGATGTGGATGAACTTCTATGGCGGAGGAGAAATCTGCCTGGACCTCCACACATCAGAGCTTCGTGATCGTGACGTATTGTGCGACTAAGACAATAGTGTCTGAGGCCAATCTCTGACAAGCAATGGCACAAGCTATAACCAACATTCATGAGGATCTTAAAGTTGCTCGACATGAGTGTTCCTTCGTACTTGAAAAATTAAATCGTTCAGTTATTAATGCCACCACTATCTCCTGACCCTGTTATTTCCTTGGACGCCAGAGAAAGTAATTCAATGCCGGGTCTTCCCCCTATACAACTTTCCGCTGTGCCGATTTTGGCACCGCAGGAAACATTTTCTAGTGATCCACAACATTTTCAATGCTTCATGGAGCAGTGCATTCTGGAATTTCTGGTGAAGCCACAATAGTTTGTCTCTGATTAAGCCAAGGTTACATTTATGTTATATGTAAGCAAGGGCACATTGGATTGCGCTACTCCCTTAACATTAAAGTCCTAGGATTTCTAAATAGGTGATCTTTGTACAACAATTAACTTGAGACCTGCAATGGTGGACTATATTAAACTCCTCTGTAAGGCAGTTTCATAAGTCAGATCGCTTCCATTGTTCAATGCCTGTTCAGTTGGTGATGGGTGGTTTATTTGATGTGGACTAATGCAGTACATGGTGATGGACATGCCCCTTAGCAGTTCGGTCTTATGTGAATGTAAGAGTGTCAGGCAGTAAAATGTAGTTATTATGTAGCCTGAATGAACTATAATCAACTCCCCAATGGATGAGTGTTCGGATATTACTATGAATGGGAGTTTTATATTGAATTTGCATTGTAATTGCATTTATATAGCTCTCACTGCCTCATGCAAAGTGTTGGAGCACTTTACATTGGGATGCATGCTGCTCTGGATCCCAAGGTTAACGGTTTTGGGTTATTTTGGTTAATGGGACTAGTCTTGCGCTCTAAAGGAAGCATTCCACACTTTTACTTCAGTTTCTATGTGGCTGATTGAATTAATAGAAGTTAGGTGTAATCTTTAGTGAGGGGTTGGGGTATGTGAATACATGCATTGGGCGACGGTTTTAAAAGGTCAGCTACAGAAAATTGGGTATTGTTAGAATGCAAGGATATGGCTTTTAAAGCAGAGGTTGTAATCTATGAAATGAGGTGTGGGTAATCTGCGCTGATACAATAATAGGGGTTAAGGCAAAACATGGATGTCACTCAGAGTAGGCAGTGATCAGAGAGAGGAGCCATGCAGGGGATGGAAAGGAAGGAGAGATTGGTTAGAAAGAAAAGTAAGTCAACAATACGAATTTGTAGACCAAGGTCAGTTTTCATGCAGGGTTTTTAGGAGATAGCATGCAATTAGTATATAAAAACAACATTATTTCCATGTGTTACGAGGCCACTATTCACCATGAGAACCTAACCATGCACACACTCTATCACCAACCACGGGTAAATACAATTTAAATATGGTTTAATTTTCCCATACAATTTGATGGAGGACACCATAGACACAGGAATGTCGTATTTTAAATATCTGTGCTGGAAATGCTCCTCCTCTTCCTCTCCGATAATCAGAGCAGGATGAAGGTGAACAGAGTTTGTTTTAGTGAGTTGGTGTTAAGTAATGCTTCTCAGGGCAGGTAGCACTGAGCCCGCCTCCAATCAACTCGGAAGCACCATCAGCATAAGCATGATGAAGCACAAGATGTTGCTTGTGGCTGTCATTTTGAATTCCTGTAGCAGCAATCAGACACACTAAGGAAAGGACCTGCACAGTGACTCTTCCACATGAGCAACAGAAACTACAGTCTCAGCTTCATACTTCCCATCCACCAAATCTGTACTACTCAGGAAACACAAGTAATCAATAGCCTTGTCTTAACAGGCCCTCGTTGAATTTCTAATGAGAGCCCTGTCTGTATTGTTCCTCATTTCACTGTGGTCAATAGCCAACAGCGAAAGAAGAAAGGTAATACATCTCCAACCTGAGCCCCGTTGCGAACATTCGCTTAGTTATAGAAAACTTCAAAGCGTGAATGCAAACAACTGGAAATGGGGAAGCTTTGGCTTGGGACATTTAAAGGAAACTTTCTAATTTGCATTAAAAAACACTAACTGGCTTTGAAATGTGGTCAAACTTAATACAACAGAACATGTGAACAAACAGATAGACATATTGAGAATTGAAAAAAAACCTTCACAAATCGTTAGATGTTTTGACTGACTTAAAAAAGGACTTCTGGTCCCAAAGAATGATGCGATAACAATCTGAGCAATCCTTACATGTTGTAAAAGAATGTGAAACAACATGTGAACTTCCTGCATCCCTCAGCTGTTAGCATTACAATACATGCCTTTCAGTTTTTATAGTGCTAATAAGCCAGCTCTGGGCAGCTAAAGTATCAAAGATGTTTGAGAAGAGTTGCTGAGAATTATTTGGATGGGTTGTGCAGCAGGATATGAAGGTGCACAGAACTACAAGCAGAGCTAATGAATGCGCAGGCAGAGCTACGGAAGGTGCATGGGGTTGTGCATACTATATGAGAGTGAACAGGGCATATAGGACAGCAAACTGCTCCAGCAGACAAGCACGCTACCTGCCCTCCTTCACCCTTTAACCTCAATGTTCCACTGCTCAGTACATTGTCTCTCTGTACTCAATACTTTGTCTCTGTAATTCTCCACTCCCAGTCCCACCAAGTGGGAGCGGACTGAGGACTTACAGTTTTCAGGGGTTAAAAACTCACTGTCCTGCCACAGTTGGGACTCGGGTGGATTCGCAGTCACCTCTTGTAAGCCTCCATAGTTCTCAGGGTCTCATGGTGGCCCAAGATATATAAAATGCTGAATGTTTAGCGATTACATTGCTTGAACTCCTCATGACACTTTGGTACTAACACAGGTTCTACTGCAACACTTCTTAGTTCCAAAACCTTGTAACTGGAATCAACACCCCCTTCCTGCAACCCCCCCCCCCCCCCGCAAAAAACTCATCATCTCTTTCCTTAGTAGGGCCAAGCCTGTATCCAGGATGGAGTGCTTGAACAGCAGCTGGGTGGAGGCCCTGGTGGGACCACCACGGTTCAACTCATCCCAGTAATGCAGTGGCATAACGAAAAATAATGCCCCACCCTGGAGAATATGATGAGGGGCTTCTGAGTCACACATGATTCACAGATATTGATTGACCTTTGACTGAAAGTGACCCTTTGACGAGCTCGGGAACCATCCTGCACAGCAGATCCTGCAGGGGCCTGTGTTAATGCCCCTGCGGTAATGGTAAACGAGGATGTGATATTTCAGTAATACCTAAAAGAAAATCTACAGTAGCACTTTGTAAAGTGGATATATACTGGATAATTACACCATCATTTATCTCAATGCCATTTTGTCATTTTCAAAAAACCTTGGAGAAAATATTCACTGCATCAAGGAAGTCTTGAGAAGGTTATAAGAACACTCCATCTTCACCAAGTAAGGAAAGAGCTTTTTTGAAGTCTCACAGGTAGTTTTATTGGGTTTTTAGATAATAAATAAAGAAATACACATGGATTCAGAGAAGGCAGTCAAGAACGTACCTGTCCCCTGAACTCTGAAAGCGATTCAGATATTCTTGGGATTCTCAAAACACTTTATAGAAGACTTTTTGGAAAATGTGTGTCCTATTGTCCAACAGACACAATAAGAAGTACCCTTCTGTTGTGATGTGGAACAGGAAATGGCCTGAACGGTCATGTATCAAGAGCTCTGTGGTTGTGACTAACACAAGATATTAAGAAATATGGCATTGGAGCTTCTGTAACTCCCCCCCTTACTTTTTAAAATGCATCGATATTGCCTGAGGTAGACACTTTGGTGGATTCATCTCAGACTACTTTGCAAACTTCCCTAAATATTACAGAACATGTCTGTAGGAAAGGGTGTGAGGTGTCTGCACATACCCCTGCATCTATTGTCACTCCTACTTAGGTCCCAGAACATTGCTTGGCTTGTTTATCAATGTGAAAATGTTGTATGGCACCTCTACAAAATATGCATTTTGAGGGTCAAGCACTAATGATATGAACTCCGAAAAGCGGTACATCACCATAAGCACAGGTAACTTGAACCATCATTCCATAAGTTGCCACATGCAGACAGCATAAGGCACAATGACAAACATATGTTTGCAGTACAGAAACAAACCAAATGCATCCGGGCGTAGACAATGCCTGGGTAAATGGACTGGAAAAACGAGCACAGAGCAATATTTAAAAAAAATAGCTCCTTTTGTGGCCTCGGAGACGAGAGGCTTGAGATAACACAAAACAGCTGAAGTACAATAATATTGGGGGTCTCAAACTGAGAAAAGTAGTAGTATACTCTTAGCTATCGTTAATGTGTCCAGCACTTCCCTGCCGGCCCTCGGTGCCCCTTTTATCCAACAGTCTTGTGTGCCCAGGTGCTAAGGTGAGCTACATCTCCTATAACGTCACTCTCAAAAACTGCATCTTCAAGCCAGCTGCCAAATGTAAACGTCCCCTGTCCTCAGGGCAACAACTGGCACTGTGATAGAGTTTCCTTGCAGACAGCTAGAACCAATGTATGCACATTGTCTTGCTGAACTATTTATCAAGCCCTATTCAATAGACCACTTATTCGCGTGGGGACCACTCACTGCCACTTAATTTCGCAAGTATCCAATACTTCATACTTCCACCAGCAGTCTTCTTCATGACTCTCTCTCCAAAGACAGGAAACTGCACCTGCCGGCATCTCAGTGGTTTGTGAGGGGATGGAAATTTCTGTTTACATCGTTAGAGCATCCCATGTCAATCCTCCTTATAAGTAAGTAAATCTAAGAGTGACTCTGCACCAGGGTTATAATTCAAAGAATCGTTTTTAGTTCATGAATTAAGCCGGACTGGATTGCTATAAAATAGGGTTTTCAATGAATGGGCAATTATGCACCATTGCTTATAGATGTGCTTAAATATTGAAACTACCATAGAGATTTCACAAACGTAGAACCCTAGGTGACAGGAAATGACAAAGACACATCTTGATTAGGCTCTCACTATTCTAACTTAATGAGGTCTTAATAAAAGAGTTAGGGAGATAAAGCTTGCCATAATGCTAGTAGTCAGATATCATCCGGCTTCATGATGAAGCCCAGACGACACTTCTGACGTGTGTGGCATCAAACCAATCACAGAATAATTAAAGAAATTAAAATATAGATAAATATCGACCTTGCTCGATGGACAGCTGCTTCAGTGGGATGATAAGTACTACAACATATCTTCTGTTCATGAGGGACGACAGATCCTACAAATAATTCTTCCAGAAGTATCTAGCTAAGATAGACAAGTGAAAACTGGAAGAATGAAAAATACGCTTTAAATACAAACAATAAAAAATGTGCATGATTCAGGTAACCAGCTCCTTAAATCACTGGAATTTCATACCTGTGTCAAGGTGAAGTGCTCAGGGATTCAGAATAATTAGACAGTCTATTAGGGACCAGATTTGATTTTTCACAAAATCCAAAAAGGTGGATTATAATATTTTCTTGATGAGAGATGACTAGAAGTGATGTCGGCCCAGTGAAGGTTTAAACGGGCAAGTGAAAAAGTATTTATTGATGTAGCACCTACTGTCATTACTGGTGTACAGGACATGCTAGTCTAAAAGTCTCTCCACCTCATTTGATGAGTGAGGTGCTTAGAAAAAGGATGACAAAGTTATGGCTTGTGCGAGATGAAGGGATGATCCGGTCTATGATATTCCTGCACCCATTATGATTTGCACTGAAGAAGGCCTGCTTATTGAGTAATCTGATACAACTATCAAGAGTTTATGGGAGCAGTTAAAGAGATTACCTTCCTGGTTAGCAGTTAACTATGAGGAGGCAAACCATGGTTAGGCAAATTCAGAAGATTAAAAAAAAAATTGCCCATCTGTACTGGTTAGTGTTTTTTTTTAATATAAATATTTTTATTTGCATTTTTGTCATTGAACAACAAAACAGTCATATCAGGGTTAGTGTTATTTGGTGGAATTACAGACTAGTGTTGTACTTATGATGATTCTTAATGGCCCCCCTCTTGATCATTTGCAAGTATGCCTTTTTAGGTTCTTGACACAGATTTTTTTTTACTTCGAGGTTGGTACTTCAGCCAGAAGGGTAAGAGAGTGGAAGGCCCTTTCTGCATGACGAACAAGTTACTTACCTTCGGTAATGATATATCTGTAAGAAACAGTAGTTAGTATTAGATTTGTTACCTTAGAATATCCCCAGGCGTCAGACTGGATCCGGAATTTTTTGCATAGCAGTACCCTTGCACGTCGGTAGGCGTCGTCCGCGGTCGTCGTCGGTGTCGTGGGCACCGTGATGACGTCGTCGGAGTACTTAGACGCCGCCTCCGCGCGCTGACGTCAGTTCTTATACACAGCTTTTCCGCGGCAGACACGCAGAGCCATGTTAAAAACCAACACTGGTGCCATAGAAACTAGGGCCCTGAAAGGGGATGACCTTAACCCTAGATATCGGTTCGCAGAACGGGGAGGATAGGTGGGGCGGTAAGGAATCCAATACTAACTACTGTTTCTTACAGAGATATCGTTACCGAAGGTAAGTAACTTGTTCATCTGAAAGAAACAGGTTAGTATTAGATTCCTTACCTTAGAATAGATACCCCAGCAATACCAACCCCGGTGGTGGGTCTGCAAACCAATAATCACACCAGAAAGTCCTGGAGGAGGGAACGGCCAAAGAAGCCATCTCTCCGGACTTGGCTGTCCAGGCAGTAGTGTCTTGCAAACGTGTGCAGCGAGGCCCACGTAGCTGCCTGACAGATGTCCTGCAAGGGGACTTTCCGGCCCAGGGCAGTGGTAGCCTCCGTGGCCCGAGTGGAATGGGCCCTCAGCCCAACAGGAGGCTCCTTCTTCGCCAAGGAGTAACAAGCCTTGATACACAAGACGACCCACCGAGAGATGGTCCGCTTGTGCACCGCCAGTCCCTTCTTAGCGCCCACGTAACCAACAAAGAGTTGGTCATCCACCCGGAACTGGCGTGTGCGATCTAGATAGAACGAAAGCGCACGTTTTGGGTCCAGACGGTGGAGCCGCTCATCCTCCTTTGAGGGATGCGAAGGTGGAAAGAAGGTGGGCAAGGTGATAGGCTGCCCGATGTGGAAGGACGTGACAACCTTGGGCAGGAAAGAGGGTCTAGTCCGCAACACAACCTTGTCCGGATGGACAGAAAGGAAAGGAGGTTTGGAAGAAAGAGCCTGGAGCTCACAATCTCTCCTGGCAAAGGTGATGGCAACCAGGAAGGCAGTCTTCAGAGTAAGAAGGCGGAGAGGACAGTTGTGAAGTGGCTCAAAGGGAGCGCACATCAGATAGGTAAGAACAAGGTTCAAGTCCCACTGAGGCATCACAAACGGAACAGGGGGAAACGTGTGTGATGCCTTTCAGAAAACGAGTTACAATAGGGGACTTGAACAAAGATGGTTGATCAGGCAGCCTTAGAAAGGCTGAAAGGGCAGAAAGGTAGCCCTTGATAGCGCCCAGAGCAGAGCCCTGCTTGGCAAGAGAAAGAAGGAAGAGAAGAACCTCAGAAAGAGGGGCAGAGAGAGGATCCACAGCCTTTGCTGTGCACCATGCCACAAATCTGTTCCACCTGCAGGTGTATACCGACTTTGTGGAGGGGGGCCTGGCTGCCAGAATAACATTACAGACTTCAGGAGGCAGTCAAATGGCCTCAACTGTTGCCTCTCAATCTCCAAGCATGGAGGTGGAGACTGGACAGGATCGGGTGGAGGACCGTCCCCTGCTGCTGTGACAGAAGGTCCTCCTGAAGAGGCAGACGAACTGGGGGATCGACTGACATACTGAGTAGCTCGGGATACCAGTACCTTCGTGCCCAGTCCGGAGCCACAAGGATGACTTGGGCCCGGTCACGTTTGATCTTCTTCAGCACTCTGCGCAGAAGTGGTATAGGTGGAAAGGCGTACAACAGACTGCAACTCCACTCGCGACGAAAAGCGTCTCCGAGCGAGTGCCGCCTTGGAAATTCCAACGCGCAGAACTGATGACATTGCGCGTTCTCTTCAGTGGCGAATAGATCCAACCAAGGCTCTCCCCACTGCAGAAAGAGACCTTGCACCACGTCCGAGTTCAGACGCCATTCGTGATCCATCATGCACCAGCGGCTGAGTTCATCCGCCCTGGCGTTCAGAGAACCTACCAGGTGTTGAACCACCAGGGTCATGCCCTGATGTTCCAGCCACTGCCAAAGGAGTAGAGCCTCCTGGCAGGGGGTCCACGACCCCACCCCGTCCTGTTTGTTGCAGTACCACATGGCGGTGGTGTTGTCCATGAACACCTGCACTACACTCCCCCGGACAGAGGGGAGGAATGCCTTTAGTGCTAGACGAATCGTCCGCAGCTTCCAAAGGTTGATATGGAGCCGGTACTCCGCTGGAGACCAGAAGCCTCTGATCTCCGCCTCTCCTATGTGGCCTCCCCAGCCCTGGAGGGACGCGTCCGTCACAACTACGTGCTCCAGTTGGGGAAGGGAGAGGGATCTGCCGCTGCCCCAATCGCGGTCCGTGAGCCACCACTGCAGCTGTCTCGCAATGCCCTCCGAGATCAGGACATGGTCGGACAGGTTGCCCTGATGCTGGGCCCACTGAAACTTCAGGTCCCACTGCAGAGCACGCATCCGCCATCGTGCGTGATGCACCAGAAGGATGCAGGAGGCCTCAGCCCTAGAAGTCGCAGCGTCAACCTGACTGAGACTCGGGATAAAGGCTGAAAAATCGGAATCAGAGCCTGAATATCTCGAACCCGCTGTTGGGGAGGATAAACCTGAAACTGCGCCGAGTCGAGAACCGGGGAGGGGCACAGGTGTGACTTCGGCACATTGATGGAGAACCCCAGCTGGTGCAGGAGGTCTGCCGTAGTCTGGAGGTGGCCGACGACTGTCTGGGGCGAGCCTGCCTTCAACAACCAGTCGTCGAGGTAGGGGAAGACTGAAACCCCTAACCTGCGCAGATGAGCTGCGACCACCGCGATCACCTTCATGAACACCTGTGGGGCTTGGTAAGGCCGAAGGGGAGCATGGTAAACTGAAAGTGCTCGTGGCCTACCGTGAACCGCAGGTAGCGCGGGGGGCCGGCAGGACGGGAATGTGGAAATAAGCGTCCTGCAAGTCCAACGCTACCATCCAGTCTCCTGGGTCCAGGGCAGCTAAGACCTGAACCAGTGTCAGCATTTTGAACTGTTGACGTTCGGTAGATCCAAGATAGGGCGTAGGCCCCCTTTCCCCTTCTTGGGTACCAGAAAGTAGTGGGAGTAGCAACCACACCCTACTTCTGGCCCAGGAACGTGCTTGATGGCCCCCTTGGCCAAGATGGCCGTAACTTCCTCTTGCAGAAGTCGCAAGTGATCCTCCGATACGCGGTGGTATTGCGTCGGCATGGCTGGAGGGGTCGCCTCGAAGGGGAGGGAGTAGCCCCTTCGGACGATTTGCAGCACCCACCTGTCCGATGTGACAGTGCGCCAGTGGAGGAGGCGATGGTGAACCCTGCCCCCCACTGGCGTCACATGGGCCTGAAAACTCAGACCAGGAGGGTTTTGAGGCGGATGCTGCAGGGGTAGGTGTGGACTGACCTCGCCGTAGTCCCTGACCGCCGCCACGGCGGTTTCCACGGCCGCCACCGCGTTGGAAACTAGTCTGCGGTGCATGGCTGGCAGCACGTGTGGGGGCGCCCCTTCCTTGGCCACGAAAGGAGTGAAAGGCACCCGTTTGCTGGCGCGGGGCCGAGAGGCCCAAGGACTTGGCCGTAGCCCTGGAGTCCTTAAAGCGCTCAAGCGCATAGTCTGCCTTGTCACCAAAAAGGCGACGGTCATCAAACGGCATGTCCATGAGTGTATTCTGGACATCGGCCGAAAAGTTGGCGGACCTCAACCAGGCGTGGTGACGAATCGACACCGTCATTGCCATCGCTCTGCCCAGTGAGTCGGTGGTATCCAGTCCACACCGGATGGAAAAACGTGCTGCATCTCGACCCTCTGCAAGGGCTTGGGAGAGTTTAGCCTTGACCTCTCCCGGGCATTCTGGCAGCACGTCGCGACCGTGTCCCACAGAGAGTGGGTGTAGCGGCCTAAGAGCAGGGGTGTGGAATTTACTAAAGTATCTACTTGTCTATGGGGCAGGTTGCTTCATAAATCTACTTGTCCGGTAACAAAATTCACTTGCCCACTTGGTGCCATGTACAGCAGCGACAAATTATGGCCGCAATCTCATTATATAAGAGTTCGGATATAGCCTCCTGGATTATGCCAGGGCTCATACCATAGTAGTATTTGAATACTTGCAATCCACTTATGTTGCCACGTTTCCGCAGATCTACATACTGGGGCTGAAGGTAGTGATAAGCAATAGTTCCAGGGTCAGAGTGCCCTTTTGAGTCGGTGCAAACCTTCTAACTTGCATGTTTTAAGGGTATCAAAAACTCTTTTCTAATATATTCCCATACAGAGAAATGTTGGAAATTTACTCCTGACGATGGTAGACGTAAACCTACTTAGGAAAAAAGTGGTTGGAGGGAAAGTGAACTTGCAAACACTCAGATTTTTGCATGAGCAAATCTACACATGCATATTTGTCCATACAAAAATGCAGTTCACAAATATTTTCTAGGAGTACTATTTATTGTCCTACTTCTGTAAATTCTTGGGAATTCACGAAAAGCCGCATAACTACCCTTAATGCAAGGACATGTATCTTGGGTGCACTTTTGAAATGTTATTTAATAATTGGGCCCCTAATATGGCCTGGCGTTGACCGTGACCTTTTGTGTTTCTTAAAGTTCTGTTTCGGCTGGCTTCACTGTGAGTTGACAGCATTCCGTTCTTTTTTTGTTCATTGCCAGTTACTGCTGTGGCAGTGTGTGCTTTTTGAGACCAAACAACTATTTTTGCTTTTGCCAATGTTTGTTATAAGGTTGAGGGCCTAGCAGCTTGCACCCCAATAAGGTTTTACAAATACCATGCATAAACAAGTGACACATTGACGTAACTAAAAAGCTGACCCCTAATTTCAGACCCACTGGCTTTGCCGATGCTTGTTCCCCCCCCCCCCCCCCCCCCCCCATAATCCTATTGACTGGTTACACTGATCTTCCATTAGGAATATTTTTGGGAAACACTAGCATGCATCAACATGCTACTAAATGATGATGCAAAGAAAGGGTACCTGAAACTTTACAGTAGTTTAGCAACATTTTTTTTTCCAGCTTTCAGCTTTCATTTTTTTAATGAACATTTTATTTTGAAAGTAATGAATCAATTGTGATTTCAGGCTTTTGCAAAAATTTGCATCAAATCAGAGAGCATTCCGGGAGCATTATACATAGCTTCATTTTGCTAAACTTTGAACACGTGTGCAACATTTTTGTACTGGAACCACTGTCAGCAGTGTAGTTGGCACTTAAAATATTTAATTAGAGCGCTCACCCTAATAATAAAGGCTTTTAATTAATGAACCATAAATACTAGTTTGAACAGCAGTAACATATGGGCAAAAATATCACCTTAACTGCAGATAGTCTCCTTCCCTGATCCATAATGTGGTACTGCAAACTGGCAGCCAAAGGGTTTGTGCTGCAGGGGGTTGGGCCTACTTGTCCCAAGGACAAAATAAACATTAAAACTTGGTGCCCTTGACCCCAAACAACATGTCCTGGGAGTCGGGCTATAGGAATTCCACATCCCTGCTAAGAGGCATGCGGTGTTGGAAGACCGCAGTCCCAAACTCAGGGAGAATACCTTCTTGCCGTATTGCTCATACCTCTTGGATTCCCTATCGGGCGGAGCCGTCGGGAACGCGGTCTGGGAGTTGGAGGCCTGGATGACCAGGCTCTCGGGGGTGGGATGGGTGGTCATGAAACAAGGGTCGCCCGGGGCCGGGCGGTGGCGTCTGGCCACGTTCCTATCTATAGGCGGACCTTTAGTGGGCCTGGACCAGGTACCCAAAAGAACGTCAGTCAAGGCCTCATGAAACGGCAGCAGAGGCTCAGCCAAGCTTGACCGCGACAGGGAGCTCAAGGCCCAAGGCCTTGGCCGCCCGCGTCAGCACCACACTGTAGGTTGCCCCCTCCTCCGTACCCACGGTAGGAGGTGAGACAAAACCAGTGTCCGGCGAAGTGTCCAGACCACTGGCATTCCCAAGTTCACCTGTCCAGTCCTGCTGGGACTGACAATCATGTGTCAGAGGGTCCTCAGACCCCTCCCAATACTCCTCATCACCCATCTTCTGATAATCAGGGTTGTCAAAGGATGGGGCCGGTTCATTGAAGTAAAAATCTCCAATCAGCGTTGAATACGGTGCCGAGCAGCGCCGCTCCGAAGCCGGAACCGGATCGAGGGAGGCATCGGGGATGGCGTCGCCCAAAGGCGGCACGGAGGTGACACCCTAGGGATCGGCGCCGGTGAGGTCGTCAGGTCAACCGGCGATGACCCGGATCCGGAAGCGGATCCAGCGGGGCCCTGCGGCGCTGGGCCCGAAGGCGTCGGCGCTGAAGCACTCGCCGGTGTCGGGGCCGAAGCACCCGACCCGCTGGGACCCGCAGACGGGTCCGCTGGGCCCGAAGGTGCCGCAGAGCCCGTCGGAGGAGAGAGAGACCTCATGGCCATGAGGAAGCGCTCGATCTCCTCTGGTGCCGCGTCCTGCCTAGGGACCGGAGGGTATGAAGCAGGCGATGACGTCTCTTCGACTTCTTGTGCTTACCTGACGACTTCGAGCCCCAAGACCGATGGTGACTCCCGGAGCTATGATGGCTCCGACTCCGCAACCGGTCCCTCGACCTCCGTCCGGACCGGGACCTCTCGCGGCATGGGCCGACTGCCGGAGCTCGAGTCGCTTGCGGGACCGCTCCCGCCTAGCTTTCGACGTCAGGGCTCGGCAGTCGGGGCAGGCCTTGTCGTCATGGTCGAAGCCGAGACAGTGAAGGCACCGGTGGTGAGGGTTGGTAACCAACATTAGTCGGTCGCAGTCCTCACAGGGTTTAAATCCAGGCATCCATACCGGCACCGTTCGGAGTGGAAAAACTCTGAAAAATGATCAAACAGGATCGAAAAAGTTAGTAAAAAATGGACTATGGGTTTGGACCCGCCTCCTGATGACACCACGGACCAGCCTCAGATTTAGCCGGACTACCTTGGCACTTCTGTACAATTCGTAAATACAACAGAAGTTTCAAAAGGGTCCAAGGGATATGGAGTTTAAAGACCCACACCTGGTTTTATCCCCAGCTCCAACTCAATGTATAACCTAAGAAACACAGGGGGTCTATTAGCTAACTATTAAAGCTACACTATCAATACTGAGTCGACTAGATCTCAAAGTGTGTACATCAAGAAGATAGTGAAAAAATGACGAAAAAAATAAAGAGGAGTGGACTCAACATGCATAGAAGATCGATACATTATAGAATATTCATAAGTGGCTGACCAGTCCAAAACCGATGATGTAGGGTTTCCATCAAAAGAGACTTAATGATCAGTCATATCATCTGGCCAAACCCTGGTGTGTGGAAGGCTAGTCCCCTGATCATAGGGACTGAACCGCACAGTGTTGATGTCTTGGGATTTGGTCCACCAACATTAATGAAACATCCGTAATGACTGATCTTTGATGGTAGGAAAAAAGGTGCAACAAAACAAAAAATGACTTAAAATAGGATGGAATGCCCTCCTTTTGACAACTTTATTCTATGGACATGACATGCCTCCTAATTAAAAACAGATCAGTGCAAGAAGACAGTAACAAATATCTGCCTGTAAATGGGCCAACATGTTTCTGCCTAATGGGTATCCAATCCCTCGGCATTCATCAGGGCCTCTGCTCTTATACTAGTTGCACTCTTACTAGTGAAATGAAAGGTTCACCACCTTCACCATAGAAAGAATAAATGTTAAATAACTGAAATGGAATGGTTCAATACAGTACAACCTGTAATAACCATGAACTGTCACCCTCCGACTCACTTGCGCTACAGTGAATCCTGCGAAGGAAAGCACGACAAAATTAACATTATATTTAAATGTATCAATTCTCAATACCATGTGTCCACCCAAATCAACCAACAATGTGTGTAAGAGTAACATATTCAATGCTTACCCTGACTGATGGGTGAAGCTACCTCACCTCACCTGGACTCTGCTCAGGTATAGGAGGCCCCGCACTGGTATAGGGAAGAAAAGAGGAATGTCGCATAATCAAACTAAGAGTTCTTAGCCTATCACTATGCATTAAACTCTTTTCTATATGTATTACCCTATTTTCCCGACTCTCATACTGGAGTGAGTCAATTTCAGACCCAGTGGACCAAGCCCCGTAGTACCCCAAAATTATGCCTCTGACATCAACTGGTATGTATCCCAGAAATGCTCTTATTCAAAGATGGTTTTATGCTCATTACCAAACCAACCATATAGTGTAATGCCAGTCAGTGTTCTCATGCTCACTTACCTATCCGTCGTTGCCTCAAGCTGTCGTTTGAAGCTTGGGGGAGGCACCTACCTATGTGTGGACTCAGTTTAAGTAGGCTGTAGAGGATGATGAGTTGTGTAGTAACCCTACGCCTGACTGGTATGCTGCTTCTATAATCCGAATTGCATTGTGAAGTGTCTTGTGCTTACTTAAGCATTCCCATAATGTAAGGGACAGTGCATTCCTTAATGTCATATTATGCTTGTAATCTTAACTATTTCATCTGATGCCTCGCACACTACTTTACGTTCGAAATAACGCGTGAACACGCGTAGAAAACTACCAGACAGCATCATAGCGACTATTTTAGTAGTTTATTCAAAATCGTCCTTCGAGGTGTGTGCTCGAGTGATGGTTTAGAGTTGACCATGAAGGAAAAAGACACCCGTATGTGTGTAATTACGTGCTCTCCGGACCCCAACAATAGCAATTTAAACATGGAATTGAGGAGTAGAGAAAGATACCAATATACTCCAATGTATAGTGAGATATCGCGAGATCTCGCGTGGTCTCGCACTACAGAACTACTGAATGGCGTCACTCCGGCCATATTTGTAGTTCTAAATACCGCGAATCTCATGCAGTAGTAGCCAAATCTGTAACCACAAAAGGGGGTTGATGATTACTAGGCTTGCCCGACTAATACAGCCAAACTGCACTGTGCAACACAACAGAACAATCAATCCATGTACGAGATTAATATTTCAAAATAGTAGATACAGTATACAGAGATTAAGAGATGGTGTAGTAAATACAAATGGCCAGTACTGCCTTAGTTATTCCTATGAACAACAGCAGAGTGGCCTCAAGGGCTAAATTAGTGCAATGCTATCAAACCTCATGTATTGTGCACAGTGTTCCTAAAGAAACTCTCAGTGTGAATAGCTCGGTGCATGTAAATGTGACCACCACTATATAGGTATAGAAGCACTACTGTGTGGCGATGGAACCATATATTGTGGTCCATCGAGTCTCATCATTTACATAGGCCTATTCTAGTAGTGCTGTCTGATGATCGCACTTGTTCTATAAGGATAAATTGTTATAACAGGGTCCAAGAAATCTTGTCATTTAATCCACTTTTGTCCGACTGAAGCTTGTAAATCCATTGCTGTTTTTTTCTGAATAGGTATCCAGACACATCACTTATATGGCTGGGTATGTACGGCTTTTCTAACACTGTCCATTGAAAATCCGTTTCATAGTGTGCCTGTTCCAAAAAGTGTCTGGTGAGCCTAGTGTGGCTTTTCTTGCAGCGGAATGAGCTCTTATGTTCCAGTATTCTTGTCCGAACACGCCGGACAAGAATACTGGAACATGAGAGCTCATTCCGCTGCACACCATGAAACGGATTTTCAATGGACAGTGTTAGAAAAGCTGTACATACCCAGCCATATAAGTGATGTGTCTGGATACCTATTCAGAAAAGAACAGCAATGGATTTACAAGCTTCAGTCGGACAAAAGGGGATTAAATGACGAGATTCCTTGGACCCTGTTATAACAATTTATCCTTATAGAACAAGTGCGATCATCAGACAGCACTACTAGAATAGGCCTATGTAAATGATGAGACTCGATGGACCACAATATATGGTTCCATCGCCACACAGTAGTGCTTCTATCCCTATATAGTGGTGGTCACATTTACATGCACCGAGCTATTCACACTGAGAGTTTCTTTAGGAACACTGTGCACAATACATGAGGTTTGATAGCATTGCACTAATTTAGCCCTTGAGGCCACTCTGCTGTCGTTCATAGGAATACCTAAGGCAATACTGGCCATTTGTATTTACTACACCATCTCTTAATCTCTGTATACTGTATCTACTATTTTGAAATATTAATCTCGTACATGGATTGATTGTTCTGTTATGTTGCACAGTGCAGTTTGGCTGTATTAGTCGGGCAAGCCTAGTAATCATCAACCCCCTTTTGTGGTTACAGATTTGGCTACTACTGCATGAGATTCGCGGTATTTAGAACTACAAATATGGCCGGAGTGACGTCATTCAGTAGTTCTGTAGTGCGAGACCTCGCGAGATCTCGCGATATCGCGCTATACATAGGAGTATATTGGTATCTTTCTCTACTCCTCAATTCCATGTTTAAATTGCTATTGTTGGGGTCCGGAGAGCACGTAATTACACACATACGGGTGTCTTTTTCCTTCATGGTCAACTCTAAACCAACACTCGAGCACACACCTCGAAGGACGATTTTGAATAAACTACTAAAATGGCCGCTATGATGCTGTCTGGTAGTTTTCTACGCGTGTTCACGCGTTATTTCGAACGTAAAGTAGTGCTCGAGGCATCAGATGAAATAGTTAAGATTACAAGCACTTCTTATAATATGACATTAAGGAATGCACTGTCCCTTACATTATGGGAATGCTTAAGTAAGCACAAGACACTTCACAATGCAATTCGGATTATAGAAGCAGCATACCAGTCAGGCGTAGGGTTACTACACAACTCATCATCCTCTACAGCCTACTTATACTGAGTCCACACATAAGTCGGTGCCTCCCCCAAGCTTCAGACGACAGCTTGAGGCACCGACGGATAGGTAAGTGAGCATGAGAACACTGACTGCCATTACACTATATGGTTGGTTTGGTAATGAGCATAAAACCATCTTTGAATAAGAGCATTTCTGGGATACATACCAGTTGATGTCAGAGGCATAATTTTGGGGTACTACGGGGCTTGGTCCACTGGGTCTGAAATTGACTCACTCCAGTATGGGAGTCTGGGAAATAGGGCAATACATATAGAAAAGAGTTTAATGCATAGTGATAGGCTAAGAACTCTTAGTTTGATTATGCAACATTCCTCTTTTCTTCCCTATACCAGTGCGGGCCTCCTATACCTGAGCAGAGTCCAGGTGAGGTGAGGTAGCTTCACCCATCAGTCAGGGTGAGCATTGAATATGTTACTCTTACACACATTGTTGGTTGAGTTGGGTGGACACATGGTATTGAGAATTGATACATTTAAATATAATGTTAATTTTGTCGTGCTTTCCTTCGCAGGATTCACTGTAGCGCAAGTGAGTCGGAGGGTGACAGTTCATGGTTATTACAGGTTGTACCGTATTGAACCATTCCATTTCAGTTATTTAACATTTATTCTTTTTATGGTGAAGGTGGTGAACCTTTTATTTCACTAGTAAGAGTGCCACTAGTATAAGAGCAGAGGCCCTGATGAATGCTGAGGGATTGGATACCCATTAGGCAGAAACATGTTGGCCCATTTACAGGCAGATATTTGTTACTGTCTTCTTGCACTGTTCTGTTTTTAATTAGGAGGCATGTCATGTTCATAGAATAAAGTTGTCAAAAGGTGGGCATTCCATCCTATTTTAAGTCATTTTTTGTTTTGTTGCACCTTTTTTCCTACCATCAAAGATCAGTCATTACGGATGTTTCATTAATGTTGGTGGACCAAATCCCAAGACATCAACACTGTGCGGTTCAGTCCCTATGATCAGGGGACTAGCCTTCCACACACCAGGGCTTGGCCAGATGATATGACTGATCATTAAGTCTCTTTTGATGGAAACCCTACATCATCGGTTTTGGACTGGTCAGCCACTTATGAATATTCTATAATGTATCGATCTTCTATGCATGTTGAGTCCACTCCTCTTTATTTTTTTTGTCATTTTTTCAATATCTTCGTGAGGTACACACTTTGAGATCTAGTCGACTCAGTATTGATAGTGTAGCTTTAATAGTTAGCTAATAGACCCCCTGTGTTTCTTATGTTATACTTCTGTACAATTGTCAGTGACGGTACTATACTGTGCACTGAAAAAGTGTTTTGTCTAGTGGAGCAGGCAGCAGCGCGCAGGGAGGGGGAGGGAGTTGTTGGTGGTGGGGGGATGGGGGGGGACCAGTTTGTCGCATCCTTGATTTGCATTTCCTTTTCTCTTTTCTATAATGTAACACGAGAAAATGACTGCATATGTGTTCAAACTAATGATGTTGGTGATTGACTCTGGGTGACAGAGCGTTACAGAATATATGCTTAATATGCTCAATAAAAATCTGTTTTTAAAAAAGAAATTGACTATGGGTACCACTTTTTCCGGATCTGCGCTGCTGGCGCGGAAAAAAGAAGAACTGACGTCAGCGCGCGGAGGCGGCGTCTAAGTACTCTGACGATGTCATCACGGCACCCACGACGCCGACGACAGACGCGGAGCCGCGGACGGCGCCTACCGACGCGCAAACTTAATGCTACACAAAAATTTCCGGATCCAGTCTGACGCCTGGGGATATTCTAAGGTAAGGAATCTAATACTAACCTGTTTCTTTCAGATATCCCTTCACAGTAAGGTAATACTCCCAAAATAAGTCCATTGAATTTCATTCAGCACAAGTCATATCTTTACCCACCTTTGTTCTAGCACCTGGCCTGTCAAAATATGTTTAGCATTTTTAGATTAGCTCTTAGTAGAGGATAAGGAAGGGCTTTATGATTACATTTTTTGGCCTTAAAGATTATGGGTGAATAACACCTTGTTCATTGCCTTCGAGGGACCACTGCTGACAAGGCTGTTAGGAAAAAAGAACATCTCTAGATGGATTTATGTATACATCAATCAATGCTACAGGTTGGCTGGTAAGAGCTCCCTGAGGATTTTTAGGCACATAGTGTGAGAGGGAAGATTGAAAAGTGTGGGCTCCCTGGGAGTATTCTAGTTCAGTACATTTCTCTAGTGGACTTTTTTTACACTCTTTTGCTGAGTACAATTGCCTGGATGAGCTGGACAGAATACAATCTTAGCGTGCAGAGCAGTTTTTCAAAGTTTTCTGGTATAAGTGCGAAATGTCGTCAGCCCTCCTGCATTTCAGACTTACTTTGGGAGTGGTTCATATGAAGAACCTGTAGAAAGTTACTTGCCATATTTTTGGTGGATACAACAGCCCCCCAAATTCCTTACCCCACTTTGCTCCTCTCTGAGGGTGGTACAGTATCATGAATTCTTCATCTGGTGAAGAGCTTATCACCATGTTTTGGCATCACCTGCTGTTCGCTTCATTTAACTAACGTGACACAATTATCTGAAATGTTATAGTAAAAAATAAAATTGCACCTTATGGCTGGAACAAAAGATCTCCGATAAAGAGCCCCTTCACGGGTGCCCGTCAAACATTGCAGCGCCAGTCTGACGAGGAGCAGAACCCATATGATGAAGCATGACACCTAGCTCGCTGGGTGTTTGAGGGTTTTAGTTCCAAAAGGGATCCTTCCCCCTTTTCTTTCTTCTACGCTACACACTTACACTGTCCTTTACATTCCTACCGGGGAACTTTGTACCCTTTTTGTTTTTCTAGTTGGTTGGACTTGTACACTGGACCCCGTTAAATATAGTCCACTACGATTCCCCCCTTTGTTGATATATTAGTGACTAAACTGTCTGAATGTGTGCATCAGTATGTCTGTTGTTGTGGAAGCTGCTGCATGTGTTGATCAGTAGCTTTATGAGTGGCTATATGGGTTATTGATTGGTTGCCCAAGTATTTGAATGGGAGACTGAGTGTGTGTGTGGGTGGCTGGGAGGTGTGTGGCTCTGTGCATAGATGTGTGAGCAGTTGATTCACTAGATGTATGAGTTCAAGAGTGCATGTGGAAACAGCTATATGGGCGGTTGACTGTGTGCATGGGTGTGTTGGTGAGTGAATGGATATCTCAGTGCTACATGTCCAAGTAAGTACATATGTAAAACACAGTGCATGTGAGAGTTGGCATATATAAATGACTATACATGAGAGCCGGTGAATGTGCGAGTGGCTGTATGGATCATTGTGTACTTGTATCAGTGATTGTATAAGAGAGTAAGTATGTGTAGGTATATGTTTAAATAAGTAAGGTGTTGTGTGTATAACTGTATAGTTGAGGAAATGGAAGTGTGATTGATTCTTTGCATGACTGACTAGGTGTGTGAGTAACTCCATGGATGAGTGGCAGTGTGTGAGTGTCTGTATAGGTGTATGAGTGCATATGATAGTGTTGTATTGATGAGTGACTGTATGTATGAGTGATTCTATGGGTGAATGAGTGAATGTGTGTGTAGACCTAGGAATCAGTGAGTGTGTATGTAGTAACTGGTGTTGGTGTGTCAATGGTTTCAAGAATGGTAGTCCGTATTTAACACTGGGTGTATCAAAGGTTATATTAGAGTGTGAGGAGGTGCATCGTATTATCACATGAATGATATCATCAGTGTTGTGATCAGTGATGTCAAATGAGATGTCATCAGTGATGTAATTTGAGATGTCATCAGTGATGTCATCAGTGATGTCATTGACCATGTCATGAATGATGTAATATGTGACATCATCAGCAGTGGATTGCTGGAGCGCGAAATATAGTTAGTACAACTAACTATATAGGAGCAATTTCAATGTTTTTTTAAATGCTAATTCCTAACTATATAAGGCCTGAAACTTATGGTTTTTTAAGTGAATTTGCAAGGTTTTTCAAATGCTAATTCCTAACTATATAAGGCCTGAAACCTATGGTTTTTTAAGTGAATTTGCAAGGTTTTTTAAATGCTAATTCCTAACTATATAAGGCTTGAAACCTATGGTTTTTTCAGTAAATTTGCAAGGTTTTGTAAATGTTAATTCTATTAGCGTATAACGTTTATATGTGTTATTATCCTTCTGGGACCACCTGAGCAGCCATCTTGTTTCTCGGGAGAAGTGAGGCACAAGAGAGCACAAAACAAGAGTGGAAAACGCGAAAAGGGGGCAGGGTTGAGACCCCCTGACCCCCTAGCCCTTGAAGGACCACCAAGGGCAAAAATGTATTTATTTATTTTTAAATCGCCGGGTACGCGCACGGTACGCATAACGTACGAGTATGGTGCGCGTACCCCGCGATTTTTTTGAATATTTTTTTTTTTTTGCCCTTGGGGTCTTTTTGGGACCCCTGAGAAGGGCTAGAGGGTTGGGGGGTCTCTACCCTGCCCCCTTTTCGTGTTTTCCACTCTTGTTTTGGGCTCTCTTGTGCCTCAGTTCTCCTGAAAAACAAGATGGTGGCCAACACTTCCTGGTTTGGACAGTTTTGAATGCTGACAGTCTACTGCCAGCCAATCAGAAACTCGCTAGCGCATGTATGGGTACGCGCAGGTACGCGTACGGTACGCGTACCGTAAGCTTACGGTGCATGTACGGTGAGCGCATATAGATATATAATTTGCTCAAATTCAATTTTCTCAACGAATACTGGAGGGATTTTCACCAAATATAGAAAAGGCACTACTGCATGCCTGTCCCTACCATTTTGCCAAGTTTGGTGTAATGCCATTCAGCCGTTCGGGCTGTAGCCGTGTCTAAAGGTCCCTATGGAAATTAACATGGGGAAAACACGTTTTGGGACCCCCCTTTTTTCTCAGCCCCCGCTTGACGAATCCCCCTGAAACTTTCAGGGAAGGAGAGAAGCGGAGCGAAGCAATTTTAAGGAAAATTACACGCAGATTCCTCAATCGGCGCCAAAGTTATTCCCAATAGAATGTTGAGGATTTCCTATGGTAACTAGTTCCTAACTATATATACCTACTGGCGACCGCCAGTAGGTAATATATATATATATATACATATACATATATATATAGTAACACCCGATCTGCTCAGATTTGCCCTACTTTTATTTTTGTTTGTGCGTATATTAATAGGCAGTAACTTCATTTCAGTGTGTAAATTACTAACACTCTGTTAGAATATGAGATTTGGATATTATGATCCATATAGATTGTAATCAGTATAAACCAAGAAACAATGTTGACTGGAATAACCACGTTTTCTTTTTGTATCTTAAGTCTATAATGGTAATTTGTCATGGCCAATATGTCGAACACAGCTTCAGTTTACACACATGTCCTACGTTTATGTTCACTGAGCAGAAGTACTGGTGTATTTAGATTGTGAAACACAACAACGTCGTTCATTGTGAGGAAGGCTCAGATGACACGAAACGCACTGATCTAACCTTTTGCTGATTAAAACCTGCCTACAGACTACCCAAGTGCTGATCTTTACTTGAATGGACGTAGAGGCTTGGGATACATAAATAACAATTATATATATATATATATATATATATATATATATATATATATATATATATATATATATCTATATATATCTATATAAACATATACATATATATATATATATATATATAAACATATATATATACACACATACATACATATACATATGTATGTCTTTTGAGATTCTCTCGCCTCAGCATCCCCCTCTCGGTGGAGTCACGGCACAGCAAGCAGGTACGTTTTTTAAGATTGTTTTTATTCACACACCATGTGCAATCTGGGCTTGCCCCAAAGCGGTCGCTCCCCACGCTCCCTGACACAGCGCTTCTCCTCCTTGCTGCCTGATATCGCCTGCAATTGAGATCGCATTGATTGACATAGCGCCTGGTATCGTAGCCTGCTAATTTTCAATTGTGCTCATTTGCGCTACATTGCTGTGACATTATTGTAGCCTGCTAATTAATTTCTCGTGCTCGGCTGTGCCCCTGTTTTGCTTCCTGTTTGCAGCCATTTTGTTGTTGTGACTACTCCTGGCCCGTCTCTCCTCCCCGCTCCCGCCTCCCAGCTGACCCTCCCTCGCCCCCGCCCCCTCCACTATCCATATATGACAGATGCTTTTGCGCGCAGCGTTCAAGCGCAGCGGTCGCACCCTATGCGCGCCGAAGGTGTGCCAAAGGTAAGCCCGTCTACGCCTGTCTGTGCCTGGACAGCGCCCAGCGCCAGACCCCTTGTCCCTCGCAAAACTCACTCCACCCGCATTACGTATGACGCCTTTACCCTCTATGCCCTTAACCCCGGACGCACACCACAATGCTGCGAAACTGCCCCAGGACACACCCATGGACCCTTCGCCTGCCAATCTGCAAGTTCTCCTGCATCAGGACCCACACCAAATCCACTAACTCCAAACACAGCTCCGATTCTAACCACCTGAAGTTCATCCTGCTGAACACCCACTCGATCCACAGACACGCCACCGAACTCTGGGACCTACTCGACACAACATCGCCGGACGTCGCCTTCCTTACAGAAACCTGGATGAACGCCTCATCAGCGCCCGACATCGCCATAGCCATCCCGGACTCTTACAAGATCATCCGAAAAGACCGCACCAACCAAACAGGAGAAGGCATCGCCATCGTCCATAAGAACACCATCCGAATCACGACAAACACTGACAATAACCTCGCCACCGCCGAACACCTTCACTTCCAGATCCACACCGACCCCAGGACCACACTTAGAGGCACCCTCATCTACAGACCACCAGGAACCCGCACACAATTCAACGAAGACATCACTGACTTCGTCAGCCCACATGCCCTCACCTCCGAGAACTACATTCTACTGGGAGACCTCAACTTCCACCTGGAAAAGAAAAACGACAGCAACACCACCACCCTTCTGGACAACGTGGCCAATCTCGGACTCAAACAACTTGTTGACACCCCCACCCACCTTGCCGGACACACGCTCAACCCTATCTTCACCTCCAGCAAACACATCTCCTTCGATCACACCACAGCTCTCCATTGGACGGACCACAGCTGCGTTCACTTCAGCTACAAAAAGACCTCGACCCACAACCCCCCACAACCTATTCCTCGAAGAAACTGGAACAAAATCACCACCGACCAACTCTTCACATCGCTTAACCAAAACCCTCCTGCCATATCATCGGACCCAAACCAAGCTGCCACCAAACTCACACAATGGATCACCCACAGCGCTGACGAATTAGCAACCTTGAAAAACCACCAGATCAAACAAGATAGCAAAAAGGCCCCCTGGTTCAACGATGACCTTAAGAAATCCAAGAAGTTATGTCGTACTCTCGAGAAAACCTGGAGAAAAAACCCAACCACTGACAACATGACCACCTTCAAAGACACCACCCGCAAACACCACCAATTGATCTGATCCACCGATAAATCAGCATTCAAGGATCGACTCAACAACAACGCCCACAACAGCAAGGAACTATTCAACATTGTCAAAGAATTTACCAACCCCACCGCTGGCACCAACGACATCACTCCCTCCCAAGACCTCTGCCACTCTTTATCCTCTTTCTTCCACAACAAAATCGCCGACATACATAACAGCTTTGAAAACCAATCCAAAGAACAGTCCACTCCACCCACCTCCGAACCAACACAGCACCCTCACAACCTTTGCACCTGGAACCCAATCACTACTGAAGACTCCATCCGCCTGATGAACTCCATCCACTCAGGATCGCCAACCGACCCATGTCCCCACCACATTTTTAACAAAGCAGACTCCATCATCGCGCCCCATCTCCGCGATGTCATCAACTGTTCCTTCAACTCCGCTACCTTCCCAGAAAGCTGGAAACATGCCCTCCTGAAGAAACCCACAGCAGACCCCTCTGAACTTAAGAACTACCGCCCCATCTCACTCCTCCCATTCCCTGCCAAAGTCATTGAGAAAGCCGTCAATAGTCAGCTTGCCGCCTTCCTTGAATCCAACAATTCCCTCGACCCCTCACAGTCCGGCTTCTGAGCCAAACACAGCACCGAAACCGCCCTCATCGCAGCTACAGACGACATTCGAACGCTACTGGACAACAGAGAAACAGTTGCCCTCATCCTACTTGACCTCTCCGCCCCCTTCGACACAGTCTGTCACAGCACCCTCATACAACGCCTCAGCAACGTCGGAATACAAGGGAAAGCTCTGGACTGGATCATCTCGTTCCTCGCCGGGAGAACCCAGAGAGTCCGCCTTCCCCCATTCAAATCAGAGGCCACCGAAGTCATCTGCGGCGTACCACAAGGATCCTCACTCAGTCCCACCCTCTTCAACGTTTACATGAGTCCCCTCGCATCCATCGCGCGACAACACAACCTCAACATCATCTCCTACGCAGACGACACCCAGCTGATCCTCTCCCTCACCAAAGACCCAAACACCGCCAAAACCAATCTACACGAAGGAATGAAAGAAGTAGCCGAATGGATGAAGAACAGCCGTTTAAAACTAAACTCTGACAAAACGGAAGTCCTCATCTTAGGATCATCCCCCTCTGCCTGGGACGACTCATGGTGGCCCCCGGCCCTGGGTACAGCACCCATACCTACAGATCACGCACGTAACCTAGGCTTCATCCTAGACTCCTCCCTCTCAATGACCAGACAAGTCAACGCCATCTCATCTTCATGCTTCAACATCCTTCGCATGCTCAAAAAAATCTTCCGTTGGATCCCCACCGAAACAAGAAAGACAGTCACCCACGCACTGGTCACTAGCCGACTGGATTATGGAAATACCCTCTACGCCGGAACCTCAGCCATACTACAGAAAAAACTCCTATGCATCCAAAACGCCTCAGCCAGACTCATATTGGACATCCCCCGTCAAGCTCACATTTCCGGTCACCTGAAAGACCTTCACTGGCTCCCCGTCAACAAGAGAATAACGTTCCGTCTCCTCACCCACGCACACAAGGCCCTCTACGACCTAGGACCCGAATGCCTCAACACACGACTGTCCTTCTACACACCCACCCGCCAACTACGATCATCCAATCAAGCCCTCGCCGAAATTCCGCGCATCCATAGATCCACCATGGGAGAAAGATCCTTCTCCTACTTAGCGGCCAAAACCTGGAATTCTCTCCCCACCCACCTCCGCCTTACACAGAACCACCTCTCCTTCAGAAAGCAGCTAAAAACCTGGCTATTCGATAAGTAATGCACACACCCTCCCCCAAGCGCCTTGAGACCCTCTGGGTGAGTATTGCGCTATACAAATTCCTGAACTTGAACTTGAAAGATACCGTGCAGTAAATTGGACGGCCTACGCGTTTCGGCTACTCCTAGCCTTCCACTCGACCATAGAGTCCCTGGAGTCTAGACCAAGTGCAGTACCCTTTTCCCTTTCCATCACTCCTCTAGACTGTCAACCTTGCTTACAGTCAATGGCAAAAGGAGGTCGCCATTTTCTTGATATGTCTCATTACAGTGAAGTACATTTAAATATCAGAATATTGAAAGATTACACATCATTATTCTCTGCATGTTGGCAATTCATAATGGGAACATTAAGAGATTTATAAGAAACTATGTATGTATGTATGTGTATATATATAAAGCTCCAAGTTGCCCAATTGGCGAAGCGCACGCTGGAAGCAGTGAATCTCCTCAGTCCTCAACACACAGTGGGATGTAGCCGACGCGTTCCGGATTGTATTCCTTCTTTACAGGCTAATTTGCCAAGTACACAGCGTTTCTTGCCGCCCTTAATACCATACACAGCCCTCTGATAGGCTGATGGGCTTGCTCCAATGAGCTGTCTCCAAGGTCTTGTGGGAGTTGTAGTGCGGTGAATTTCACTCGAATGGGTGCTGTGTACACAGGGTCCCCAAATCAAACCCTCAAATGGGCCCCATCGTGTGCTGGGTCTCTATTGCTAGGTATTGCTTCTTCCAAGGTGCCTGACATGATTTCAAGCCACTCGATCCGCTGTAATGGTGCGGTGGTGCGCATTCCACAGCTGGGCTGCCGTGTAAACATTATGCTCCGAGTTGCCCACAAACGACGCGCACACTGGATGCGATAGATCCCGCTTCCTCCAAGGAGCTAGACGTGATTTCAAGCCCCACGGGCCACTGTTCAATTGCGGTGTTGCGCTGTCCACGGCTGGGTTACCGTGAAAACATAAAGCTCCAAGTTGCCCAATTGGCGAAGCGCACGCTGGAAGCAATGAATCTCCTCAGGCCTCAACACACAGTGGGATGTAGCCGACGCGTTTCGGATTGTATTCCTTCTTCACAGGCTGGTTTGCATCTACTTCCTGCATTTTTTTCTCTCATATTTAAGGCTGTCACATGCTAGTTTTGAAGCAAGGAAAGGGAAAATCAATGTAACCCTAAAGAAACAAGATGATTTTGTTTTCTAATGAACTATGATGAAATGTGTCTTAAAATTAAGTTTTATTTAAAACTACAATTACCATAATGCTTAGCAGCGCAGCTAGGAAATGAGGAAACTAGCATGTGACAGCCTTAAATATGAGAGAAAAAAATGCAGGAAGTTGATCGTGAACAAGATGCTGGAGGCATCGAAACGCGTTGATCGAATGCTTTTCTTTTCTTGGCTTTAAATAAATGGAATTGTGGAGAAAATGCAAAAGGAGTGCGCCCGTTCTTCTTTTTAAACGAAGGAGCAGTGTGGTAATTGTGAACGGCGTGGTTCCGCCGTAGGTGAACGCACCCGCAAGGAGCGCCTACATGGTCGGGGAAAAGTGAACCAAAGAGTGGAATTTGTTTCAACCTGACCGGAGCGAACGCTGACAAAGGAAAAGGACAACGGCAGCATATCACAACACACCCACCGCACCGCTCCGGGAGGAGGTAAGAGTGTGGGTGTGTGTTTGAAAGTAAGAAGTTACCGTCTCAATTGTGGCTCGCAGTGAAGCGAGAAAGTCAGCTGTGTGCCGGAAATGGAACCCTTGGTGGTTAAAAGTAACGCGACTAAAATCTTGATTAAAAAGAAACGCGCCTTGAAAAAACCAATTAGTTTAAGGGTTACAGAGTACGGCTTTTGCAAACATCCACAACAACACGACAAAAACTCAATAATATAAGGCAAGAAATAGAAAGCAACATGGAACAAAGGGCAGCAAAGCGAAATGAATTGTTAACAACAATGTTTTTGAAGGGCAATATGGAAAGAGATAAAACTGACAAAACCCAAAAAACGGATGCAAACAAATCAGATGCCAAAAGTAAACTGAGAACATGGGAGAAATTAAGCCGGAAAGAGATTAATAAATCATGGGAATTAATAACTTTAAAAAAATACCTGGAGGTTCACAGAGTTCCCAGAGGTCTGAGAATCTTATTGATGCCAAGCCATCAGGACACGTCCAATGAACTCTTGGAAGATTGGGGTGATTTTATCTTGAAATCCTCATTGGGTCTAGTGGAGATCTTAGTAAAACACATTGAAATCGACCTTACCAAAATTCAATCAGAACTCACTGAAATGGAAAAGGAAGTAGCGCAAATGAAACTAAATAATGACATGATCAAATTTAAAGAGGATCTGGATAGTCAAATTGAAAAGCATGAAGAAACAGTCAGAGAGCGCAAACATAACAAATTCATCCGTGATACCGTTGATTATGAGGAGGGTAGAATATTTACCTTCTCAAAGAAATATGACTACTACAAACAACTATCTGCAAAAAACCAAACAGGCTATACATCTGCAAGTGCGTCCTCACTATCCTCATCGGTAGCATCACTAGAGTTGGGCACCGAAGAACCAGGCACATCAAGCAACCCAGACAACAAGCCTTTTTTAGAGGATATGCGCCTCGTGTTGCAACAGCGACAGTGGGAACAGCACCGAGGCGCACAAAGACAACAAAGAGGAAGAGAAAGAGGATGAGGACGGCAATGGACATTCCCAAAAAGACAAGAAGGGGCAAAATAAACAAACGAGGAACCTTAAAAAGTGGGAACGGAGACACGGAGCATGCGCCAGAAGAAGGGAACATAAATGATGAACTTCAAATCATCAATTTATCAACAAGACCAATAACAGAAATAGAAACCTCTCTTCTGAAAAGAGGCATAAACTTCTGCCCCAAAAAGAAACTAAATATGGTTCAAGCGCGCATTGACTTTTACTTATACATAAGGAAAATCAAATTAGCGAAGTTTTTTGAGGAAAACAAAATGAAAGATAAAAAAGCCCAACAAATTGAAAACACAAATTTGGACTTGAGCGCGAGGGATGCAACTGCGTATTCCACACTAATAAACCTGGATGACGAAAATGAAGAGGAAATAACAATAAGTCAAGCAATTCCTCAAGAAGGAGCAGGCTTAAGCAAAAAGAAGCCCAATTCGAAATTCTACCCTCAACTGGCACCTGGAAACAAAGTGGACATATTTCAGGAGGCCGTAATACAAGACCTTCAGAAAATTAAAGGTCTAAACTATAATGACAACTTAACATCAGAGGAGCGTAAAGCATTGAAGAACCTGACTAATGATGACCAAATTGAAATAAAGATTGCGGACAAGGGAGGAAATATAGTGGTGTGGGGAAAGAACGCCTACATCACAGAAGCTCACCGCCAACTAAGGGACATCAAATACTATGAAAGATTGAAAAGCAATCCAACATCAGAAGTCAAAATCAAACTCTACAATGAGTTGAGAAAATGGAAATCAAAGCACCTCATAGATGATGATGAACTAAAATATCTCACGGTAAATCATCCCATAACAGCAACAATATATTTTCTGCCCAAGGTACACAAGGACGAAAGGAATCCTCCGGGCAGACCAATCTTATAGGCAAAATGCTCTCTACTTGAACCAATCTCCAATTACATTGACTATTTTCTAAAACCATATGTCACACAACTGAATTCTTACATCCAAGACACAAATGACCTACTAGGAAAACTGCAGGATACACCTTGGCAAGAGGGCTATCAACTTGTAACAATGGATGTCATATCCTTATATACTAACATTAACAATGAAATTGGCTTGAAAGCTTGCAATTACTTCTTACAGGACAGGAATATCAAATACCGGAATCATAATCAGATGCTGCAGGAAATGATCTTAATGTGTTTATCGCAAAACATTTTCTTGTTTGGAGAAGAACTATACCGGCAAGAAAAATGGAACCGCCATGGGTTTTTCTTTTAGCCCAAACTATGCATGTCTAACGATGGGATACTGGGAAAAGGAAATTGCATGGGCACCTAGGAATGACAACAGAACCAGCCAAATTATGTGCTGGATAAGATTTATTGACGATTTGTTAATCATCTGGGATGGCTCCACAGAGGAATTCAAGGAATACCACACATCCATCAATGGCAAAATGACAGGGATTAACTTGACCTATGAAATCAGCAATCAAGGAATAACTTTCCTTGATACATACATATATATCAAGGACAACCAGATCCAAACCACCCTGCACAGAAAATCAACAGCAACAAATGCCACACTGGAAGCCACGAGTTTTCATCAGAGTTCATTAATCACCAGCATCCCATACGGGGAGTTTCTCCGTATAAGACGAATATGCAGTGAGGAAACGGAATGGGAAAAACACAGCACTGACACAAAAAGAAGATTCAAAAATCGGAAATACAATCACGAAAATGTAGAACAGTGCTGGAGGAGGTCAAATGCAAAATCTAGAGCGGAATGCCTCAAAAGACAAACTGAAAATGGAGACAAACAAGAACCAATCAGGTTAATCACAGATTTCGCAGAAGGAAGCAAAGTGTTTGTAAATATCCTGAGTAGAAATTGGAAGATATTACATTTGGATGAGACAGTTGGCAAAATAGTGGGAAAACATCCAACAGTTACCTACAGGAGAGCCCCAAACTTGAAAGATCTGCTCATTCATAGCCATTGCAAAACCAAAAAAGATAATAAAAAGGATTGGCTCAAAACCACTGGTTTTATAAAGTGTCACGGGTGCAAAATGTGCCAGATTGCAAAAACAACCAAAGAGGTAAAATTACCAAACAACAAAACATGGAAAATACGCCAACTTATAACTTGCAAAACTGAATTCACTGTATATGGAATAGAATGTCCATGCCCACTCATGTACGTGGGAAGTACAAAGGGAGAATTAAAAAAACGCATCATGGAACATGCAAGAGCAACGACACACAAAGATCTCACAAATGCTGTCGCCAAACATATGGAACAGGTACACAATGGAGACTGGCTGAAACTAAAATTCTTTGGCATTGAGACAATCCCCAAAAACATCCGGGGAGGGGACCGGGAAAAAACCTTAAGACAGAAAGAGTCACGTCACATAATAAATTTCAGAACATTAAATCCGTATGGCCTGAACCAATCGGAGGAGTTATACATTCATTTGTAATCATGGAACATTAAGGACAAATGATGATGGACCTATAAACTCATGCAGGAACAACAATTGGGAAACAATTGCAATCCAAAAATGAATAACAAATTGCAGTGAAGTAACTGCTAATAAGAAATAACAAATCCCACTGGAGGGATACAAAACTGTTTGTTGAAGCAAGGAAAGTACAAATCAATGTAACCCTAAAGAAACAAGATGATTTTGTTTTCTAATGAACTATGATGAAATGTGTCTTAAAATTAAGTTTTATTTAAAACTACAATTACCATAATGCTTAGCAGCGCAGCTAGGAAATGAGGAAACTAGCATGTGACAGCCTTAAATATGAGAGAAAAAAATGCAGGAAGTTGATCGTGAACAAGATGCTGGAGGCATCGAAACGCGTTGATCGAATGCTTTTCTTTTCTTGGCTTTAAATAAATGGAATTGTGGAGAAAATATATATATATATATATATATATATATATATATATATATATATATATATATATATATATATATATATATATATATATATATATATATATATATATATATATATATATATATATATATATATATATTAAATTTATGTTTTTTAACACAGCTGCCTCCGCAAAAAGAGTCCTAGCATGCCAGGAAAAGTGAAACTCTATTTTATTTAATTCTGCTTCCCGCTCACAGAAGCAAAAATACTCGTTTCAGCACATAGCTGCCTCTCTCAATCTTTTACAAGTCACCATTGCAGATTCTTTTAATTTAAGCAAATGTCCTTCCCAACGTCATGGACGAAATACTTTCCCGCTGTTGTATACACAACATTGCTCGTCATAATACACAGAATATCAATGGTAATGTTCAAGGTTGAACGGTAAAGTATGAAATGTTTTAAGATGTAGCACGCACTTGAAATGGTAAGTCTCAGGGGAAGATGAAAACCTGATCATTCTCACCACTTGTTGTTTTTCAGCATTGGTCCTCCACATTTCCCTGTTCAGTCACTGCTTAGCGTTTACCCTGCTCCTGAATCCTTTTGATTCTTTATCAGAAACGGGTTTCCAATTGGAACCCCAGCCACTTTCCTCGCATCTGACTCCGATGTTTATTTACAGGGCTACAAGTACATAAAAGTATCAATAGCAGAACCTCCACCCTGAGCCCTCTCTGCCCTCCTACCCACCCTGCCTCCTCTCTGCTGGGAGTGTGCAGGCGTCCTCTTCTTGTGCTGTCTTACAGAAACATATAAATGACTTACATATTTCAGCCTTCATAGGCGCCTGTCAAAGGAGAGTATAGTTACATTTCCATTCAGCTTTGCTGAATGACCTGACCATTATCCTGAAAACTGGAACATATACTTAAAATTAAGAAAAGTGTTGGGAACCCGGGACAGTTCAGATGAAAACCGGGACTATCTGGGTAGATCTGAGACTCCTGGTCACCCTCAAAGACAGTGGAAGTAAGGGAGATCAAATGGTGTGCGAGCTGGCCTCTACAAAGTAGGTGGAAGCTGAGCTGCCACATGGCGGGCTCTACAGTGTACAGACAGGCTTTCAGGCTTTCAGTATTACCGATTTGGTAATTGCCATTCATTCCAATGGGCCTCCAGGCCCATAGGAATGAATGGCAATTACCGAATCTGTAAATACTGAGTCGGTAAATACTGAGTCGGTAAATATAGAATCTTGCCTATTTGGTAATTTTTACCGAAAATGTATCTACATCCCATTTACCTATTCTTAAATACTGAATCAGTAAAATTCGGTATTTAAGAATAGGTAAATTGGGATTACCCACATCTGGTCCTAAGTAACTAAATGAAGTGCAGTGAAATAAAAAAATATAAAAAGCAGAGAAGATAAAGGGAAGAAAAAACTTATATGAACATAATTTCACAGATAACCATGTACATAAGTGATACATTTTATGAAAAACATAGGGCGCTCAAACAATTACACTCATACTATACACTAAAAATTTTTTACATGTATGAAATCAAAAAACACTGGCAGAGAAAAAATACATACAACATTTAACACAGTACATAATCAAACAATAATATCATCTCTGATTTGGGCCATGTTAAAGGTGTCGTCGGCGTTTCAACCTGAAATTGCTTTGAGGGTCATCATCAGGACAAAAAACTTCAAGAGTGAAAAAGCGACCACTTATTTAGGTTTCTAAAAATTAAAAACATGTACATGGGGAGGGAGGAGCCTGGCTCGAAACCATGATGGCCGCCTGATCTCTCGGCTCCGCCGACCCTCTGGCCTTTCTCCCGTTTTCCGCCTTATCCTGTACTTCATCCTGCACACGAGTGGCGGTAGCGGAAACGGGAGGCGAACCCGGATCTGCCGATGTGCTTCTCTTCTCGATCCCGGCTGCGAGAGTGCCGAGACGCCTCCGCCTCCTCCTGGCGCTGCGCGGCTGTGCTGGGTCTTTGTTCTCTCACTGGCCGGCCCTGTCTACAACGACGGCGGCCATTTCAGGCAGATCGGAATCGACCGACTACGCGTGGCAAGCGCGTTTGCTTCCTGCATCCTGCCCTACCGCTTCGCAGGCTCTGGGCGCCGCCGCTGCGGAGGCAACATTGTATTCAATCCTCAGCCCGGGGACGGCTTACCTGCTACTTTGTTTCTTGGCGAGTAGTGCCGGGCGCCATTTTACAGCTTGCCTTTCTCCCCTGTGACGGCGGCTCCTGGGCTGCTTTTGAAGACGCGGACGTCTGCACACGCTGCATCGACACTGAGTGGCCATGGAGTGTGCCTCCCCTGTCTCCTCGGTTGGGCAGTGCCATGGTGTATATCGGCGTAGTGACCAGCTGACTGTGGAGGGTGATGGCGGCCGACTCCCGGGACAGTACTGCAACTGTTTGCCCAGTGGAAATACTGTGTCCTTTCTCCCTGATAAACCGGTACTGCTTGGCGACATTTTGGGAGCCCTATGTACTCTAAGAGCGGCTTTTGGTACCGCTGGCCGCGAATTGGGGGATCGACTGGATGGGATTCTATCGACGACACCCTTGCCTGAACACGGATGCCTCTGGGAGCAGGACACTATGCCACACCCAGCTTCTACCTTCTGTCCCTCCTCTCCGGTTGCTATTGCCACACTGGGGGTGCGAGACCCTACTGCTGCTGGGGTGCCAGCTGTTACTTCCTCGAGGAGGCTTGAAGTCTCTGGAGATGCGATGTGGCTGGAGAAAAATGTCCGGGCGCCAGGTTTGGCGACTCCTCGCGGGGTTACTGGCACGACTTATTTTCTATCCTGGAGTGGTTCCTACTGACTGAGCTTGCCGATTCTGGTGGTTCACTGAAGGGCGCTACGTCCTCCTGTACTATTGTTATCAACATGGCTGTGTGTTGGATGGACTTTGATGGACTCCCCCCTGCTCTGATGTGGTCACTTTGCTCGCTCGCCTCTTCCAAGATGTCTACCATGAGGCTGGACTATGTCGCTGCTTCGCATCGCAGGGGGCAAGGATGAGGTCGTCTCCTCTTATGCTCGGACTGTTTTTGCTTGCACTGCTGGGATACTTATGGACTGCCGGGGATAGAGAATATGGGTATTGTATTGGTCGCGGGGTCTGGGATCGGGCGGCCGGAGTGATATGTGATGGTAGTCTTGGGAATATCCGCTGGCCCTCCTCCGGTCTTATGTGTAACACGTTTTTCTTTTTTCTTCTTTCTTGCTCTTCTTTTCTTCCCTTTTCTGTTCTAAATTTCGGGTTCGGTTTGTGGGCGACAGGCACGTTGCTAGGGGGGGTTGGCCGTAGCCTCCGCATACGTGCAGGGTGGGGGGTTGGGGGTAGGGATTTTGTTTCAGTTTCAGTTTCTATGGGCCTTTTTTTTTCGTCTCCTCTTTCTTCCTTTTTCTTTTTCTTCCTTTGGGTCATTCAGGTGCCTTGGGGTAGTGATACCTATTCTCTCCGCTGTTGATACTGTTACTTTAGTGGATTTGGGTGTACTGAGTCCGTGGGCGGGCGATGGCCAATATGTACTGTTTATTGTGCAACTATCCTGATGATTATTATCCTTTGCTGCTTTTCATGTCTTTCCTTCGTTTTGCTGCTAACTCGCAGGTTCGTTGCCTGCCATTTGCTCTCGGTGGATTGAATGCATCTGATCCTTCTTATCTACAAAACTTTTAAAAATTAACCTCACTTCTCCTTAGCCTATCGGTCCTGCTCTATTTGTCTCACGTCTTGGACACTTATCGTTTGGGTCTTCTTAGGGACCGCTGGGATGGTCTATTCTTACTTTTTGTGCTACAGACTGCTTTCGAGGCCGGCCTGTATGGTTGTGGGCCCGTATTTGTACGCTTACTATGCACAATAAAGGTTTTCAATTTTTTTTTAAAAAAAACATGTACATGGATTGAAAGATAATTAAACAACTCATTTGAAGGTTTTTTCAGGCTATATCTCCACCGAATATGTGCCCAAGAATTTTAGCCAGTGAAAATAGTCTTAATACGTTTTTTTAAAAAAAGGAAGGAAGAAGAAAAATTTGAATAGAGCCAATTACCAGAGAGATTCAACAATGTGCAATTATTTAAAAAAGTGAAGCATGCTCACTTCGACGGAAGGGCGCGGTTAATAGGGTGTATGGGGGTAACCAGGGGGGGAAGTACTCTCACGGTAAACGGGCCTTCTGCGCATGCGCACTCCGACAGGAGGGCGTGGTTTAAGTGATAAGGATCTGACACCAGTTAGTGACCTTGCCGTAGGCCCAAATAGGATACGCAGAAAATAAATATTGTATAATGTGAATGATACGTTAGATTCAGATAGGAAATACCTTGTACTAGAATTATGTTAAGGTTAGCCTTGTGATATCTGTATATATCAGTTGTAATCAAATGTTGTGTAACGTTTTCTGCGTAACTGTGTAAAAATTGTTTATTTCAATTTTTGATTTATTTTTATGTTTTAATAAATACGGCCGGAGGTTGTACGACCCCCGCCTCCAAAGAAAAAAAATCCCTTTCATGTCCTTTTAATAGTGTTTGTTAATGGAACGAGGGGAGGGTCCTCCGGCAGTCCCTGGCCATAGGCATTTTGTCTATTTACATCTGCCTGTTGCATTCGAAATTGTCGAGCGTCGAAAAACAAGACTGCTTTCCCTGTACCAAGGCCCCACTCCTGATATAGCTGCTGGATATCTGACATATTCTTAAGAGTCCACTCACCAACAGAAACATGGAACTCACACTTTGGACACTATAAAAAGTAGCGACATTGCAACAATTTTTTCCACTTGCAGAGAGCTTCCTTGATTAAGATTGGCTGATTGTAACTGCATTTATATAGCGCTACCTACCCAAGAGGCGTCCAAGAGGGATCTGTGGTGCGCTTGGTGTCGGTTTCGCTCTCTATGTCAAAAATAACCTACTGAAAGAGTGACACAAATGTTGCTCTCATCAGAAAAAGAGCCTTGAATATTGCTGTCCCTGGGCCATCATTGATGGGTTTAAAGAACTCATGTGTGACCCTCATCAAATATACATATGTGATACATGGCTTTCAACTCATGCTCTCTTTCAGAAGACGTTATGCTGTATTTTCTGCCCTACATCACTTGATAATGTCTGTTATCAAATATGAATTGTGTATCCATAATTTCTTTGTTTGTACATTACAACCTAAAAAAACTAGATAAAAACTGTTTAAAAAAAAATGTTGCTCTCATGCTGTCAAACATTATTTTCTAATATCTGCTAGTTACTGTTTGTGGAGAGATTCCCATAATTAGTTCTCTCACTGTAAACTGTGTTTCAGAGTTGAATATGCAATCCAAGACGGCCATCGCTATCACACCAGACTCCAGCAGTCACATCATACAAGCAAAAGAACAAAGGGCAGAGGCCAATAGAGCCCGCACTCAACCAAATGAAAAGTGTCGCTAAGTTTGTTGGTGCACGAAACCAGGGAGCGCTTCCCCCTCCACTCCCCAAAAATGTAAGACAAAGCTTACAAATATCAAAACAACAAAAAGTGGTTTCAGCATTCTAAGAACAGTTAAAGATATCCTTCAAGTATCACATTCAATATTCAATTTGTTATCTGTTGACAATAGGCACATAAGGTAGGAAGAAATCCAAAATGAGCCGATGTGTTTTCTTGTTCAAAGATTTTTCCTCTTTATTTTTCATAAGACAGAAACTTGGCGCTACCCTCGAATGCATGGGAGATCGTGTGGTTACTATGCCACTGTTCGAGATGATAAGAATATACTAAATTAACGCTTCAGTGGAACTACCATTGACAATACCTTTCAATTGCGTGACTTAAGGATTACATACATTATTGATTTGAAGCCCTGAAGAAGTCTCCTAGTGAGACGAAACGCGTTGGCTATGTCTTTAATGATTTTAACTCTGGAAGAAGTTTCAGTCTTATGAACAATAAAGAGAAAAAATCTTGGAACAAGAAAACACATCGACTCATTTGGATTTCTTCCTACCTTATATGCCTATTGTCAACAGATAGAAAATTGAATATTGAATGTGATACTTGAAGGATGTCTTTAACTGTTCTTAGAGTGCTGAAACAACTTTCCAGCAGTCACATCACTCTGATAACGGTGGCCTGCGTTGAGCGTGCAGCGGCTTTATGGCGCTTGTAGATTTAAGTGGAATTATTTCTGGAGCACTTCAAGCAACCTCTGCGCTTGTGCTGTCCGTAACTGCAGCTGTAGAACATTCCCATTCAAATTAAGGAAGATACATCAGGCTGCTTATTACCCCGCTGTAACAATGAAGATGTTTTTTAACTTCAAAAACATCATTCAGCGAATTTCAGCTGCAGCTGTTTAACACATTAATTCCAGCTTTGGTTAAGATGGTACGGTGATCGCATCTTATTGTAAGTGCTTCTGACAGAAGAATGTATTCTTTTTATCGTGCCATTAGACTGTGCGGAAAGGTTACATTTATTTTTAGAGAGCATCCGGCTACCTTCTCGTCCACAGCAGGATAAAAAATATAGATCAAGAGGGAGCCCGATATACAGACAGCCGTCACTGAATGCAACATTACATATTCCTTTCTTTACAATGTTTCATCTTAAGCACTGGTGTCAGAGGACATTCAGGGTGGTGATTACTTGTGGTAGTTGTTGACTGACACCCTGGATGTCCTCCAATCAGTGCTTTAAACGGGACGGTACTCGTAGGTACTAAGTACAGGCACTTCTTCATTTTCTGTCCTTGAGTACTGGAACTTCTATGCATCCAAAGAGAGTCCCGGTACTCATGGGGCAGCAAGCCAAGCTCAGTGAAATTTGGCATGTACAAAAAGAAGCGTGACAGATCTGACGAGTCAGTCCGTTTTCTGAAAGCACTCAATAATTGAGTGCTAATCTACCCTCACAGTGTGTTAACTGAGCGCGGCCCGTATGCATTCATTCAGAGCTGGCAGGAAGTTTGAGAGATTCCAGAGGCACACTGTGATAACTGACACAGTGTCTACTCAGGCTCTGTGGAGTAAATAGCACTGTAGGTGTGTGAGCAGGGCCTGCTAATGGGCATATCTCCTGACTCTAGGGAAATCGGCTTCCGCTGGCAGAGTAGGGCAGCACTTGTGTGGAGTAAAATTGAGGAGGAAAGTGGTGATAGTGAAACTGTAGCACAGCCAATGGGAATCAAGGTTTAGTAATCTAGGCAGCAGGCAGGGTAGGATTAGCAAAGCACACATTCGGCAGCGGGCCGATGGGCTGGTGCCTGAGTGTCGCCAGTAGACCGGTTTCATGGAGGACAACCACCCACAAAATCCTATTGGCCATCCAGACCCCAATATGGCCACCTGACTAGGCCACTATGGAGTGTGTAGGCAGGCTGCAACACAAAATGCTGTGTTTAGAGTTGGGGAGCTGAGACGAATGAGAGGCCAGTTTTGTGGCTATAGGTTTGGGCCATCTTCACCGTAGCCCAAACCTCTCAAGCAGTGCTGTTCCACATTCCTTCCTGCCATTCAGTCACACTGTGTCTTTATAGATGTGGGAGGGGTGGGGTAGGTGTTGCTCTGGCCATTCAGCCATTCACAGCTCGGCCCCTCTGAGACAGGGCTCGGCAGGTGGAACAGCTAAGCGCAAAAGCAGTGTCTTTGTAGCATTCTTCTGCCAAGCACTCACACTGAGGCCATGTAAGGTGGTGGCAGGGGCATAGCTATACCTTTGGCCGACCAATGCGGCCCAGCATTTGCCACCCGTGGCGGCAAGTAAGAGGGGGGTGCTGGAAATTACTGCACCGCTACCACCCCGCAATGGCCACAGCTATGGGTAGCAGGGTGGGGGATGCCGCTGCCCCCAAAAGTCATGTCGTCTGGGGCATTCCACCCCCTCCCTGGCTACGCCACAGGGCGGGGAGAAGAAAGCGTGATGAGGCTGAGAAGCCACACTGGGATGCCAGAAAGTTCTCTGGTCAGAGTTGGAGGCATAAATGCTCCCAAGGAACAGGGGCAGCCGTCCAAGTGACCCTCCAGGAGCACATATAGGCTGACTTTGTCCACTACGGGGTCCACTACCTGAAAGGGAAGCCAGGTCGGACCCAGATTAAGGCTCCGCGCGGATACGCTGAACTAGTGATTGCATGTAGAAGGCCTCTCCAGCATTTACACAAGCACTCTAGTTCTCCTCCCATCATGTGCGTCTATTGTAAGAAAACTATCTGGGGCATGGTGGTGCTTTATGTAGGAATATACTGCGTATCACTTCCGAGCGGTGCGCATAGCGCGCACGTTCAGTGTAAGGAGACAAATGTTAGCATTTGTGGGCAGCATGGTGACTAAAGATGGCAGTGGGAGTTGGGGGAGGACTCTCGCAGTGGCCATCAAACCACCGGCCCATCCAGCCCTCGATACCAGGGTTGTGTGTCTGTCACCTGTCATGTCTGGCCTGAGAGGTGGTGGTAGCGTGGAGTCTAGAACCATAAGAAACTAGGTGGTTATAACAAGAGCCTACTGCACTCTGCAGTACACCATAAAGATGTTTAATAGTAAAAACTCGAGTGTATTGTGGAGATGATTAAGATCAGGGGTGTAATGCAGCGTCCTCTATGCCCTAATGCACAGAAGGATAAGCATAGTGGGCCCCGCAGGAACCCCGGGGGCATTGGGTCAGATGTATGTGGTGGGGAATGATGGGTTCGAAGCCAATAGGGATGCAAGGAAGTGCTGCATCGTATAACCATGGGGAAGGAGTGGAGGGATTGAGTGATTGCTTTGCCAGGGTGCTTAATGGGGAAGGAGACAAGTGCAGTGTTGTTAATCAGGAGCAGTGTTGAAAACAAAAATGACATCAACTCCATCATCAGTTTGTATGAAAGTAGACAGTCCAATCAGAAGACGTGTTAGCGAAGCTTGGTTATATAAGCATGTCCCCTGTCTGTGGGGTCAGCCTCGGAGGGTTCTGGAAACCTTCTTGTGAGTCGTCAGAGGGGAGTGTCATCATCGGTTGTGAAGATGCGCGAACCCTTCTCACCGTCAATAGTGATAGTGTTAGTCCCCAGGTCAGCTTCCCCTTGCAGGGCTCGCTTTCTATTTTCAATTATCTATTCAAGGTTTTAGGGTGTTTCCGTCTATGGTTACAACGTGGCTTTTGTTTGAGATTTAGTCCGCTGTTTCCGTCGTAGGTTGGATGGGGGAAAGAGGGCATCTGGGGTGGTATGTTGTCACGTTTCCATGATGATGGTCTTCCCAGTCCCAGGCATCCTTCGGGTAATTGAAGAAGAGTGTGTTTCCATCAGTCATATCATGAGGCATGCCAGGAACAGTAATGAGTACTGGACTCCAAGCTGGTGTAGGTGAAATTTGATCTCCAGGAAGGAAGCATGCTGTTGTTGAACCGGGTGTAGTCAGGGAACAGCATGACTACTTTGTCCTCTACTCAGAGGGGGCCAGCTCGTTGGGTCACACGGAGGAGAGCGCCTTGGTCCTTGAAGTGCAAATGCTTTGCCATGATGAGGCGTGGAGGGGCTCCTTGGTGGGGATGGTGAACAAGTATACAATGCACTATGTCTCCAAGGTGAAGAAAGGGGGGAGCTCCGATGTAGGGGTAGAGGATTTGAACCAGGTTTCTAGGAACGTTATGGGGTTCTGGCCTTTCACCCCCTCCGGCAGCCCCAGGATTTGTATGTTGTTACCTCGCCAGTTGCTTTTAATGTCTTCCACCCTATCTTGTAGTTGATGGACTTGTTCCTCCAAGTCCTTGATGGTGCATTGATTGTCTGTCGTGATGGGGTGCAGTCTGGCCAGTGCTTTCTATCCATCTGAAACTTTGCCGGAGAGCTTGCAATGATCATTGCAAAGGAAGCTTAGTTTGGTGGCTAGAGTACCTAGGCGAGTCTACATGGAGACTTGTAAGTTTTCTATGGCAGCCAGTACTTGATCCAGCTTGCCAGATGTAGACATCGATGGAGTGCGTTTCATCGATGGTGTGGACGGAATTGCGGAAGGTAGAACCACAGTCACTGAGGATAGATATGGGGTGGCCAGCCTGAGTCTGCCCATTGTGAGGGGTCCACAGAGATTGGCCTTCGTGATTAACGAACCGCAGTGTAACAGGCTGTATGGTGGTCAGGGCAGCTGGTAAAATCTACAACAGGGGTGAGGTAAATTGTTAATCCTCAAGGTTGTTTAATCAATAGAGGCAGTGTGTGCCGTTGGTTGTAGGTGGCGCTACAAACTCCCTTCTGCGTGCCCGGAGCTCTGGAACTGACGCAGAGGGACAGTTCAGGCACACAATAGGGCAGGGTAAAGACGCCCTGTTCAGTGGGCTCTATGTGACTCTTGGATTCCCTCAGGGAAGCACACTCCATATTATCAGGTCTCCCAGGGGCGATGTTCTAACATGTTTTAAGTGTAGCTGACTGGGGCATTTTCAGGACATAGAAATGGTGGAGAGGGGGCTCAAGCAAAGTAACTCATAGCCGAGGAGTGGATAGGGTAAGTTTAAGTCCACAGATGGCTTTTTCTACCACACTCCCCGAAACAGGCGCCAAAGCAGAGGAGTCCTTGTGCAGAACAGTGTAGGCCACAGCTGTAGCTCAGCAGGCCTCATTGGCCTCAGGTGAAGAGCGTGTCCCCTGCTTTGGCCCACTGTCACAACAGAGAAAGATTCACTAACCTTACAAAGTCGGATACAGCAGGAGCGAGGATGATGCTAGTTTCTCCCTTCCGCCCTTCACGGTACCACCTGAGAGTAGATAACCACACACTCAACAGATGGGACCCTAACAGGGGAAGGGAAATAAAGGGAGAAATAAACCAAAACACTGTGGCAGCCAGAAACCATCTACAGCTAGGGTGGTAGGATTGGTAAGCTTCCTTCTATGGTTTGTATCTGGAACTGTAAAGGGGAAACACAAGAAACAAACATACGTTTTTGTCCCCCCCTATGCCTCTTTGTATAGCTATATATATATATAAAAGGACTTTGTTTTTGAAACCTCAGCAAACGTGAACAAGCCGTGAGGTGAAACGCGTTGTTTGCTTTCCTTTGCTGTCAATAAACTTCCACTTCACAGCAAACTCCTGGAGTGTCGTCTACGTACTTTTGTAAGAGGAGAACGTGGTGAGAAATATATATATATATATATATATATATATATATATATATATATATATATATATATATATTCAATGGGGGTACTCACTATATGTACTGCCACTATTATCCAAGAATAAAAGGCACAAAAAAGAAAAAAGAAAGAAATGAAAAGAAAGCAAAGTCCTTCCTTGTTCGGTAATGCCTGAAACAGTTCTGGAACAGCAAATGTCACCAAATGACAAAAGGTAATAAGACCTTTACTTATCTGACCACTGTCTCTTGGCTTTCCACTGTAGGTATTTGTGACTCCCTCGTGTCTGTACCTGATGCTGTATGGAGGCGCAATCCGAGCTTCTCACCGGCTCCATGAGAGAGAGGAAAAAACAAACGTAACAAAAACCCCTTCGATAGACTGTCCCAAACGTTGCCGCTAGTTCCTTCACCGACGGATTCCAAAATGAAGGGTAATAATCAGTCAGGGGAAGACGCTCCCATAGTTCACCAAATAGAAGCTCTCACCTCCCTTTACTGTGACAACGTTTCTGGCAACGTGAATCCCCAACGCCTTACTCACAAATGCAGGTTACGTTTGGACCCCAACAAGCACAGGAGCAAAAAAGAAAAATGTTCCGTTAAGGAACCGAACTCCATAAAAGTAACGTCCAGCGTGGGCAGCACTACATTCAATAGCTGTGATGCACGGATTCCAGCAACTCGGATCCCCGGCTGCGGGACTAATGTTCAAAGGTCGTGGACGCGCTCCAGCGTGTCTTCTTTCCATGAAGAGTTTCCTCGTGCCTCCAGACTCCAAAACACAATTCTTACAGTTCCAGGCATACAACAAAAGCCATAGCGGTTTCCACCATGAATACAGGTGACAAGCACCGGTTAGGTGTAGGGGAGGAGACTTTAAGGAAAACCAGTGATAGGTAGGAGGAAGGAAAGAGAGAACAGACTAAAGCTAGGTGTTCTGGGAGATGTAGTGCCTCAAACTAGCCCGTCTGCCTAACCCTTTTAAGCGATGGAATCATGACACCCACAAAACCCCAGGTCATTCACAGGAGTGCCCCCAAGTGCATCACGTTACTGGCGCCAAGATGAGGGGGAGCCTCTTGGCACTACGGACTCGCCGGTGTTGGAAGTGTCCTGCAGGGCTTCAAGGGGTGAGCCGCCACGTGGTGTTTAGGCCAGTAACAGCCCCGCTGCTGGTATTGCGCCCATAGGCCCCTCCGTACATTACGATAGTGGCACCGAGGCAGGGGCCCCATTCATGATGCACCTGAGGCCTGAAGGTGGTGTGCTGGATTCAGGGGGCACTTAGCGAAAGGCAGCCTCCTTATCCTAGACCAAAACGAAACCTGCCTCCTCATCCTTCTGGATCTCTCCTCAGCATTCGACACAGTTAAACATGAGAACTTACTCAAACTGTTAAACACAAGAATGGGCATATCAGGGACTGTTCTCAAGTGGTTCACCTCCTTTCTACACAACCGTTCACAAAGATTCAAAAGCAACAACCTGATGTCCTCTCCAGTACCTGTATCACTAGGCGTCCCCCATGGATCCTCCCTCTCCCCTACACTGTTCAACCTAGTTATGGAACCTCTCACTACTTTGCTACAGACATCCAATGTTCACTTTCACATGTATGCCGACGACACCCAACTCTATCTCAAAATACAATCCCCCAAGGACATCATGCTTCTGAACACCACGATCAGAAACACCCAATCCTGGCTTGCAGAGAATCACCTCAAACTCAATGCCCTGAAGACTGAGTTCCTCCTGATCTCACCTCCCGCAAAAATCTCCACGGCTCAAACATGGCTTAAGCAGTTAACAGCTTTAAATGTATAGCCTACCGTCGTAGACTCAGCAAAATCCTTAGGCATAACACTTGACGCCAATCTCAACATGCAGCAGCACATCAGCAAGGCAACCAAAGGAGCGAACTTCCAAATCAATACCTTGAGAAAACTTAAAGCCTTCCTTCCAGCCAAAGACTTCCAAACTGCAGTACAATCTATAGTCATCCCGCACATAGAATACGGAAGCACCGCCCTCTGCGGGCTCCCCCTAACAACAACGGCACCCCTTAGAGCATCCCTTAACGCTGCAGCGAGACTCATCACTGGCCAAAAAAACACTCGCATATTTCCCCTGACTTTAAATCCCTGAACTGGCTGCCCTTTGAAGCCAGAATACATCTGAAAATCGCCTGCATGACTCACAAGGCTGTACACCACAACTCGCCCAGCTACCTCACTCAAAAGCTGACAATCTCGGGTGGCTCTAGAACTACTAGAAGCACAAACAATCTTCTGCTGAAACCTCGAAGATTCAGGAAGGAAAAAACCTATAAACGCTCCTTTTCAGGAATGGCACCCAGGATCTGGAACTCACTCCCTCCTGAAACCAGGCTCATCTCCTCCAACAAACTGTTTAAGAAAGAAGTAAAAGCGATCCTCATGGCTAAATACACATGATCTATTATCCTGTAGCTCTCATGAATCCGCTCCGTAATACCTGCCTGACCCCTTGGTCTACTTGTACTACTTGTATTATGACTTATTTGATTGTATATGTTCCCTCTTTGTACTACTTGTACTATTGGTATTATAACTTATCTGATTGTATTTGTTCCCTCTTTGTATTTTGATGTAATGTTGACCCACCTGTCTGACTTTGCACACTGTACCTACACCACCTCAACCATCCCTACTTTTGTACTACTGATGCACCTGTGTGACTATACATCCTGCACGCATCTACCTCAATTATGCCCACCTTTATGTTATCTCCAAAATCACTTGCAGCACGCTTAAATAAGTATATGCTTACTTTTGTACTTTTATATTATTGGAGCAACAGTTTGACTATGCACCTTTTACTGACACTACCTCACCTATGATCTACCTCCTGTTTTTTTGACCTACCTATGTAACTATGCACCTTGTACCTAACTACCTCAACTATTACATTCTATTACTCCATCTCCCCCGTGCCCTTGTAAAGCGCTCTGATATCTGCAAAGATCTTGTTCGCGCTATATAAAACTTTCAAAATAAAAATAAATAAAATAAAATCAGAGGCTCCCCTCCTGATAGGGATGTGGAGGGCACAGTGGGCATCCCAAAATGAGAGGGCTTGCTGTGTAAGTATCAGGTGGGCGGGGGCCAACGTGCAGAGCTAGAGAGGGCTGGGTGCTCAGCATACTACACTGAAGCAGCTCACCTGTAGATCACAGGGGCTCGTCGGATGCCCCTCATTATTGTGGTTTAGGTCGGCAATCAGGGCCTAACCAGCGTGTCTCCAGAATGGTTGATCCACCTTCTGCAATGATTAATTTTGCTCAAGAGGGGCAGGCTCTCCGGTACAAACATTCTCCGCGTCATTGGCCCTGCTCTGAGCCCACGCGGTCCGGCACTGAGGGGGTCCTGCAGCAGTCAGGCTCGACTGAGGTGTTTGTCACAGCGTGTGACAAAAATTAGCAGGTGGTGGTTAGGGTTTCGCAGGGAGCACTCTATGCCCCCCCAGTGGCCTTGATGCAGGGTCCCCAGCCAAGATGGGAATCGATTTGCAGGCTGGTAGACGGAGCCTCAGCAGGTCGCGACTGCCATCTTGGCTGGCTTGGCCATGTTCTCCTAGATTCTTACTGACAGGATATATGTCACATTTGTGATGGGATAATCCAACAACATCTATATAAAGAAGGGCATAATTTATTTTCTCATTGATATCGCTGTACACTGCACACCTACTAACCTGGAGTAAAGTTGACCTTTAAACATGGTTGTATTACCATATTCCTTATTGGCACATTAAATTCGCTCATAGGTCCTAGCTGTGAAAATGCAGTCAGGACATGGAAGTTAAAAATCTGTTGTAGGTGGCAAGAAAACAGAATTATATATTAAGTGGGGATATGGAACCCCCATCCCCACTTTTAACAATAATAACAAAGCTTATAATGGGGAGCCCACAAAGTCAATCAATCATCATGAGCTAAACACCTTGCTAGATATGGTACTGGCAGGCAGGCTTAACTTTAGGCAATGTATACATTCCTTATGCAGTACACAAACATTAATAAATATAAATGTATAATCTTCAAAAATTAATTGAATTTAAATGAAAAAAAATAATATCAAAACAAAAATTAAACATCCAGTCATTAGAACCGAAGATATGATTTTTGCAAAACTTTAGATAAATATGGTGCTAAAACGTACAGAGTCTATCAAACTGGGACCTCAGCATGATTTGAGGCAGACTGCAATGGAGCCTGGCTCGGATAGATTAAGTAGCTTGTTCCAACTTAAGGCTGATAATTGGAAAAGTTCTAAAAAGTTTATAAGTTCCAATCTAAAATGGTACTTTTTCGTCTTAACTTTACATCCTCTACCAGCAGGACAAGATTGACATTGTATCCACTATCATGAAGTGAAGGTGGGATAATTGAAGCAGGTTTGTCTCGCTGAATCTCTGAAGCTATTGATGTTTTTGGTCAAAAATTGTACAAGTCCCAAAGCAGAAAGAAACTTTGTTGTGTTGTTGATGAAAACATACACACATTTCTTCAAAGTCCCTTTCTCCTTTCGGACGTAAAAATTATTTGGAACTTTTTTACTTCCATGCTTTGACTGGGACCAATACACTTTGTGTACCTGATGAGGGCTCCATCGCAGTTGGCATCAAATTCTGCCTATGTCCCAATATAAGTGGCATTTTTGGTGCTATTCTTTAAAAAATCATATCTCTGGTTAAAATTATTCTTTTTTGACATTGTTCTCATTATTTTAATTTTATCTTGACATGTTTTCTTTTTATATTTTGGGTGATCTTTATTTGTTGGTGTTTTGTCATTCTTATTGTTTTATTTGATAATAAATACTTTAGAAATTTCAGGTGGTTGAGCTCATGTTAAATTCATAACTTTGAAGGTCCACCCTAACAAGAGTGATTATTGTTTAATTAGTTCGGCAGTTGTCCACCCAAAATTATATTTTAATTTCTCACAATACCCACATTCAAATTCCACATTAACATTCGAATATTACTGCTCAATGACTTCAAGGACTAGGGTACAGATTTAGATTTATGCAGACTATTTCTCCGTTCCACAGTGATGCAGAGCAATTCTGCATTATTCGTAGTGCATATAATCTCAATTCACTTCATGTAAAGTGGATGTGTGATACTTTACATTGTTAGAGAATAACACATCAGCAAACAGTCAATTAAACTAAATATTTTGTGGGAATAGTATTTAAAAGTATGTTGGTTACATTTTTAGTTTTTTTATAAATATTTTCATTATCATTTTTTTATTGCATTACAAAGATATTTTTTGGTAGCAACACGTGGTAGCATATTCAGCTTGACATCAGCATCATATAAGAACGACAGTGGTGGACAATCTAATAACTGTATTATAATCTCATACATTTTTGTGGGCACCTTCATTTTGCACAACCCGTACGCCCACCATAGGGGATCATTGTGAGTCAGAGAGTGACAATCCATAGTGTGTCAACCATGGCTTCCATATTTTCCAAAACTTTTTGGGGCAACCCCGTGCTTAATAAGTTGTCTTTTCCCCCAACATATACATATCCATGCTTTTTTCCCACTCTGTCAGTGATGGGGTCGCCACCGCCCCCCATGCCTTAGCTTGGTAGCGTTACGCCACCACTAATCCTAGTTGAAGTAGGTTTTAACTTTGGTTTAGGGAGATCGATTTCGGTTTGAATATCTATTTGCTTTTATTAACAGATATGTTAGTCTCTGACAAATTGATCAGATGTCACCACCTCTTTTGTAATTTCTAGATTATATGGTATGACAATTTCAGTAAATTGGCTGGGATATGCATGATGTTTGAGATGTAGTAACCTGAGCCAAAACTCTATATCAAACCGGAATTCTAAGACATCTCTGACCTTAGGGTAGTAGCTGCAAAGGTGTAAAGATGTTTATTACCAACATGGAAAATAATATAGCTCTGTACAATACCCCTTGTCGCTGCATCTGCTTCTTTTGTTAGGAAGACATTTAAAGTTTTTGTAAAACTGTAATGCGAGTCCACCAACAGAGATCCTTACACATTTTGTAACTGTGGATGCTGCAGCACTTGTGGACCCCCAGCTGTCATACTTGCCTGGCAATGACCCGTTAGATTTGTTTACTTGTAACTGGGGCTGACCCATTGAGATTAAGGCAAGAATATAAACATATATGCTGATAAAAATATTTCTTCAACATAAATTACATTTACTAAATACTTTTATTATACATGTACACTAGATAACAACTGAGAATGTTGCTGAATGACAACTATTTTTACATTTTCGGCTGGCACATACAAGCCATCTTACTGTTAGTACATGATGTCCAATGGAGTTTTTTTGAGGACGGATCTGATATCTTTTACCTTTTAAGACACGTGACCAAAGCCTGAAAGTTTCTCCTTTATTATAGTAGTATAGATATAGATAGAAGATTGTACATTCACATGTCTTAAAAAGTAAAAGATATCAGATCCGTCCTCAAAAAAACTCCATTGGACATCATGTACTAACAGTAAGACCATCTTACTCTTAGTACATGATGTCCAATGGAGTTTTTTTGAGGACGGATCTGATATCTTTTACCTTTTAAGACACGTGAATGTACAATCTTCTATCTATATCTATACTACTATAATAAAGGAGAAACTTTCAGGCTTTGAGGCGGGTAAACTCCGGAACCACTGCGCCAATATACACAACCGATACACCTTAGAAATCGTCAGGGTGTGTAGATGGTTATAGGCTATATAAAGTTTAAAAATAAACCTTATTTAAAAAATGTATTTTAAAAACAAAGTAGTACCCCCAAAGTAGCGCCGGCTGCGATGTGCGTGCTCACGCCGAGGAGCGGCGTCAGAGCGGCGTCAGAGGAGCGGCGGACATGGCCCGGGGAGGAGCGGTCACGTGAGGAGCAGCGGACAGGCCAGCGGCGGTGCGACCAGCGGAGAGGCGGACATGGTGCGGGGGAAGAGCAGAGCGGCGAGGAGCTGTCAACTCAGGAGCGGCGGCTGAGGTATGCAGGCGGGTGTCGGGCCAGGCGGGCGACGGGGAGTTACAAAAGGCAATGTCGGGGCAGGCGGGGGTCCGGGAAGGCGGGGGACGGGGACTAACACCTCCATTGACTCGGGCCAGGCGAGGGGCGGGCCAGGTGGCAAACGGGGGACGGGGCGGGCGGGGGCACGGGCTGCTGGGCAATGTCGGGGTAGGCGGGGGTAGGGGGAAGCCTGAAAGCTCCCGGACAAGGTCGGGACGGGCTGCTAGTACTAATATAATAAAGAGAGAGCCCAAACCTTTGAGGCGGGTAATCTCAGGAACCACAGCACCAATCACAACACCCAATACAGCGTTGGAAAGGGCAGTTGCAGCAGAAGGACATAGGCTATGCAGACGCCCACCATATACATTTAAAAGGTAAAAGAACCGTGCCAGCAAAGTAGTCCCTTGTGGGCCTGTCTGCGTTGTGCTGTGGACTTGTGCTGGGGGCGTGACAAATGCTGGGGGCGTGTGGTACGTTCCACCCATCATGCCATGTCTCATATCGTGTACTGTAGGCGTGTGCTGGGGGCGTGGGCGTGTGCGGGGCGCGGGATTACGGAAAAAAAGCCTGCGTTGTGCCCAATATTTAATTGTTTTTTCTTCCCTGGTTCTGTACATTCCAGCTCCGGGTGTCACCCTGCTCCCTTTAAATACCGCTGCACCCCATAATCATAACCCACCCTTACTCCTTAAAATACCCCAACACCCTTAAACACTAACCCATCTTAACCCTGTACTCCAAAACCCAAACCTATCCCTAAACCCTAGAATTACCCCTGTACCCCAAACCTCCAACCTAGCCCTGAACCCTATAAATACCCCTGTACCTCAAAACCCAAACCTACCCCTGAACTCTAAAAATACCCCTGTACCCCAAACCTAGCCCTGAAACCTAAAAATATCCCTGTACCCCAAACCTACCCATGAACCCTAAAATACCCCTGTACCTCAAAACCCAAACCTAGCCCTTAACCTTTAAAATACCCCTGTACCCCAAAACCCAAACCTACCCCTGAACCCTAAAATACCCCTGTACCCCAAAACCCAAACCTAGCCCTGAACCCTAAAAATACCCCTGTACCCCAAAACCCAAACCTAGCCCTGAACCCTTAAAATACCCTTGTACCCCAAAGCCCAAACCTACCCCTGAACCCTAAAAATACCCCTATACCCCAAACCTAGCCCTGAACCCTAAAAATACCCCTGTACCCCAAATCCCAAACCTATCCATAAACCCTAAAACTACCCCTGTACCCCATAACCCAACACTATATCTGAACCCTTAAAATACCCAAACACCCCAAAATATATACCTCAGTACCCCAAAACATATACCCCTATACCCATACTTCCTTATCCAAACATTAAAAAAACATGCTTTTACCATTCATGCATGTACAACGAATTTCGTTGTAAATGTATTCGTGGTAAAAGCATATAAAATGTAATGCCATGCGTTATAATGGCATTGCGGAGTCATGGTACTTTCTTAATGAAAGTATGCGGAGTGATGGTATGCGGAAAGAAGGTTGCGGAATAATGGGTGTTTACCCTCCCCCGGTAAGTACATTGGTTGCACGGCGGCCCACATCTCCAGCAACATACTCATATTTTTTCACCACCCATTTGAAAAATGCACAGGTCTCTCTCATTGATGGCCAGCACCGACATACACTGTTAGACACACCTCCCGCCACGAGTTCTAGAATTGCGAACTTTAGAGCTGGGGAACTACGTTCGAATCTCGGCATCAGCTCAACATCCTGTGATTACAGGCAAATTGCTTTGTCTCCCCGTGCCTACCACAAATGAATGTGTTCTTCTGTAATGTAAATTGTGCTCATGCCATGTTGTCGAGTTCGCGCTATATAATATTGCAAGGAAAAATAAAATAGGGAAACTCGAGTTCACACACTACTGAACGCGCACTATTAAGTGCATCAGCAGTGCACTGTGAATCGTACCTTTTTTACAGGCCTGTCACAAATAAGAAATGCTATCAAAATGAAATCCTACAAAACAATATACTACTGGCTGGCAGCAATTCATACCCGAACAACGTCAGGACGGGCTGCTAGCACTATATAAAATTTGTCAAATCATATCCTTAGTATTTTATTTTCTCAAACATTTTTTAACTCATGTGGCCATAATTCAATGTATGGTGATGAGATTTAAGGACAAATTCATCAAATGTATTCATTATCAGTTCTTTTTTTTAATTTTATTTATTTTTGTAAAATACATGAGACAGTCGGGTTGAGTCACTATAGTGCAAAAACATTCATAATGAATACATTCATATCAAACAGAAAAGTACTGGCATTAAGTCAAAACAAAGTTAGTAATACTGTGACATCCACAATACCATAAAGAGAGACTAAAGAAAACGAAATACAGGCAGTCATAAATCCTATCATACATTGTGGAACATTGAGTTAAACACTTGAATCATAAAAAGATCAAATATCCCGCGCAGGGCAGGGGTTCATATTTCAGGCTCAAGGTACTGTGAAACTGCACCCCATATCTGTTTACCGAGGTTCTTCTTTCGAGGTCCTTTGAGAGCATACAAACTATACTCCATGTTGTATACTGAGAAAAACCGTGCCCTCCATACCACGAAAGAAGGCGGCTCTTGTTGCAACCAAAAAGAGGCTATACATAGTCTATAAACCGCTGTCACTAAGAATATTAAATTAGCCTGTTGCATTGATATTCCTATCCCCGCCAGTCCCATTTCTACACCTAGGAGAATCTGTGTCGCGGATAGCTGAATTGGATTGCCCATAATCTCTGATATACATTTTTCGATCTGTGTCAGTAGGCAAGCTAGAGCTGGGCAACCAAAAAAGATATGAACATCATCTGCCGATGAAGCTCGACAACGAAAGCATTTCCCAATCAAATCCCCTGGCCATTTTGTAACCTTGTCTGGTGTATAGTATAGGTTGAAGAGAGATTTAAAATGCTGCGTGGACAATTTTGCGGAGAGGAATACATTTTTAGCCATCCCTAGGGAAGTTTCTATTTGTATATCCTGCCTACCCAATCTAATCCCCCATTTGACATTTTGTTGTTCGATATCATTACCATAGTACTTAGCATATGTCCTCATAACATACCTATCCTTGCACCTTTCATATTATCTTCAATCAAGGGGTTTGACCGCAAGATGACTCCACTATTAACCAAATAGTTCCTAATCTGCAAGTACTTAGCAAAATTCTCCCTAGGAAGTTAATACTGCTCCCGTAATTGTTCAAAAGATTTAAGACCGCCATTAAAATAGAGGTCTCCACCACCTTTACTCCCTTCGACCTCCAGCTATACACCACACAGTCCCACAAATCTACTGGCAGAAATATTGAGGATGCCAATGGTGTGTACCATGAAATTTTCTTGATGCCAAACATACCCCTTAATGTTCTCCAAACCTTATACGCAGCTTCCAGAGTCTTAAACCTCGTGCGCTTGTAATAACTCCACTCTAGGTACAGAAACAGACAATTTTTGGCTTTTACCCCCAATAACATCTGATATATGAATGGACATTCGGCAATATCCGTCGGACCTGCCCCTGTTAATAAGATGTTCATACCTTGAATCATACAGGCATAATAATATAGCGAAAAGTCTGGCACTGCTCAACCACCTAGGTTTCTTGGTAATATCATGTATCGTCCTGCGCATCGGGCCTTACGCCCAGCCCACATGAAGTGCATGCAAAATGCTTGGAGCTGTGCCAGACTCCCCTTAGGAACTTCCAGAGGGACACATCTGAAAAAATACTAAATTTTTGGGAGTATCAACATTTTTAAGAAACTGCATCGGCCTACCAGGGAAAGATGCAAACATTCCGCCCTATCTAACTATTTCTCTCCTCCTACCAGGAGAGAGTCCCAATTTGATCTGACCAGGGCAGTTGTAGAGGACCTAATCTTAATCCCCAAGTATGTATCTTCTTGCCGAACCCTTGCGTCCGTATACTTTGATATGTTGACGCATAGCAGCTGTGTTTTAGCCGTATTCAATTTGTACCCAGAAGCCACGCCAAACTCTGAGGCTAGATGTTCAATCGCCTGCATCGCTATAGCTGGCTTCGGGGTTACGACGGCCACGTCGTCTGCGTAAGCGAGAACCTTGAAATGGTAGGTTTGTATAACTAATGGAGAGATCGTGGTATTGGCTTCCAACATTCTTAAAAACGGTTCAATATATAATGAAAATAAAAGAGGCGAGCAGGAGCAGCCTTGCCTGGTGCCCCACTCTATTCGAACAGCCGCCGACTCGAGTCCCATGGTGCTAATCCGGGCTACTGGTTGGCTATATAATGTCTGCAATGCTTTAATAAATTCAGGCCCAAAGCCCTGGCACTTCATGACATCCCATAAGAAGCACCATGAGACCCGGTCGAAAGCCTTCTCGGCATGTAATAAAATTAAACATAGTGGCTCCCTAGTTACATTAGCATAATCAAAATAAGTTATCACACGGTTGACATGGTTCGCCGTACCGCGCTGTGGAATGAACCCATGTTGTATAGTAGAAACAAGTCCAGAGATAACAGAAGACAGCCTGTTGCCCATGATCTTCGAATAAATCTTCCCATCCGCATTTAAAAGTGAGATGGGACGATAGGAGCCGGGTAAATTCGCCGGTTTATCTTTTTTATGGAAAACAACTATGCATGCTTCATTCCAAGTTTTAGGGGGAGCACCTTTCTGAGCCATTCTCATCGTTGCTAACAAATCTATCTTTAAAACGGGGAAGAAGGTTTTATAAATTTCCAGAGTTAACTTTTCTGGACCTGCAGCCTTGCCCCTTTCCAGCCCATTTACAGCTAATTCCAATTCCTCAAATGAAATAGGAGCTTCCAGCCCTTCAATCTCTTCTGCAGGAAGATCTGACGTACAGTATTGGTTGATGAGAGTGGCCGCAGTAACCTCATCATACTCGTTATTTTTGGTATAGTGCCTCATAAAATTGACGAAACACCTCCAAGATACCACTTTCGTTCTCAACAGAATCCCCATTTGAGTCTAAAATGTTATCTATCCGTTGGGCTGCCTCCTTCAGTCTTAATTTTTGGGCGAGACATCTGCCACATGCCTCGCCATATTCGTAATAAATTTGTTGTTTAATGAAGAATTTTTTTGCAGTTTCCTGGGACCAGAGGACAGTTAACCTTGCTTTAAGCCGAGCCACCGCCGTGATCAAATCAGTTATATCAGTGCCAACCTGAATGCCCTGCATAAGTACTTCCTCTGCCTTTATCAACTCCTGATACAGCTCCTGGAATTTAACTGTCTGTTTTTTTTGGTTATATGAACCAAAACTCAAAGCTTCCCCACGAAAGGCAGCCTTGAAGCTGTCCCAGACGCAACCCACACTACTACTCCCCCGATTAATATTGAAAAAAGAAGTAATCCATTGTTTCATGTGCTCAATAAATTGCTGCTCCAATAGTAATTTACGGTCAAAGGAAAATCCCCTTGGCCTTGTGACTGCTACTATGCCGGTTATAGAGATAACTACCGGCCCATGATCAGATGTGATTCTCGGGTAAACCTGCTTTAACAATAGTTGAGGAGTAAAAAAAAATCCAACCGAACCAACTTCCTGTGGGGCAAAGAAAAGAAAGTATATCCTAGAGCCACCCCCCTTAAAAAGGCCCAAGCATCCACCAACCCATGTGCGATCGTTAGTGCCTGCAATGCTTTAAAGACTCGCGGTTTCCTACCACTATATCTCATCTGTTCATTACTTAGGATATTAGGTACTAAATTTATATTAAAATCCCCACACAGGATCAGTGGTGTGGGCCACAGCGATAACTCCACATTTAAGAACTCTAGTGTGGAAGCTTCATCTAGGTTTGCCCCATAGACTACACAAATCGTAAATATTGTAGGACCCACGACGCATTCTGCAATTGCCCACCTACCTAAGCTATCAGTTAGAACTCTGCCCGTATTGCCCATGTGTTTTTCCCAAGAATTGCTACTCCTCTAGCCGTACCGGAGTATTTAGTACAAGGCTATTAAATTGAATCCCAGCTCTTCCAGCAAATGCCGCTTGGACCATATGGGTCTCCTGAAGACACATAATATCACAATAGAGGGCTCGTAGCTCCTGTGCCACCCGCCACCTTTTATCCACTGAATTCAGTCCCCTCACGTTCAATGTACCTATCCTGATACCCCTACCCACCATTTAACTATCTCTGGATTCCTTCCCCTCGTCCACAAGTTGAATGAAAAAAAAAACACTGACTGCCCAAAATAGACTCCTTCCCGTCCTGTACTCATGCATTATTTTCTTTTTCACCCCCCTCCCTCCGCCCTCCCCTCCAAACCTGCACCACCCATTGTGAGGCTTAAGGACCGTGTCCTCAGCGATGTTGAAGTGCTTTTCCCGTGCCCCCATGTTTGATTCCCCTGCCCCCTCAGTCTCTCTCTCCCCTCATAATCCGCTTAACAGCCTGACTTCAGGCTCTCGAAAAAATAAAGTAATGCAAGTTCCACTCCCTTCTCTTCGTATCACTTCGAAAACAAACAATAGTCCATAAACTCTATTGGACATAACTTCCATATATCCCCATAGCTCAGTGATCTACGTTTGCACATTTCAATGTATCTTAAAAGACCAGCATTCACCTGAGTTTTGGGGAAGTGAGCTGCAAAAAGAAAAGGGCCAAACTCAGAAAAAAAAGAAGTAGAAGGAGGAGAAGCTGTGGGAGAGGAGACCGCTGTAATCTAAGAACAGAGTCACAAAAACAATTGCGCTTTCCACCCCGTGCTAAACCCAGATAAACATAACATTAACAAACTCCTTAGTTTAATCAATTGTCCTTTAGCTTTTCGGGTTCGGACTTCTCGGATTTTTATCTATTTCCTTTAGATAATCCTGTACAACCGTCCCGGATGTGAAATATCTGGTTTGGCCTCTGAACATAACCTTCAATTTGGATGGATTTAACAAGAAGACCTGGGCCCCTTTTGCTTGAAGAGGTGCAATTAGTTTTCGAAGTTACCAGCATTCGTGCACCATTGCAGGGCAAAAATCCGGATGCACGAAAAACTCACATCCCATGCCTTTCCCTTTTTTCTTGGGCGCGCTAGATCATATAGATCATATAGCGCCTCTCGTAACAAGTAGTTATTTAGACATATTAAAATTGCCCTGGGATATGAGTTCTGATCTTTCCCCCGGTGCCGTGCCACAAATGGTCACCTGTGCGCCCTAATCTCTTCAGTTTCCCAGTTCCAAGTGTTAAGTTCAGGGAACACTTTCCTAAAAAGCTGGATGATAAATTTCCGTGGATCAGCACCTTCCTTCGCCTCCTCAATACCCAGCACAAGCAGGTTGTTGCGTCGCGCGCGGTTCTCCAAATCCGTAAGTTTCCAATCATTATCTGATTTAGATTTTTGCAGAATCTCAATGACTGCTTGCTGCTTCACTAAACAATCCTCAGCAGAGGAGACTCTCTCTTCCACCTCTACCACACGGGTGGTAACTTCTGCACATGTTTTAACTGGGCGTCGCACTGTGTTTTGGAGCTTCCTTACTGCCCCTTGTGTGCGTAAGCCTTCCGCTTTAGTTTCGCTGCGGTGTGCCATTATACTCTTGTAAATTAAGCCAAGCTTAATAGAGTCCTCTTCAAAATCATCGTCCAAATTAAACTGAGCTAGTGTAGGGCTCTGCTCATGCCCAGATGATTCTCCCACCTCCACCACCTTTCTTACTGTTTCATGGGACAGTGATAGGTCAAAATCATCACCTTCTTCGTCATCCGGCACATCCCCACAGTCACCTGGGTTGCTGAGATTATCCTCATCCTGTTCCTTTTCTGATAAGGTCATCAGATCAGACATTGAATAGAACTTGCCATCCGATCCAGCATATTCCGATTCGCCACCTTTCTCAACTGTTACATCAGCGCATGGCCCGGCATTGTACTGTTGACTTCTGTTATGGCAACTCAATTACTGCCATTCACCGCTGAGGCTTCTATTTGAATCCTATGATCACCTTCTTGATCGACTAGAGCCAGAGCCAATGCTATTTCAGAAGAAACACTCACAGTTCCCTGTATTGCTTCACATTGGGCCCCAGAACCTACTCGAGCTGTATGAGCTTCCCCAATTGCAGCCTCAGTCAATTTTGCTTTTACTCCTTGTTTTTTATTGATGATTGCCGGTACAGTCCGCTGCTTTACTGGAGTATCTTGAATTGGCTGTGCTATCTTACTCTGGCTCAGACTCATTTGGCTACCCTGCCTCCTTGAGGCTGCTGAATTCACTTGTTGAGTATTGCTGACTTTGGACACCAAGGCATTATTATCTGCACTGCCATTACCGTTGCCACTGTTGCTAACATTAGAGCGAGTGCCTGTGTGCATATCTGTGTGCATCTCTGTCATAGTATTATTGCTGCTATTAGCGCTATGTTGCACACTCATAACGGCAGGTTCAGTCCCTCCTCCAGCAGGCATATCCGCGGGTGCTCCACCCCGGTTCCTTAGACCACCCGTCCTTTCGGTGCAATTGCCTATGCCAGGTGTCCACAAATATCAATCCAAGACACAAGAGTCACAAAAGTAAGGTGATAGCGCTGTCAAACTCGCTTACAGCCTTGCAGGGAAATGCTTCGCTTCACCTACTTCTATATGGCTTTTCACTGCTTGCAATTTTCTGCTGGGGGGTCAGAGCCGATGGAAAGAGCCGAAAAGAGGCAGAGGATACAGCTAACGACCTGCCTCGCTGAGCCCAGCGGTCCGAGTAAAGCACGTCCTCACCTCCCTAATCGAGATCCGGTGCAGCTGTAGCTTGTCGAGAAGGCGCACGCCTGCGCTGGAGCGGTCAGGTCAGTCAGAGCGGTCGGAGCAGGGCAGCCGCCCCCAACACCAGGAAGCTACACCAGGAAGCTACGAGAGCGATAAGCCCCCTGCTTTCACCCCCCGGCAGATTGTTCCACTGATGCCGAAAAAGGAGATTCACAGCATTTGCCAGGCAGAAGCACAATTGTAACGGTGTAAAGGGGAATCAAACCGAGCCAGGAGAATGCACCTCACACGGCCACGGTTGCGGCCGCCATCTTGCCTCACCGACCGTATTCATTATCAGTTCAATGCACATTAATTACTATATAATGGAAGGGCACTACAGAATACTATGGAAGGGTAATACAAGAAACTACTAATGCTATAAAAAATTATTATTTTTGATTTCTATACGTGGGCTATATGTCACTTTCAGATGCAGGCCTTATTTCACAAAGTGACAATAGGCCTTTGTGTTTTCTGCATAAATCAACTTGAACTTTTCCCATGCAACATATCAAGATGAACCGTTTGTGGTGGAAGGTGCTGACAGACAAAGCACGATAATTAAAAAAATAAAAATAAAATAATCAAAGTAAACTAACATAATATTGTTCATTACAAATAGATTTTTGCAACAATATAAATTTAAAATATATACACACTCTAATTCCATTTCTAAAAACAAGCATTGGCATAGCCAATAGGTCTCGCCTTTGCGACCTTACACCTGTTTAGCAAGAGCTAGTCTGACTATAGGCTCGACTTAAAAAGCCAGTTCATAACTGAGACATGTATGGTGCAGCAAAACAGGCCACGTATGAGAGTTGGCAGAAAACCTGCCAGAGAGCAAGTTTTAAGGGAAAAGACACAATAAAAGTTATTTTAAACTATGAAGGATAGAGTGAGCATGATTATTTGAAATTAATAATAAAAGATGTTGTTCTACTTTGCAGATTCGTTCAAATGGAGTGGAAGAATCATTTTGACAACATGCCTGAAATATGTTCAAGACCACAAAGCTAACCCAGGTCTTTAGCCGAGATTGTAAGAGAGGTCTGCTGATCTGTAAAGGCCAAGTCTGCCAAATACACCATATCTCCAGCTTCTGGGAAAATAAAGGATAGAGAAAACTCCAGTTTTAGTCACTGGACCGCACAGAAGGACAAGGCAACTTCAGAGCATCATGGATAGAACATGCACTCCTTCATGGTTATCGTTATAGACAGAATGAGAAAGCTCTACGTATTTAACGCAATAACTTTAAAACAAAGAACAATTACACAAAAGCAATACCACATGTCAGATTGAATATACTTTGATGGGCCCGACATCAGCAAACAGGTACAGACACGTGAGATGCAGTGGAGCCTGTGGTGTTAGCGTTCTAGATGCCAACAGCCTGCGTGTGACGTAACACGCGCCGGTGGAAAACGTGGCTATGCGCATGCGCGAACGGCGTTCTCGCTAGTCAGAGCCCGGCTCAGAGCGAGCCACACCTGTTTCCCGGCGCTCTTCCCTATTACCTTAATGTAATTAAATAAACGTAGCTTTCCCTCAATCCTGCCTCAGTGTAATCATTTGGAGGAAACCTACCACCTCTACAGTGGCGACGAGGAGTGGGATCTGTCCACTCGTTGAAGGAGATAAAGTGCAACACGTGGCAGGACCGAGCAAGCGGAGACGCGGGAAGTCCAGAACAAAATCAAACACGCCATCCACCTACAGAAGGAGGAAAGAAGCGTGGAGGCGCTACAAAACCGAAGGGAAGAGCGTGGCAGAGGCGCAGAGACAAGATCAAGTGCACTCGCAGTCGGAGAGCCAAGAAGTGAGGCGACCTGCGCATAAGCACGGTAGGAGCACGCCACCACCCCACCAAGGGCCCTGGCTGAAAAGGGTGTCCACGAGGGAGCGGGAGGAAGCGAACCCAGCCCCACCACGTCGCAGGCAGAAGGCGCCAAGCACCTGGCAGTCCCAGAAGCCAGGGAGGAAGCAATAGCATGCCTGCCAGCCCCAGGAATCAGGAAGAAGGGCCAGAGAGACAGGTCAAGATGAGCAATCAAGCGTCGGCCCTCACAGCACCGATCCCGTTTCTGCCCAGACCAGGGGAACCACAAATGAAGTGGGAGGACTGGAGGGAGTACTTCAGGAACTACTTAGAAGCCCTGGAGGATGAATCAACTGACGAATTCACCCCCGCAAGATGGAGACGGATATTGCTGCACAACCTGGGCCCAGAGGGAATAAGGGTTTTCACAAACATTGCGACGACACCGCCACAGGCAGGTCGCCAGGAAGCCCAATGGCAAGGTCCGCCTCTGTGTGGACCTGCGCGAACTGAATAAATGCTTAGTGGTGGAGAAGTTTCCCCTTCCTAGGATAGAGGAAATATTGGTGGGAACCAGGGACGTGAAGTGGTTCTCCACAGTTGACCTCACGTCGGCATACCACCAGATCGACCTACACCCGTCCAGCAGGAAACTTACATCTTTCATCACCCCCTATGGCTGTTATCAGTTCCGCAGGATGCCCTTTGGTCTGGCATTGGCCGCAGCGGTATTCCAAAAGCTCATGCATCGCCTGTTCAAAGATGTCAAAGGCATCTAGTACTTCCAGGACGACATCTTGATAATGGGGATGGATCGTGAAGACCACGACACCAAACTGGACAAGGTGCTGAGCGTCCTACAGGAAAGAGGACTCACGGCAGAATGGGAGAATTGCAGATTTGGAATGACATCCGTGACCTACCTGGGGCACGAAATAAGCGGATCACGCCCAAGAAAGACAATGTCAGAGCAATCTGCGAGGCCAGAGCCCCCAACAACAAAGATGAAGTACGGTCATTCTTGGGAATGGCCGAGTACTACAGCAAATGTGTCCAACATTTTGCCACGAAAACGCATAGATTGCGGCAACTTATAAGAGACAAAGCAACTTTCCAGTGGGATGATGTGGCCCAGAAGGAGTTCGAGGAACTGAAGGGGAACATCAGCCAGGCCGTGCCATTGCAAGGACATGACCCGGCAGGAGCCACCATCCTCACCACGGACGCAAGCGAAAAAGGTCTGGGCGCAGTTCTTGCCCAACGGAGAGACAACAACACGGTTGAGACACTCAGTTTTGCATCAAGGGCGCTGTCGCAAACTGAGCAGAAGTTTAGCGTAATAGAGAAAGAGATGCTGGCTGTTGTGTGGGCAATGGGAAAGTTCCGGCAGTTCCTGTGGGGCATGAGGTTTCGCCTATAAACTGACCACAAGCCCTTAGTCAAGGTACTGACCTCAAGTGGGCATGCCACGGCCACCCCGCAGATTGCCAAGATGACTCTCAAATTATTAGAGTACACGTACGATGTGGAGTACATCCCGGGGACACGCAACAAGGTGGCGGACTATCTCAGCAGAGCCTCAGCCATGGAAAATGCACCCACACCTGCTGAGGAGAGTGAAGAAATGGTTGCAGTAATGGAAGACATGGAGAAAGCGATCAGCATGCATGAATGGGCACATGCATACAGACAAGATAAGACCTTGGAGGAGATCAAGAAGTACCTAGTCGATGGGTGGCCGGAAAAGAAGAGGCTGAAGGAGGCAACCAGGAAAATGTACGAAGTGAGAGAGGAGTTATCCATGAGTGACTCGGGAACATCGCGGGGATAAGGTAGTACCCCCAGAAGAGCTTATCCCTACATTACTGAACCAGCTGCATGAAGGTCACCTAGGCATTGTAAAGACCAAGCCGAGGGTGAAGCAGATGTACTGGTGGCCAGGAATGGACAACATGATTGAAAGACACGTTAGAGACTGCAGCCAATGCCAGGAGTCAGACAAGCTAGCTGTCGACATCCTCGGGCCGATACTAGATGGACAAGGCACGGCCAAGCACTTGTGTGTACTGGTGGACAAGTATTATAAATGGCCAGAAGTGCATGTGCAAGATGAAATGGACTCGGAGATTGTCATAAAATTCCTCACATCGGTGTTCCTTAGGGAAGGCATCCGAGGACTATAGTGACAGACAATGGCCCGCAATCCACATCCGATAAGTGGCAAGATACACCGAAAGAAATGAAATCAAGTCAAAACACAACTCAGTGTACCATCCTGACAGCAATGGACAAGTGGAAAGGTTTAACCGAGTTCTGATGGGGTCGATCCATGCAGCCATTATGCAAGGAAAAGACTGGGAGGCCGAAATTCAAAGAATGCTGTGGGCGTATAGAATTACTTCCACTGCGACAGGGTACAGCCCATTTCAGATTCTCAGAGGCAGGCACCCGTTCACGAAGGACAATGTAGTTTGGCGAGAAAAAACAGTCACCAGTAAATGGTCCCATCAACAAGAGAGTAAGGGTCAGAAAAAAACACTCTCATGCCCCTTATAAATCCATATATCAAACAACAAGAGAGTGTTAATACAAACATCAGACACAGTAGGCAAGCAAAATTCTGTTCAAAGCACTACTGAACCTTAGAAGAGACTGTTATTTTCAGTAGGAAAATAGAGTGCACGTGCTCAGAGATCTAGCTAAAAGGACCCTCAGGCCCCAGTGAAACACTGGTAGCCAGTTGTCTTCAGTGGGTCCTCCTTAGTTGCTAGGGAAAGTGAGAGTGAGTTAAAAAGAGTATGGACTACTCCTCAGAATTATTTTAATAAGAGGATAGCTCTAACTCTATTAAAACCAGTGTTTGAAAAACGTGATTATTTTTCAGGACTACTGAAAGGTTGTGCAAGTTTGAACCAATTAGTCCCTTAATAAAGTGGAAGAAGAAAATTAATAAAATACGGTCAACATGTTTCTGCTTTATGAGCAATAAATCAGCTCAGCATTCGTCAGGACCAAGAGTACAATACAATACCACTCACTGATCGGAGCACGCAAAAGCGCTCAGACCCAAGGAGTGGTTACACAGAACAATACGACCTGCAGTTGTCGAAGTTCCTTTTAGGAAAATCTTCCCCAATTTCAATTAACTCCTTGTTATAGGAGAGACGGTAAAAATCTGTATGGGTAAATAGAAAACACAAAAGCGTCCAAATTACGAACCCTTAAAAATATGCATCTACGCTGGTAGACTCTAATCATGTGCACACATATACTGGGATCAAATTATATGCAAGCTTTTTATAATTAGAAAAAGAACATGCTAATAATAAATGTTATGTTATGTTATATATATGTTATGTTATGTTATGTTATATATGAGTCTTGTATAGCGCAACGGCTACTCCAAAGGAGTGTCCCGGCGCTTTGTGCTCCAGACCCAGAAAGACTGGAAAAACATAACAGAAAAGAGAACAGAGGCTAAAAAAAGGGGAAAGCGCACTAACCAGAAAACAACCAAGTCTTTAGACCCTTCCTGAAGGCAAGCAGATTCGATGTAGCCCGCAGGGACAGCGGTAAAGAATTCCATAGCTGGGGGGCCAGGAATCTGAAGGACCGACCGCCCAGTCGGGCCCTCTTTATACGTGGCACCACAGCCAGAGCCAGTGACTCTGATCTTAAAGATCGTGCGGGACGGTAAAAGTCCAGCCTCTTCTGGAGGTATTTAGCACCATTGGCATGCAGGGCTTTATGGGCTAGGGTCATGGCCTTGAACATTATCCTCTTCCGTATAGGAAGCCAATGGAGGGATTGGAGCAGGTTAGAGGCACTAGTACGGCAATGCAGGCCAAAAATCGCTCTTGCTGCAGCGTTCTGGGTCACCTGCATGCGCTGTAAGAGATATTCCGGCAGACCCAGATAAATGTGTTATTCATTCAGTATTTCAAACAACGTCTTGTCATTGTCCGTTGTGCATTGAATACCTACATAGAGTAAGTGGTTGCCTAAAAACAGTGCTTGATAAACCAACTATATGGTTTAAAAACTTGAAGTAATTATTCCAGAACACACCTTTGCAAAAAGCATACAGAGCACAGTGGACTCCAACAGGGGAAAAATCAGCCAGACACTTACATGGTATCTTAGGATAGTAAGCCCCATGGGCATAGCGGCAGGAGGAAATCTTCACGTTTGGGCTCTAACGTGAAAACAACGGAAAAGAATTATTAAACGTTCTCAATACCGCTGATTGGAAAATAATGAACTCTCGTTAGGTCTAAAGGGAGACTTACTTATCTCCAAACGGCTCCCCGCTGAAAAACCTACAACGGCCACATCCGCCGCCCGTATCCACAAACGCGGTAATGAAGCCGTGGGTGATATAAACACAGAAAACGCGAAATGCGTATGAGGCGGTGCTGCCGGTCACGTGTCTAACGTGATCGCGTCACAATCTTAAAGGCGCCCGTTTATTTACAGACGCGATTAAGAGCAATGTTTGCAAATAGATAAACCTATGAGAGAATACCTCAAGAAACGCAGCAGATGGAGGCCGATTGTGGTCGGTCACTCAAATTGTACAAAAAGGTACAAAACAGGGGGGTATTATGCTAGGCCCATAGAAGATGATGTACTTGATGTATTTTGGTCACTTCGTGGTTAATCATAACCTTTTACATATATCAGAGGAGATACACTAGTCCTTATTTCTGTATTCCCGAGCTAGAAAAACCACGGACAATAGAGACAGAGAAACAGAGAAAATAGAGACTCTATTGTCCGTGGTTTTTCTAGCTTGGGAATACAGAAATAAGGACTAGTTTAGGAACAGTGTGGAGTGCTCACAAGAAGCCTCCCATAGAGCAGCACATGCTCGACCTAACAATATACATTACACCAGAGTTCTTCTATTTGATTAAGGAGATTGCAAAATGATTAACAAATGTAAACCAATAATTTAAAAAAATTACTATGTAAAATAAGAAATAAAATAGTATATGTATCCGTGTTAAATCATACATAATTGTTTGATGTAGTTACAATTGTCAAACATTCTAGTGTAATATAAAAATACTAATCCATAGCAATAATATTTTCCAGATATGTTCTTCTACCAGTACATGGTAGAAAATATTTACGGTTATTTAAAATTATGGCCCTGCCCCTCTTTCTCTATATCCTTCACAACACACCATAATCGGTTCCACCATCATACTTCAGTGCGGTGGACAATGCTATTCGTACACTCCTCTGGGATGGAGGAGCCCCCAGGATATCCCTCCCAAAATGGACAAGGGGTTCGTATGATGGTTGAATAGCATTCCTGGTTCTTCAAACATACAACTAGGCAGCCCAGAATATTCAGTAAATCACTGGGTATACCTCCTACATGATGACCAAGCGTATAGAATGGAACAGCGGAATATGCAACCAGGGTGCTATCTTTGAGCAATCTATGGTGGGAAATGCTACAAAACATTGCCTACCCCGACTTCAGTTATGATTCAAATATGGCACAGTACACTGGCGGCATTGGGATAGGGGGTAGAATCACTTGTGCCTCTTCGTAATGGGACACAGCAAAGCTGAGTGTGCTGGCTAAGCAGCAGGGCTTTGATAAATGGGACCTAATAGGCCTGTTATGAGTTGGAGAGCTGTGGGCAGGAGGGGATGTGATATACTTTGGGGATTTACAAAGGGAATACCGACTAGCCCACATGGAGGCATAGCGAAACATGCAGATCAGCCAAGCTGTACGTGGGGCACTACCAAGGGGAGATGATCTCCCTCAGTCCTCTCCCTTGGAGGACAGACTGCTGGATGAATTTTTGGAAAAGAGGCAATTTCCCTAATTTATTGTAAACTCTTAAACAACTGCCCTGATCTCTTGACGTGTCTTCGAGAAAGATGGGCATATGGTGAGTGGCAGTAGGCAAGGGCATCTGCTAAAGAGGTGGCTATACATTCCCGTTTTAGACGCATCCAACTTAAGACCCTGCATAGGTCCTACTACACCTTCCCAGCACTCGGACACTGTCGAGACATTCAACACGGACGCCGTCATCATTCATACAGATAAGATTGGCCACCGCGCCTCGTTGATTCAGGCTGAGACTCCCGGTCTGAAGTTCAAACTGTCAGCATCACTCACCCGCATCCCTGTCTTGAGAAAGACCCGTCGCAACCACCCACTGGGGAGCATGAGGGTCGAAACGTCAACGCTTGTCATAGGTCCAGAACCACCAGGATTCCAATAGGAACACTAGGAATCCTTGTTTGTATATCACTATCTGGCCAATGAAACACTTGTATATATTTGTATATAGGAAATTTCTTCTCACTTTACATTTTCTCACTCATTTTAGCACTATTCACTAAATGTCACACAAACTGCACCTTTGTCTGACGCTCTTATCATGCATTATATGTTATCATTGAATGAAGCAATTCTGATACAAAATGAAGGAATTCTGATATAAATTGCCTAATATAACCCCTTGATCTCATGACCTTTTATTTTGAGCATTGATTTCTCAATTTATGTGTGTACCAGAGAGCATTTTTTCCCTGATTGCATTAATAAGCAGTTTCAAAGCAATGTATCTTACCCAATAGAACCATTCTTATGCTTAACCATTGATTACCCAGGTTCTGAGGGACACAGGGTTACCACTTTTCTTGAATTCCTTAATTCCTAGGTCATCTCAACCTGTCATCTGCTGCAGCACTAGCAAATTATTTGTAATCATATTGTGGTCATAAACTGATGATGGATCGATCTCTTTTTTCAAGGTGCCTGAACATTGACGTGATGTGTTTGATAATAATATCTGCACACTTCCTCTCAGTCAGGCAGTGATGCCAATATTAGTTTAATCTAAGGTAGCTGACACTTTGTGACTCTCTCTCAAACTAAAGATCTGGTTCTTAAATTGTTCATCTGTAGTACATCTGTAGAAATTAGATGTGGTATTTTATGAGTACGTTTGAGCATATTATGTTAGAAAGAAAAATTAGGGCAGAGCCAAAATGTGGCTGACAACTCCCCTTAGTTTAGCTAATGTGTTTTGAGAAACAGTTGCTATAATAATGTAACACTGACTTTTACCTTCACATTAGGTGCTTTTTGGGTTCAGTGGGTTTCTGTTCACATTTTTATCTTTCATTACTGTTGGAAAGTCTTGCAGAGTGCAGTAGAGTGTTGTACGTGTTGTACAGTGGAGTGTACGGGCACAGAGTGGAGTACAGTGTCGTACATTGGCATACTGTGTAGTAAAATAGTAAAATCGGGTATTTGTAAAGCGCAAACTACTCACACCTAGGGGTCTCAAGGCGCTGGGGGCCGTTGTGGAAATTAAGTGAGCTATTGCCCAGAGTCACATGGTGCTGAGCTGAGCTGCCGGTGGAGCAGGGGATCGAACCGTGAACCCTGTGCCCGAAGTCAGCTGCCCTGGCTGCTGCGCCACACCTCTCCTAATAGAGAGTAGTGTAGAGTAGTAGACTGTTGTAAAGTGGACTTGTATAGAATAGAGTAGAGTTATGTAATGTGGAGCAGCGTAAAGTAGAGTGTCGTATAGTGGCATACAGTGGTGTAAAATGTTGTACAGTATAGTTGAGAGGAGTGGCATAGCGTACCGTGGAGTAAAGTATCATAGAGTGGATGGCCGTGGAGCGGAGTAAAGTGGAGTGCTGTAGCATACACTGGAGTAAAGTGTCATAGAGTGGAATGGCGTGTAATAGAGTGGTATATTGTGTCATAGAGTGCAGGGAACTGTCTAGAGTGGGGTAAAGTGTAGTGGAATAGAGTGGAGTAGTGCTTTAGAGTGGAGTGAATTAGTATATAAGATAGTGAGGTAGAGTGTGATACAGTGGAGTTGCACAGAATTGAATACCGGCAGGTGAGTGGACTGGCGTAGAGTGGAGTAGTAGAGTACAGTAAAGAAGAGTGGAGTAACGTGTTATACAGTAGAGTGAAGTGAATTGTGGTGGCGTGTTACAGAGGGAGTTGTGTAGAGTGGAGCAGAGTGGGGTTGAGGGGCATAGAGTTGACCACAGTGTCAAACAGTGAAATAGACTGGAGTACAGTGTTGTACAGTGGAACATCATATAATGCAGTAGAGTTTGGTAGAGGGAAGTGTCATACAGCATTGTGTCGAAGAGCGTCATATTATAGAGTATTGTGGTGTACAGTGTAATGGTGTGGAGGATGTGGCGTACAATGTAGTAGCATAGAATGGAATAGTGTAGAGTGGAGTAGCTTATAGTGGAGTGCCGTACAATGGAGTGGACTAGACTAGAGCGGTGTACAGGAGAGGGATAGAGTGGAATAGCATACAGTGGAGTGGCATAGTGTGGAATAGCATAGAATTGATTGGCGTAGAGTGTAGTTGCATACTGTGGAATAGCACAGAGTGGATTGACGTAGTGTGGCGCAGCAAACTGTGGAGCTGCGTAGAGCTGAACACCGTAGAGTGGAATGGCATAGAGTGGAATGGTATAGAGTGGATGTAGCGTAGAGAAGAGTATCGTACAGTGGAGTGGCGTAGCGTAGAGCGGCATACAGTGAAATAGCATAGAGTAGAGTGGCGCAGAGTGGCGTGGCATACAGTGGAATATCGTACTTTGGAGTTCTGTAGAGTGGAGTAGTGCACTGTGTAAAAATGTATAGTGGAGTGGCGTAGAAGGTAGTGGCATACAGTGAAGTAAAATAGAGTGAATGGCGTACAGTGTAGCTGCGTACAATGGAATATATGTGTATATATATATATATATGTATATGTATGTATGTATATTACCTACTGGCGTGTCGCCAGTAGGTATATATAGTTAGGATTTTTTCCCTATGGGATTTTTGAAAATTCTATGTCTAATAACTTTGGCGTTTGTGGACGGAATCGGCCGAAACTTTCAGGAAAATGGCACATTTTGTTTCTGAGCAGCCTCTGAAAATTTGGGGGGGTTTCCTCAAGGGGGGGCCGAGAAAAAAGGGGGGTCCCAAAACACGTTTTCCCCATGTTAATTTCCATAGGGCGGTTGGCCTCACTTTTAGCTCGAACGGCTGAATGGATTTGCACGAAACTTGGCAAAATTGTAGGGACTGTTAGCCCGATGTGCCTTTGCTAGGTCTCAATATATGTGCTCCAGTGGATTTTGAGAAATTAACGTTCAAAACAAGATATATATCTGTAACAGCGCTCCGGGCTGCGCTCCGGTCCGCTTACTTTTCGCGAAACGGAACTTTGCGATGCGAAGCTGATTGGCTCCCCGGTGTCTGTCAACATTCTAAACAGTCCGGAGCGGCCGCCATCTTATCTCTCGGTAGGATCGAGAGAGAAGAAGAGGTGAAAAACGAAGGGGGAATTTAATGAAAGGGGGCAAGGTATACCCCTCTTGACCCCCTAGGAATGTTGTTGGGGTTATTAAAGGGTCCCGTGGGGAAAATAAAAAAAAATTATTTTTCACGGTAGAAGCGCTTCCCGGGCCGCGAACTGGGCCGCAAACTGGTAGCGAAACGGGAATTCGCCATTTTGTGCTTCGTTTTAATTAAATTACTAGGTATAAGGGGGTGCGGGAGACGTATCCTAATCGCTTATGTTTTCTGAGGGTGGCTGAGGAGGCTCATATATGTTGATATATGTCTTCCAGCGGCTGTGCGTGCGCCATCTTGTCTCTCGGTAGGATCGAGAGAGAAGAAGAGGTGAAAAACGAAGGGGGAATTTAATGAAAGGGGGCAAGGTATTCCCCTCTTGACCCCCTAGGAATGATGTTGGGGTTATTAAAGGGACCCGTGGGGAAAAAAAATTGATTTTTCACGGTAGAAGCGCTTCCCGGGCCGCAAACTGGTAGCGAAACGGGAATTCGCCATTTTGTGTTTTGTTTTAATTAAATTACTAGGTATAAGGGGGTGCGGGAGACGTATCCTGATCCCTTATGTTTTCTGAGGGTGGCTGAGGAGGCTCATATATGTTGATACATGTCTTCCAGCGGCTGTGCGTGAGCTTTTTTTTTTTTTTGCTGCGTGACGTCTGTTAACGTTCGATTCGATGGAAATCAGGAAGTGTTGACCGCCAATTTGTCAGTGCGATAAAATATTTTGTTATAAATGAATCCTTATTGATAAACATTGTCTGCGCCATCTTGCCTTTTTTCCAATGCCACCATTTTGTCGTGCACGGCAGCCATTTTAGATGCCAGGCCGGTCCCAGGCTATCACCTAGCCCTGCGGATGTAGTTTATGGCCCCAGCTGTAGAGAATCCAGACATGCCAACCCTCCCGATTCAGGCGTGAGACTACTGATTTCAGTGCTAGTCTCCCGCCTCCCGATTTCTGCAAGCAAAAACCCGGGGGCATATTACCAACAACTAGCGATAATTTTTGTCTCTAACTTGTTTAGAGACAAAAATTATCGCCGCACATCGGCGATTTTTATCGCAGATAAACCTTGCTATTAGCAAGGTTTATCGCAAATGCGATAAAAAACGGCCGCGATGCATGAATATCGCTGAAAAGTCAGCGATATTCATGCATTATCGAGCAAATGCTCTTAGCCATGTTATCCACCTCCCATTGGATAACATGGCTAAGAACTGCTCAGGGCAGGTGTTAGCTTTTGGAGATATTCGCGCTTAGCGCGAATATCTCCAAAAGTTGGTAATAGGAGATAGCGATGTTAGGGACTGTTTCCAGTCGCTAACATCTTGGCACGCCCACTTTGCATGTCATTAGTGATAAATATCACTGACATGCAAAGCGGGGCCCAAGATGGTCGCTATCTCCTTTTAGCTGTCACTAACTGGTGTTAGCGACAGCTTGGTAATAGGGAGATAATTTTATCTCCGCTTTCTTGGCTTTTAAAGCCAAAAAAGCGGAGATAAACCCCCTTGATAATATGCCCCACGATTCCTCGGGGGTTTCAGGTGACAGGGCTTGGTATTGTGTTACGTGGTAATTCTTCCAGGAAACGTCAGAGGGTCGATGCAGGGGTTCTAGAAGGGGTGATAAACCATTTAAGCCTCATGAACAAGCGCATGGTCTTTTAAAGATCTGTGAAGTACTCGGGGCGGCGGTGTGTGTGTGTCCTCTTTCAGGAGCGGGCGGGGGGGGGGGCACTGCCAGCAACTTGCCAGGCCAGGCAGTGTTCAACACTTGCATCACCCTTTCTCTGCCTGCTATTGCGCTCCATGCTTCGGAAAGGTAAGAAAAAGAACGTGCATTTGAGTTTGAAATGTCCGATCCTGTAGCAGTACACTTGCAAAGCCCACACATGACAATAACCCGATTCAAGGCCCCATTCACCCGATTTTTTAAAAATATATAGCACTCCAACAAAGTAGGATTATAAAACTTTATTAACTTTTAAATATAACGAACGCAACAAAAACTGTAAATACATTTAAACATTTTTTGACAAAAAAAAGCAACAATGGTCAGAAGCTGTCTTTTGTGCGAATAGTCCCAAGGCAGCACAACGTGCTGAGTTCTGGACGGCACCCAGGTGATGTCACCTGAGTGCCGCACTGGTTTTTGGTTTCCTACAATGCAGCTCAGAAAAACAGCGTGGGGCGTCCCGGGTGGTGCGGGGGGAGGCCTCGTCAGTAGCGGTCTGTTGTGCGAATAGTCCCAAGGCAGCAGAACGCGCTGAGATGTGGATGGCACCTAGGTGATGTCCAGTAAACTGCCGCATTGGTTTTGGTATCCTACAATGCTGCTCCGAAAATTGGCGTGGGGCGGCCCGGGGGGGGGCGTGGGGGAGGCGGCGTGAACGGGCCTCCCCAGGTGGCGGCCATCCAGCTGAGTTGCGCCCGCTCTTGCGGCTACAGCGTCTCGCTCACCATGTAGTTGACTTCCGCCCACTCTTGCAGTGCAGCGATAGGCGGCTGCCACAGGACTCTTAAAATGGCGGACGGCTCTTCGGTTTTGGGCCTGGTCCACTAAAATGGCCCTGGGACACCTTGGAACTCGGATGCTTGCCTGCTAGGGCTTGGGCTCCATTCTCGAAAGCGTCCCCTCAGCCGTGAAGATTCTACAAAAGTCTTGGGGGCCCTCGACTCCTGCAGGCTTCCGGTGGGGAGCGGCTGCCATGATTGCTCGCGGAATGACCACGACGGAGCCACGAGATGGTGGTGCTCTCATGCTGACGCCAGCTTCAGTCTGAATCATCCAGAAACAAGGTGGGGCTTTCATCGTTTGGGAAAAAAAAATGTTCTAAACCAATGAAAAGTGTTATTTTTAGGTCATATGACCAAGCCTTCCATCTTTAGGAAACCAAAAGTAAAATGAACCAATGAAAAGTTTTATAAACAAGTCACATGACGTGTTATGGGGCATAGGGCTACAAAAAGCGTAGAAAATCCGTTGGCACGTGAGGCGGCGTCAGTAGCGGACCGATGTGCGAATAGGCCGAAGGCAGCACAACGCGCCGAGATCCGGATGGCACCGAGTTAGTGTCCAGCAAGTTGCTGCACTGGTGTGGCTATCCTACAATACTGCGCCGAAAGTCGGCGTGGGGCGCCCCATTGGCCTGTGAGGTCGCGTCAGTCAGTGGGGGCTGTGCGTCTCCCCCAAGATGGAGGCTCCTCGGCTGCAGTGGAGCGCCCCTTAGCGTTTCACTCGCCGTCCAACTGAGTTGCGTCCGCACTTGCGGCTACAGTAGGCCGAAGGCAGCACAACGCGCCGAGATCCGGAATGCACCGAGGTGGTGTCCAGCAAGTTGCCGCACTGGTGTGGCCATCCTACAATGCTGCGCCGAAAGACGGCGTGTCCAGCTGAGTTGCGGTCACTCTTGCGGTACAGTGACTCGAACGCGCAGAGATCCGGATGGCACCGAGGTGGTGTCCAGCAAATTGCCGCACTGGTGTGGCCATCCTACAATGCTGCGCTGAAAGACGGCGTGTCCAGCTGAGTTCCGGTCACTCTTGCGGTACAGTGACTCGAACGCGCCGAGATCCGGATGGCACCGAGGTGGTGTCCAGCAAGTTGCCGCACTGGTGTGGCCATCCTACAATGCTGCGCCGAAAGTCGGCGTGGGGTGCCCCGTTGGCTTATGAGGTGATATCAGTAGTGGACCGATGTGTGAATAGGTCGGAACCAGCACAAGGCGCCAAGATCCGAATGGCAAGTCCTGGATGTTGAGTGCCATAGTTGAGAGTTCTGAGCAGTGCTTGTAAGACTGTCTGAAGCTTATTTGCACCTGCTGCAGCTTCACTATTGCCCTGGTGTGGCCAAAGATCGCACATGACATAGGCGGCCGGCTCCCGAGGTCCGGCGGAACTTTTTTCCTTTTCCTTTTTGCTTCTTGTCCCACAATCCGTTTCAACTGAAGACACGACCAGGTCCCTGAATGTGTGCAGGGGGACGTTATTGATTGAATCAAAATGGCGGCTTCACACAAAGCTGACTCAAGCGTTGCTGTTGATGCTATACAGACAAAAATTGGTTTTCAGTTTGTACATTCTTCAGGATTTTTTTTTCCATCCAAGGCTGATTGAGAGTTTGTAGAAAAATGGCTTCAGATTTTCCACATACTACTCTTCAACATTCTTCCTAAATGTAACAATGTGAGACTCACTAGGAGAACGGCTGTTTATCTTTCCTTTCAAAATGCTGCCAACAATATTTTCTGAATGGAAGACACCATCTTGTAGCATAAAGGGCCGAAATGGGTTCTGGTCTGGCCGATGGTTGGTGGAGACATTTTGACTATATCTTGGACCTGCCCGGCCTCGCCCAAAATGGCGCCGGTATAAATGGGACTCGTAACTCCTTGTTGTGTACTGGTTGAACAACTTTGATATCACGAGATATGAATGCAGTTTTGATGCTCATGGCGGGCGGGGACGAGAATTGATTGAATATTTTGACATCCCTATTGATATTAAGTTCTGATGTGTTATTGATTACTGTAGTATTGAAAGTTCGAATTAACGTCACCCATGGTACTTGCCCGCAAATGTATATCTAGATGATTTTTTTGTAAGTGGCCCTGTCGTAATTTAATTACAAAATGTACGTCCACCGATTCCGCAACTGTTAGACACCTTAGTTCTTGCAACCTAATGGCCCGCTCGTTACGATCCTCTATAATGTAAATGTCTCCTCATCATATACGATTTCAGTTTGCTCCGTGGCCAGCCCACGTGGTTATAGGCCCGTATTTGTATACTGACATTTTCACAATAAAGGTTTTTAAAACAAAACATGGTAGTAGTATTTACATTGGTAAAGTTTTTACTTTTAGTCACTGTTTTCGAATCAGTAAAAGGCAAGTGAAATAAAGCAGTCCAATTACATGACGGATAAAAGGTATAATACATAGGAACGCAGTAAAGATAAATGGTCAAGGGCAGTTGTGTTTTCCACTCCTGCAACATAAAGTGATCGATAAGAATCTGATAATCAGGCGTATCGGCGACTAAGACAGCAGGCCGAGTCTCTTTTACTCAACGGCTCCGTCATGGAACGAAGAAACGCCCTTTTTCTCGAAAAAGGAATATATTTTACTTGCAGGACAGTTGTAAATTTTCCGGGAAAGTACATTAGCCTGGAATATTATAACATATATGTTTAAAAAAAAAAGTTCGAAATCAATAAAAAGCGTATTTTTTAGGTCATATGACCAAGCTTTTCATTATTAAAATAACAAAAGTAAAATGAACCAATAAAAAGTTTTATTAACAAGTCACATGACCTGTTATGCTTACGTTACGCGCTGCGCGCCGCGCCCCGGATCACTTCCGGGTGCGCTAACGCGGCGTGTCATATAACGCATTACGCGACAACGTAGGTCAAGAATATAGTCAAAATGTCTCCACCAACCAGCGTTCGGAACACAACCCCTTTCAGCAGTCCAAAAAGTTCTGTTAAATGACAACAGAGGGGACAGGCAACAAGAACCATCAGTCAAAGAGGGGAGGGCAAGTTCTTCTCTACCGGGTCATGTTGGGGCTATACCGGAACTGATCGAATTGGTAGTCTACAGTGTTTCTGGATGTTTCAGACTAAAGCTGGCGTCAGCATGAGAGCACTACCATCTCGTAGGTCCGTCGTGGCCATTCCACGAGCAAACATGGCAGCCGCTCCCCACCAGAAGCCTGCGGGAGTCGGGGGCCCCCAAGACTTTTGTAGAATCTTCACGGCTGAGGGGACGCTTTTGAGAATGGGACCCAAGCCCTATCAGGGAAGCGTCCGAGTTCCAAGGTGTCCCAGGGCCATTTTAGTGGACCACGCCCAAATCTGAAGAGCCGGCCGCCATTTTGAGAGTCCTGTGGCAGTCGCTTATCGTTGCATCGCAAGAGCGGGAGCAACTCAACTACATGGTGAGCGAGACGCTGTAGTCGCAAGAGCAGGCGGTAAACAGCTGAATGGCGGAAGAGGCACAGTGTAGCAAAAGCGGGCGGAATGGCAACTAAAACGGTAAAGGGGCGCCCCACTACAGCGTGTCTTCAGGTCAAACGGATTGTGGGACAAGGTCCAGAATAGAAGAGTCATCAAAAGGCAAAAAGTTCCGCCGGACCCCGGGAGCCGGTCGCCTATGTCGGGGGCGATCTCAGGCTAAACCGGTGCTATAAGACTTGGGGAGGGGGTCGGAGCCAAGCGTCTTCTCCGAGTCCGTGCCATCACACCGCCCCTCGGGGCCTCCGTCAAGCGGTTTAGGGAGGTACCATATCACATTGTTTTCAAATGCAGTCAGGTCCACAAACGACCCTCACTTACTTTGAGAATAGTGAAGCTGCAGTAGGTGGAAATAAGCTTCAGACAGTGTTACAAGCGCTGCTCAGAACTCTGAACTATGGCACCCAACATCCAGAACTTATGCCATTTGAGAATGGCAGTGACATCGAAGCAACTCAGGGACCAAAACCATTAACGTACTTTCACGTATGAAAATCTTACTTGGGGAGGGGGCAGGAGCGAACCGCCCCCTCCCAGTCCGCGCCACCACACCGTATGTTGAAAATCTGAAGCCATCGTTCTACAAACTCAACCAACCTTGGATGGAAAAATCTAGATAAATGTACAAACTGAAAACCAGTTTTGGTCTGCATAGCATCAGTAGCAACGCTTGCTATCAGAGTGCATGAGTTTCATGCTCGATCGATTGAGCTAGCCGGATCGGGCAATAAAAAGTATAAAATAGTTATGTAAATAGTTATTTAATAAAATGTTTTACCCTGTTTCTTTGCTGGTGTGTTGTATATATTTTTAATATTTGCATAGCGTTTGTCGTTATTTTGGGCGGGGTGGGTGACGGAGCCGAGCTGTCTTGCAGCCCTCATGGTGTGGAGCTCAGTTCATCTCACTATTTTCGTATTTCTCATGAAGGGTTGTTCCTAATATTTCTATTTTAGCGAGGTCAAAAAGAGATCCAATTAGTGGCCTACTGATTTTGCTCGATTAATTTTATTTTTTTACACGATTTTTCACGATTTTTCACTATCTGCAAAGACTAAACAGAGTATTGCGACTATGTGCTTGTTTGTAAATAGAGAATGAACCAAAGAGAATCAATTGTAAAACAGTAAATGCTTGGATAACAATCAATCTAATGGAGAGACAAGCAGGCACGACGGATTACAACGGGGGTAAAGGCCTGCGTTAACTACTCTTCACTATCTGCAAAGAGAGAGTACTACTAAGAGAAAAGAGGGGGGGGCAGCGTTCAAAGCACATCAGCGTGCATAAACACGAAAAAGTTTTTACCTATCACGTACTTGACATTTGACAGCTTTTGATATTTGCTATTAAAAAACCATTGAAATTCACAGAAAAAACCATAGGTTTTAGGCCATATATAGTTAGGAATTTGCATTTACAAAACCTTGAAAATTCACTGAAAAAACCATTGGTTATAGACCATATATAGTTAGGGATTAGCCTTTTCAAAACCTTATTTTACTCACACAAAACCATTGAAATTTCATGTATAGTTAGTTGCACTAACTATATATCGCGCACCCGTAATCCACTGCTGATGATGTCACATATTACATCATTCATGACATGGTCAGTGACATCACTGATGACATCACTGATGACATCATCGAGTGACTGTATGTTTCTGTAAAGTTAAAATATGTCTTACATATTGAAGAATGAGTGGATGTATAAGTGTCTGGATGAACGATTTAGTAGGTGCATGACTGACTGTATGAGAGAGTGATTAAATGTGTCACTGAGTGCATGGGTTAGTGACTAAACTGTCTTGTGCATCATTAAATCTGTATATACTAACACATATTTACTCTCTTATACAATCCCTGATACATGTTCACAATGATCCATACAGCCACTCACACATTCACTGGCTCTTATGCACAGTTATTTATATATGTCAACTCTCACATGTACTGTGTTTTACATATGTACTTACTTTGACATGTAGCACTGAGATATCCATTCAATCACTAATACACTCATGCACAGTCAACCGCACATACAGCTGTTTCCACATGCACTTTTGAACCCATACATATAGTGAATCAACTACTCACACATCTATGTACAGAGTCACACACCTCCCAGCCACTCATACACACACACTCAGTTTCCCATACAAATACTTGGACAACCAATGAATAACCCATACAGTTACTCATATAGCTACTGATCAACATATGCAGCAGTTTGTAGAACAACAGATATAATGATGCACAAATTAAAACAGTTTAGTCACTAACCCATGCACTCAGTGAGACACATTTAATCACTCACTCATACAGTCAGTCATGCACCTACTAAATCCTTCATCCAGACACTTATACATCCACTCATTCTTCAATATGTAAGACATATTTTAACTTTACAGAAACATACAGTCACTGGATGTTGTCATCAGTGATGTCATCAGTGATGTCATTTGAGATGTCATCAGTGATGTCATCAGTGATGTCACTAACCATGTCATGAATGATGTAATATGTGACATCATCAGCAGTGGATTGCGGGTGCGCGATATATAGTTAGTGCAACTAACTATATATGAAATTTCAATGGTTTTGTGTGAGTAAAATAAGGTTTTGAAAAGGCTAATCCCTAACTATATATGGTCTATAACCAATGGTTTTTTCAGTGAATTTTCAAGGTTTTGTAAATGCAAATTCCTAACTATATATGGCCTAAAACCTATGGTTTTTTCTGTGAATATACATATGCATGTATGTATATATACATATGCATGTATATATATATATATATATATATATATATATATATATATATATATATATATATATATATATATGTTCAAGCAAATGTCCCTTGCTGGAGGAGGAGCGACCATTCAGCTGGTGCCGGTGCCGAGTCAAGGACAAGACTCGTTTAGACTTTTGCAAAGCAATTTGAAATAAATCACCGCACTCTTCTAGGATTTGATTAAGCTTTTTTAATCCATCAAGGAAAAAACTTCCTCACCTACGCGTTTCAAACAGATTACTGTTCTTGCTCACGGTAGTTACAAGTCCATTTTTTCTTTTTACTATTTATACCCTCCTACCCATGTGGCAATTAGGATGCATTATGGGAGGGGTAGTTTTAGGTGAAAACAAACCATGTCAGGTCCCTTTTACAAGTTATCAAAGTCCTTTTTGGTGACTTTATGAGGATGGCATTTGACGGCTGAGTGCCTTATGGCTTTAAAAATAAAACCATTTCAAAGCAAGTCGAGTTGTTACCTCACTTGCTGCTTATATGTACTGGTATTGTACATAGTGGGTGATAGCTGAGTGCTAATTGTAAAGGTCATTGACTTGTACCTTGTTCCAGGGCTCTGACATTATTTAAAATAAACGCTGTGAATAACAAACAAAAAGTTTTTTCTCCATAATTTTTCATATGTTCTCAGTTTAACCCTATACATTTCAGAATTATAAGCAATATGTACTAAAAGGAATCAATACGTCTGGTTCAAGTTTCAAGTTTACATTTCATATAATTGTTATGCTTTAGATTCAAACAGTTTTTTTGTGAGAAAAATATCATAATCAATTGGAGGTCTTCATATTTCAAGTCATGTGATTGTTTAGAATATTGGTTTGGTTCATAAATGTACATATAGTTCCTCGTCCCCGTTCAATCCTTGCGGGGTCTTGGTTTTGAATTTTATTATTAGTTTTGATTCCAAACGTCTGAGTTTTTGCAGGCGATTTCCTCCTCTCTCATTGTCAGGTATCATTGCCAGTCCTGAATATCTCACATTTAATCAGGTTTTGTTTTTGTGAGTTATGAGGTGTTTTGCCATTGCATACGTTTGGTCCTTGTTTTGTATGGCCCTAATATGTTCTAACATTCTTTTCTTTAGGGCACATATGGTTGATCCAATATATCTCTTTCCACAATCACACTCCAAGAGATAGACAACATAATGGGATTCACAAGTGATCTTGGTCCGTATTTCAAAGGGTTGGCCTTTTGGATCTGTTATGGATTTGAGATTTTTGCCAATCTTGCACGCTTTGCATGATGTGCACTTGGTGAATCCTTTCTGTCTTTTTTCTAGCCACGTTTCTTCTCTTTTGTTTATGAAATAGCTGTTAACCAGAATATCACCGATTGATGGTGCTTTTCTAAAAGAGATTAAGGGGGCATCTCCTATGGTATTTCCAATGTCAGGATCCTTTTTTAATACACTCCAGTATTTGGTGACTTTCTTTTGAATATGTCAAGATAAGGCGTGGTTTATCTTCCTTTGTTGTTTCAATAGCCTCTTTTTTCTTGACTATCAGTGTCTCTGTTCTGGTTTTTTCTCGAGCTCTCATTTCTCCTCTTTTTATTGTTTTCATCTTGTATCCTCTCTGGGAAAATCGGTTAACTGTTTCTGCAAATTTATTTTCCATTTCCGATGGTTCAGAACAGTTACGTTTCATCCTTAGAAACTCTCCATATGGTACATTTGATTTCAAGGATGTTGGATGAAAACTAGTCCCATGGAGGATGCTGTTCGTAGATTTTTTTTGCGAAAAAGGGTCGTGTGCATTGTGTTGTTTTTGATGTATACTTTTGTGTCCAAGAAGTCTATTTCCTTCTCTTGGATGTTAAAAGTAAATTGTAGGCCCACATTATTCTGATTCAAGATCCTTATGTACTCTACCAACTCTTCCCTGGTTCCATTCCACACAAGGAAGAGATCATCAATAAATCTCAGCCAGAGAATAGTCTTGGCAGTATATGGTTCGTTTTCTTCTCTCCAAGCTATATGTTTCTCCCACCATCCCATGGTGAGATTAGCATAGCTTGGAGAGAAGGAAACTCCCATGGCGGTTCCACAGTTTTGGGAATATATTCCATTATTAAAGAGGAACACATTGTTTGTTAGGCATATGCGTATCATGTCCAATAGCATAGCAGAATGTTTAAGTTCCCCTATTGGTCTCTGTCTTAGAAAGTAAGCAATTGCTTCAAGACCTATTTGGTGGTTTATCGATGTGTAAAGTGAAACTACATCAATTGTAGCTAAAAGATATGTTGGTTGCCATTGTGTGTCCATTATTATTCGAAGAAAGTCTCCAGTGTCCTTAATGAAGGAGTTGAGTGTGGGTACTATGGGAGCTAAGAAATGATCCACATATGAGGCAATATTTTCATACAGCGATCCACAGCTGGAAATGATCGGTCGAGCTGGAGGTTTGAACAATGTCTTGTGAACTTTCGGCAGAAAGTAGATAGTTGGTGTTATAGGATTTTCTACTGTCAGAAACTTGGTTTCTTCCTGACTTAACAGCCCACTTTCTTGCCAAGTTCTTATTTGACGATGTATTTCTGTTGTCATTGTCGCTATTGGGTTGACTTCCAATTTTGTATAGTTTTTGGTATCTTGCAGTTGTCGATTGGCCTCTTCTATGTAGTCAGTTTTGTTTAAGACCACAATATTCCCACCTTTATCAGCTGGTTTTATTTCTGTTTTTTTATTTCTGGTTTTATTTCGATTTTGAGGTTCGATTTTAGAGAGTTCAATGCTTGACGTTCCTCCCAAGTTAGGTTTTCTTTGTTTTTGTTATTGACATTCTTCAATTTTTACAATTAGCACGCAGCTATCACCCACTATGTACAATACCAGTACATATAAGCAGCAAGTGAGGTAACAACTCGACTTGCTTTGAAATGGTTTTATTTTTAAAGCCATAAGGCACTCAGCCGTCAAATGCCATCCTCATAAAGTCACCAAAAAGGACTTTGATAACTTGTAAAAGGGACCTGACATGGTTTGTTTTCACCTAAAACTACCCCTCCCATAATGCATCCTAATTGCCACATGGGTAGGAGGGTATAAATAGTAAAAAGAAAAAATGGACTTGTAACTACCGTGAGCAAGAACAGTAATCTGTTTGAAACGCGTAGGTGAGGAAGTTTTTTCCTTGATGGATTAAAAAAGCTTAATCAAATCCTAGAAGAGTGCGGTGATTTATTTCAAATTGCTTTGCAAAAATATATATATATATATATATTACCCACTGGCGGTCGCCAGTAGGTATATATAGTTAGGATTTTTTCTCTATGGGATTTTTGAAAATTCGATGTCTAATAACTTTGGCGTTTGTGGACGGAATTAGCTGAAATTTTCAGGAAAATGGCACATTTTGTTTCTGAGCAGCTCCTGAAAATTTGGGGGGTGTTCGTCAAGGGGGGGGCCGAGAAAAAAGGGGGGTCCCAAAACGCGTTTTTCCCATGTTAATTTCCATAGGGTGGTTGGCCTCACTTTTAGCACGAAACTTGGCAAAATTGTAGGGACTGTTAGCCCGACGTGCCTTTGCTAGGTCTCAATATATGTGCTCCAGTGGATTTTGATAAATTAACGTTCAAAAAAATATATATATCTGTAACAGCGTCCCGGGTAGCGCTCCGGTTCACGTACTTTTCGCGTAACGGAACTTTGCGAAGCGAAGCTGATTGGCTCTTCGGTGTCTGTCAACATTCTAAACAGTCCGGAGCGGCCGCCATCTTGTCTCTCGGTAGGATCGAGAGACAAGAGGAGGCCAAAACGAAGGGGGAAATGACCATAAGGGGGCATAGTAGATCCTCCCTGACCCCCTAGGTTTGATGTGGAGGCTTTAAAAGGGCCCGCGGGGCAAAAAAAAAAAAATCTTTTTTTTTGCGTGGGGTGCGCCCGGTACGCGCACCGGAAAGCGGTCCGGGAAGCGTACTATAAGGAAACGAGAATGATAGACTTTTTAAATATTGTATGTTTATTGATTGTTCGTTTTGTTGGGTTTTTTTTGTTTTTTTTTATTTAAGTAGCAAAATGTAGGTACCAATGCAGTAACATAAAAAAGTTGCACAGTATACTATAAGTCTGACTTTACATTATAATCAATTTGGTACTAGTTTATGAATTACATATAAAAATGATTAAAGACTCGAACAATTTTTGATTATTAAATATAAATTTATTCTTCTGATTCTTTTTCAAAATTTAATAGACTGTCTAACATTTGACAAAAATCGAAAGTGTGTCTGAAATTCGAAATCTCTTAGATAAATGTTCAGGTCAAACGCAATTCTGTCAAAATATTCAGCAGGATTGTCAGGAGTTTTTAATGTATATGCTTGATGTGTTACAAGATGAAGGTGTAGATGTAGATCACCTGTTTGGCCTTTCTTATCAATGGCAGCATGACTGCGAGAACTGTAGGCTATCAAGTACTAGTAGTGTAGACTCAGAAAGATTTATATATTTAACTTTGCCAGACAGTAAATCAGTGTCCTTTAATAAGCTAGTAAAATCAGCCGATCACAACATGGAGTGTAGCCAATGTAAGGTTCTGAAACTGGGATGGTGCAGTGAGCTAAAAAACGGTGTTGGATCTAGCCCTGATCTCTTGACTGGGTGAGAGCTTTCTGCTTAATTCAGAGACTCTGTCCCTCACCACCCCTTGTTGTAAATATTTTTGTCCACCCTAAGCGTGGAAGGGTATTCTCAGATGTGAGACCCTTGCTCATTGCACCATCAGGATTCAAGCAAACCGGGCCGAAGACGTCTGTAATGCCAGAAACCGGTCCCCGGGAGCTTGTTTCCTTCCCAGTGTAAGAATTGGCTTTTGTAGTTTGGTTTGCCCTGTTCCCATCATGCACTGGGACAGGAACAGACTAATTTGCATACAGCCAGGTTCTGAAACTGGGATGGTGCCGTGAGCTAAAAAACGGTGTTGGATCTAGCCCTGATCTCTTGACTGGGTGAGAGCTTTCTGCTTAATTCAGAGACTCTGTCCCTCACCACCCCTTGTTGTAAATATTTTTGTACACCCTAAGCGTGGAAGGGTATTCTCAGATGTGAGACCCTTGCTCATTGCACCATCAGGATTCAAGCAAACCGGGCCGAAGACGGCTGTAATGCCAGAAACCGGTCCCCGGGAGCTTGTTTCCTTCCCAGTGTAAGAATTGGCTTTTGTAGTTTGGTTTGCCCTGTTCCCATCATGCACTGGGACAGGTACAGACTAATTTGCATACAGCCAGGTTCTGAAACTGGGATGGTGCAGTGAGCTAAAAAAACGGTGTTGGATCTAGCCCTGATCTCTTGACTGGGTGAGAGCTTTCTGCTTAATTCAGAGACTCTGTCCCTCACCACCCCTTGTTGTAAATATTTTTGTCCACCCTATGCGTGGAAGGGTATTCTCAGATGTGAGACCCTTGCTCATTGCACCATCAGGATTCAAGCAAACCGGGCCGAAGACGGCTGTAATGCTAGAAACCGGTCCCCGGGAGCTTGTTTCCTTCCCAGTGTAAGAATTGGCTTTTGTAGTTTGGTTTGCCCTGTTCCCATCATGCACTGGGACAGGTACAGACTAATTTGCATACAGCCAGGTTCTGAAACTGGGATGGTGCAGTGAGCTAAAAAACGGTGTTGGATCTAGCCCTGATCTCTTGACTGGGTGAGAGCTTTCTGCTTAATTCAGAGACTCTGTCCCTCACAACCCCTTGTTGTAAATATTTTTGTCCACCCTAAGCGTGGAAGGGTATTCTCAGATGTGAGACCCTTGCTCATTGCACCATCAGGATTCAAGCAAACCGGGGGGAAGACGGCTGTAATGCCAGAAACCGGTCCCCGGGAGCTTGTTTCCTTCCCAGTGTAAGAATTGGCTTTTGTAGTTTGGTTTGCCCTGTTCCCATCATGCACTGGGACAGGAACAGACTAATTTGCGTACAGCCAGGTTCTGAAACTGGGATGGTGCAGTGAGCTAAAAAACGGTGTTGGATCTAGCCCTGATCTCTTGACTGGGTGAGAGCTTTCTGCTTAATTCAGAGTCTCTGTCCCTCACCACCCCTTGATGTAAATATTTTTGTCCACCCTAAGCGTGGAAGGGTATTCTCAGATGTGAGACCCTTGCTCATTGCACCATCAGGATTCAAGCAAACCGGGCCGAAGACGGCTGTAATGCCAGAAACCGGTCCCCGGGAGCTTGTTTCCTTCCCAGTGTAAGAATTGGCTTTTGTAGTTTGGTTTGCCCTGTTCCCATCATGCACTGGGACAGGAACAGACTAATTTGCATACAGCCAGGTTCTGATACTGGGATGGTGCAGTGAGCTAAAAAACGGTGTTGGATCTAGCCCTGATCTCTTGACTGGGTGAGAGCTTTCTGCTTAATTCAGAGACTCTGTCCCTCACCACCCCTTGTTGTAAATATTTTTGTCCACCCTAAGCGTGGAAGGGTATTCTCAGATGTGAGACCCTTGCTCATTGCACCATCAGGATTTAAGCAAACCGGGCCGAAGACGGCTGTAATGCCAGAAACCGGTCCCCGGGAGCTTGTTTCCTTCCCAGTGTAAGAATTGGCTTTTGTAGTTTGGTTTGCCCTGTTCCCATCATGCACTGGGACAGGAACAGACTAATTTGCATACAGCCAGGTTCTGAAACTGGGATGGTGCAGTGAGCTAAAAAACGGTGTTGGATCTAGCCCTGATCTCTTGACTGGGTGAGAGCTTTCTTCTTAATTCAGAGACTCTGTCCCTCACCACCCCTTGTTGTAAATATTTTTGTCCACCCTAAGCGTGGAAGGGTATTCTCAGATGTGAGACCCTTGCTCATTGCACCATCAGGATTCAAGCAAACCGGGCCGAAGACGGCTGTAATGCCAGAAACCGGTCCCCGGGAGCTTGTTTCCTTCCCAGTGTAAGAATTGGCTTTTGTAGTTTGGTTTGCCCTGTTCCCATCATGCACTGGGACAGGAACAGACTAATTTGCATACAGCCAGGTTCTGAAACTGGGATGGTGCAGTGAGCTAAAAAACGGTGTTGGATCTAGCCCTGATCTCTTGACTGGGTGAGAGCTTTCTGCTTAATTCAGAGACTCTGTCCCTCACCACCCCTTGTTGTAAATATTTTTGTCCACCCTAAGCGTGGAAGGGTATTCTCAGATGTGAGACCCTTGCTCATTGCACCAACAGGATTCAAGCAAACCGGGCCGAAGACGGCTGTAATGCCAGAAACCGGTCCCCGGGAGCTTGTTTCCTTCCCAGTGTAAGAATTGGCTTTTGTAGTTTGGTTTGCCCTGTTCCCATCATGCACTGGGACAGGAACAGACTAATTTGCATACAGCCAGGTTCTGAAACTGGGATGGTGCAGTGAGCTAAAAAACGGTGTTGGATCTAGCCCTGATCTCTTGACTGGGTGAGAGCTTTCTGCTTAATTCAGAGACTCTGTCCCTCACCACCCCTTGTTGTAAATATTTTTGTCCACCCTAAGCGTGGAAGGGTATTCTCAGATGTGAGACCCTTGCTCATTGCACCATCAGGATTCAAGCAAACCGGGCCGAAGACGGCTGTAATGCCAGAAACCGGTCCCCGGGAGCTTGTTTCCTTCCCAGTGTAAGAATTGGCTTTTGTAGTTTGGTTTGCCCTGTTCCCATCATGCACTGGGACAGGAACAGACTAATTTGCATACAGCCAGGTTCTGAAACTGGGATGGTGCAGTGAGCTAAAAAACGGTGTTGGATCTAGCCCTGATCTCTTGACTGGGTGAGAGCTTTCTGCTTAATTCAGAGACTCTGTCCCTCACCACCCCTTGTTGTAAATATTTTTGTCCACCCTAAGCGTGGAAGGGTATTCTCAGATGTGAGACCCTTGCTCATTGCACCATCAGGATTCAAGCAAACCGGGCCGAAGACGGCTGTAATGCCAGAAACCGGTCCCCGGGAGCTTGTTTCCTTCCCAGTGTAAGAATTGGCTTTTGTAGTTTGGTTTGCCCTGTTCCCATCATGCACTGGGACAGGAACAGACTAATTTGCATACAGCCAGGTTCTGAAACTGGGATGGTGCAGTGAGCTAAAAAACGGTGTTGGATCTAGCCCTGATCTCTTGACTGGGTGAGAGCTTTCTGCTTAATTCAGAGACTCTGTCCCTCACCACCCCTTGTTGTAAATATATGCCAATGTAAGTCAGCAATGCTGTCCACATTATTTATACGAACATATGGCCAGTATGTCATTTTAATGTTCCAACAATGTAGGTCTGATGGAACAAAATTGACAACTTTAATTAAAAATTTTGTGGCTTCGCAGTTGTCAATATCAGGAAGGACTTTTGTAACTGCAGCAATTATATATCATGACGGTCCTTCATCAACATCAGGACATTACACAGCTTATTTAAAGTCTAGAAACGGCTGGTCATTCTGCAATGATTCTGTTTTAATTTTCAAAAAAAGATTGCCTTTCCACCTTCAAAATTCTTACCTGGTGTTCTTACAACCAAAATTTTAGGGAAGGAATCTTGGGATTTGTTCTGAGGAATTTCAAGAGGTTATAATGGCTCCTACTCTATATTGCCTTGTGGATAATTGTAGTACAGAGCGAAAACTGTTTGTGTTTATAAGCTAATTCAAGCAGCAGATCAAAACAAGGAGTAGGGGAAATGTAAGTCTGCAATGCTGTCCACATTATTAATGGAAACTTATGGGTGAAATGTCATTTTACAATTTCAACTACATAAACTGGATGAAAATAAGTTGTCAAGTCTAATTAAAAATGTTTTGGCTACACAGTCATGGATTTCAGGAAGAACATTTGTAACTGCAGCTATTATATATTATGATGGTCCTTTGACAACATCAGGATATTACACAGCTTATTTGAAATATGAAAAAGGCTAGTCTTTCGGCAATGATTACCATTTTAGTATGAAGCAATGTTGCCTTTTGACTTGTTTTCAGAAGTGAGAATTTAGGGTAGGTAACTGGATTATAATGATTCTAGGTGTTGCTGTAATTTAGTGTGCTGTTTTAAATTGCTTTGTATGTCTCATTTTTCTTAAAACGATGGAGTTTATCTTTCAGAAAGTGGCGGGCAGAAAATAGTAACAGCACAACAGAGTTTAAGCTGTTCATAGGACATCCTTTGACGTCATAGAAAGTAAGTTACTTTTGAGGAGTTCTGATTGATTATATTTTATGGGTTTTTTAAACACAATCATTTTGAATGTGTTTTTTTCCCCGCTGTTATATGATGAATACCTTCAACTCACTGTTTTCAGTGAAATTTGATATATTCTGAGAACAGCAAAAATAAACCATTTAATATGTATAATTAATTCTGTACTTTGAATTGTGATTTTTAATATGTACTCATCTTGTCTCATGCTCACTCATCTTTTACTACCTTCTATTAATTTAAAAAATTTTCTACTCTCATTCACAGATTGAAAGTATAAAAATAACAGGTGACTAAGTTAACGACAATTATAAGGTAAATGTTTAGTACTCTTTACGTTACATCTCTATCATATTTAACTTTTATTAGTTCCACTGCTTCATTTCTTTAACCCTCAGTTTCCTGCCTTTGCTACTTCCCTCATTTCTTTTTCTATTACTTATTTATACTACTCTTTTCACTCCTTTTCTCAGTCCATCTTTCAACAGTATCTTTGTGTTACTCCCTCTATTTGTCTTTCTTTTAACATTACTCTCTGTTTACTTACTCTTCTTTTTTTTAAAAAAAAAAAAAAATTTTGTTCGCTTCCGGTTCGCGTACCGGCGCGCGAACTGGGAAGCGAACCAAAAGAAATAGAGGTTGCCAGAGTGCTAAACATTCTAGCAATTTCTTATAAAGGGGAGGTAGTTCTGAAAAGAACTTTTTTTAAAATTATTTTTGTTGTTTTATATTTTTTTATTATTTTTCTGAACATTTTTATAGTTTTTTTGTATTTTTTTAATGGTTTTATATTTTTTTTGTTTTTTTGGGGGGGGAAACAAAAATGATTCATTAGAAAGGGCTCAACAGGAGCAACAAAAAAAAGAAAATTTATTTTCTGGGGCGTTTTGTACATTGATGATGTTCAAAAGCTCTATTGATTAGAGTTACACTCCTCTCTCCATAGGAAATTAATTTTCCGCAAATTATACAGGTAAATTTCATTTGGCCAAAGTTCATCTGTATATTTGGGACTGCCTCCCTTGCCTCTGATCCCGTCACTGCCTCTTCATTGGTGGTTGAACTGGCCACAGGTCGGGGGTTATCCACAAGATCACGTATTTGTGCACTACTGTAATTTATCGGGTGCCACCTCTGCATATGGCGATGCATGGTATAATTACCATAACTGTATTTTTTTTCTGTTCCTCTGGACAGTTTATCTTTACAAATTAGGCAGGTAACATACCGGGCGTTCACCTTTTTTTGTCCTTCGGGAAATGAAAAAAATTGCCAAATATAATTTTCTTTTATATGGGACCTCCTTGGCTGTTCTTTTAAAAACCTTCTTGTCCCTTGCTCCTCTTCCTCTTCTTCCTCTTCTTCCTCCTCTTGTTGGAGGATAACCTGAGGAGATGGTCCTCTCTTCCTAGGAGGTTTTGGTGGTGGTGGGGGTCCACTAGCTGCAGCAATCATTGAAGCCATTTGTAAGGTATTCAATGTAGGTCTTTCTCTCATAAAAATGAAAGTCAGAGTGAGGAAAAAAGGTGGGGCTTTCATCATTTGGGATAAAAAAATGTTCTAAACCAATGAAAAGTGTTATTTTAAGGTCATATGACCAAGCCTTCCATCATTAGGAAACCAAAAGTAAAATGAACCAATGAAAAGTTTTATAAACTAGTCACATGACCTGTTATGCTTACGTTACGCGCTCCGCGCCGCGCCCCGGGTCGCTTCCGGTGCGCTGCGCTTCGCGCCTCGGTTCGCGTTCCGGAGCGCTTCCGGGTGCGCTAACGCGGCGCGTCATAAGACGCATTACGCGGTAACGCGATACGTCCCGCTTACGCGGCGCGTCACGATGTTGCTTTCTAACGCGATAGTTGCGCTAACGGAACGTTTACCGGTTCGCGGACCGGTTCGCGGACCGGGTCGCGGAACAAATTGAAGCACATTTTACAGCTTTTGATATTTGCTATTAAAAAACCATTGAAATTCACTGAAAAAAACATAGGTTATAGACCATATATAGTTAGGAATTAGCATTTACAAAACCTTGAAAATTCACTGAAAAAAGCATAGGTTATAGACCATATATAGTTAGGGATTAGCATTTACAAAACATTATTTTACTCACACAAAACCATTGAAATTCGCATATATAGTTAGTTGCACTAACTATATATCGCGCACCCGCAATCCACTGCTAATGATGTCACATATTACATCATTCATGACATGGTCAGTGACATCACTGATGACATCACTGATAACATCATCCAGTGACTGTATGTTTCTGTAAAGTTAAAATATGTCTTACATATTGAAGAATGAGTGGATGTATAAGTGTCTGGATGAACGATTTAGTAGGTGCATGACTGACTGTATGAGAGAGTGATTAAATGTGTCACTGAGTGCATGGGTTAGTGACTAAACTGTCTTGTGCATCATTATATCTGTAGTTCTGTAAACTGCTGCATGTGTTGATCAGTAGCTATATGAGTAACTATATGGGTTATTGATGTTAGGCTCCCGCCCAACCCACACACTGCAGGAACGTTGCAAGTCCCAGCCACTTCCCCGACTCACCGGTCACTCACTAGATGGCACAATTGAGTTAACCGTTGAACCAGAAAAGGGGGTGGAAACAAAAGGCTCCAAACCTTCCACCCCTGTAGAACGGAGATTCAAACAACACCCTCCTCCTCGCTTCCGCACCGTTAACAAATGCAGGTTTTGCTTCGAGGGGAATTATCCGATAATCATTAAACAGATTTCTTGGGTGTTTAAGGTTTGGGCGTGACGGGATTGCACAGGGTAAAAAACATGCAAAAGGAACGTGCATGAACAAAAAACCCCTGTCTATCAAAAAGAGTGGTGAGTGATGAAAACCAAAACAAGTGAGAAACGACAATGCTCGTTTCACGAGTGAGAGTAAAAACTATTCCCAGCCGGGATATAGCTCACAACGTCAGATCCGTCTTTAAACGAGGCGGATAAGCTCCACAAGACTTGCTGATAGAACGAACGACTAGCGCCCGATCTAGAGTTTTAACAATTCTCTAAGTCTAAAGGAAAAAAAGACACAAAAATAGTGTCTGACAAACAGGAGCCCCTGGATGTCGTTGGATAATCTCTAGCAAGAGATGGGGGGGAACGGGAACTGGTACACTAACTAACTCACTACGGGAACACAGGGCGGGAGACAACAAAGGAACAAGAGGGGTCTGGATCAGGGATTAAACCACACTGGGAATCAAGGTAAGGGATACGGGAAAAAGGCAAGTATTCCAAAGTTCCTCACGAGCCCGTGAGGAACGGCAACGACCAACAGCTTTCACAGGAACCAAAAGGAGCAGGAACCCACAGGTGTGTAATAACAAGCAACAATACTATGGTAGGACTCCTTTTTATACTGCTGGCGTGTCACGTGATGGTGAAGGCTATGGTCAGCAAAAGAGGACTGGGGACCGAATCCTAACAATTGATTGATTGCCCAAGTATTTGTATGGGAGAGTGAGTGTGTGTGTGTGGGTGGCTGGGAGGTGTGTGACTCTGTGCATAGATGTGTGAACAGTTGATTCACTAGATGTATGGGTTCAAAACTGCATGTGGAAACAGCTGTATGGGTGGTTGACTGTGTGCATGAGTGTATTGGTGAGTGAATGGATATCTCAGTGCTACATGTCAAAGTAAGTACATTTGTAAAACACAGTACAAGTGAGAGTTGACATATATAAATAACTGTGTATAAGAGCCAGTGAATGTGTGAGTGGCTGCATGGATCATTGTAAACTTGTATCAGTGATTGTATAAGAGAGTAAATATGTGTTAGAATATGTTTGAATAAGTAAGGTGTGTATAACTGTATAGTTGAGGAAATGGAGGTGTGATTGATTCTTTGCATGACTGACTAGGTGTATGAGTAACTCCATGGATGAGTGACAATCTGTGAGTGTCTGTTTACACTGAGTGTATCTAAGGTTATATTAGAGTCTGAAGATGTTCATCGTATTATCACATGAATGATGTCATCAGTGATGTTATCAGTGATGTCATTTGAGTTGTCATCAGTGATGTCATCAGTGATGTCACTGACCAGGTCATGAATGATGTAATATGTGACATCATCAGCAGTGGATTGCGGGTGCGCGATATATAGTTAGTGCAACTAACTATATATGCGAATTTCAATGGTTTTGTGTGAGTAAAATAATGTTTTGTAAATGCTAATCCCTAACTATATATGGTCTATAACCTATGGTTTTTTCAGTGAATATATATATATATACACACACACTCACATATATACCCATACATATGATTAGCGAGTGGATTATACAGTGTAGTATTTCCTATTGTGATTTTACTATAAGAAAAAAAAGGGAACCGTTAATCAACAAAACTATTCAACGCAACATAATTTACAAGAGCTAAGGATCATGTTATTTAAACAAACAACAACAAGAGATGCGTTGATGATTTGGAAAGTAGATGTTGAGATTATCTCTCAACTGATAGTGATCTCCTTTGGGGATTATCTTCCATAATGACAGTGAATGCCTCTTATGCAGGGTAAGCTATGGATTGATTTAGCAAGGACTGCAAGAGAAGTCAATGTTATTTTGAACTACGTTTATTTTGCTGCGATACATGCTTTTGTGAATGTGCATGGTCTGTCTACATTTTTTGAATGAGCGGATTGAAAGCAAAAGTATACATCCTTCATAGATAACTTTGTTTCATAGCTTTCTTCAGAATAAAGTATTTGACAGAAACTCTTATGGCATTAAAAAGTGACATTCAGCAGGCGGCTTTCCTTTCCTCTTGCACACTCAGTAAGGTCTTTCTTTTCAAGCTTCTTTATAATGCATTCATTTTTATCCATAATTTATGGAATCCAGTTTTGTTTCACTGCAGCAGAACTACCACGAAGCATCACTTACTTTGTGTTCCAAATCCCCCCAAATTAAAAAAAATCTTTGGGAGGTGGGGGAACATTTATGAGATAAGGGAAGATGCTGAAGTCTCTGACAGCCATAGAAAAAAAGTAAAAACGTGCACAAAGTTCAGCTTGAGGGAGGAGATGCAAGATCTTCGCACCACGCACTAGAAATTATCAGCATAACTGAGGTCGTTAATATGGTGCTGAGTCCTAATGAAATCATTTACCGGATATGTGTCCACTGTTGTTAAGTGGCTGGGAATGGAAAGTGATTTGTATACTGGCCATTATGATCTGTGACAAAAAAACAAAAATGTCACTTAAAATATTTAAAACACGGGGGGATGGGGCTGTTGGAAGGTGAGTGCGGTGGATTGTTAAGTACTGCTCCGCTATATGTTTGCTCGTTCTTGCTCATAAAGAAAAGTCGATTGCCGTCCACCTGATGTAATGTTTCAAACCTGCAGATGCCTCTGGTGTAGAGCCCTGCAACATAAGTGCAGTCTGACAATAAAGTTTGTTTAAAAAAAAATATATATTTAAAACACATTCTTATCACACAAATGACACAAAGGGATATTATGCCAGATAAAAAGGCTGTAAATGTGCAAACGGCTTCTCCTGTTATATTTCCGATTCAGAACAACCTGGGTCCTATGCTAGTATTACACCTGAATCAATTCCTTTTTTTTTATTTTACCCTTTGTCACTATAAGGTCTCTCTGCAATATGGCAGAAGCAAAGTCGACCTGATGTCTTTTACAATGCCATGGTAATATTTATTGTAACTTGAATTCCCTTTATATAGCGCTTACTAACCCTGGTGAGGCACTGAGGGGCTGTGCGTCCAGCAGCATGCTGCTCTGGAACCCAAAGCCAGTCCTGTATTATTGGTCATTATTACCTATTGGGATTAGTCTTATGTGCCCAAGTAAACTGTTCTTCCAGTTGGTTGGCGGGTTTAATAGATTAGCTCGAGGAGGTTAGTTATTGTTAGGTTGCAGTAGTTTGACTTTCAGAGGAGAAGAGGTTGTGCGAGCTTGTAAATGACTTATGGGCAGGTTGCAGAAATACAATAATAAACATTAAGGTGAACATGCATGTGTGAGTGGGATGTGTTCAAGGAGAGGAGGCATGCAAAGGATGACAGGGAAGTAAAGGGTTATTTGAAAGAAAAAAGGAGCGGTAACAGTCAGAAATTTAAAGGGAAGGTCAGTTTTTATGCCATATTTTAGTAATCTAGCGGATAATTTTTAAGAAAGTATGCAATTTAGGGATGCAAGGCAGTAGAAAGAAACATTATGGGGGCGATTCCGATCCGGTAAACTAATCCGTACGACCAAATCTAATCCGTAGCCCTTTCCGTACGACTCGTCCAATTACCGTCCAAATCCCAAAGTACGATTCGTAGGAAAAATATACAACAGAATCGTTGTGAACCGTACGAATAGCAAGGGAAAATCCGTACGACACGGACCTTCAAAGTGAACCGTACAAATCGTAAACATGCTGTACGACCCGACAAGTACGATCCAGACTGGGGAATCAGAATGCGCTTCGTACGGAAAACGTTGCGTATGAATGAGTCGTATTACTATTATAATGGAGCCATACGCGAGCGTGTGTAACGCACTGTACCCCGGCATTCATGGCGTGTGTACGCACCGTACCCCCGTGTACGCACCATACCCCGGAATTCATGGCATGTGTACACACCATACCCCGGCATTCATGGCGTGTGTACACACCGTACCCCGTGTACGCACCGTACCCCGGCATTCATGGCATGTACGTCGCGTAAGGGGATGCGGTTCGTGTTGGACTCTGCTTTTCCGGAAGTTTTGAGCTCCCGTAGAATAAGAGTCGTACGGAGTGTCGCAGAGACGAATCGTACTTGCTGGGCCGGAAACTGCTGCTTAATTACGTACGGACGCCGCGTACTGCGTGTTCCGGAAACAAATCGCACGTATTTTTTAGTCGTACGGTTTCAGTACGATTCGTACGGAGATCTGCTTTGGATCTGAATCGTACTTCATCGTACGTACAGGGACGTTTACATGTACGATTTGTACGGGAAATATGCTCCGTACGGCTATTTGTAAAGGGATTTTACCAAATCGGAATCAGCCCCTATCTGTTTGGGAATAAAGTGATGTATTAGATATTTGGACAGACACTAGAATCAGGCAGTCTGCCCACTGGGAGGCTACTTCTAGATCACCATTACACAGTCAGGAGAGTTGATGAGCTCAAGGGCTGGAAGCGAAAAGTAATGGTCGGACATTTAGGTAGGGAAATATCGAGAGACCAAGGCTAAATTCAAAGAAAGCAGTGTAAGGATCTAGATATCATAACATTGTAGGTAAATATGTTAGTGACAAATGCAAACATTGCAAATGCAGGAGTGGATGTCTGGTGATTTTCATCCCTAAGTTTGGCTTAAAGAATTAGTTGTAAAAGCAAAGTGGGGTCCATTTGGACGTGGTTGGCTTGGTACAAGTACAAGATGGTTGGTGAATGACAGCTTCCTCAGATAGTTGAAGTGTACTGTCTGCTCTTTTGTGGGTGGAGGGTGGAAATCGACACACTGAGGCGTGGCGGATGATAACTGAGCTTGCTTTAGAAATTCAGTGAAGACTTTGTCAGCTAATTAGACTTCTTGAAGCACTGCCCTTCAGTAGATAGTCGGGTAAGGGATGGAAATGCGGATTATGATGTTGACATTAGTTGAGGCCAAGCCTTTTGTCTTCCCTGCTCACACTTTCAGTTGGGCTCATACCTCTATGTGCCTCTAGTGTGGGTGTTCCATGCTAGAGACTACCCTGCTGTGAGGAACATCACTACACAAAGGCTGTATCTCACAATAGCCTGAAAAGGCCATTATGAAAGGAGGACCACACTAAACCAGTTCTGATGCATGAGCCATTGGGTGCACCTGTAGCAATGATAAAAACAGCCACGTTCAGCTGGTAAACCAATGAGCTGAGGCAAACTTTATGACTTTTTAAACAGGCTGTCAGGGAAATAATCTGTTTAAATATTAACTAAAGTTGTTTCAATTGGGGATATCAACTCTTTACATTTAATGTACATATAATAGAGTGCCTTACCTTGCCTAGAAATAGGATCTACATTTTTTAACTCCTCGTTCACTTTCCCATGCAAGAGGAGCAAAGGCAACATTGCAAATCGCAAGATACTCAGTGTGCTCTATAAACAGTTTTTCATACCAGGTATTTAACAGACCCCTTAAACATAAAAGTTATACACACTGATTGTTTCCATATTTATTTACATCTCACCCTTCTGCAGTGTATGCTATATTAGTAACTGTAGCAGTTAATGTTATTCATTGCTCACATACGTGTCCAAAACATTGTTTTGATTGTATTCTTAATGCGTGGCTTTGTTAAGAAAAATGCTTTGTTTATCATAGTGATTAGCACTGCTTCACTTTAAAAACACTGTCCATTTTTTGTATGACTGTGGTGAAAGTTACGGGTGAATGAACAAATCAATATCGTCTTTAGGGTTCCTGATCTTACTTTATTTACACTGATGCTACGTCATTCTTTCATACACGGATACCACAAAATAAAGCTGGTGTTAGAAAGGTTTCTGTGCCTGATTCATTGATCTTAAAATGAATGTATATGGCTTAATCCTCAATTAGAAATTCAAGGGCACAACTTCCCTGTATTTAAACTCGACTTCATTAAAATAAGTTAAAATAATGTAGACTTATTTTCAAATGTCATGTGGATTGGTCAGAGAAAATTGGGGTGGACATTATGGATCAGGAATGGGGAGCTTTCTGTTGTCTATTACCAAAGCTGAATAGAGCAGATTTGCGTGGACTGCATTGGAATAGAGTAGAGTGGTGTGGATTAAAGAGACGTAGATTGCAGTGGTGCAGACTAGAGTACAGTGCAATGACATAGAGTAGGGTAGACTGGAGTGATGCAGATTGGAGTGCAGTGGAATGGAGTGATGAAGAGTAGAGAGGAATGGCGTAAAGTGGAGTATGCATGGTGTGGTAGCGTATTATTATTACAGACAACACATTTTCAATTGAAATGACTTACATTTACACAGACATTCAGTTTTATTGATAAAACTATACAGCGCACAAACGATAATGTGTGGAAATATCATCACTTAGTGTGTTGATGTGTTTTTATCGTATAAAAATATTTGTTTTGTATGATAATCCATGTATGGACTCTGCAACACTGATGTTTTTAGTTACTAATATTTATATGCGGTTAATTCAGTTTATTGCATATTCCCTCCTGCGACAATTGTATATTGTAAACGTTGACATCTATATCAGTGCTATGATATGTATACAAATGCTGTCCTGGGGCCACCTGGGCATATTGTGTCCGTCAACAATAACATTTGTTGTGAAAAAATATATATATATTTGTTTTCACCGCACTTCAGAACGACCAAAAATGTGCTTCATTTATGCTTTCCTAATTTGGGTATTTTCTAAAATAGCTGCACAGTTCATTTACAGAAAAAAAAGTTACTTTGTACTGCTTTCCACTAGCACACCCCCAGTATCCAGCATGATTGTCACATAAATCCCCTCACTTTGAAGTCAGAGAAAGAACAGTTAACACCAAGCTCCCTCGGAAAACATAGCCTTCTATACGCAGCAAATGTAACATGATCAGAACAAGATTTAAAGGCCCGTTTACACAAAGGAGCACTGGTAGGAGAATACAAGGGGCCACAGTAAACAGGTATTAATCTACGGAAGGGACGAACTCAAGCTGTACAGCCTAAAATAAAGAAAGAAAGCAAATAGAAAGCAAGAAATGGGACTTACAAACCACAAAGCCAATGGTAAAGCATCGGCGGAATGCAATGCATGCCCAGGGAAGCTTTCCAAATGTCCGTAAAACTTTTGACCTAAAAATGAATTGCCCTGACGCCTAGGGAGTCTTCTTCTTGCAAACGAGAGCCATTGATTGGCCATAGAGAGCAGGAGTAGGGAAATCTTGCCTACTGTAAAACAGTTACATACGTTTTAACATTTTTGGAACTATCATGGACATTCAAAAATGTAGAGCTCTTAAGTGACCCTATGCCAGACATGAGCAGCTCCGGCAGTAATTACTTTTTCTCAGCCAGTAATGTTTGCTCTTTGCAATTTTAATGAAGAGAAGCAGCTACAAGTATCAGAACAGAACGAAAATAAAGACGTAGATGTATGAAAATAACAATTCACACCAGCAATGAAACAACTTGAGAAGTTTAGGAATGATTTACTTTGTCTCAAAATAAATGAGTACATTTGTTGATATAGTATTTGGAAAATGAATACTTTCAGTCATTATTACATCTAAGGGTTAAAGGTGACACACACACAATTTGATCAAAAGCAGAAGCTGGGGTTTCAGCCCAGCATTAAGATTCAGAAATTTGCTGCACAGCAGCTATGTTTAATGGCCTTCTGATCAAGTGTTGAGAGGAATTTTTAACTCTAACTCACCACCTTCCAATCTTCTTGCACAAGCTGGAAAATGTTTAGAAATGAACACAAATGGCTATAAAGGCTAGATACTCTATTTTACAAGCGCTTATCGCTTCATATTTTAGTAGTTGAAAACACACAGCAATTAGAAAATAAAGAATACTACATATTTCAGTAACTAATGCACATTTAACATGAGTTGTTTATCTGTTCTCTACTAATTCCTTCTCTATTTTATTAGGTTATTAAAAGCTTTAATGTAAAATAGGGATAAAGCACAGGATTAAAACACAGAAATGTGACTTTACAGTATTTTCCAATAAGCAAATCTGGTCTTTGGTGCAGGTTGCCTTTGCTAGAACATATCTAGTCTAGAAAGGGCTTTTGTTCTCTCTCGTGTCATATACTTCCATGCTGTATTCGATCTGGTGGACCGGAACTGCTTATGGGAAACTTTGATAAAATGTGAAATCCCAAAGGGAATTTTTTATCTTAATTTAGGAGCTACATAGGCATAATTGGGCCACGGTCATTATAGATACTGAGGGGCCATTGACACAGATAATAGCAATTCATAATGGATTAAGGCAGGGATGAGTGCTACGAGGTGGCAATGAGGGATCTCTTCCCCTTCTTTCCTAGACGTGGTCAGGCGCAATAGGCGATAGGGAGAAGTTGTGGACCTTGCTTCAAGTTCCGTGGCGTTCCTGTGGAAGCTCAAGTGAGATTCTTACACTTTTACAGTGGGTGTTAGTTTTGGGCCCTTTAGAGAACTCCAGTGCTTTACCCTTGTCCCCCCCCACTTTTCTGCTGGGGATCCTGCCCACCTTTGGCTGAGTCTCCCCCAAATGCTTTCTTGTGGACCCTGGTGCTCACCCAGTGGTCCGCCTCCCTAGCAAGCTTCCTAGGGTCAGTCAGCTTACTATCAACTAGGAGCTGGCACAGATCTGCAGAACATAGACTAGACAAGTGCTCCCATACAATCATATTGTAGAGCCCCTGAAAATCTGTCACATTACTGACCTTCACCCAGCCAGCCAGTGACCGGCGAAACACATCCACACATTCCAACCAAGTGTTGGCATCAGACTTCTTGCTGGACCTGAACTGATCCCTGTACTTTTCAGGAGTAAGACCATACTTAGTGAGAAGGGCGTCCTTCATGTCTGGATGGGTGAGGTGATAGCCCTTACCCAAAGCTATTAAAGTATCCCATGCTTCTTCTGGGAATAGAGGCCACGATCTTGCGCCCCAATCCTCCTCAGGGACCTCATTCATGTGGATTGCTGCCTCGTACCCCTGAAACCACCTTTGTATTTCATCCCCCTTTTTGAATTCCTTGCCTACATTCTTAGGGATGTGCACAATTCTGTCTGCCTCTCTTACTGGGTTGCTGCCACCAACTGAGTTGGCTCTACTCCTCTGTTCCAGCTCCTTTATCCTTGTGATCTAACATCATCCTTTTCTCTTCCATGGCCAACTTAGGCTTCTCCAGTTCTTCTGCCACTCTCCTTGCTTCCCGCCTGTCCTCCAGCTCCTCTGGGGACAGGCCACTGCTGCCTTGCCTGGAGGGGTTCCCCCTCCCAAAAACACATCCACCCTAGAAATATGTTCCTCCGCCTCTCCACTGAGATCAACATACTGCTCGCTGGCATGTCTGGCTGCTGGTCAGGCCCTCTGCGCCTTTTGTAGATCGTCCTTCCTCGTGAGGCCCTAGACTTGGAGTTTTAGGTTTTTGCAAATTGATTTCAATTCCCTAACATTGAAGGCTTCCATCCTATCCTCCTCAGAGGCAATTTCCACGGCTAAAAAGAACCAGTATGTGGCACGAAATGGTCTGCGATGTGGTGGTAGTGCACACCAATCACTGTAAGTCAAGTGCAAACGCAAGTCCTATCCTCACCGCTGACAACCAATGTTAGAAATGGGGGTCTCTAGTTGGCAAGGGCTTGCACCTTTGTCCAAAAAGGCACCCTTCTTCCTAGTCAGGATAAGGGAGTTACACTCCTAAAATAACCCCTGATCACGAGCAGTCAGTCAGGGAGGCAGTGTGTAACGCATTTGCACATAACCAACAGTAATACAGTGAAAGCACTACAAAAGGACACCACACCAATTTAGAAAAATATCCAATATTTATAAACAAGACCAAAAACGATAAACTACAATACGGTACTTAAAAATCTACAGTTATCAAAATACGCTTTAAAAACGGTTCCTGAGGGGCGTGGCCAAGATGGCGGCCTGATCGGACGTGTCTCTGTGAGGCTCTCCGGCCCTGAACCCCAAAGCCCCACTATAACTGCGTGAAATACCCCGAAAACGCTGTTTCAATAACTGGGGTCGACGCGCTTGCCCCCGGCACCCCCCCCCCCCCCGTGACCAAGACTACGCTGCCTCCCGGAGTCGGAGTGTGCCCACCTGGAGCTTCTGCCGCTATCCAGCGAAGAAATGGCGGGCGCTCGCGGCTAGGAGTGAGCCGGGGCCCCTACCACCGGGAGCGGAACAGTCAGAGAGGGCGAGTGCGGCATCCACCTCAGGTGCGCAATCAGCGACCTTAGAGCGCAGCTTCACCCGTTCCGGTGGGCGGGGACGCCGACCGCCGGCGGCTCGGACAGCACGATTACTCGAGCCCCCGGCTTAGGGCCTGGTCCGGAGGGAGGCCGGAGCCGGAGGGCTGTTCCAGCCGGGGGCCCCCCGGGGTACCTTGGTCCTCCGGAGTGGGAAGCGGAGGCCCCCCCGCCACCAAAAGACTGGGCCTGCACTGGAGTGAACAAGGCGGGCAGCAACGAGGGTGCAGCATCGGGCCTCGACCCAGGTAGGCCGCAGCCGCACCCGAGACATTACTGCGCACCCCCGGCGCCTGGTGGAGCCACATGCCCCTAGACGAGGAGCTGGAGCCGGCGGTCTGGGGCTGCATTGAAGAGACGCCGGGGGCTGGACTCGGGGTGCGGTTTTCGGCCCTGGGAGTTCGGAGCACAGACTTTTCCACCCACTTCGGAGGCACATCCTGTCCAAGACTGCGTCTCACGCTGAAGTTCTTGCGAAGGGTCCTAATCGAGGCAGTTTTCCCCCAGGGCGTACGCCCGCCACTAGAGACCAGCTGCTGGGGACTCAAGCTTGAAGGTGAGATTTCTGTACCCCTTTATGTACCCTTAATTCAGACACTCTGTTCATCACCACCCCCCCTTTTTTGAATCGTTTTTGGCCACTATAGGTGTGGTGGGGTATACTCAGACATGAGTCCCTTGCTCACTGCACCATCAGGATTCAAGCAAGCCGGGCCGACGGCGGCTGAAATGCCAGAAACCGGTCCCCGGAAGCTTGTCTCCTTTCTGGTGAAGAATTGGCTTGGTGGTTTAGTCTGCCCTGTTCCCATGATGCACTGGGCCAGGGACAGACTGATTTGCATATAGCCAGGTTCTGAGCTGGGATGGTGCAGTGAGCTAAATAACGGTGATGGATCAAGCCCTGATCTTTGGACTGGGTAAGAGTGGTCTGCTTAATTCAGACACTCTGTTCCTCACCACCCCCTTTTTTTAATTGTTTTTGGCCACTATAGGTGTGGCAGGGTATACTCAGACATGAGTCCCTTGCTCACTGCACCATCAGGATTCAAGCAAGCCGGACCGACGACGGCTGAAATGCCAGAAACCGGTCCCCGGAAGCTTGTCTCCTTTCTGGTGAAGAATTGACTTGGTAGTTTAGTCTGCCCTGTTCCCATGATGCACTGGGCCAGGGACAGATTGATTTGCATATAGCCAGGTTCTGAGCTGGGATGGTGCAGTGAGCTAAATAACGGTGATGGATCAAGCCCTGATCTTTGGACTGGGTAAGAGTGGTCTGCTTAATTCAGACACTCTGTTCATCACCACCCCCTTTTTTGAATCGTTTTTGGCCACTATAGGTGTGGCAGGGTATACTCAGACATGAGTCCCTTGCTCACTTCACCATCAGGATTCAAGCAAGCCGGGCCGACGACGGCTGAAATGCCAGAAACCGGTCCCCGGAAGCTTGTCTCCTTCCCAGTGTAAGAATTGGCTTGGTAGTTTGGTTTGCCCTGTTCCCATCATGCACTGGGACAGGAACAGACTAATTTGCATATAGCCAGGTTCTGAGCTGGGATGGTGCAGTGAGCTAAAAAACGGTGTTGGATCTAGCCCTGATCTCTTGACTGGGTGAGAGTATTCTGCTTAATTCAGAAACTCTGTCCATCACCAACCCTTGTTGTTAAACATATCCTACCGAGCACAACACTCGGCATACCACTCAGGACTGACACACTAACTAAAGTGTCCACATACTGGTACTATACGCCGGAGCGCATTAGTGAAATGGATCATAGTAAAGACAAGCGATGCTGGAGGGGTTGTGGACACCTAGGCACACTACTACACATTCTATGGGACTGTCCTTTGATTCGACCATATTGGACGCAGGTAATTGATGACGTAGACACACAGTTCCACACTGAATTGCCCCGCTTTCCTGCCTACATCATACTTGGGCTCCCCAACCCCTTACCTTACCCCCTTCGCTCTAGGAGAGGACGTCAGATGGCTATCAAACTGGGTTCCGCGATCCAAAACATCTTGGTACACTGGCGCACTGCAACTATCCCTTCCACTACAGGTTGGCTTCACCGACTATGGGTGGTGTTAGGGATGGAGTAGATATCCCTTACCCTAGCCGGGGACACAGATTAATTTGAAGAACTGTGGCAGCCATTCCGCACTCTTCCGATCACAGAATTCAGAGAACTCACATGCCCGCGGTACCTCCGCTTATTACGCCTCTTGAAGCCGGAGGACGAGACCTAGCGCTGGGGGGAAGGGGCAAAACTCCGATCCGAGGCTTGATGAGGCAACACAGGAGGAGATTGACTTGGGCACTGGACAAGGGGGGGTGGGGCGGGAGTTTGGGGTAATTGGGGGGAGGGAATAAGGGAGTTCTCACCTGATTGGCATGCCGCACTTCTCGTTCCTGAGCAACGCAGCAACAGATATAATGAGTACTGGACTTTCTTCAAAGCTTCTCCCTTGCACTATCTGTACCTTTCTCATGTATACTAAGGCTACTGATGTTGTACTGTCTATCCTGTGTGGCTTGCCTTCCAGGTGCAGTTTTCCAATAAAAAAGAGTTAAACCTAAAAACGGTTCCTTGATGTTGATAGCTCCGTCCGGGGCTATCGCGGCATCATGAGCAAACAAATACAAACAGTTCAGACTGACCGCGGCATCACGGGCCAGCTACGGTATCGGGAAGACCCACAAACAGTACCTTTTAGAAATGCAGGGCGTCGGCGACCTCCCGTGGAGTTTCTGAAAGCACGGCGTACGCAGACGTCGGTTCCGGAGGTCGGTGCAGGAGTCGTCGGGGCCCTTAAAGTCACACACGTTACAAGTCAATCAACTCTCTGTTATCGTGAGGAGCGCTGGCGATGGCAGGTGTCAGGTGCTGCAGTGCGAAGTGCAGCGATGCAGTGTGCAGTGCCCTTAGGTCGCAGTGCGAGAGGCGGCTCGGGTGCGGCATCAGATGGCGTCGTCGGTGAGACCAGTGTTGTGGTGCTAGATGAAGGCGGTCCTCGTCACAGTGCTGGCAGGGCACAGTGCAAGAAGCATCGTCGTTGTTGCTGAATCGCTGTCGTTGGCTGACAAACTGGAGTCGATGGCGCCGGCAGAAGTTGTTTGTGCCCAGCCAAAACCAGTTCTGCCTTCTCCGGGGTGATTTCTCGGTAGGGGGTGGAGACAGCATTGTCAGAGGCAAACCAGGCCCTTTGAGGTGCAAGGAAATCTCCTCCCTTTTCACCCATCGCAGCCCAGGTCTATTCAGCCCTTTCCTGACCTACCTAGACTATCCTGACCCACCCTTGCTTCCTAGCCATCTGTCATCCAAAATCCAGACAGGAAATCCACATTCCAGCAGAGGCACACGGGATGACTGAGCAAGAAAATACTACTTTCTAAAAGTGGTGTTTTCAAACACAGAATGTAAAAATCACCTTCACTAAAAGATGTATTTTAACATTCTGAGTTCAGGCATACAAAACTCGAATTTCTACCTTGTTCCCTGGGTCAGTTTAGTATTATAAGATGTTATAATCAAAACTGCCCATTCTGGCCTATGAGAACAGATAGGCTTTGTTAGAACTGGGATTTCTGGTTGGCTACGGCTTACGCCAAAGCCAGGCAGAAACCACCATTCTAGTCAGGGCAAGGGAGTCACACACCTAGATAACCCCTGCTCACCCCCTTGGTAGCTTGGCACGAGCAGGCAGGCTTATCCCGGAGGCAATGTGTAAAGCATTTGCGCACGCACACAACAGCAACAACATCCTAGGCACACCACAAAAGGAACTCCACACAAGGTTATATAAAAATAACTTTTGTATTGTCAAAATACATCAGATAGTAATCACACAATATACATTGTGCCAACTGGCACGGGCAATATTCACAAGGGATTATTTACACCAGGACAGGGCCACATGGGCCACTGTCAGAATCAACACTTAGCAGAAATAGCACTTCTAGAACATAGAATAAGTGTTTCACAAAATAACAATTATAGACCACATCCAGTAACCACTGGTAACAGGTAGGTACACACTACGCAATACTAATAACCATAGGCCGAGATCACGCATGGACACATAACCTCTCTAGTATAAACTATACTAGGCAAAACAACCTCCTAAGCATGAAGCCTATCTAGAGGTATCACAGGCATAACGGCATTGCACATTACGCATAAATCAGATTGGGCCTAACCAGTATAAATACAGTAGGCAATCTCCTCACTAGTCTAAACACATTAGACCCTACCCCCTAAGCATAACTCACATTTAGGGGCGTACCTCACAGAGTGAAACATCAACTCAATAGCATAAACCTACATAGGTAAAATAACCTCATAATCATAACCCACAGTTTAGAGGTATAAAACACAGGATGTGTAAAACATACTAAATGCATTACATTTCCTAGCACCACATCACTCTAGCACATAAATCACATTAGGCAATTACCATCATAAACATAGTAAAATCACATTGCGCAAAAATCACATTAGGCAATTGTCATCACTAACAGTCGAAAATCACATTGCACAAAAATCACATTAGGGTTTTGCGCCCTATCCACATACCAGCCCCCTTGGCCAACTGGCCGTCCAAGAAGGGGCTCAAATGCACGCTGTCCAGAATGTCAGGGCGCACTGCCATTGCAGCGCCAGTCAGGGGTGTGCCACCAGCGCAAAACCTAAACGTTGCAGCTGCCCACTACTTGCTGGGCAGCTGATGACAATCACAAGGGCCTAAACGCTGCAGCTGGCACTAAGTGCTGCACAGCTGTGACAGGCCAAGGTAGGGGCGAAGGGAGTGCGACTCCTGGATTCACAAAGAACACAAAGAAAGTGAAGGAGATACCAGGAGGTACATACAGGGAAAAGTAAAAAGACGGTGCTGAGGTGCTGAACAGGAAAGAGATGAAGTGAGAGTTATGCAGATGGAGGATTTCAGAAAGATGTCAAGATACAAAGGCACAAAGATAAGGATCTAAAGACCGAAGAGGAATGTGGTGTGAAGGGAAGAACGAGAGAGATTGAGACACTCTGAATATCACTACCCCTTCCATGAACTTTAGTAATGTTTAAATCAATGCCTCGCCAGGGGTAGGAAGCACTATATAAATACAAGTCATACTCTCATAATTTCAGAACTAAAGCATTTTCATTATTGGTCACAGAAAAATCACTGTTACTCATTTATCTTAAACAGCCAACAAACACTGAAAAATCCAATGGCCCTGGCTTGTTTTAGGGGTATGTAGGTTGCTGTGTTATATATCTGCATGCAATAACAGAAAGCACAGACACGAAGCAAGATATCAGTAGGGCAGCACACTATGGAAAGCCAGGATTTTTTGTTTTCATGTTTAAGCCACACCCCTAATAATACAGGCGACTACCTTTATCCCCCCCCTTCCCAGGGCCGGCTGGCGCTAGGCATAGGCAGTTTGGGCAGCTGCCCAGGGCCTCATGCTCAGCTAAAAAACAGCGGTCCTTCTTTACTGTGAAATGCCACTCTTTCACAGTAGCCCACCTGCTCCTCCAGGGCCCCTTGCCCAGACAATCACAATACAAATGAGAGATGTCTTTACCTTGCTGGTCAGGGTGTGGTGGCATTCCTAGGGTTGCAGGGGTTGGGGGAAGGGACAAACAGAATAGGGAAGGCACAGCAGCCGGGTGAGCAATTATGTTGGCTCACAGTGTCAGGGGCGGGCCAGCACTTCTGTTCATTACCAGCCATTCCCATTCTGCATTTTGTTTCTAGTCGACAGAAGGCCCCTTTGTTTCCAGGTCCAGCCAGACACAGGTAAGGAGAGGTGGGTGATGGAAGAAGGGAGTAGCCAGATCAAATGGCTTTTTAAAACTTTTGCATCACCCATAGCAAAGATGTTTATGATGCGAATGTGCATTTAAAATGTATGTAGAACTGCCATGGTAGGGCAGTGTTTTTCGAAATGCCGTTTCAAGGCCCAGGGAAGGGGGCTCCCTTTCCCTGGGCCTCTAAGCACTGGAGCAAGTGGCAAGGTCAAGGTGTAGAGGCCCTTTTTCCTGGGCCTTGTAGCCATTACTCCCTCATTCCTTTCCGTGCTTTGTTCGCCTGTGAAATGAATCCAAAAAAGAAAAACACTTTTGCTGTAAAGGTGGTCTTTTTCGGACATTTTTCACTTCCAAAGTGCCCCCTCGGGACGGAGAGAATAAAAGGTTTAAAATGTGAAAAATAACTAAATGAAGCAAGACGGAATGGACCAAAAAGGAGCCAGATTGATTTTATTCACACCCAAAACACATTAGCGCCACCTAACAGAGTTTGCCAGTAAAGCACTACTTTTGTTTTCTTGTCTTTCTCTGAACAGCATTGTTTTCCCTGGGTGGGGAAGAAGCACCATTTCTGGATGTATTGCAATACCTGCCTGATGGGTAGATTGGAAAACAAAATGCATACCGGGGAGCTGTAGTCACAAATGTAGTATTTTTAAACCATACTGCTTACGTTTTGTAAAGATATAAGCAATGGACATTGAAATGGGTCCCCTCCAGCCCTGTAGTCATGTCCTTAACTTTTCATGCAAAAGCACTCATTGGTTTCTGAATAATAATTGAAAAAGCGTTAAGGTAACCAATGTGTTCCTTCTTACATTTCACATGCTTTACTTTAAAAAAAAAAAAATGTAAACAGTTTACTACGTAGTTTACAATATACACTGCCGTTTGCCTACAACCCGGAGGCCGGCGGCTATCTTCCAAGAATTCGTTATACACAGCTTTATTGCCAACAACCTCGGCGGCAGGCAGCGGAATTATTGCCATAACAGTGCATAGATAAAAGTAGAGCGCAGTGTGTGAAATCGTAACATAACCCCAATCAACACCCAAATCCCTGGCTTCCTCCCCCCCCTCGTCGTCCCTAGTCTCTGAGCTTTTTCCCTGCTAATGGGTTCTTAAGCCTGGCGCGCTCTAACTGTCTCACTCTCAATCTACTACAGGATTAGGGTTAGGACGCTCGAAATTGACCAGAGCGAGTCTTGGGGAATTATGCTATGTGTTAGAGGCAATTTGCGCACTTCGCGCGTTTTAATGTAATTTTACCGTTTTTTCTGCTAATTACAATTTTTGTTGTGCAGGTGCTTCTGGGGCTGCGCGCTGGGCGTTTTCTGCGCTGCACTCCCTCCCCTTCTTCATCAATCGGTCCTGCAGGAGATTCAAGTCCTGCTGGGACTCATAGTTGGCCGCCATCTTGGGTGAGGAGGCTCACTAGGCGAGCGGTCTAGCGCTCGGAGCCTCACACCAACCATCTGCCCTATAAAAGACATTATATCTCGGCCCCCCAACGGTTAGGACGCTCGAAATTGACCAGAGCGAGTCTTGGGGAATTATGCTATGTGTTAGAGGCAATTTGCGCACTTCGCGCGTTTTAATGTAATTTTACCGTTTTTTCTGCTAATTACAATTTTTGTTGTGCAGGTGCTTCTGGGGCTGCGCGCTGGGCGTTTTCTGCGCTGCACTCCCTCCCCTTCTTCATCAATCGGTCCTGCAGGAGATTCAAGTCCTGCTGGGACTCATAGTTGGCCGCCATCTTGGGTGAGGAGGCTCACTAGGCGAGCGGTCTAGCGCTCGGAGCCTCACACCAACCATCTGCCCTATAAAAGACATTATATCTCGGCCCCCCAACGGTTAGGACGCTCGAAATTGACCAGAGCGAGTCTTGGGGAATTATGCTATGTGTTAGAGGCAATTTGCGCACTTCGCGCGTTTTAATGTAATTTTACCGTTTTTTCTGCTAATTACAATTTTTGTTGTGCAGGTGCTTCTGGGGCTGCGCGCTGGGCGTTTTCTGCGCTGCACTCCCTCCCCTTCTTCATCAATCGGTCCTGCAGGAGATTCAAGTCCTGCTGGGACTCATAGTTGGCCGCCATCTTGGGTGAGGAGGCTCACTAGGCGAGCGGTCTAGCGCTCGGAGCCTCACACCAACCATCTGCCCTATAAAATGGCGCCCCCTTACAGGGAGCGCAGCGGACGGGCGCAGCGGGCACGCCGTTCGCGCGCCGAAGTCGTCCGCGGCCGGACGGGCCCAGGGGCCAGGGACGTCGCTACCGTTATTTCCTACTCTCCATCTGCCCTCATGCACTTACAATCCGCCGCTTGTCCTCTTCCGCTGGACATCTGGACGCGGATTATTTCACTTGGAATCGCAGGTACCCTTCCCCCTCATCTGGGCCCGGTCACTCCTTCCACCTCTCCTATCACCTCCGAGTCACAGATTCGTTTACTTTATTTAAACACTCGTTCTTTTGTCAGACATCAAACTGACATTTTTCACTTACTTATGACTGATAGGCCTGACGTCCTTCTACTTTCTGAGACCTGGCTCACTGACGACTCCCTCCCGGACATCCTGGCAGCGTTACCTCCAGATTATTACCTGCTTAACACCAACCGCCCAGGGGGCCGCCCCGGGGGGGGGGTCGCAGCGGTAATACATAAGAACATCAAGGTTATTGCCTCCACTTCTATGATTCTTCCTGAAGTGGATAATCTGGTTCTCAGCCTTGGGACTGAGGCAGGTGCAGTTACCCTTATGGTACTCTATCGCCCTCCCCAGCCCATGCCCTCCTTCCCCGTATCTTTCATTGAACAGCTTGCCAGTCTAGCCACTTCCTCCCCACGCATAGCTATTGTTGGGGACTTTAACTACTGGTTCCAGCATAAGGATGCCGGTCCCCACGCCACCGAATTGTTCGAAGGTCTCTCGAGCCTGAACTTTAGCCAATTAGTCACCTCTCCCACTCACAGCGGCGGTCACATACTTGACCACATCTGGGTCCATGGGGTGAAGTCCTCCTGCCCGCTTACCACACCTTGTGTGTGGTCTGATCATTTCCTAATTGATACCACCATCTCGGTGGCTGGTCAGATCAGGATTCCCCCGCGGGAGGGTGGCATGGCTCGTAAGTGGAAGGCTGTTGATTCCTCCAAATTGCTATCTCACCTGTCTCACACACGCCCCCCTATCCTCAACAACATTGACATCAACGAGCTAGATGGCCAGGTTTCCGACTGGCTCGTGTCAGCTAGCGACATCTTTGCCCCTTTAATCAAGTTCCCTCGGTCCCGACACAGTAATTCTCACAAATGGTTTACTCCCCAACTTAAAGCCATACAGCTGGAACTCCGCCAATCAGAGCGTAAGTGGAGAAGAGATTACTGCCCGTCAAGCAGAGATACTTATGTGGCAGTCCGTAATAAGTATAAATCTGCCATCTCTGCAGCCAAAAAAGCCTATGCCTCAGAGAGAATCTTACTAGCCCCTTGCAAGTCGAAGGAGATCTTCAGAGTCCTGGATGAATTCACCTCTGATCCCAGGACGCTCCCGACCCAGGCCCCTACACAGGAATCCTGTAATGCACTCAGCACTTTTTTTATACAGAAGATTGTTTTGATTAAGGACACTATTCCGGTCACCTCACCTGGCGCTGATTCTGTTACTCCCCCTCATAATGCTCTTTCCATTACTCAGTTCCCCCCCTTAGACCCCACATCCCTAGCCACTCTGGCCGCTCGCATTAAGTCTGGTTCTCCTGACGACCGCTGTCCGCCTTCTATACTACGGGACATCTGCCACTCTTTACCTGACTGCATCCTCCCCTTGCTTAATTCTTCTCTTCTTTCCGGGACGGTACCCAGCTCCTTCAAGGAGGCCGTTCTGGTGCCTCTGTTGAAGAAGCCTGGAGCCGATCCTGCCGTCCCGGCAAACTATCGTCCTATCTCTCTCTTACCCTTCTTTTCTAAAATCTTGGAAGCCCATGTCACTGCCTGTCTCTCTAGGTTCATCGAGAGTTCTAACTTTCTCGAAGTTAACCAGGCCGGTTTCCGACCTGGTCACTCTACAGAGACAGTGATCCTGGCCGTCCTGGACACCTTGAGAGACGGAGCTGACAAGGGTACCCCCCAGGCCTTGGTACTATTAGATCTGTCGGCCGCCTTCGACACGGTGGACCATAACATCCTTCTCCACCGTGTCGAACAGGCCGGCATCCAGGGCCTGGCGCTGGCATGGGTCAAATCCTTCCTCACTGGGAGATCTCAGACCCTCAGCCTAGGCACATTCAGGGCTCCTAGGGAGCACCTGCCTTGTGGGGTCCCCCAGGGCTCCTCTTTATCCCCCCTTCTCTTTAATCTCTATCTTCGTCCTCTTCTCTTTTCCCTGAGGCAGTGGGACGTCACCGTCTTTAATTACGCGGACGACCTGCAACTCATCTTTTCTTTAAACTCTCCCTCTGCTATTCCCAATTTCCAGGCAGTCATGTCCCATATCCTTCAGTGGATGTGTCAGAACCAGCTTAAACTGAACCCAGGAAAGACGGAGCTCCTCCTTCCTGGTAGGAGCGCTGCCCACTGGGGTCCACATTTCTGGCCGGCAGAACTTGGCCCCCCTCCTATCCCGGTGGCCTCGGTGAAAAGCCTCGGGGTCACCATTGACGCTGGGCTATCTCTCGGGCCTCAGGTGGGGACGGTGGTCTCCTCCTGCATGTTCCAGCTGCGCAGGATTAGGAAGGTGGCTTACCTCCTCACCCCCGATGCTCTGTTGCAAGTTATCATGGCCCTCGTCCTCTCCCGCCTGGATTTTTCGAATTCCATCTATCATGGTTTGCCTAAATGTTCCATCTATAGGCTGCAAATCATTCAAAACCAGGCGGCGAGACTAGCCCTCGGGATACCAAAATGGCAGTCTGCCAAACCCCTTCTCATCAAATTGCACTGGCTCCCTGTTAGCCTAAGGGCAGCCTTCAAGCTTGGCTGCCTTATTTTTAAGTCTCTCTCTGGCTCCTGCCCCGCTTTCCTGAAATCCCTCATTCGGCCCTACTGTCCTTCACGTAACCTCAGATCATCACACTTACACCTCTTGGTTGTCCCCTCCATTAAACTCTGCAGATCTGGTGGTCGGAGATTCGCCTACCTTGGCCCCAAATTTTGGAACTCCCTTCCTCTCCCAGTTAGGATCTCTAACACTCTCATCCAATTCCGTAAATCACTAAAAACCTGGCTTTTTCCACAATCTAGCTAAAGTCCCTCTGTTCCTTTCAGCATCCAATCAGCGCCAGGAAACTCACGGTGACAGTGCGCTTTATAAGCACCCCCTTAACATAACATAACATAACATAACAGGATTGTGGGCCTAGGCATATCTTATATTCCCATACAAGTATGTATCCTTTGCCTTGTAATACATCTTCAATGTGCTATCTTACACAAAAGTATGTCAATTATGTACAGTCTATTCAGCCTGGTAATCCGCGCCTCCCGATCTCAGCCACGCGGCGAAAAGTTCCCATATATCAGATGGTCTAGACCTACTAGGCATCATCTCCCAAAATATCGTTAACTGGTCTCTGCAATATGTAACTGCTCTAATCCAGTCCGTTATCTTGGGCGGTCTCTGTTTCCTCGAATGTATTGCTACCTGCCTTTTTGCCATCAGCAACAGCAACGCCACGAGTCTGCAGTGTGCCACCTGAATGCCCTGCACGTAGCCCAATAAAGCAAGCGTCAAGGACTCCGCCACTGGCTCTCCCGTTATCTGACTTATGTTTTTGAATATATCCGTCCAGTAGCATGCCACGGGTTCACAACTCCAGGCCATGTGTGTAAACGTAGCGTTAGGAGTACCACATCTCCAGCATCTAGCATCCTCCTGTAATCCCATCCGATGCATTTGTGACGGCGTGCGGTACAGTCGATGTAAGTAATTGAAATGTATAAGTCTGAGTCGGTAGTTTGGTGAGAGATATTCTAACTGCGGGCAGCAAAACGTCCATTGTTCCTCAGTTATGGTCAAAGCAGCTTCCTCCTCCCAGGCCTCCCTGGATCTAGTGCTAATGAGCGGGGACTCTCTCTGTTTGATACTATATATACGCGTGATAAGCTTTTGGGGCAATGGGTTCGACAGTATGTTCTCCAGCGCAGGTAGAATAGGAGGCTAGCTCGGAAGCTCCTTATACGTGGACTTACATGCTGCTCTCAGCTGATAGTAGAGCAGCATGTCTGAGGCTGTAGGGGCCTGCGAGTCGCACATGTCCTGCATTGTCAGGAACTCTCCGGCTGGGAATAGATCACCGCCCTTGTCTAACTTGCGTGCCTGTGCCCTGAGTGTGATGGCTTTGTCCACTAGGGACCTAAGCAGTGGGTTGCCGCCCAGGGGCATAGATGGGGCATATAGTACGTCCTGATATGCTCGTTGCGCAATATTTTTCCACGCCCAACGCACAGTCTCCACAGTGTCGATTTCTTGTCGTGGTCTTTTGTAAGGTTGGAACACAGCCGTATTAAGTGGGAGCGGCGTTATTCTATCAATTTCTATAGCCACATGTGGTTGGAATGGCGTAGGATGTTGCCAAAATTGTAGAAATTGTGCCTGCGCGCTGTAAGCATATAATTTAAAGTCTGGGGCTCCCAGGCCAACCTGTGAAAAAGGCAGTGTCAATATCTTCCATGAGACTCAGGGCTGTTTACCCGCCCACACCAACTCGATAATATTAGTGCGTAAGCACTTGAAAAATTGCACATTTAGCGGCATAGGAAGATTGACAAACAGATAGAGAAATTTGGGAAGAATTACCATTTTTGCGATGGCAATGCGCCCCGTCAAAGACAGTGGGAGAGTTTTCTACCTCATGATCTTGCCTTCTAGCCAGTCTATTGCCCTGCCATAATTCGCTGTCCACAGATCCTGCATCGTTCTAAAGATATATATGCTCAAGTACCGCACCTCACCATTTGCACATTGAATCTGGAATTCCGAAGTGAAGGGTGTAGTGTCATCAGTAAGTGGTGGCATCGTGGACTTCTTCCAATTGATTTGGATTCCCGTTAACCCCCCCATATCTTATAAACTCCCACATTAACACATCAAAGTTATCTCGGGGTTGGTTAGATAGATCGTTATGTCATCTGCATACATTGAGACGAGCATGCCCCTCATGGTGAACCCTATGCTTTTGTGAGCGTGGTGTTGGTGAAGTTTCGCTGCAAGCGGCTCCGTGGTGACTGCAAATAACAAAGGGCATAGTGGGCACCCCTGTCTTGTACCCCTAGTTATGCTAAAAGGTTGGGAAATTTGACCATTTACCCGAACTCTTGCCATCGGATTTGTGTAAAGGACTTTGATCTGTCTAATAAAAGCTGGGCTTAGGCCTAGTCGTGCATGTAGGGCATATAAGAACGTCCACTCTAAAGAGTCAAACGCTTTTGTGGCGTCAAGTAGGGCAGCCGCGGCCTGCACCTGGGGTGCTAAGTAGTGTAACACGCCAAATATGGTACGTACGTTGTGGGCAGTGGAGCGGCCCGGTATAAAACAGGATTGATCTGTCAGCACTATCTGCGGTAGCATGGGCTGTAGCCTGTTCAATATTAATTTAGCATATATCTTAGCATCTAAATTTATCAGAGACAAAGGGTGGTACGAGTTTGTCTTGGTAGGGTCCTTGTCCGGCTTTAAAATAGTGATTATCGTAGCTTCGCGCAATGTGGGTGGCAGCACCCCCGTCTCCATGGCCTCCCGGTACATCTGCAATAACCTAAGGGCCAAGAGAGCCGCATATTCCTTATAAAAGGCCGCCGTCAATCCATCTGTCCCCGGGGCATTGTCCCCTGGCATGCCACTTATCACTTGCTTCACATCTTACACTGATATCGGCAACTCCATATATCTACGAGCCCCGTCATTGAACCATGCTAGCCCTATGTCGTCTAGATAGTCCGTTATATCCGCCTGTGAGCGGGACGTTTTGGAAGTGTACAGATCGGAAAATTAATATGCGAATTCCTCCAAAATATCAGGCGGAGTTCTGAGTACATCTCCCACCTCTGTGTGGAGTTCAGATATATATGTGGCACCTCTAGGTGTACTGAGCAGGCCCGCCAATGTCTTACCTGGCCTCCCGCTCTCTCCATAGTGCCTTGCCTGTGCATATTTATGAAAATATGCTGTCTCTCTTTCGGCCACTTCTTGGAATTCTGTGAGTTTGGTTCTTATTCTAGCCGCGGTTTCCTGTGACGAATTTCGCATCTGCAGCCGTTCCAGTTCCCCAGTTTCGCACTCCAATCTGCCCAGCGTGGTACGGATATCCCTAAGTACCCGGTTTTAATTGCTATACAGTCTCCTCTCGTTACCGCCTTAAAGGCTTCCCATAGAACACCTGGGGAGGCGTGGTGGCCCCTGGGGTTTGGTGGCCCTGGGCAGGTGCACATCTTGCACATGCCAAGAGCCGGCCCTGTTGTATGTAACTGTCATTTGTAGGGATAGTGCAGGCGTGTCAGCACTTCAAGAGGGTTTCTGGGTGCACGCTTTGGATGTATGGCCTTCCTTGCCGCCAATCGCAGCACAGCTGCTATCCACTCCCTCAGTGCAGGCCTACGCACCACGTTCTGTCGCAGCCTCTATCTTCCGCGGTAGGCCGTCATTCTGTGCAGTGGGGCCTTCGCCGCGTTCTCGCCAGGGGTTCAGGGCTCTCCCCCTTAGAGCTGGTCCACGCAGCACAAGGATGTGCCGTTATGTTAGCGCGCCATCTTCTCCTCCCGGCAATTGCACCCTCCCGGGCCCGGTCAGCACCCTCGCAGAGCCTCGCCCAGTCTTCCCTAGGCCTCTCAAGATGGCGGTCAAACCTGGCCCCTCCGCTTCACAATCCCGTTGCTCCACTATGTGTCCCACCAGCCGCCCGGCGATCAATAATGTTCCCGCTGTGGCAGGGGCTCATCAAACCCAAAGGCGCCAGCTTCTGCTCCGGGTGTACCTCCTTTCTAGCCCGCGACTCGAGCGGTCGTCTTGCGCCGCCCCTCCTATCAGAGCTGCGCTTCACGGACGGGTTTTCAGGTCAGGATGTCTTCGGCAGGCACTCCGTTCAATTGCGCAGCAGTCTGGTACCTTCAGTATGTTCCGCGGTTTCCGGTTACTCTCCGTTTCCCCGCCGTCTCAATTCGCGGCCAACAGCAGGGGCGCAGCGCGCCACAATCCCGGGGCTCCGCTACTCTAGTCCCGGCTTTGCACGCGTTCCCAGGCCTCAGTCTTGCTGTGACCTGCAGCCGGCGAATCTCCTTCGTCCCCACGTGCGCGGGCAGTAAAATTTCAGCCCCAGGTGCTGTGGGGGCTGCTCTGTCGGTTCCCGGGCAGGGAGTCGTGTGCCGTGACCATAAGATCAGATATTTGGCGGATTAAAAGGCTCGGCCGGCGGAGCCGCTTCAACTAGCGGCCATTCCGCTGCTCGGCTAAGCCACGCATTTTGCGATGCAGGGCGCGCTACAAAATTCGTTTTATTTATTAAATTATTTACTTACCTTCAATTATCCATACTCCAGTTTTTAGCACTCCCCACCCTGCCCCTCCCCCGCCCCGCCTCTCCGCCCCACCGAAACTCCCTCCACGGGCCGTGGCTGACAGTGAGCTATTAACTGTCATTTAAGAGCTGCATGCAAACTGCCAGGTATAAATGAGAGCATTAAGGTTTTTCCCTAGTCTTTGATTATCCTAATGTTGCAAAAAGGGTTCATTTGGTATCAGTGGCGCTGTAAATCAAATTAAATGCACCTGAGCCAGACTGTGGTTATGTAGACTTGAGGGGCACGGTTAAAGGGTGGTAGTGAGGGAATCCGTGGCAGAGGGAGTCACTAGGGGCAGAGGGAATCACGGGGGCACCAACAAACATTGTCACACAGGGCTCCACCAGCGTGAAAGCCGGCCACTTCCACTTCTTACGGTTCTAACACCAAATATTTTTTTTTTTATTTGAATACCCCTTGAATATGCAGCATACCTCAAAGTCAATGTATGATTTGGCAGTGGTCTCTGTAGTTCTAAGTCTTTTTTTATGTTTCTAAAATGTTTATTTGTTTGCACAGGTGTCTTGTAATTTTGTATTATATGTGTTGTGTTTTTGCACTTAACATAATTCAGGCGAGTAAAGAGCCCACACACAAAAAAGATTGTCCTATGGCTCTTAGCATGTGTGTGGGGGATACTGGTGAGAGGTTTTACGTTAAAACAAATTACTAAGTATTAATGTCATCCTAAGGTGGCACAATTATGGCACAGAAAGATAAGGGAGCTTTTTAAAATTTGAGATTATATCCATGATGTGAGAGGTTTTCACTTGTGTAATTTTATATTTTGAATGATCTCGCCCCTCATTACCTCAACAGGATCTCTCCCCTTTATGAGACAGAACTGGTATTTTTTAGCACTCATCTGGAAACAATCAGTTAACAGGGAGTAAAAAATATCCATCTTTGTGAGACCTGCACTTTGCTTTCCATCCAATGCGAAAAACGTAATCCATGTAATACAGTTTTAAAATATATGGATATTTATCTTTGTGTCCATGTTATTGATATCCACTGTAAGGTCTCTTCAGTGATGTCAAATAAGATCAAAAGTCCTGTGATGTCACTTCTTGTGATGTTACATGCAAATTAGAGGGGCCTCACATCTTACATTCCGCCTGGGGCCCCAGAGGTTTTAGGACCGGCCCTGCCCCTTACCCCAATTTTTCATCCCACTTGCGTTAAAGTTTACCCCACCCTTAGGAGCGCTAAATCAATGTGACCAATTAGTGACCCGGTGTTATTTAGAATAAAGCATAACATTTACACACGCAATACCCCCAAAAATTTCGGGAACGCTACAGTACCTCAGAAACTCGACAGTGTGTTTCGAGGCAGGGCTCAGACAGCACCCAGCCTCTTCTATGACATTCAAAAGTTCACCGGTATGCAGCGTTGCGTGACGTCACTGGCAGTGTGGGCCGGGCTTCGGCTTTCTGACAGCCGGTTGTTGTGGTGCTGACGTAGGGAGTCACGTGGGAGCAAAGGACGGAGCAGGTCAGAGCGAGCAGGAAGCAGCTTACTGCTTCTGTGGGGAGCAGTGGGAAGGGCGATCGTTCTAGGGAGCCGGCGGACAAGGGGAGTCTGCGCGTGAACTAGAGCGCGAGCCCCGACAGACGGGAAGCGTAAGGAGCAGTAACAGGAGAACTGCGCCGCGCGCCCATGCACTAGCTGTGGAGCTAGCTGCAGACCGAGGTACCCGAACCAGCAACATATATCAGGACAACCCCCTGTCTCGGGAGTAGCCTGTGCGCCATCACGAAGAGGTAGGAGCTGTGGACCGAGGTGCGCGAGCCAGTAACGGACAAACGGAGCGAGGTGCGCGCGCCCTGGGGCAGGTGATATAGTGTGTCTGGAATGTCTCGCGCTTTGATGAAGGCGGGATGTCCACCAGGAAGCCACTGCCTGTAGGGCCTTCTTGTACCCCGTTGTACCTATCATTTTCACCATTCCATGTGTTCGTTCTTGTCGGGGTTTTATCATCACCTGCTCTTCGGGGTGGTCCACATTCAGAACGCCAATTCCAGTCTATTCCACTCTCTGTCCCTGACTCCAGCATTGGTCCCTCGTCAGATCTCACCTTAGACCATCTGTGTCCCTAATTTCCCAGAAGCCTTAATTTCTCGGACATTCGCTCTTCAGTTCCTTTCGTTTCTCATAGCTTCTAGCAATGCACAGTATAAGGCAGCAAATTGTCCAGGGGCATTTGATAAGGCTTGGCACTTCCCGGACCACAAGAGCTTGTACAGAACAGAGACCATATCAGGAAACCAGTATCCCCTTTCTCTTCCACCTTTGTTTAATTATTGCACTCAAACAGATATTTCATGTTCAACGACACTTGTAAACAAGTACGCTTGAGAGTTGCTTTCATGACTTATAATGCGAACAGAACCATGTTACATTCCATCGTAAGGCTATCTAAGCACACATCTCTACTTCCATGCAGTATACATCGCAGCAGGAAATGCTTAGAACACGACTTATCTCTTGAACAGTACTTCGTCCTTACAACAAACAGTTAAGCACCACACCACGAACCCCTTCATCTGCCAATGCCGATAGCATCTCTCTCTTCCCGTGTGCTTTTCAATGCACAAAGCTCTTCTGAACTCACAGAAAGGCCATGCCAGGAGCTTTAATTCCCTGCTTATCCACGATCCCGTCCCAGGTTGACACTTTTCCCTATACTAAGGGTCTCCCCCTTGCCCCAGTGACATCTGTTTCATTTTCAAATTGGTTGTGATGTAAAATCCTAACTGCACCAAATGTGGGTAAGCAAGTTAGTTATTCTTATGCAGGGCGGCTATGGGGGTTCACTCCCAAGATGTATTGGGGAAAAAGGCAGAGTTTCCAGCACAGTTGCTTGTGGAAGTTGAAAGTTACTATAGTCACGTGTTACCCTTTTGATATTTTTATTAAATAGTTTGTCCCTAACTGACAGCTTTCTACTTTCTGAAAATAGTAATGCACACAAATGCCAGTTTTCATTTTTTGGTAGATACTGTAATTTTATTCTCAGCTAGATTGTTCTTTTCTACCAGCCCTTACATTTAATGCTGACCCGCATGGGAAGATACTGCCTTGTTTGTCATTGTGAATATATTGGTTGTCAGATTCCTCCACCAGATATCAGGTGCTGCCATCATATTAACTACTTCTCTCATATGTCTGGGATCGCCATTACATGCTGTGCTCAGGTCGCTTTCAGTTGTCAACGATTGTTACTATTACTTGCAAACGTTTATCATCATATATCAGGTCCCCTTCAAGTGCATGAGTAAACCATCGATATCGGTTGCCCATGCACTTTCATCAACTGCACAAAACAACATACGGGCAAGCGTTCATTCACACACAGACACATGCAGTGGGAAAAGTACGCAAAGTCTTGCACACAGGCATGTACTTTGTTGTCCCTAACCAAAAGGTTGTTTACATTTCCGTTAACATTCAGCAGTCCCTGCCCAGATTTCACATGACCCACTGTATTCCGTTAGCAGCTTCTGTACATATTCCACTAAGTCTCCTGTAACGCTTCAAGGATCCCCGACCATAGCCAGCACTTTCCCATCATCTTCCAGGCATTCCTGCCCAGAGCTCCCTTGCCACCACACCCTGATCCCCCTGTTACCTCTATCCAAAGCGTGCTTCCAGCAACTATACGTTAATTCGTTTATGCTCAGAGCCTTCCAACTATTAAGTAGCAATCCCTGCTACAGTCCCTTATTCATTTTTATACCCCTCAAGTTCTTTGCCACGGGGTCACATCTAAACAATGTACCTCCTAAACATCTCTGGACCAGAGAGATTTCGATAACCAGCCCATCCCTCACCTTCAAACTACTAGACAGCTCATTTGACCATTTTTAGTTGTTTAATTTCCTACTCACCAAAGCTTTTTGGATTAAGACTACAAAATAGGATACATCCAGTTTACCTAGTTTTGCTCATCACCTACTACACTATCAGCTCCTCCCAAACTTACCGCCCACTTAATATACTGCACTCAGTGTTTCTTGGCTTCAGTTATTTCTTACTACCACTCACACTATTAGAGAATGTGTGCCTGTACCCAACTTCGCCCCCCTCCGTTTAACCCACCTCCACCCCCCTCCGTTTAACCCACCTCCACCCCCTCAGTTTAACCCACCTCCACCCACTTTTACAATATATGTAAGGCTTTGAGGTTCTTGTCTGGAACTTTGCTTTGACCTACCTTTTAGTGAAATTACATCTTTGTCTTTTTATAGTCTTCCTTTGTCTCTGCTCTCTTCCTTTTTCCATCAAGGATTTTAACCTGATGTTGGGTATACTTCCTCCTGGGCTTACCTCCATCTCCCCCTCTAGTTTGCTGCCTTTTGGTCTCGCCCAAATATTTCCCTTTGACTCACTTTCTCTTGAGATTACTTCACTCTGCCCCTTTGGCTCAGTTCCTCTTAAACAAATATCCGTCTTTCCCTCTGACTCAATTTTCCCTGGATTCAACTCGGTCTGTCCATTCAGCATAGTTTCTTTTGGGCTTAGCTCAGTCTCTATTTGACCCATTTCTACTGTTATATTGTTATCGGTCAATTTCTCGGAGGGGATGTTTTACTTTGTATTTTATTAACCTTTTGAGTAGGAATACAAATAACTGCACATTGTGAATTATAAAGAAGAACTGCATTTTAATGCGTAATTTGCACAAATCATTTTCCTCTAGGAACAATTAGTTATTTATCTATGTAATCTGTCAGCTAATTGCATCTGTTAATGTTAGTAATGTACCCAGATTTGTGATGATTTTTAAACGTGCTAATTGTAACCGCTTATATGGTTTTGAACAGCACACCTAATAAAGCATATTTTGATGATGATGGTTGATGATGACTCATTCCCCTTTTTTCCTTTCAACTATCTTGTCATTTGGCTTGCTTTCTTTAGTTCTCTTCTAAGGTTTTCCTTTTATTCACTCACTCTTGGGTACCTCATAATCAGACTGTCGCTGTGTCTCAGTTCATAATGAGCACACCACAGTCCTCTCTTTGGCTTTATTCCCCTTAAGGTTACCTGAGTATCCCTCCTTTGGATGTGCTCTATTTTGTAGATCAGCTAATTGTATTCATTTGGCTCCTATCCTTTATGCCCCTGGTACTCACAAACATTTTGTTAGGGGGCCAAAAAGTTAATCTGTGCTGTGACCGAGGGCCTCATCGATGTCAGCATAGTGGCAGTTGAGGCGTGGGAGGTATAAAGTGGGCGTAGGGGAAGCCACGCATATTTAATGTACATCTAGTGGTTTAATTGCACCTGGGATCAATCCCAGCTTCTGCACTTGACCAAACTGTGTGATCCAAGACTATTGTTTTACTTCACTTTGCCTATTGGCATTGTTGTCGGGGGTGGGGCGGAGAGGCATGAATGTTTCTAAATTCATGTTTGAAAACTGTCACTTAAAAAAAATTGCAATGCACTTGTATAATTGTATGTACTAAGGTGAAATGCTTCTGCAGGTTTGTGAAATATGCTTTTTTGAATTCTGAAGGGACTTCTCATATTTTTACACGTTTGTTTCAAGATGTCTAACAATTAAAGTGCTCTTAAAGATAAGTGGTGCCGAACAGCTTTTGTGCTTCTATTTTGTTACTTCAGTTTGAGTGTTGAGTGTACATAAATGCTTGCCATTTATTAATATCTGTATGAGTATTAGTGCTTTGTAAAGTAAACAGCAGCCTAGTGCTGCTGTTCAACCAGGGGCTGCATCTAAGGATCGTAAGGGCCGAATGCGTCCCTCGGGCTGTACTTTGAGTACCACTGTTCTAGGGTCTAGATCCTCTTACTTAATTTTCTTCGGATTACATTAAGTCTGTGCTTTGTTTACACTTAGGATTTCGGTGCTGCTCTGGGCTCTGTCAACTGATGACGTGACTGCCTTCTCTGCTCACCATTTTCTACCCAAACTCAAAACTTGTATTTTGGACCATGGAGCTTTTTCAAGCCAAGGATCACTACATCCTGCAACATGGGGACCGGGCACTCTGGTGCAGCCGCAGTAATGGGACCTTTGAGGCCAGACCTGGTGAGTACCACAGGCTAGACTGATGTATGCTTACATATGAGATGAGGTATGTACTATGTTCTGTGACAGCCTTCAATTTTATCATTTTTGTAAGCAATGTTTTTATAGTGAAGGGATATCTAGCTAGTTCAACGAGGGTTGTATCCAATCTAGTATGTCAGAATAATCATTGATTAAGTAAAATAGTTTAATTTAGATTAATTGTATTTATATTTATTGTATCTGGAGCTCATGAAAATCTGTAATTATTTGGCTTTCCTTGACTTACGTTGGTCACCCCTAACATAGTGCATACTTTGCCTAGAGGATCAGTGAAGTATGTTACTGAGAACCAAGAATGTACGCTTAGTTCTGTGGGTTAAAGATGCATGGATGGGTATTTTTAAAAGGCCTGAGGTATTAACATGAATACAGGATAAAACACACATGCATATATTGTGTGTGTTTGCGGAGGAATTGACTGCAAGAGAAGGCCAGTTGGTTAATGATGAGATGTGGAAGGGATGCCAGTGGTGGCCTTGTTTTCTGTTTCTTTGGTTGGGAGACTTTGTAGTTTCATCCCTTTTGTGATATGGGAATGGCCATGCAGGAAGTGTTTCGGAGTCTTGTAGTCTAGTTTATTGGCAAGTTTGGCCTTGTTGGTGGTGTAGAGTGATTTGAAGTTGATGCACACGGGGAGGTTGTCAGTGAAAAACATGCAGGTTGGGGTGATGTGGATGTACTTTTGCTCTCAAGTAGTTAAGAGTGCAGTGGCCTTCAGAGTGTTGAAGATAGACTTTGAGAGGCTATTATAGAAGCTTCTTGATGTGCCAGAGAAGTGAGTGAGAGGCAGAAAACTACCACAGACTTTGTATTCTAGGAGTGAATGACCAGGAATGCTCTAATAGGATTTGCTGACATTTCACCGCAGGACAAATACCAACACACTCTCGACGCTGGTGTTTGCCCCGCTGTGATCAGCTCTTTTTTTTTCACACTGGGTGCTCCCTGTCCTTTGTTTCCCTTACCTCTCTGCCCACAGCCATTTACACAACTACAGCTCTGTTTTATTAACCCCTTAGCTGCTAGGCCTTTTCCCCCACTGTGCTAAGCCTTTGTTTTGGCTGTTTGGGGAAGTTAACGCTAAGGCCTCTGTAACTTTTTGACCACATTAGGTATCTTCGCCAAATTTGCGTCCTTTTCTTCCATCATCATGGGGATTCTAAAGTTACCCTGGGGTTGTGGATTCCCCTGGAGCGAATCCAGAAATTAGTCAAAATACTGCAACATTTTTTTTTTTTTTAAATGGGAAACAACTGCTGCAAATGAAAGTGTCTGTTTTTTTTCCCTGTAAATGGTATCAAAAAAGGGTTGTGGGGCTGAAATCACAATTTCCCCAGCTTTTAGAAAATTACAAACTTTTGTCAGAAAACCCAAATTTTTTACACAGTTTTGTCATTTTTCTTGGACTTAGCCTATTTTTATGCTTTCGACCTCCTTCTAGTTAATGGTTAGAAATGGCTATGAAAGCAATAAGGGATCCTGAAAAACTATACATTATTAAAAAGTAGACAACATTCTGAATTCAGCAAGGGGTCATTTGTGTAGATCCTTCAATGTTTCTCTATAGAAACTAACAGTTAAATATAGGAAAAATTGAAAATTTGTTGAAAAAAACTGCCTTTTGTGTCAGTTTTCACCTGTAACTTCTAATTATGACAGCTATTTAAAAGCAATATGCCGTTACATCCGCTGGACCTTACTGGTTGTGGGGATATATAGGACTTGTTGGTTCACCAAGAACCAGACGAACCCAGAGCCAAACACTGAGCATTTACTTGCAATGGTTTTTTATTATGTACCGGGTATATAGCAATTATTCTGGGAAAATGTATACATGGAAAAATCGGAATGAAAGACACCTATGTATTTCTGAAATGGTAACAAAGTATAGAGTTTAGAAACAGTAGATATTTGCACATTTCCGAATTTGGGAATACTCATACTATCATGAGAATTATTGGTCATTTTTCAAAAAGACTTCTTTTTTACACATTGTCTTTCATTTGGAAGGCAGAAATGCATTGAAAGTCAATAGGTAATAACATTTACTTTACATATCTGATTTATCCTAAGTCTCCAGATAAAAATGATGCCTCACTTGTGTGGGTAGGCTTAGTGCCCACGACAGGAAACGGCTCAAAACGCAACGTGAACACACCACAATTTCACAATGAAAAATTACCCTATTTTTGCCAAGTGCCTAGCTGTAGTTTTTTAACCCTAGCTCTGCCGGCACCTAGGGAAACCTAGCAAACTTATACATTTTTGAAAACTAGACACCCAGGGGAATCCAGGATGGGGTGACTTGACTGGCTCTTACCAGGTTCTGTTACCCAGAATCCCTTGCAAACCTAAACACTTGTCAATTAAACCACATTTTCCACACATTTCTGTAGTGGAAAGTACTGGAATCTGCGTGGATCCACAAATTTGCACCCACCCCGCATTCCCCAAAGTCTTCTGAGAAAAACGTTACCTCACTTGTGTGGGTAGGCCTAGTACCCACGAAAGGAAACTGCTCAAAACGCAACGTGGATACACCACAATTTCACAGTGAAAAATGACCCTTTTTTGGCAAAGTGCCTATCTGTAGGTTTTGAACCCTAGCTCTGCCGGCACTTAGGGAAACCTAGCAAACCTATACATTTTTGAAAACCAGACACCCAGAAGAAACCAGGGTGGGGTGACTTGACTGCCTCTCACCAGGTTCTGTTACCCAGAATCCTTTGCAAACCTAAAATATTGTCAATTAAACCACATTTTCCACACATTTCTGTAGTGGAAAGTACTGGAATCTGTGTGGATCCACAAATTTCCACTCACCCACGTTCCCCAAAGTCTTCCAAGGAAAAATGGTACCACACTTGCGGGGGTGGGTCAAGGACCCGTGACAATCAAGGGCCCAAAACCTATTGATGCGAGATCAAATTTACCTATCACAAACCAACCTGGCTTTGCAAGGGGGGGTCCCATGAGTTTTTGGCCCTGGGCTCGGCGACTATCTAGAGAAACCTACCAAACCCACACATTTCTGGAAACTAGACACCCGGGGGAGTTCAGCGAGGTATGGCTTACGTTGGTCTCCTAAAGCTTTCCTACCCACAATCTCCTGCAAACCTCAAATTTAGCTGAAAAAATTCAAATGTTTCTCAAATTTCTGTGTGGGAAAGTTCTGGAATCTACGTGGATCCACAAATTTCCTCCCACCCAGCGTTCCCCCAGGTCTCTTGATAAAAATGAAACCTCACTTGCGTGGGTGTGTCAAGTACCTGCAACAGGCAAGGGCCCAAAAACGATTGAGGTGATATCAAAATGACCTATCACAAAACAACCTGGTTTTGCAAGGCGGGTCCCATGAGTTTTTGGCCCCGGGTTCGGCGGCCATCTAGGGAGACCTTCCAAACCCACACATTTCTGAAAACTAGACACCCCGTGGAGTCTAGAGAGGTATGGCTTGCGTGGATCCCCTAACGTTTTCCTACCCAGAATCCAGTGCAAACCCCAAATTTTGCAATTTTTTTTTCCCCCTCAAATTTCTGTGTGGGCAAGTTCTGGAATCTTATTTGATTCCTCAAATTTCCTCCCACCCAGCGTTCCCCCAGGTCTCCCAATAAAAATGATACCTCACTCGCGTGGGTGGGTCATGTACCTGCGACATGCAAGGGCCCAAAACCTATTGAGGCAACATCAAAATGACCTATCGCAAAACAACCTGGTTTTGCAAGGGGGGTCACCTGGGTTTTTGTCCCCGGGCTCAGCGGCCATCTTGGGAAACTACCAAACCCAAACATTTCTGAAAACTAGACATAGGGGGAGTCCAGCGATGTATGACTTGCGTGGGTCCCCCAACGTTTTCCTATCCAGAATCCCCTGCAAACTTCAGATTTTAGCTGAATAGATCACTTTTTCCGTGCATTTTTGCGTGGGATCACTGTGCCTGCACAAATGTCCTACCGCCCAGCATTCCACTTGTGCTCCCGAGTAAAATGATACCTCACTTGTGTGGGTGGGCCAAAGGCCTGTGACTAGGAAGAGCCCAAAACTAAGGGATTTAGAGTATAGCACAGAGAATTCTAAGTGCTAAATTTTGTTAAAAATACGTTTTTAGCCAGTTCTGCTTTGGACACGCGCGCAAGTGAGGTATCATTTTACTCGAGAGAACAAGGGGAACACTGGTTGGTAGGACATTTGTGCCAGCACGGTGATTCCATGCAAAAATATGTGGAAACTATTTTTTTTCAGCTAAATTTGAGGTTTGCAGGGGATTCTGGGGAGGGAAAAGTTGGGGGATCCACGCAAGCCGTACCTCATTGGACTCCCCAGGGTGTTTAGTTTTCAGAAACATGTGGGTTTGGTAGGTTTCCATAGATGACGGCAAACATGTGCCCACACCCCCAAAACTAGGTAGTTTTGTTATAGGTAATTTTGAAGTCTCCACAATACGATTTGGGCCATTTCCTGTTTCAGCCACTTTGCCTACCCACAAAAGTGAGGTACCATTTTTATCGGGAGACCTGGGGGAACGCTGGGTGGGAGGAAAATTGTGAATCCACGCAGATCCCAGAACTTTCCCACACAGAAATTTGAGAAAAAATGTGATTTTTTTCCAGCTAAATTTGAGGTTTGCAGGGGATTCTGGGTAGGAAAATGTTGGGGGACCGACGCAAGCCATACCTCGCTGGACTCCCCGGGAGTCTGCTTTTCAGAAATATGTGGGTTTGGAAGTTTCCCAAGATGGCTGCCGAGCCCGGGGCCAAAAACCCAGGTGACCCCCTTTGCAAATCCAGGTTGTTTTGTGATAGGTAATTTCGATGTCTCCTCAATACGTTTTGGGCCCTTGCCTGCCGCGGGTACTTGACCCACCCACGTGAGTGAGGTATCATTTTTATCGGGATACCTGAGGGAACGCTGGGTGGGTGGAAATTTGTGGATCTGCGTAGATTTCAGCACTTTCCCACACAGAAATTTGCAAGAAAGTGTTTTTCAGCTAAATGTGAGGTTTGCAGGGGATTCTGGGTGGGAAAACGCTGGGCGACCCACGGAAGCCATATCTCGCTGAACTCCTCCGGGTGTCTAGTTTTCAGAAATGTGTGGGTTTCGTAGGTTTCCCTTGATGTCCGTCAAGCCCGGGGCCAAAAACTCATAGGACCCCCTTCCAAAACCAGGTTGTTTTGTGATAGGTAATTTTGATGTCACCTCAATATGTTTTGGTCCCTTGCCTGTTGCAGGCACTAGGCCTACCCACACAAGTGAGGAACCATTTTTCTCGGAAGACGTTGGGGAAAGCGGGGTGGGTGGAATTTTGTGGATCCACGCAGATTACAGAACTTTCCACCACAGAAATGTGTTTTTTTTACAAATGTTTTTGTTTGCAAGGGATTCTGGGTAACAGAACCTGGTGAGAGCCAGTCAAGTCACCCAGTCCTGGATTCCCCTAGGTGTCTAGTTTTGAAAAATGTATAGGTTTGCTAGCTTTCCCTAGGTGCCGGCAGAGTTAGGGTTCAAAATCCATTGTTCTCGGAAGACACTGGAGAATGCGGGGTGGGTGGAATTTTGTGGATCCACGCAGATTGTATACCTTTCCACTACAGAAGTGTGAGGACGTTTTTTTTTCTTTTAGGTTTGCAAGGGATTCTGGGTAACAGAACCTGGTGAGAGCCAGTCAAGTCCCTCCATCCTGGATTCCCCTGGGTATCTAGTTTTACAAAATGTACAGGTTTGCTAGGTTTCCCTATGTGCCAGCTGCGCTAGGGCCCAAAATCCACAGGTAGGCATATTGCTAAAAACAAATCTGTGCCTAGTCGGCTTTCTGCCGCCCGGGGGGGATATTGGGGGGTGGGGTTGCCCCGATATGCCCCCAAGGCGGGCAGAAACACTGTGGCTTTGTTTTTAGGGGGTGGGGGCATCGGTATGCCGATTCTGGGCAGCCCCCACGCATAAAAAAGCCAGCGTAATCGTTGGCGTGTAATGGGCTTTTTGCCCCCCCGGGGGTGAAATTTGGTGGCTACTGCCCCCATCTTCCCCCCAGGGGGGCAGAAAGGCTGTAATTGTTACGGGTTTTGTGCAGCCCCCACCCTAATTAAAATTTGCCCCAAAAATCCCTGACGTCTAGTGGGCTTTTTGCCCCCGGGGGGGGGGGGGAGATTGGGGTCTACTGCCCCATCTGCCCCCCAAGGGGGCAGGAAGGCTGTAATTTATGCAGGGAGGGGGTGGGGGCATGGGCATGCCTGTTTTGGGCTGCCCCCACCCTAATTAAAATTTGCCCCCAAAAAATACCTGGGTCTAGTGGTCATTTTGCCCCCATGCGGCAGGCAGATTGGGGGTTAATGCCTCCGTCTGCCCCCAATCAAATTTATTTGGGGGGAGCAAAAGCCCTTGCCCAAGGGGACGCTCCCCCCCTCCCTGGTGTCTGGTGGGCAGATCCCGGCTTAGGGGATTGTCCTCCTGGGGCTATCCCCAAGCAGGGATCCACTGGGGAGGGGTACCATAGGAAAGGGGAAATGCTCTCCTTTCCAATAATACCTCTCCCGTCTTTCTTCGTACCTGGGGGCTGAGATAGCCCCCTGAGCACATAGAAAGTGAAACTGAACTGAAATGGGCCTAAAGGCTCATTTCAGTTTCGGTTTCTGTGCAGTAAACGACAGCACGACGTGCGCGCTGATCGTCATTGCACAGAAACCAGGGAGGGGGCCTCGGGAGCTGGGGAAGCTCTTCTTCATCTCCTGAAGCTTCAGTGGAGAGAAGGAAAACCCTCTGCTGCAGACAGCAGAGGGATTTCGTGCTCCTGGCTTCATGAAGGAATGGTTCCGTCATGAGCACAGGGGCACCGATGCTCATGATGGAACCATTCCGTCCTGAGCATCGAAGGGGTTAAGCCCTGCAGTGCTGGTGTCAAAATGTAAGTTGGCGTAATAAAAGCAGCACAAAGTCTGCATACCCTCTAAAAGCCTATTGTTGAGTGAGACTTTGATTTGTTATATGAACTGCCACTATTGCAAACAAGAGAATCCCTTTTGGTAGGGCTTTGAAAATACTGTTGACATTCCACATTTTTTAATGTCCAAACATTGTCTTGGGTGCTGTGTGAAAGAGACTAAAGACAACTTGAGATAAGGCTGTGTGTTTTTGCTTATTAGTTTAGGGTGATGGCTTAAGCTGCCAGTGTGACTCGAAGCCTCAAAGAAAAGATTGAAAATCTCCAGGACAAAAATGGGATCTTGAGAAGTTCTTGTTTGATGGGTTGTTGGGTTGACTTGGAAGAGTTCCATCTGTATATGGGAGAAACAAGATCATTGTGAATGATATATTTGTAGGCAGATGGAATCATGAATGCCACTTGGAGATTAAGGAGGCAGGCAGTGTTAATGACCGCATAATTCCAGTTTCTCTACTGCAAAGGGACATTTTACCTGATTGGTAGACTTGTGGGGGGGATTTGTGTTGGTTGATTCTAGCTTGAAGTTGTTGTGCTCCTGCTTTTTCCTGGGACCCAATGGAGAAAAGAAGGGATGGTGTGGGCTGCACTTCACATGTTTGATAGTTTCAGAGATTTTAGACTAGTCGTCATAGAGAGCGACTTGAACTGTGAGGTTGTCATATCGTAAATGCTGTTGATTTTATCAACAAAGAATTGGCTTATGTCGGTCTTTCAGTGGAGCGTAGGCTGACAAGTGGTGGGAATTGGATTTATGCAGTGTTACATTGTGATGAATAAGGCTTTGCTCTCATTGTGACGTCAGTGATGGGTTTGATATAATAATCACTTTTGCATTTGAGAATCTGCTTTGTAGGCTTTATTTGCAGTATTGAGAGCTGGGAAGTGCTTGGGGTAGTGTGAGAAGCACCTGAATACTTGAAGCTTATTAAGTGCCAGAAGGTGTTGAGATGTGCAAGTTACTTACCTTCGTTAACATAATATCTGGCAGAGACATAGTCTAGCGGCAGATTCCTTAACTTTTAAATCCTCCCCAGGTATCAGACTGGACCCAGAAACTTTTCAACAGCACCTCTGCGTGCCGAGGGACGGTGCCGTATGGCACCAAAATGAAATCATTACCGGATGTGACGTCAGCAGTGCAATATTAGTCCTCTCCATCGCACGATTGTCCGTTTCTTCTGTGAGAACGTTTGAACCAGAATGCAGAGCTACCTTAGAAAGTGGCTGGGGAAACAGTGTGCCCAAAATAGATCAAAATCTTTTTTTTTTTTAAAGACCGTTATTGCTTGTCATACAAATTACACAGCTATTTGCCTACAACCCTGAGGCCGGCAGCTTTCCATTTTCATACCTTTAACCATTTTGACACAACCTTGTAGCCGACAACCCAATGGGACCGGCGGCGATTAAGCATTTTCCACACTACGAACAACAGTTTGTGTGATGCACAGACAAATATGTAACAACAATTTATCTATATGGCCTTCAAACTATACTAACAAAACAGCGCCTGAATGCAATCTGCCCTTACATACAATCGATGTAATAAAATAGCTCCATAAATCGCCCAATAGAACTGGAACACATCCTATGCATACCGCATTATCCATTAATTGTCACTTTGCATATCATTCAACTGCAGGAGTACCCACCCCAGGCATACAGTGCCCAACGTGCAGCCGCAACTCACCCAGGGTCATCTGTCCCCTCTCAGCCATTTAATCTGCACACAATACAGAGCCATCCCGTCCAAGCCATACTACAAAGGGTTCCCAAATATCAGCTGGCCTAGCCCTGCTGGGCAAAAGGTCCCAATAATTCGTCAATTGATCCTTACAATAAATAGCCGATCGTATCCACCCCTTCACAGCAGGCGGGGCCTGTCTCTTCCAATGTATCGCTATCTGACGTTTAGCCAGTAGCAGCAATAGGGTAGTTAGCTTACGCGCTCCTCTGGGTACCTCTATGACAGGCCAAGAGTGACATGAGCGGGTCTACCTCCAAATGCACCTCTATGATGCTTCCTATATGTGTTAATACTTCTTTCCAATAGCTCGCTATCTGACTACACTCCCAAGTTAAATGGAAGAACGTTGCATCCAATTCCCCGCATCTCCAACACTTTGCTTCAGGCTGGAGATCCATACAACATAACTGCTTAGGTGTACGATATGTTCTGTGCAAATAGTTAAAATGTATGAGTCTTAATCAAAGTGGAGTGGTGTGGCTCACTGGTTAGAGGCAGCAGACCCGGAAGCAGAGAACGGCCTGGGACCAGGGTTCAATTCCCGACGCGGCAGGGTCGTGGACCAGGGTCAGCGGACTCGATAATTCTCGCCTCGGTGCCTACTCTAACCAGGGATCACAGTCGGCAACTCTGGGCATTAGCTTGCCTCATCTCTACAACGGCCCCTCACATTCGCCGGGGATGCCTGGTTTCACCTTGGAGATACCCAGTAAGGACCATCTCACAGGGATAGCCAGGACAGGTTCCCCAGCGGTCTACAGCGCCACAACGCCTCAGGGCAGCAGTGCGCTTTACAAGACCACATACATACATACATACTTAATCTGTAATTAGGTGATAAGTTTTCTAACTGTGAGCAGCAAAATGTCCATTGCTTATCAGTGATTATTATGCCCGCTTCCTTTTCCCACTCAGTTTTGGACGCACTCACGATTACCGGCAAAGTGTCTTGTGTTATACTATATATACACGTGTGATCAATTTACGGGGAGAGTTGTTGGACAATCTATTTTCCAACGCCAGTAAAGGGGCCGGAATTTCTGGAAACTGTGGATATCTTGCTTTGCATGCTGCTCTCAGTTGGTAATACAATAGCATGTCAGATGCCGAAGGTTCATTCGGCTCACACATCGTTTGTAGTGACAGAAATTTGTCATTTGGATAAAGATCGCCAGCCACCTTCAGCCCTCTTTTTTTCTGCCTGTTCCATCACTGCTCTGTCCGTTAGTGGTCCCAACAGTGGATTCCCACACAGTGGCATCGACGGTGCATATAGTTCTGCGACGCCAGCCCTTCTAGCTATTTTTGTCCATGCCCATCGTGTAGTTTCGACTGTGTTAATATCCGACGGAGAACGTTTGTACGGGTGATAAACAGTGACATTGAGCGGTGTGGGTGCAGAAATATCTATTTCAATGGTCACATGTGGTTGGAATGGAATTGGATGGTGCCAATAGTGCAAATATTGTGCTTGTGCGCTACACGCATATAGTTCAAAGTCGGGAGCCACTATCCCACCCTGACTAAAAGGAAGCGTCAATAGTTCCCACGATACCCTAGGCTGTCGCCCTGCCCAAATTAGTTCCAAAACCCCAGATCGAAGACGTCTAAAAAAGTGACTATTTAAGGGCATGGGGATGTTCACAAATAAATACAATAGTTTACGTAAGATCGCCATTTTTGGTTATAGCTATGCTTCCTGTCAAAGAAAGCGGCAATGTTTTCCATCTTTGTATCTTAACTTCCATCCAATCTATGACTTTACCATAATTGGCCAGCCATATTTCCTGTATAGACCTGCTGAACCAAATACCAAGATATTTAATGTCACCATCCATCCAAACAATAGGAAACTCGATATCACATTTTCTTGTATCGTCAGTTGCAGCATTACTGATTTTGCCCAGTTAATCTGTATGCCCGTTAGGCCACCATGATAAACTCTCTCATAACCAACATAAGTTGGTTTCCGGATTTATCAAATATATAGTCATTTATTTATTTATTTATTATTTATTTTAGGTTTTTCTAGAGCGCGTAGTCACCCACGAGTATCCCAGCGCTAAACCTCATGCTCCTAAGGGTTGAAGGTAGGGGATGTCGACGACTCAGGGGAAGAGTAGTGTTTTAAGGGACTTCCTGAACCGTAGGAGGTTTGGTTCCGCTCTGAGGCTCGGGGGGAGCGCGTTCCATTTTTTTCCTGTATTGACTGAAAAACGGCGGCCACCTGCGCGGGCCTTTTTCACCCTGGGGATCATGATAAGGTTTCCATGTTCTGACCGAAGCGCTCTCGTAGGTCTGTAGGGTGTGATCCAGTTGTTGAGGATTGGGGGGCCTGCGTTGTGCAGTACCTTGTGGGCCAAGCAAAGGGCCTTGAAAGTTACTCTTTCCCTGATTGGGAGCCAGTGCAGCTTCCTCAGTGCAGGCTTGGCTGATGTTCTGGCTGGAGTATTCGTAAGTAGTCGGGCTGCGGCATTCTGGGTTTTTTGCAATGTTTGGAGAGTGGATTCCGGGGCTCCCAGATAAATGGCGTTGCTGTAGCCCAGCCTGGATAAAATTAGGCCTTGGATCAGCAGAAGTCGGGACTGGAATGGGAGTAGGGGGAGTACCTTTCTGCATGATCTGAGTAGGCCGTAGCAGATGCCAGCCGTTTTTCTTGCCTGTGTTCTGAAGGTGAGATCTGTCTCCAACCACACTCCCAGACTCTTAACCTCCGTCTTGGGGGTGGGGGGTTCACCCATACAGGCGGGCCAGATGTTAGGGGGAAGGTTCGTGGTTTTGTGTCCTAGGAGCAGGATCTCTGTTTTTGATCCGTTTAATTTTAGGGCTGAGTCACTCATCCATTGATGGACATTGGAGAGGCAGTCATGGAGATTGGAAGGCTCTAGCTTGGGGTGGGAAAGCGTCACCACCAGCTGAGTATCGTCAGCATAGCTGACGATGGTGACTCCAAATGGTGAGACCAGCTCCTTCAGTGGGGCCATGTACACGTTAAACAACGTGGGGCTTAGTGATGAGCCCTGTGGCACACCACACCGGAGGGGGATGGAGGGGGAGCGGCTTTCACCTTCCCAGACTTGGAAGGAGCGTCGGGAGAGAAAGGACGTGAGCCATTTCAGCGCTCTGTCTTTCACTCCGATGCTATCTAGACGTTGGGTTAGGACCTGGTGGCTGACCGTGTCGAAGGCCGCGCTCAGGTCTAGGAGGACCACTGCCACTGATCCTCCTGTATCGATAATTTCCCTGGTCTTCTCTACTGCTGCGAGAAGAGCAGTATCAGTGCCCTGACCTGGTCTAAAGCCTGTCTGTGAGTTTTTGAGGAGTTGGTTTGATTCTAGGAAGTGTGACAGCTTTTTTTTCGCTAGTTTCTCTGCGACCTTACCTATCCAGGGGCGGAGTGAGATTGGTCTGTAATTGGATAGATCCGCAGGGTCTAGCGATGGTTTCTTGAGAAGTCCTTTTACGACAGCCATATCATCTGCGTACATGGAGATGAGCAAGCCTCTAGAGGTGAAGCCAATACTGCGGTGAGTGTGAGGCTGTCAGAGGCGAGCTGCCAGGGGCTCAGTAGCGATAGCGAATAGCAGCGGTGATAAAGGGCATCCCTGCCTCGTGCCTCTTGTGATATTAATTGGTTCTTATATCTGTCCATTTACCCTCACCCGTGCCGTAGGCGAAGTATACAGAAGCTTAATTTGTTGTATAAATAGAGGACTAAAGCCCATACGGTCAAATGGGGCAAATAAGAACTTCCACTCGAGAGAGTCGAATGCCTTGGTGGCGTCCAATAGGGCAGCCACCGCCTGTACTTTTAGGTCCAGATAATGTAGTAATCCAAACAGTACCCCAATATTATGCGACGTGGATCGTCCCGAAACAAAACCAGATTGACCGACAATGCAATTTGCGGAAGCATGGGTTTCAGCCTGTCCGACAGTAATTTCGCGTATATCTTCGCATCTAAATTAGCAAAAGTGGACAGTAGGAATCTGGACTAGCTGGATCCTTATCAGGCTTTAATAGGGTGATAATCGTGGCCTCTCTAAGTGTAGGCGAAGTATACCTGTTTCCATGGCTTCTAAGTATACCTGATGGAGCCGGGGAGCAACTATGTCTACATATTCTTTATAAAATGCAGCCGTTAACCCATCGGAACCCGGGGCTTTGTCGGCTGGCATGCCGGCTATCACACTCCTCACATCATCTACTGTGATGGGAAGGTCCATATATTATATTTTCAAAGAGGGGAAAGAAGGTAGGGGAGGCGAGTTTCCCACTCAAGGAGAGAGTGGTAGGTCCAGCTAGGTGGGGTAGGTCTTCCAGTAGGAGCACGGAAAGACACAACCTGAAAACTGAGAGGTTGAATACGTAGCTCAACCTGCCGGGTGCTGTTGTTGTAGCTCACCCAACCAAGATAGGCAATTACAGCGCAACACAGGTATTTTTGACCCTTACACTAATTGGAAAATTTCCTCTAGCAGGTAAAGGCACCATGTAGATAGTTAATGAATCACAAACTTTTTGTTTATTTTTCTTGGTCCTGAGGAATCGCTAGTCAGAGGACTAACAGCGAGAAACATGTCGACCGATTGATACACTTTGTAGTCTAGTCTCGCACCAGGGGATATTATTTCCCTACGAGCCTATTCTATTTTCCCAATTTTAATTTGGAATAAGGGACCGCTAGAATAAACCTGATCCTCGTACCCTTTACTCCAATTTTAACTCTTTTCCCACATCTACACACTACTGGCCCCTCACCCACACTTCACCCATACGGCAGTTGGAAAAAGATCTCCGCCAAAGAGCCCCTCTTTGAGGTGTTGCCCGTTGGGTATTGCACCGCCGACCCAACAAGGAGCATTGCCGATGATGAAGCATGACATCTGCAAGGGTGTGTGAGGCCATTATATTCAACATAGTGGATACCCACGCGTTCATCCACGACATAAAGTAGTCCCCAATATCAAACCCTCATCCTATCTAGGAACAGCCTGGTACTTCTTGTGTTTCAAGGTCCATATATTGTCTCGCTCCGTTGTTAAACCACGCTAACGCAATGGTATCCAAATATTCCGTAATGTCTGTCTAAGCAAGATTAATGTGTGAGATATAAAGTGACTTATAGAAATCAGTCATAGTGTGAAGTATATCCTGTGGCGATCTCACCAACTCACCATCACTCCTCTGTAGTCCACCTCCCCTTGGTGCTCGCAGCAAAGATGCTAGTGTTTTCCCCGCACGGTCCCCCTCCCTATATTTTCTGGCTTGTGCATATTTGTTGAAGTAGACTATTTCCCTCTCCGCTTCTCCTTGGAATGATGTTAGCTTAGTTCTAAGTGTTGCCTGGGTGGAAGAGGAGGGATGCTCTCTATTAGCTCTTTCCAGTTCAGCAATCTCCCTCTCAAGTGAAGCTTGTGTGTCTCTTATTGACCTAAGCACTCCTGATTTAAGCGCCATACAATTACCCCTTGTCACGACCTTAAAGGCCTCCCAAAGTGTTCCTGGCGAATCCACTGACCCCTCACTCAACTCAAAATATTCTGTTAATTTAATCCGAAGTTCCTCCCTAAACTCCTGATCTAGCAACGCACTGGTCGGAAACCTCCAACTAAAGGGCTGCATATATTGCGGTGGGATTGACAGCTGGATCTGAACAGGTGCATGATCCGAGAAGGTACGTGGGAGATGAGCGGCCTCTCTCACCTGGAAATGTATATCTTTGGACAATAACCAATAGTCTATTCTCGACCAGGCGTTTCTGTGAGTCGTGACACGCGTTCCCTCCCAGGCATCCGGATGTAGGGCCCTCCATGTGTCCATCAGTTGGTCTTCTACAACAATATCCCTCAATACCGCTGCCGCTCTAGGGTGGTGGTCGCGAGCCGCGCCCTGTCTATCTACTGAAGGAGACAAAACCCCATTAAAGTCCCCACCCCATAATATCACCATCGGCCCACAGGACTGTATTCTATGCCATATATTTTGAAAAAAGGACTGGCTGGAGGTATTCGGACCATATATGTTAACAATCAGCATTGGAGTATTGCATAATGTTCCCATTAACTAAATATATCTACCCTCTGTGTCTAATATTGATGTATGTGTTTTCCACTGCAGTCCCCTTCGTATCAAGATGGCCACCCCTCTAGCATAATTCGAATACGGGGCTTCCACAATCGCACCCCACCTATTATGTTTGAGCATATTTGTATGAGCAGATGCCAGATGAGTTTCCTGCAATACGCATATATCCACCTCACACCTTACTAGATAAGAATGGACCAATCTCGCTTTTCTGCGGTCATTTAAACCTCTAATATTCCAAGATAGGCATGTGATGACTTTCACTTTTCCCACATCTACACACTACTGGCCCCTCACCCACACTTCACCCATACGGCAGTTGGAAAAAGATCTCCGCCAAAGAGCCCCTCTTTGAGGTGTTGCCCGTTGGGTATTGCACCGCCGACCCAACAAGGAGCATTGCCGATGATGAAGCATGACATCTGCAAGGGTGTGTGAGGCCATTATATCCAACATAGTGGATACCCACGCGTTCATCCACGACATAAAGTAGTCCCCAATATCAAACCCTGATCCTATCTAGGAACAGCCTGGTACTTCTTGTGTTTCAAGGTCCATATATTGTCTCGCTCCGTTGTTAAACCACGCTAACGCAATGGTATCCAAATATTCCGTAATGTCTGTCTAAGCAAGATTAATGTGTGAGGTATAAAGTGACTTATAGAAATCAGTCATAGTGTGAAGTATATCCTGTGGCGATCTCACAAACTCACCATCACTCCTCTGTAGTCCACCCCCCCTTGGTGCTCGCAGCAAAGATGCTAGTGTTTTCCCCGCACGGTCCCCCTCCCTATATTTTCTGGCTTGTGCATATTTGTTGAAGTAGACTATTTCCCTCTCCGCTTCTCCTTGGAATGATGTTAGCTTAGTTCTAAGTGTTGCCTGGGTGGAAGAGGAGGGATGCTCTCTATTAGCTCTTTCCAGTTCAGCAATCTCCCTCTCAAGTGAAGCTTGTGTGTCTCTTATTGACCTAAGCACTCCTGATTTAAGCGCCATACAATTACCCCTTGTCACGACCTTAAAGGCCTCCCAAAGTGTTCCTGGCGAATCCACTGACCCCTCACTCAACTCAAAATATTCTGTTAATTTAATCCGAAGTTCCTCCCTAAACTCCTGATCTAGCAACGCACTGGTCGGAAACCTCCAACTAAAGGGCTGCATATATTGCGGTGGGATTGACAGCTGGATCTGAACAGGTGCATGATCCGAGAAGGTACGTGGGAGATGAGCGGCCTCTCTCACCTGGAAATGTATATCTTTGGACAATAACCAATAGTCTATTCTCGACCAGGCGTTTCTGTGAGTCGTGACACACGTTCCCTCCCAGGCATCCGGATGTAGGGCCCTCCATGTGTCCATCAGTTGGTCTTCTACAACAATATCCCTCAATACCGCTGCCGCTCTAGGGTGGTGGTCGCGAGCCGCGCCCTGTCTATCTACTGAAGGAGACAAAACCCCATTAAAGTCCCCACCCCATAATATCGCCATCGGCCCACAGGACTGTATTCTATGCCATATATTTTGAAAAAAGGACTGGCTGGAGGTATTCGGACCATATATGTTAACAATCAGCATTGGAGTATTGCATAATGTTCCCATTAACTAAATATATCTACCCTCTGTGTCTAATATTGATGTATGTGTTTTCCACTGCAGTCCCCTTCGTATCAAGATGGCCACCCCTCTAGCATAATTCGAATACGGGGCTTCCACAATCGCACCCCACCTATTATGTTTGAGCATATTTGTATGAGCAGATGCCAGATGAGTTTCCTGCAATACGCATATATCCACCTCACACCTCACTAGATAAGAATGGACCAATCTCGCTTTTCTGCGGTCATTTAAACCTCTAATATTCCAAGATAGGCATGTGATGACTTTCACTGGCATATCTTCACACCCATATGTACAACAGCAAGCAATCCCCCTGCACTAAACAGTGGGAGCAACAGGTATACAGGATCTATATCAAATTGCACTCCATAATAACAAGTGTACCAATCTATGTGGCAATAGCGTGAGACTACACATAGGCAGAAGTGACATCAGGCAACAAAACAATAGTAACTCACTGTACCTCCCCCCACCCTCTCCAACCCCCCCAAACACAGTGTGCACTTCTCATCCCATTCATTCGACCCCCTCTGAAAGTCATACCCCTCTGAAAGCCACACCACCCACACCCACCCCCCAATCAGGTTGTGTAATCCCCCCCCACCCCGCCCCAATACCCTTATCAAAATACATAACAAAATACTTGTCCAACTTGTGGGAATCATCCCATGGGGCACACAGGTTGGCCGACGCTTTACCCTATACTAATGACAGGGTGGCCGAGCTGCTGAAACCACGTACACACATCCAGGGCCCGCCTCCAATCAGTTTAACCCAGTAGTTCTCAGGGAGCTCCACAAAGTCCGGGTAAATATACAACCACCAATATACTAAAGTAAAATTTATCTTACCAGCCATGAAGGCATTTACAGTCGCGCGGCCCACATCATAAACATTCAGGGATCGTACCCCGCTATGCAACTTATGACAGATCAATCATTGTCACTGATTCTATCCACTGATCGCCCCTCCTCCGCCGTCTTTTGCTGCCGCTGGTCTTTTGCTAGCTGCTTTGCATAGTTGAGCGCCGCTTTAGCGTCCACGAAAAAGTGGGTCTGCCAGGGCCCTGAACCCGCAATTTGGCCAGGTAGATCAGAGCGTACTTTGTCCCTATCTGCTGAAAAATCTTCTTTGTAGGAATAAATACCCTGCGGGCAGCCTGTACATGCAGGGTGAAGTCCGGATAGAGCGCTATATCATTACCCTGGTATTGTATTGCTCCTTTGTCCCTTGCGAGGCGCAAAATTGTATCCTGATCTCTATAATTCAGAACACGGGCCAGTATCGGTCGTGCCGGTGCGCCAGGTTTGGGCATGGGCCCCAGAGACCGGTGGGCTCTTTCTATAAGAAACATGGAAGATAGTCTGGGTCCGAACAATCCTTTTAGCATACGCTCGACATATTGTTCCATGTTTTGAATGTCTGTCGATTCCGCAATACCCGTTATACGTATATTATTACGCCTTGATCTCACCTCCAAATCCTCATTCTTCTGCTGGATTAGAGCCAATACTTTGTCCATGCCCCTTACTTTCTTCTCTATGTCTGCTTGGCCCTCCTCAGTCTCCGTAACCCTGGTTTCTAGCACACTGACTCTGCCCTCCTGCTTATCCATCCTTTGTGTAATCCTGTCCATACGTTCGGCCAAGGTGTCCATCTTGGAGTCAATGCCCTGCAGGCTCGTTTTCAGTTCCTGAAACATGGCTCGCACATCCGCCGCCGGCAGCTGACCCGGTGTGCCGTCTTCCGCCAACTCCCGCTCTGCCGCATCTGTTTGTTGATTTAGTCGCTTTCTTGTCAAACGTTATTTTAGGCTGTCTGGTTCCCGGCTTCCCCATTGTGGCACAATGCTTGCACCTGCACAATCAGGTCCGCAAGCCACCATATATCTCGGCCTTATAGTCGTCCTTACGCCCACACAGGTATATCACCACAGGATCTGTATCCCACAAGGCACATTAACAGCCACACATCATTTGCGGCCGTACTCCTCGCCGTGGTATTGTATTAGTAAATGTTCACAGGGTTCTAAACACTTTACTGTGTGACAGCCACCGTCGAGCCGTCCGAGGCACCTTCACCGCGCAAACGCCACAGCTATTAATAAACTGCGTCCCAGGTGAGCAGCTTTTGGGGGCGAGTCGCGATCTTGCAAGTTCAAAGCTTTTGTATACACTTACTGTGATTGCGACCCCGTGCCACCCTCACCATAGAGAATCCGGAATGCACTCGCTGGAATTTTGTGCCACCACCTCAGCAAAATGGCCTCCACGTGGGACCCCAAGCTTCCGCTGTTCTCTTCCGGCGCAGGTCCAATGCAGCGATGTTCCCACCGAGGGAGAATAAATCGCACCTACTCAGCACAGTTCCAAAGCGATCTTCGCTTTTGCAGCAGGTTCCCTTAACAATAACGCGCTTCTCAGCTCACACAGCTGCGCAAATGTGGTGCAGAGAACCTGTATATCTTGCAAACTCGACTCGTACCAGGAGCAAAAAGGTTATGAACTCCGATTTCCCAGTCGGCCAAACAGTCACCACCGTGGCGCAATGTAATGAACCCAGGGATCGCTGCTGAACTCCAGAGTGGACAATCATACAATTACTCCGTTTTTTATAACATAGTGCAGTCTAGTTGCCCCTTCAGTTGTCTCTGTATCACAGGTCCCCGGCCCCAGGCATCAGCATACACACAAAATGGCGACCTCCAATGTTTAGCAAATCTACACTAAATGGCTCTAGTCTGCCACCTTGATATGCGATGCGTGTCCTTGCGCTACATGTGCCAGGCGCCACCGGACCACTCGCCTCCATTCCCACAGGCTCTGTCAGTCGGGCGTTCGTCTCCCACGGCCCTCCAGCGCCTATCTCCAAAGCCGCCGATCCACCTCTGGTCCTCTCGGCCGCCTCCCGTAACTCTCCACTGCCGCAGGCGCCGTCCAGCCCAAACCACCGGTGTTCCACCCACGGCGCTATATCCTAGACACCCCTCGCGGTCCGTAGCAGCTACAGCATTCGTCCCACCGTCCGTCTTTGGGTATCAGCGCCGCCGACCACCAGGCAGCTCGCTACTCCAGCTCCCGGCCTCGCAGGCCTCACATCGAGGCCAGAAGAACAGCAGCCAGTGCTCCGTAGTTCCGCATGCTACAGCTTCGAAATTAGATTAGATCAGCGTCAGAGCTTCCCCGCACTCATTATCGATAGGGAAGTCCGACATCCGACGTGTAAAAGTCGGATATATTACGGATATTTATGCTCGGCCGGCGGAGCTGCGGTATCAGGCAGCCAATCCGCTTCGCAGCCAAGTCACGTACCCATAATAGATCAAAATCTTTAAAACACTAATTGCATATAAACAAGAAATGGTATGCTAATACCAGTTAAGGCTACGTGTAACCCTGCACCATAATGCATAACCAGCCTTGCAAAAGAAAACACCTCCCACTCTACAGATCACTCACCAATGGAAGTAATAGTAATGAGAATTCTAAGACAAGACTCATGAGGCAACAACAAGATTTTTGTTGAGCCACCATTATGTGAGATAGTGACCACTGGTGTATAAACCCGTATTAAAACAGGGTATAACCCTTGTCTTATATGTTTTTCTCTGAGCGGGGAGGATGAGTGGGGTGTGAAGGAATCTGCGGCTAGACTGTGTCTCGCCCAGATATTACGGTACCGAAGGTAAGTAACTTGTACATCTGATAAAAACATCTAGCTGCGAATTCCTTAACTTTTGAAATACATACTATGGCTATATCCCCCTGGAGGAGGGTCTGAGAACTTATCCTATAAAAGTTCTCAAAGAGAAGTAGCCAGTCATAACTACCAACCGACCAAATGTAAGTAGGAATTGAAGAACAAGGACTTGGCCCTTAATTGAATCCATGATCACTGTCACAGAACATATGAATAATAAACAACCCTACAGGCCCGAAAGAATTGGGCCTTCAGGGAAAAGGGGTAAACTCTATCCGACATTTATCAGACATTATCCTCCATTCCCCAAGGGGAATAGAACTCATTGACCAAAAGGGCCAAGTGCAAGACCTAAGCTATGTAATCTGCATTCTTCACAACAATAAGGAAATATTAGAGAAAGAACTGTCCAGATAAAATCCAAAAAGAAGGACTCTTAGAACTCCTTCACATTGTACCAAGATGAATGAACATCAACACGAAAACTGGAGACATAATCCGTACGCCAAGAAGATGATTCTCCCTGTTATAAAGAATTTAGTTTGAGCAAAACGACCACTCTCTGATTACATAATGCACTGTAAAGAAGTTAAAATGACACCAAACAGATTTGAACACGCTCACTGGCGCCGGTACTTTACTAATCGAGCGTTTACCCATAGTTTGTGCTCATTTAAAAAGTCAGCCTGTGACGAAGGGCAGGAGCACGAAACGTGTCGGCGTTTTGACTTTTAAGACTATGTGCTGCTGGCAGTGCATTCACTTTGTTGCTGTCTTCATTAAAAAAGGATGCAGATGATTTCACCCGTGTGGGCACCATCTTTTGAGGCAACTCTCTTTGTATGAATTTGAGCGGCGAGCCCAGCCGCGATGGAAGCCCCGCTGCTGTTGTGGACCCTGGTGACGCCACTGTGCGTCTGCTGTTGGGACGAGGTGCTGCTTTGGGGACTGGTTATGCCAACATCGTGCCTTGCACCGTACAGACAGTCACCCACTTGGGATTTGATTTATTTCACTGAATGAACACACGCTTACTCACTTGAGGAATCCTGGTAAGCACTACGAGTACAAGGAGGCTGCAGGAGCAGCCACGCCCACTGGGGCCGGTACTTTACTAATCGAGCGTTTACCCATAGTTTGTGCTCATTTAAAAAGTCAACCTGTGACGAAGGGCAGGAGCCCGAAACGCGTCAGCGTTTTGACTTTTAAGACTGTGTGCTGCTGGCAAGACATTCACTTTATTGCGGTCTTCTTTAAAAAAGATGCAGATGATTTCACCCGTGTGGGCACCATCTTTTGAGGCAACTCTCTTTGTGTATATATAAGCACATACGATTCACTTGTAAATGAAAGAAAAAGAATTCTGTGTTAGCGAAATCCTGACTGGAGTGTCCGTATCTCCCTTGAGGGTGCTGTTTGGTATCCTGTTGGAATATATATATATATATATATATATATATATATATATATATATATATATATATATATATATATATATATATATATATATATATAGCAAAAATCAAGGAGTTCATGGTACTCCCAAGGTCCGGTGCACGCTCGGGTTGTGTGTCGGCTAGAAAGTATCCGCAGACGCGTTTCTGGCTCTTGCCGTCATCAGTGCGGAAAGCCGCCAGTAAAGCGGCACAGTCATTTAAACGGAACTGCCATGTGGTTGGTGGATCCTTGGCCAATGAAAGACCGATGGCGCTCCCATAGCGAAAAACCTTATTGGCAGCCGTAGTAACTGTGCCTGCACATCCCCTCGCCTGCCGCTAATAGAACGAAGACGCTGTGAGTGTCACACAATGGTGGAGCACTCTAGCTTTGTATAAGCCACAACCTGCATGGGTCAACAGCGTCCGTAAGCGGCGTTTCGGCAGCCCAAATTGAATCCAAAACACAGTATCCCACCTGGGGCCAGCCGAACTCGCGGCGGGTGCAACCGGGAAGCAGTGGTGGAAACCGCTTGTAACACAGCAAAAAACAAGGCGTTCATGGTACTCCGATGGTACTCTATTAGCCGTAGGCGAGGGGATGTGCAGGCACAGTTACTACGGCTGCCAATAAGGTTTTTCGCTATGGGAGCGCCATCGGCCTTTCATTGGCCAAGGATCCACCAACCACATGGCAGTTCCGTTTAAATGACTGTGCCGCTTTACTGACGGCTTTCCGCACTGATGACGGCAAGAGCCAGAAACGCGTCTGCGGATACTTTCTAGCCGACACACAACCCGAGCGTGCACCGGACCTTGGGAGTACCATGAACTCCTTGTTTTTTGCTGTGTTACAAGCGGTTTCCACCACCGCTTCCCGGTTGCACCCGCCGCGAGTTCGGCTGGCCCCAGGTGGGATACTGTGTTTTGGATATATATATATATATCGCTATAACTTTATACAGATCATTTACACATTTTCAAGAAGCAGTAGCCATGATTTCTCAAGGACTGTTATGTACTGGGAAAATTAGATACATACCTCAAGAAGACAGGTAATATGTAACCTTCAGTCAGAATAACATATGCAGAAAACATTGTAATAGAATAACAAGAAGAGCTTTCTATAAAGCCTAAAAACCTCCTGCCATGTAATGCTTGACCGAAAACACCTTTAACTGTTCCAAACACTGCCTATCAGACAGCTTAAGACAGAGTTTTCACACCGCCATGATCGAAAATTGAACACATTAATTACCTGTACCCTTCCACAAAGGAGGAAGCCACTAACTCATGTATTCCAAAGAATACAACCACAAATTCCGAATTATTTACCAGCACAACTCTTCAAAAATTGAAGCACTCATATCAAATATGCAGTTCGCTCAAGAAGAGAAAATAAACTGCACTGATTACCCTGGCTAAGAAAAACCAGTGGGGCGTGTAAATGTAACAAAAGCCCATAAAGGGTATCTCGGGAGAAAAGAATGGCTATAAGCTCACAACAATAGCCCTTAAAAGAGCATATAATGGAGTCCTAGAAGGACTAAGCTGTATAGCCGAGTGATGCCAGCAGAAGATAGGGTACTCATAGAAAACTATTTCATAGCAAACAAATAGACTACATAAGTAGTACACCTAAAAAAGCTATGCAAACCAATACTCCACATAGAGTAAGACGTATACCCAAAAAAGGGTATGAGCTCTTGAGACTAAGCTCATCATAAGAGTAAAATAAAAGATCAAACCAGCTACGCAGCTACAAAGACAATCTGGAGATTAAAATAGTTAAATCCAGAGTCAAACTCTCTCACAGTAAGAAAAAAGTAGTGCTTAACACCTTGGCTGCTTAAGATATTCCCCTGCTGTGCTGGACCATAATGGAAACGGGTGTGGAAATGACGAGCTGAGCTCGTCATGACCACATGAGCACTGTACCTCAGCTCGTCATGAGCACCGAAGGGGTTAATACTTCAACACCACAAAGTGCAACAACAGCAGAAGCAGGATTTGAATCCTTAGACCTAAAGGTCCACATCGGTGGCTCTATAAAAGAAAAGCAAAAGACCTTACTACAAGTGACCAGCCATGAGGCGTTGTATAGCTGAATATGCATGGCTGTCAATACAAAACAGTGACGGAGCACAACGCAAACAAATGTACAGCTGACGATTCACAATCAGAAAAACGTATTTAATACAAAGAGCAAACGAAAGAATGTAACACTTTGTACAGCCAACAGTGTTTCGTCGCCATTTGCAACTTTTTCAAGGCTTCAGTATATGTAGCAAATGGTCTTTCTTAAAACCACAATCTTCCTATTTGTTCTAAAACCATATGGGATATGGATGACGATTTTCCAGATCCCTGTCACGACGTCAAATTGTAGAACGGTATTAATAGTCTTGTGTACATAGTTTCCAAATTCAGAATAATTAAAGTAAACAGCTACAGCTGCACACAGTCAATATCACTGTTGTGTTTTCTTATGTCAAATGGCTCAGGTAGACGGGTTCCAGCGTGTGTGCCTTTCACAAAGTCAGTATAAACAAAAGTAAGCAGCAACAACTGCACCCGCTGTGTCCCCCGTCGTATTTGTCAAGTATAGTAACTTAGACGGACAGTTTCCATCCCAAAGTACCGGTCCATGCATGGCTGTCAAATAAACGAACACCATCAAAGGTCATATCTTTCAAACTCTCCCGAACAGTATTTTGGAATTTTGACTCGCGCAACCAAGCGTTTCTGCAAAGAGCAACAGGGCCCCAGGCAGGAACCTCAGAACGGGCAGGAGACTGACGTCGCCTTAACTCCGATCGGGAGAGCTTCGCTGTCAACAGCTTCATTCGCCTTTCCCACAAGGCCTTAGACTTCAGCCCTTTACAGGCGTCTCCCTCTTCGGAGTCATGGTGCTCTTCTGGCACCACATGCAGATGGGATGGGGATCTGATGTCGACATATGTTGAGCACAGGTCTTGCACATCTTAAAACGTGAAGGCATAGGCACTCTGTTCTCTCACGCAAAAAGGTGTTGAAGTAGGTCAAAAATACAAATTGCACGAGGAACTTCTTCTACAAACGGGCCGAGGAACCGCTTCTCCAGATCCGCGTTGCTGTGCAGAAAAGAAGAAACTGATTTCCGCCTGCAGGAGGGGACATATATGGCACTGCTAATGTCACATCAGGAGACGACATCTTTGTGGAGCCGTATGGCGCCACCTCCTGGCATGCAGAGTTGCTGCTAAAAGTTTCCGGCTCCAGTCTGAGGCCTGTGGAGAATTCTAAAGTTAAGGAATCTGCGGCTAGATCTCCATCAGATAAATTAGTTACCTGTGAACCAAAGTCACTACCTAAATTCATCTGTCTTTGACCGAGTGTCACTTGGTAGAGCAGGCAAAATCTCTGTGAGCAATTCTCTATGAAAGTGATTTCTATTTTCACTTCCATTGCTTTCATATAAGGTTGGCTGTGACAAGGGGCACGATTTTTATTAGATGAGACAGATACATGACAGTGGGGTCTTCAGAGCTTTTTGTGTATATAACTGATAGACCATGTTGTGGGTAGAGCATGGCTGCTCCAGGTCTTAAACCTCAAGACTCAAGCTTCAGTGATTGTTCCTCAATGCATCATTACATACACTGGTATTTTGTGGCCCTCTGATTCTACTACAAGCTAGTCCCACACAACCAAATGCCTTTTTACTAATGTTGAACCCAGAATCTTCATACTGGGTTGAAGGGCCAAAAAGCACTGACCAAGAGCCCTTAAAATCTTGGTCTCCTACCCACAAGTACTAATATCACGTTTTGTACTGCTTATGTTATTTACCATACGTGCACCCATCATTCTTTCTCATTTATCTACCTTGATACTAAACTCATCCACCAACACAGTAGTTGTCCCTTTCGTTTTCAGCTGCACAGAATATATATGATAGAAATGTGTCATTTTGTACATCAGTAAAGGATAATACGTGGGCGAAAGAGCTTGAATGCTGGAGAGCGGAGTCGTGTGTGAGCACCCTTTCAAGAGTCTAAAAACGATATGCAAGTTGCAAGACTCTTAAGCTCTACCTTATTTTTTTATTAGGTGTTATAAATAAATGTCTATTGCTGTCATGTATCTTCTCAAGAGTTTAATTTTTGTCAGGTGTTTTTATTGTCATAAAGTCATCTGCCAGAAGCCTAGTGTGATTTTGGATCTGGTCAAGTAAGAAGAGAGGCAACCTGACATCTGGTTGTCCCTACACGGGCGCTTAGATGCTCCTTGGAGCGATTGTTGCGCGATACAAATTGGCTATTACATTACATTAAATCTGTGGCGAGCTCTTGGAGTAATGCGGTAATCACATTTCAAATTTTAAAAAATCAAGAAAATTTTTTGAAATCTGTGGATTTACTACTACTTCTCGACTGTGGGATTAATTTGTGACATATTTGTGGAGCTATACTTTCTCGTTGTTAGTAGTAATTTTGTTATGAAACGGCCATGTTTGCTATTGAAATTCTAACATTGGTTAGTTGCCTCACTATCTTAAAGACCTGCCTTTTGACACATTTAAGAGGTTAGTTATTGCATAACTATATCTGAGATAAAAAATGTACAGGCATATGAAGGAATTTTCTTTAAATTGATGTGTGTTGGAAATTGAATCTGACGTATCAGATTTCATGTTTTTAACATATCATTTGTATATATTCACCTTACTGTAATGTTCTGTGTTGAATCCATAAATTGTAACTGACTTCTTAGTTTCTGTTATTTCTGATTCGCGTATAATGTAAGGAATAGTGGGCTCCCATTTCTTGACCTGCTGCTACATTTGAATCTTTTTTTATCGTTACATTTGGCAGCACTGAGGCCCAAGTCTGTAATATTTTTTATTTTTTATTTTATTTTTTTATAAAATTTTATTAAGAAAAACAATCATGGCAGTGGTACAGAGCATCAAAACAGCATACGTTATGTGGATCACAAGAACAAAGTAGCATAGTCTATAAATAGCATTACAAAATTGATTATGGAAGTTGACATCTTGGATTAGTAATATCCTTACATGGCTGAGGTAGGTCACACTGAGGCACTGTCATCGTCTTCGAGGTTTGGAGGGTCACAAATATTGCCACGAAACTGATTCCAAGCCCCCCATATTTTCTCCCACTTCTTAGGGCACCCTCGATGAATGAACATTGACTTTTCTGCCACCATTATTTCGTCCATATCCCTGCACCATTTGTGAAGGGTAGGGGACACCTCGGAGCCCCACAATAGAGCAATATTGAGTTTTGCCACCATCATACCTAGCATCACCCAATCTTGCTGTCTATGGTTTAAGTCGTTTGGCTCCCAGACATTTAGTAAGCAGCGCTGGGGTTCTGGCGTTAGGGAAATGTTAGTAGATTGGGATATCGTGCGCATAACTGCTACCCAGTACCTCGCTATGTGTACACAGTCCCATATGGTATGGTAAAATGACCCCTCATCTCCGCAGCCACGCAGGCAAAATTTGTGGGGGGCAGACCCAATTGTGAATAAAGTCGTTCTTGTGTAATATGTGCGGTGTAATATTTTGAGTTGAACCAGTTTCAACCTAGAGGATATCGCTGTTTCCCTGGGAGACGAGAGGGCCTCCTGCCATTTGGAGTCATCAAGGTGCCCACCTCTGTGGACCATTTCTGTCGCAGGGTGGATGTCACGTCAGGGATATTGTTTATCAATTTCCGATAGGTCAGTGAAGTGGCCCTATCTGGCATGTGTTCTGTTAGAAGTCTGTCTTCTAAAGGGAAGGACTCCTGTAGAGCAGTGCCAGGAGGTATGACAGACTGAAGTGCATGCTTAATTTGGAGGTATCTAAACTTTTCCTTTTGCGCCATGTCATACTGTGTTTAAAGGTGGGAGATATCTACCACTTTTCCCTTTTTCCAGAGGTCACCCACTACTGAGATGCCAATGGCATCCCAGCCCTGGAATCCTTTACTGTTGCTGAGGAGGCCTAATTTGTAGGAATCCCACAGCGGAGTCATCAGCGTAATCGTCCCAGTGGATCTTAGACGTCGATTCGCTTTATACCAAAGATGCACCGTGTGTTGTGTGGGTCCGATTAGGTCCGTGGGCTTACGACGGCAATAGAGATTGTCAAGTAGGCCTCGGCTCTCCAAGTTTCGTCTGTCGGCGAGCTATGCCGGCTCGGTCTGCGGAGCGTGCAACCAGTAGTTTATCTGCTTAAGATGGGCTGCCCAGTAATAGAACTCTACGTTCGGGAGCGCTATACCTCCATCGTACCAACCCCTTATTAACTTATCTTGTGCAATATGTGGTGGCTTCCCATCCCACAAAAGAGTGGTAACGGTTGCAGCTACAGCTCGAAAATACGAGTCCGTGACCAGGAACAGTGTATTTTCAAGGACGTATAAAAACTGTGGGAGTGCCATCATTTTGTACAATGCCGCCTTACCCAAGAGCGTGAGAGGAATCGTTCGCCAGATCTTAACGTCTCCTCTAAACCGCTCTAGGTGGGGATTAAGATTCAGGTAATAAAATTCGGTAGGGTCAGACGTGATGTAAATACCGAGGTATTTGAACGCTGTCTCAGTAGGCCGCATGGGGCAACTCGAGGGCAAGACAGGGGGGTGGGGGGACCGGTCAATACATGAAGGACAGACTTGGACCAATTAATATTGTAACCTGATACTCTGCCAAATTTTTCACATACGTTCAGGAGTTCTAGGATGGATTTCTTTGGGGAGGTGAGGTATAGCAAAATGTCATCAGCATATTGGGAAATGCGGTCCTCCCATGAGTTTGTCAAGGAGAGTCCCTTAATAGAGGGTTCCCATCTAATCCATATTGCGAGTGGCTCAAGGATCAGCGCGAAGAGAAGCGGGGATAAAGGGCATCCCTGTCTTGTGCCGCGTCCAAGCGGGAAATCTCGAGAGGTGCGTCCATTGGCCGAGACATGGGCCAGAGGCTTGTTGTACAGGAGGCGAATCCATGCACAATATTTCGGGCCGAAGCCCATACGACGGAGGACCGCAAAGAGGTAAGGCCACTCTACAGTGTTGAACGCCATGGTGGCTTTCAGGGAGAGTATAACAGAAGGCTCCCGGATATATGACTTGTGGGCCAGAACTGCGTGGAGTCTGCGCAAGTTGAGGGCAGTGCTACGATGCAGCATAAATCCAGACTGATCAGGATGTACTATGGAGGCAAGATGGGGGGTAAGGCACAATGCCAGCAGCTTGGCTAGAATCTTAGGTTATGCGTTGATCAGAGAAATTGGGCGGTAGGACGCACAATCTCTCTCTGGTCTGCCGGGCTTGTGTATCGCGACTATTGTGGCGAAGCGCTGGTCTCTCGGCAACTCTCCCACCTCAAGGCTAGCAAGAAACATCTCAAGTAAAAAGGGTGCAGTCGTCTGTGCTGTCCATTTGTATAGTTTAACTGGGAGGCCATTAGGCCCAAGCGCCTTACCTGACGCTAGAGAATAGGTTGCAGTTTCTAGTTCTTCTAAGGTGATGTCTGCCTCCAACAGGAGTGCCGCTTCAGGGGAGAGTTAGGGGATTGTCAGGTCTTTTATATAGCCATACGCCTCTTCTGACTTGTAGGTCGCCCGGGGAGCAAATAGTTGTTCGTAATGATCAGCTAAAACGTCCACTATTTCGTCCGGCTTACTGACCACGGCGCTTGTAGGGGACAACAGCTGTGCCATGACCCTATTTCCTCATTCTTTCCTGTCCAGCCAGGCTAACAATTTCCCAGCCTTGTCACCTAGTTTGTACACCCTATGACTAGTTGCTTGAAGGCCTTGAATTGCACTCTCCCGCTGGTACGCCACATACGCGGTTTGTTTAAGCTTAACCTCAAAGGAGGCGTTAAGTGAAGGGCGCATAGCCTGTTCAGTCAGTGCGGTGTTGAGCTCCACCTCCAGATTATCTAATTTAGCCCGTTGTGATCATTTGTGACCTGTAATGGAGGCCAGCGCTTGTCCACGCAGGACCACCTTATAGGCCTCCCATAGCTTGCAAGGGGAGTCCACAGATCCAGCGTTTTCTTGGAAGAAGTGACCAGTGGTGGCTGTGTGGTGCTTCATGATAGGGGCAACATGTAAGAAACCAGCATGAAGCGGAAACATACGCCTCCTAGAGGTCTGGTGATGTGTGTATTTCATCAGTAGAGGGGAATGATCAGATATGCCCCTAGGGCGGATTATTACTTTCTCTATTCCAGGCAGGCCGTCTGCGGAAATTAGGAAGTGGTCAATGCGTGTATGACAGTCGTGGGCTGCAGAGTAATAGGTGTACTGCCGCTCGTTAGGGTGTGTGTGTGTCCAGCCATCTGTGAGCCCCAAAGCGTCCAGGAGACCAAGGAGGCGTTGCCCGCCCTGCACCCCCGGTCTAGTGGGAAATCTGTCTCGAGAACCGTCAACTATATCATTGAAGTCGCCCCCTATTAGCAGTGTTGACGTGGGCAGTGATAGTAGAAAAGTCGTCAGGGCTGAATGTGCTTGTGTGTGGAGGGCCGGTGGGACATACATAGAGACAAAATTGAACAGTTGACCCACCCATTGACATGTAAGGGCCGCAAATCGACCCTGGTCATCAACTCATGTTTGCTGTACCACCAGAGGGAACCTCTTCCTGATCAGTATTCCCGTACCCCTAGAACCCAAAGAGAATTCTGTGTGACGATCATCTGATACCCCCATCTATCCATGGCCTTGACAGTCGAATCTGTTAGACGCGTTTCCTGCAGTAGGACCACTGCGGGGCCACAGCGTTTGAGATATTGTAAAACCAGACCTCTCTTCACCTTATCTCCGAGACCACGGACATTATTCGAAGATAATATCGCCAGGGGGGTTTGGGGAGCTCTGGCCTCCTGCGAATTACAATAAGCCATAAGTCAAGGTAACAACCGACCACATTTCAAAGCTATCTTTGTCCCATTCAGATCCCGCATCAAAAGGGAATAGTACCCCAATAACATTGCATACTGCCAAGACAAGAGCGTCATAAGTACATTGGTTAAACATACAGATTTGTCTCAATATCACTGGCAAACTGTACCGGTTTTCTTGTCGCGTACACAGTATACACATATCTTCACATCCTGCCATGACGTACATAAACACGAAACCAAGAACCACTCTGCTCACCTGCATCGCAACGTTTTCTCCATCAGCAATGTTCAAAAATAGAGCAAGGAAAACAACAAAACCCCAACCCTGGTTCCCACCCTCCCTCCCTCCCTGCCGTCCTGCTTAGCGGACCTGTGAGGTGTGTCAAACATCTAAAGCGACGGTTGTAATTAACAAAACGGAATAAGAAAACAACATATAGAATGGAACCAACAGTTCTAAGCGCATCAGTTACCTTCCCGTCCCCAATCCCACCCACCCTCCCTTCCTCCCTGCTTAGCGAACCTACAACTGCCCGCCACCCCAACTTAGCAGAGTGCTTTCTCGCTCCCATAGCTGCAATACTTGCGTGTCAGGGGGAGAGTCCTATGAGGCAGCCGTCTTTTGGAGTCCCGCAGGTCATCCCCAGTCCAGAACTACAAGTCTGCCCACACGTTGGCGTCCGAAGACGCCGTATTAACAAGTACAAATGAGTGTCTGCTGCATGGCCAATCCTACTCCTCCCCAGGGGCCAGTCCATGATGGGGCGCAGTGCTGCCGGCGCCCAGGTCATCCGTTGTATCTTCTCCCTCTCGACGGGGGTGTGATCTCGGTCCCCGATCCGCTCTGTTCACCGGTCGCCATCCCTCCAGCCAGTGGTGTGTCGCTTTAGGAGAGTCAAAAAACCAGGTTCGCCCCTCGGCCACCACCCTCAATTTTGCGGGGAAGAGCATGGAATAAGGCAACTCCTGCGTCAGGAGTTGTTTTTTTACTTCGAAGAAGCTGCAACGTCTTCTTGATAAGGCTGCCGTGTAATCCGGGAAAAAGGAAATGGCTGAGTTCTGTATCCGGATGGGGGGGAAATCCTTGCAGCTTGTAGAATTGCGTCCCTATCTCTAAAGTTAAAGAGACGGGCCAGTACTGGTCTCGGGGGCGCCCCCGGCTTTGGCCTTCCACCAGGCACTCTGTGCGCACGTTCTACGGAGAAGAAATGCGAAAGTCCCTTGGGTTGTAACCTGGTTTTTATCAGTTCCTCTACATATAGATCCATCGCTTGGGTCCCCTCCTTCTCCTGAACACCTATAATTCTGACGTTGTTCCGCCTTGCGCGCCCTTCCTGGTCGTCCAGATTTTCAGCCAGCACCTTGTTGTCCTTTTCTAGGCGGGCCACCGCTATTTGTAGATTAGACGTGTCTTGAACCAGGGATTTCGTCACTATCTCCACCTCCTCCACCCTGTCCGCCATTTTGTGAAAGTCCGCCCGTAGCAGGGAAACGTCCGTGGAGATCGTTCCAACCGTCGTCTGCACATTTGTAAGGGCCTTCATGATATCTTCCAACGTAATCTTTTTCCCTCCGTCGCCTTCCTGTGTTTTTCCATGAGGTGGCGTCGTGTTCGAGCCTTTTTAGTATGCATACTTGTCCAATTTTGCCTGGACAGTCTGATGTTTAGGCCCTCTGCCCGCCATGTTTACTCTGAATTTAGGGCGCCCAGCAGGAGGGAATTGCGTCGACCCACCCGTCAATACCGGTAACTAGCGTTCAAATTATGCCACTTCCAATGTTTAAGCCCCTGTGCGCTAAAATAGTGAGACCATTGGAGCGAAAAATTGTTGGTGGTCAATGGAAGGGTGGAGCGATTCTCCCCCTTGATGACTGTGGGGGCACCACGCCTCACGACAAAGGGGCCCCACAGGCCCTCTCACCCCGGGTCCGTATGAGGCCCCTGACCTTCGAGGATAGGGCGAGTCCGGCAGCTACGGTAGTATTTGGCAGATTTACCCCCCAACTGCGCACAAAGAGGAGGTCCGTTCACACTTAGTGGCAGTTTTGTGGGGCCGTTGTCTCAGCAGAAAATCCGATGGTGCGGGACTTATTCAGGGAGCTGGCTGTCCTGAGAGTGGGCATTAGGACAGGTCAGGGCAAAAAAGGGGCGCACCTTCAAGGAGTCCGCCAGCAGAGCTCCAGATCTAGGTTGAGGGGGCAGGGGCGGCTCAACAGACTCTGCTGCAGGGCCGTCACGTGCCCCAGTCGACCTCCCACGCTATGGCCGGATTCGCCCCAAAGTCAGGCAGCAGAGCCGAGCATGGAAGTGATGTCGAGTGGGTCCACTCCGCATAATAGGATCCCGCCGGGAGGATTAGTGTCAGTACCGCCGGGGAGCAGCAAAGGAGGCGGAATCGCCGATCGCGTGTCCCAGATGTCCCGCAGCGACGTGGTCGATGCCTCCGTGAGCCCCCGCCGATGTCTCAGGAACCTTAGACCCCGGTCTGGAAGGCCTCGCTAGGCCGCGTGGATCTGGGCGGTGTAATCTGCCGATGGCCGCAGCGGATTTGAATCTGAATGCTTCCGTTGTGCGCCGCACAGGCTCCGACGCTGGGGAACCCCTCTGTGGACTCCAATGTGCCGGATTAGTGCGCGGATTTCTTAATTAGGGCTGTAGCTGCCCCGGAGTTCCGGGACTAGGCGGCCATATTCCTCGGCCGGTTGCCACGCCCCCTCGCAATATTTTATTTTTGAAGTTTGCATTGAAATCGCAGATCTTGAAGTGTTAATGTACTTGTCAGAGTGAGGTCCCTACGTTTAAAGGTCCTATGGGTTAGCACAAACATCCGCGCAATGAAAGGCATAATGATATCCCATATTGATAGGCAAACATACCAGTCACATGTTGGTACCAATGAGGAAAACCTGAATTCACGGGCAAAGGAAATCTAAGGACGAAGATCACGTTAAATTAAATAAGTTGAAAAACGTAGGTGTAGACTTTGGTTAACTTCATTGTTCTGTCTATCTAGAATTTCCCAAAGTGACTTATGGGTGGATTAACTAATTCAGTTTGAGCTCTCATCAGAGCTGCAGGAACCTTAAACAATAGTTACACATGAAGGTGAAAAGCAAAGCATAGAATCCGAACGACTGTTAAGGGATAAAAAAGGGGCCCTAATGATAGCCGGTTTTGTATGATTATTAGCCTATGGTGTCACATTGCGCACCTGGATGAAGCCCTCAGTCCCAGAGGTTTTAGTCCAGTGGTTCATGGTATGCTAACTCTCAAAGTCAAATAGAGTAACCATATATATTTACTATATAGAATCATGTACTGAGAATATTACAAATCTCTACTGACAAAGTTCATTGAACATATTTATTGTTCACATTTTTTTCTTTGCATGTTGCACAAAATTCATCTTCATTGTGTTCATTCTTCAAATTAATACACACATCTTCTTCCACTGATACAGGGAAATACAGCCAAGCTTTGATACAAAATCTTCTTTAACAGATACAAAGAAATACAGCCAAGCCAACACGTGTTTCGCCCAAAAAATTTCCTGCTTCAGGGCTTTTAAAAAATGCACAAACAATTCTGTATGTTATACGTTCTTTCATGAAATGAATCCCTCCTAATGATAAGTATTCCTTATGGGATGTTTCAAAATAATTGATACACGCTGTAGCCTCCCTCCGGTAGAATGACTGCGGTCATTTACAATATATTCATTAGTTCATTACTTAAAAACAGAGCAAAAGACATTTGGGACAAATATTTTCTCCTATGTGTATATTGTATACTTTAAAAAAAAAATTCGGTAGTATAACGAGTAAATAATAAACCAGAAGAAAACCAAAGATTGCACTCTGTCAACCATGACTGATTTCAAGGCCTTGGAAATCTGTCATTGTTTCCAGACTGCATTCTACTTGTCTTGTCAGAGGACCATGTCCAGTGCTGTTTGCTAGACCTTTACTCAACTTTCTACCTCTATCCTTACAGACTCAAGTGAATACCACAGCCATTCTGTCCACCTACTACAACCTGTAGAACGTATTCCTGACTATTTCTGAGTATTTGACTTTACTCTATTATGTGAGATTTGCCTCCATTACAATTTTGCGTTCCAATCTATCCTCAGGCTGTGAGAAAGCCTCAGGCCTGTGTGCCTACTGGGGGCTGTGAAATGTATTCTTCTTCTATACTATATTTTCAAACGTTACTAATTATCTCAATATAAAACTCCAAAAACAACAGCATTGACATCAAATACAGCTATTGTCGTTTTTTTCCTGTTGTTTAGGGTCCTTCCTTATTTAGCACACACATTGTCAATATTTATGCTTCTCTTCTGGTTTATTTTTACTACTTGTATATTACCAAAAACATACAATATCTGCATATTTGAATTAGATTGTACCAGGTGTCATTTGTTCTGTGTATATATATATGTATGTGTGTGTATATATGTATATATATATATATATATATATATATATATATAACATGATTAAAATGTGTCTGGAACACAACTATTTTACCTTTGACAATACTGTTTTCCAGCAAATTAGGGGGGTTGCTATGGGGGCCTGCTTCTCCCCCAGTTATGCTTGCCTGCATATGGGCTTGTGGGAGGAGCAGGTCCTGAATCAACAACATGAGGAAACCCTGAAGACACATGTCCCCCTATGGCTCAGATACATAGACGACCTCTTCCTTTTGTGGAGGGGGTCAGAGGATCTGGCCAGGGAATTTGTCAATAGATTGAACATCAACCAACTCAATTTGGAGTTCACAGCCCATATGAGCAAGGTATAGGTAGTCTTCCTTGATGTGGAGGTCTATATTTGCGACAATATGATCTGTACTAGACTTTATCGCAAACCGACCGCTGGGAACTCACTACTGCATGCATCCAGCCACCATCCCCAGCACTTGATCAACAGCATCCCCTATGGGGAGATGCTGAGGATCAAACGCATCTGTAGCAGTGTGGAGGAATGTTAATTGGCTCAAAACAGTTGCAGGGAAAGGTTTCTCTTGAGGGGTTACAGTACTTCCATCATAGAGAAGGCCATTCGCAAAACGGAGTCTATGACTCGTGACACTGCGTTGGCCCCTAGAATCCCTGCTGCATCTAATGGCGTTTCGAATAAAGTGAGGGTCATCCTCACTTATAGTAAACAACATGCGGCCATTAGGAAAATTCTAAGGAGACATTGGGATTTGCTGTTAAAAGATCCGGTCATTGGCGGGGACCTAATCAAGAACAACCATACTCCGCAAATGACCTTTCGAAAGGCAAGATCCATGGGCAACTGTTTGGTTAAAAGCAATCCAGAAATCAGGTCACCCTCCAACTGGTTGTCAAAACAAAAAGGTTTCTTCAAATGCTTTACTTGCAAAGCGTGTAAACATGCAAAAAACGTTAAGGACTATACCACCCCATTCTTGCCCCAACCTGCCAAAATTAAACGACGTATAACATGCAAAACAGAATACGTGGTTTATGTTTTGGAGTGCCCTTGTGCACTCCGCTACATTGGCAGTACCAAATTACCCGTGCACATGAGGATTTTACAACACCTCCGGGCGATTACAAATAAAGATCAATCGTACCCAGTTGCCTGGCATTTTGAGGCGAAACATGGCAGTGACAACACCCATCTTTGTTATTATGCCATTGATTGTATACCGGCGACGCGCAAGGGTGGAGATAGAGATAGTGCTTTACGTCTGTTAGAGACCAAATATATTTTGGAACTCAATACCAAGTCCCCAATAGGCTTAAACACCACAGAGGATTTACACACCTGCATATAAACCAATGTCCTTCATATTTTACTATGATTGTTATTTGATGAAACCTGTGGTATTTTACTTTGTATATACCTATGCCACATTGGATGTATGAATTGACTTGTGGAGTCCCTAATGATGCACTGTAAATTACTTAACCTGACTCATCAGTTAAATATCACCTATACGTCTAATTATGAAATGAACTTTGAATATGCGCCTATTATATTGGAATTATGTACTTATTTTTAACAACACAATTATTTATTATTTTTGTTTTTCACATATCGGTTTTGATTGGTTTTGGATCTTTACCGATTTAAATTGGGTTCACAAATTAGGTTTATTTAAACATCACGCCATTTGTGCCATTGGCACATAGGTAGTTGATATAATCGACCACTATTTTTGGGTTTAGGTCGCCCAATTTAAGTGCTCGCCCACTTGGGCTTCATTTCTCACCATAACGGTACAGATTATATTGGAGTACCCATCTTGTGTGGCAATTATAAATTCAGCATTTGTTATTTATAAGTCGGAGTTTTTTTTAGATAAAAACAAAGAGTTATTTATACTTTTATTTCTAATGCATTTGTAAATTATTATGCATTTTGATTTTGTACATTAATGAAATTTTAACATCAAGGTTTTAACCACATGGCTGCTGGGCGTTCCCCCCCCCTGTGCTGGAAAATGCCATTTTAGTGGGTGATGACAAGCTGAGCTCGTCATCAGCATCGAAAGGGTTAAAACTGTACACTCTGGTTGCCACACCTCGCAAATGTAGCATTTTAAGCCGTAATTGCAATCTAATAGTCTGTCTTTCAGCTTCATACTTGTAAAGACACAGCTGTTTATGATTGAATTCTTGTACTGTGCACTTTAAATTTGGCGCCTATCCATGAGTAACGTGTCATGTGATCAAGGTCCAGGTCGGACCGAAACGCGTCATGGCGGCATGGGATGCAGGGCAGAAACACTGAATAAATAAGCACAAAGAAATTTGGGTCCGCGTGTCTATCCTAATCCGTTGTGTGCCATTGGATTATTGGTAGATGGAGTACTGCTATCTATATATATATATATATATATATATATATATATATATATATATATATATATATATATAATATATTCACTGAAAAAAACGTAGGTTTCAGGCCTTATATAGTTAGGAATTAGCATTTAAAAACCTTTAAAGTTCACTCAAAAAACTATAGGTTTTAGGGGTGTTAGAGTTAGCTGGACATTTCACTCATACAAAACCATTGAAATTGCTCCTATATAGTTAGTTGTACTAACTATATTTCGCGCACCCGCAATCCACTGCTGATGATGTCACATATTACATCATTCATGACATGGTCAGTGACATCTCAAATGACATCACTGATGACATCATCCAGTGAATGTGGTTTGCTTCGTTATTTAAATATGCATTATATATATAGCAATTTGCATTGAAGAATGAGTGAATATATAAAAATAAATATTTGGATGGAGGATTTAGTAGCAGTGTAATTGACTGTTTACTTGACCAATTTATAGTGTCTCACTAAATATAGTGGATAGTGACTAAACTGTTTGAATATCTGTATCACTTTGTCAGTTGTTGTGTACACTGGTTCTCCAGTTAGTTACTAGCTATGTGAAAGTTATATTAGTTATTGATTAGTTAACCGAGTATTTGTATGGGAGAGTGAATGTGTGTGTGGTTCGGTGGGGGGTGTGTGACTGCCCAAAGATGTGTGAATAGTTGATTCACTAGATATATGAAGTTAAAACTACATGTTCTAACAGTTGTTTGGGTGAGTGAATATCTTTATGGGTGTGGTGATGAGCCAATATATTTCTCAATGGTAATGTCCAACAAACTAGAAAAATAAAAGGCAGTGTATGTGTCAGTTATTGTATATAAATAAGTATACATAAGACTCAATGATTGTGTGAGTGACTATATGGATAACTTTATACTTGTAATAATGGTTTTATAATTCACTAAGTATGACTTACTATCTAAATGAATAGATGAAGTTGTGTTTGTATAAGTGTGTAGCTAAGTAAATATGTAAGTATGATCCATTGTTTGCATAAGTGAGTAGGATGACTTCATATGTGAATAGGATGTGTGCTGGTGTGTAATGTCGATTTAGGTGTATAAGTATTTTTGATAGTGTTCTATTGTTCATTGACAGCATGTATGAGTGAATCTACAGGTAAGTGATTAGATGTGTGTATACATCTATGAATCACTGAGTGGGTTTTTAGATACTTGTATTGCTTTAACAATGTATTCAAATATGATACTCTGTATTTTACAAAGAGTGATGAATGATTTTACTAGTGTATGAAAAGGTGTATGTGATTGTCACGTGGATGATGTCATCAGTGATGTCATTTGAGATGTCACTGACCATGTCATAAATGATGTAATATGTGACATCATCAGCAGTGGATTGCGGGTGCGCGAAATATAGTTAGTACAACTAACTATATTGGAGCAATTTCAATGGTTTTGTATGAGTGAAATGTCCAGCTAACTCTAACACCCCTAAAACGTATAGTTTTGTGAGTGAATTTTAAAGGTTTTTTAAATGCTAATTCCTAACTATATAAGGCCTGAAACCTATGTTTTTTTCAGTGAATTTCAAAGGTTTTTTAAATGCTAATTCCTAACTATATAAGGCATGTTTTTTTAATGCTAATTCCTAACTATATAAGACCTGAAAGCCCACCAGGAATCTCCAGTATGCGCCATGGGACTGCATTGCAGAGAGGTGTAATGAAGCCACGCCCCTTTTTACAGCTCTCTGCAACGCAGCCCCCGTGCTTGTTTGCAGAGGGGGAACTAATTCCCCTTGCATACTGAGGGTCCCTGGGGGCCAACTAGCCCACCTGGAATCTCCAGTATGCGCCAGGGGGCTGCATTTCACAGAGGTATAATGAGGCTATGCCCCTTTTTACACCACTCTGCAACGCAGGCCACTGGCGCGTTTGCAGAGGGGGGACTAATTCCCCTTGCATACTGGGGGTCCCTGGGTCATATCTGCCCAAACGCCGATATTCCGAACGATTGAAAATGACTTTTCTTGAGAAACATTTGGATTTGGATTATCATGTCCTATACTTTGGAATTTTTGAAAGACTGACTTTGAGGATGCTATAAATTACTCAAGTCTGCCCGAATTGTGTGGGTAAAATTGATACCTAGTCACTTTAAATAAGAATGTACTTACGTCTCGTCTAACATTTGGAAGAAATATCTAGTTATATGACCATAAGATACCAACATAACTTGAAGGAAATAAGAAGGCCCTGAAGAAGTTCTGTTGTACAGAACGAAACGCGTCAGCTGGCTGTGGTACATTAACTTAAGGAAAATAAAAGCATTTGAATATACACCAAGATTCAGCTCTTCAATAAGGACTCTAAGTGATATGATTTGATTGGACTTTTTGTGCAAGTGGTGCTGTGACAAACTTTGGAATATTCTCCACTACTCTCTACTACTTACTCTCTACTACTCCACTACTCTCTAATACTCACTCTCTACTACTCATTCTCTACTATTCTACTACTCTCTACTACTCTCTCTCTACTACTCACTCCCTACTACTCACTATCTACTACTCTCTACGACTCACTCTCTACTACTCACTCTCTACTACTCTCCACTCCTCTCTCTCTACTACTCACTCTTTACTACTCACTCTATACTACTCACTCTCTACTTCTCACTCTACTACTCTCTACTACTCACTCTCTACTACTCTCTCTCTACTACCCTCTACTACTCACTCCACTACTCACTCTCTACTATCTACTACTCACTCTCTACTACTCTCTCTCTACTACTCTCTACTACTTACTCTACTACTCTCTACTATTCTCACTCTCTACTACTCACTCTCTACTACTCTCTACTACACACTCTACTACTCACTCTTTACTGCTCTTTACTACTCACTCTACTGCTCTCTACTACTCACTCTACTACTTACTGTCTACTACTCTCTACTACTCACTCTACTATTCACTCTACTACTCTCTACTACTCACTCTCTGCTACTCTCTCTACTGCTCTCTACTACTCTCTACTACTCACTGTCAACTCTATTACTCACTCTCCACTCTCTACCTCTCTCTACTTCTCTCTCTACTAGTCTCTACCTCTACCTCTCTCTACACGCACACATATACACATATATATATATGCATATATATGTATATGCATTTATATATATATATATATATGTGTGTGTGTGTATATATATATACATACATATATAATCTGCATATCTATATAAATACAAATATAAATGCATGCATACATATACATATATGCATACATATGCATGTTATTTACATGAGTTTTAAAAACACTAATAAAAGCAAAGCTAAAAAGCCACCTCATTACAAACAGAATGGCTTTAACTTAAACGAGGGCGAGATCTATTGATTTTCAATGCATGTTTACTTTGGTTCCATCAAGAAGGCATTCAGATGTGTCACACATTTGCCATAAATTCTGAATGTTAGCACTCTAGTTGCTCATTAGATCACTGTAGTAAAGCTACGGCTCACCAGGGAAGTCTGCTGCTGGTATTCAAAGTGCATGTTTCAGTCTGCATGTCTGCAATTTTTTTAATGAAATAGAAGAGGATTTGAGAAGTCAACCAAAATGTGCCCTAATTTTTCTTTCTGAAGCACTAATCATACTTTCTATGGCAAAATATACCCCCTCATTTTGTTCCTTTTTAAATTAAATGTTTTAAGAGTTACCACTTTATTCCAATCAAGATGGCTTCAGGTGTGCCATACCTTTTTTAACATGGTCAGCGACGGCTACCGCCCCTCTCCCTGTATGCCCACATCAACCCAGAACACAACAAAACGGAACATGATTTGTCTTTGGAAGGCGGGGGGTCGCAAAACCTCCCGGCCGTATTTATTAAGATACAAAATAATAAAATTGTTAAACAAAATATACAATTTTTATGCAAAATTATTCAGAAACATTTAGATACATTTATATCGACAATTGTGATCGGCTAGCCTTAACAAGATTCTAATACAGCTTGTTTCCTAACCGAATCTAACATCTTCATCTGAAAATTTTGCATACTAACATTGATGGAGATATGGCAAGGTCGCTAACCGGTGTCCGGTCTTACAAGCTGCGCCCTTACGCAGGTGCGCATGCGCAGCCGGGCCTGTTAATTACCCGGTCCACCCCTGCAACCGAGCCCGTTAATTACTCGGTCCATCCTTGCAGCCAAGCCCGTTAATTACTCGGTCCACCCATGCAGCCGAGCCCGTTACTTACTCGGTCCACCCATGCAGCCGAGCCCGTTACTTACTCGGTCCACCCATGCAGCCGAGCCTGTTAATTACGCGGTCCACCGTGAACTTCATTTAACAAGTGAAGGAGGGCCCTAACTTGCATTACCAGCTGCCCCTGAAGTTCTAGGAGGGGCCAGTGACCCCTCCTCCCCCAGTGCGGGCACCTCCAAAGGATGATGCCGCCCCCTAAGACCTTAAAATAGCTGCTGACCGGTTATGACCTTACCGCCACAGGCCAGCATTGTTACCCGACGATCTGGCCTCCCCCTTCCTACTCCTCAGAAAGGTCACGTCCCCCTCGCATATACCTCTAGCCATGCTAAAATGTTATTTGACCACAGGACGTTCCCAGCCTCAGTCAAGTGTACCCCGTCCCGCAGGTAGAAATGCTCCCCCCAAATACACCCATGAGGAATCGTCTGCAACCGGGGGGGGGCTCGAAACAATTTGTCCAACTGTGTGTTGATCCTCTTTACTGAGTGATTCAACGCCTTGACCGAGTCCCCCCCCTCGCCACTGCCAACGAGGAATAATTTGCGACCAGACTACCGTGCAACCCGCACAAGTCCTAGACACCCAGCCCGCAGTGGATATGATTTTATCTATCAGGATGCGTCTCCCCAGTTTGGTCAAATCATTCTCCCCCTGGTGAAGTATCACCACTGACGGGGGGCGGGTTGCTGTGACAATAATTCTAGAAAGTAATCCCTGAACTGCCTAATACCCAGGCCTCCCCTCCCGAAGAATGAGATGGGGAACCCCTCCTCTTCAGCCCTTCTCATCCTGTCACCTGCAAGAAATACATTTTTTGCGCGCCTAACATAAGAGTGGCCCACAATCCAAGTCACCAGTGTCCGACGATCTTCCTGTTGCTTGTGTTGCAATGCTGATGTCTTCTGCCGACATTCAGCAAGTTCCTCTCCCGCGTGACAGGTTCGAGAAACTGCAAAACCAAGAGATACAATCGTGAGTCATCCGGCCATGTCACAACATGTCAACACGTATGTAGCGTTTGTAACACTCAGAAGACCACCTCCCAATCCTTTTAACCTTTTCGGCAGGGAGTCTCCTTACCACTGCCTCACTTGCTGCCCCGATTCAAAAAGAATGGGAGCCAATTCCACGGGATCCAGGCCTGGTTTTGCGGCTGTTAGGTCCAGGACCTTCCTAAACTGGTACCTGGTCAAAGGAGTACCATCCATGTGACACAATAGTGCCCCCCCCCCCCCCCCCCCCGGCGTCCCGTCCCGCTGCCTCCTAAAAGCCTCCACATGCGAGACTGGGCAACAAGGGTTGGTCCATGCACGGTGAAGCACTATCGTTTCCCCCCTGGTCGGTCTTTGATCTTTGAATCGTTACCCACATGGTATCAGCATGGATCACCACGCAGCCCACTTGCAGGCCGCCCATTTTGTCACCTTTGGACGCGGCTACTAGCTCGCCTAGTCTCAGGGCCCCATAAAACACTAGCGTGAACGCCGCCTTGAAAAGCAGTACCTCCCAAGACGAACTACAGACATCCTGGAGTGCCAACAACAGGGGTGTAAGCCTTACCAGCCCAATAGGCTTTCTCGAATCTGTCGAGTGTCCCTGAATGCGACGCCAGCCCCTCAACGCCTTGCGCACTACAAACGTGTTCGTAGGGTCCCTCGCTCTTGGCCTGTGCAAAAAATGAAACTGCTGCCCTGTGCCTGTTTGCGGCTGCCACCGAGCGCCCTTCCTTGTACATCAGCTCTAGGTATGCAACAAAACTGTCCTCATGTGCCCAGCTAACCTCCCAACCATGCCTGAGGAAAGTACAGTAAGACGAGCACGCCCCTTCGTATGCTGTTTTGGTCCTAGGGCTAAGCTAGATGCCACGAGGTACGGTAGTCTGGGGCACCAATCCGCCAGAGAGCAACCGGGAAAAGTGCTGGCGATGGGTCCGCTGCTGGAAGCTGTTCCCTGAACACCTGCATTTTGAAGCGGGAAAGGGCATCAGCTGCATTATTGAGAACACCTGGCACGTTTGGCCCTGAAAGTCACGTTCCATTTTAAACATTGTAGCACAATCTCCTTTACCAAGCGCAGTATAAATGGACACCGCGCCGCTTGCTGGTTAATGCATTCTACCACGCTCATGTTGTCCGACCAGAAAACCATTGACTGATTGCTAAGGTGCGCCGGCCAGACCATCAATGCTACCCACATCGGGAACAATTCCAGGAATCCGATGTTGGTAGTTAATCCCCACGACCCCCATTCCACAGGCCACTTCTGGGCGACCCAATTGGTGCCCAGGATGGCGCCGAAGCCCACGCTACCAGCAGCGTCGGTACATAAACCCAACTCTGCCGATGTCGTGGGGGGGGGGCGGCCACACTACCCTGCCATTGAAATCCTCCAGGAATGCCACCCATATCCGCATATCCTGGCGAACCTCCGCTGACAGCCTAGTGCGGTGATGTTTCTCTCTCAAACCCTTTATAGCTTGGGCAATCGATCGAGAAAAGGGGCGTGCCATTGGGATGACTCGCAATGCAAAGTTCAATTGGCCCACCGTCTCCTGTAGCTGCTGCAAGGTGACCTTCTCCTTCAGTAGGCACTGGCGCAATGCCGCCCTGAATTTCGATACTTTGTCCTTGGGTAACCTGAAGCACCCTTCCAGTGAGTCAATCTCGATACCCAAGAACTCCAAACAGGTGGTCGGGCCAACCGTCTTCCCGGGCGCTAACGGAACCCCGAAAGCCCGCATGAGCACGCAAAATTCCTGCAATGCCCAGGCACACTCTGAGGTCCCCGCCGCTCCCAGGAAAAGGAAGTCGTCCAATTAATGCATGACCTGTTTGTGGCCCATGGCCTGTCTCATGACCCACTCCAGAAAGGAACTGAAAGTCTCAAAGTACGCACAAGAGATCGAGCAACCCATAGGCATACATTTGTCCATGTAAAACTTTCCCTCAAAAGCGAAACCAAGTAAGTGGTGGTCCAAAGGATGCACCGGCAACAAACGAAAGGCGGATTCAATATCTGATTTGGCCATTGGAGTGCCCCGCCCCAATCCCCACAATAGCTCCACTGCTTGGTCAAAGGAAGCATATTTTACACTACAAATTTCTTCATCAATCGCATCATTCAAGGAGGCCCCTCTTGGTGCCGATAAGTTGTGGATCAGTCTAAACTCGCCCTTCTCTTCTTGGGGACTACGCCTAATGGTGAACACACAAAATCAGGCACTGGGACTTCCTGAAATGGCCCCGCTATCCTGCCCAGGGACAATTCCTTTTGGATCTTAGCCACAACTACCACAGGATTATGTTGTACAGATAACTGGTTCCTACAGTGCGCACTGCCGGTTTATCCCCCAGCCGGGATCCAAAAACCTTGGGAGAAACCTTCCTGCAGTAACACAGCTGCACCGTGGTCTGGGTATCTATTCAACCATGGAATCATTGCCAGGACATTAACCGGGGAGGGGCTGACCGTGCTTCCAGCGCTATTCTGGTTTCTTTCCCCCTCTCTGACTCTGGTTACCATTTTTCCTGCATGTTGTCTCGGGATGGGAAGTGTGACCACAGATTGCGCATGCATGTCTGAATCTACATGTGCCGGCCGGTCTTGTACAGGAACGCTTGTTAAAGTCCCAACACACACCCTTTCTTTCCCCGCCGCCTCCCCTGGGAACTCATTCCCGGCACCGCACGAAAGGGCTGCTGGGTTTTTGCGGGGAACACGCTGGCTACAGTCCCGGGCTGGGCAGGGGCCGTGCTCTCTGCGAACTGTTTATGCCACGACAGTGAGTCCACCATGTCCCATGACAATGACGAGTCGAACTCCTTCGCCTTCCTGAAATTAACATCATATTCTTTCCATGCGTCCCCGGTATACTGTTCACTCCAACCTACGATCCTGCTCTGATAGCAAGCCATTGCCGCATGCACGTTTGGAGGGTGTTCAACAGTGATAGCTGTAAGGATGGAGAAGGCCCTGATCCAATTGCGCAGAGTTTCCTCCACCCTAAACTTCGCACACTGTACTCTCCATTCACTAGGATGCATCCATTACTTTAGCATTTTGGCATTTTCCATTTCCCTATTGTCTAATAGCAACGAGAAAATCTATATGTACTTTCCCGCCCAAATCATCTCTTTCACCGCCCGAGAAACATGTTGCCCTAAATCATCGCTCCTAGACGGAATCATCCTGTTTCCTTAATGCGGCAAGGCTACCTCCTTACCGTTACCGGACACCGGGGCTGGTCCCGCGTCGCTTCCATTCGGGGGAGCGGCATCCAAACCTGCAGAAGAAGGAGAAACAGAGGCCGCAGCCTCACTCGTAACTGTTCCCGCCCTAATCTTCTCCACCATCTTGGCCCCCTCCGCGGCATGGTCTAGTGTTGAGGGCATCAGACCCCCCTTCTGCAGCCAAGGAAGTATAGCCGCTATCTGCGCCGTTAACTCAGGAGGGATCTGAGTGTCGCAATCCGGTACTGCTGCCGGCACCACCGGCGGTGACGGCGCTATGGGTGTCGGTACGGGGGGCAATTGAAGTGGACCAACTGGGGCAGGCGGCGCCAGCCCGACAGGAGTATCCCCTGCTGGCAAGTCAGGCACCGGTGCCAGGGGAGCCGGGCGTACCAACTCCGGGGTAGTGGGCATCGCCACCGGTGCACGAGCGGAAGCATTGCGCCTTGGCCGTTTGGCCTTGCCCATTTTCGGTGAGAAATTGGAATACCCCTCTAGTACAGGCGCGTCAATCTGCCGCTTGGGCCTACCGCGCGGGCCTGCGATATCATCCATCCTTTTCATCATAGGGGTCTCTAGACCGTCAACCTTATTCAGTCTTTTATCCATGGCATTCATCTTACGCATCATGGCCTGAAAGATCAACTCCATCTTTGACCCCTTAGCGCCCTTGGCTCCCAGCATTTTGACTATTGAGCAATTCGCTTACTGCTCAGATTCGCAACCAGTGCGCCCTGTACCTTCACGAAACGGAGGATGTGCAGGGGGCTATGAGCACCACGCCACAGCGACCGCAACACCGGCTATTCCAAATGTTAGGGGTGTCCAAACTCTAACGTAGACCCATCCTGCGGCCACAAAAAGCGATGAAATGCAAGCCCCCCGCTTCCTCTTACTGTCGATGACTTGCGTGTCCTGCACTCTACAGTCCACCGTCCTCGATCTTTACGGGCAACTCTCTGTCCGTCTGCTTCCAATGTCGCGCTACCACACACTCCAGCCAGCAATCCTTGATCTGAAAGAGAAAACTGAAAATTAGGAGGCCCCGAGCGCGGGGCACGACCAGTGTGGAGGAGCGTCGGTGACAAGAAGGGCCAACTGAGCGCTCCCCCCTCCTTTATTCCCAGGGACGCGGGGAGAGGGCGGGCCGCCCCTCACCCCTCGACGCCCGCCCCTCTGACCCGGAAGACTGCACCACGCCTCCGGATCAGGGATTGGGCGTCGGCCGATCGGTGGTGTGGCGCACACCTCCCGCGTACCATTGGGCGCCGGGAGATCACGCCCCCACACCACCGCGAGGCAAGGGGAGAGGGGATCGCCGCACCGCCATGCGGGCGGGGGGGGGCAAGGGCCCCCCCTTTTCATAAGTAGGACTGTTAACCCTCTAGTTGTTCTTTAGAACACTTTGGGACATTCTGTCATTGGGCTATACTTGGGCTACATCTGGGTGATATTTGGGCTCTTTTGTCTCTGGTGGCCATCTTGGGAGACTGCATGTCAGAATTTTTTAATGAAATAGAAGAGGATTTGAGAAGTCACTCAAAATGTGCCCTAATTTTTCTACATATGTAAAACGTATTTTTTTTACAGAAAGACACACATTCACTGGATGGTGTCATCAGTGATGTCATGAGTGATGTCACTGACTATATCATGAGTGATGTAATATGTGACGTCATCAGCAGTGCATTGCAGGCGCGCAAGTTATAGTGAGTCCAACTAGCTATAACGTGGGAATTTCAATGGTTTTATGTCAGTAAAATTTCCAGCTAACTATAACTGGTGTGAAACCTATGTTTTTTTTCAGTGAATTTAATAGGTTTTTTTAATGCTAATTCCTAACTATAACTGGTGTGAAACCTATGGTTTTTTCAGTGAATTTCAAAGGTTTTTTAAATGCTAATTCCGAACTATAACTGGTGTGAAACCTATGGTTTTTTCAGTGAATACATATATATATAGTGAAGTGAGCAAGGCGGAGGCTTCCGCCGAAACGCGTCTTTTCAGCAGTTTTGGAAAATAAACTTCACTCTTAAGCAACTCACGGAGTCGGTGCCGTCCTTTATCTTGAGGAAATGTGCTTGGTAAATATATATATATATATATATATATATATATATATATATATATATATATATATATATATATATATATATATATATATATATATATATATATATATATATCTATATCTATATCTATACTACTGTAATAAAGGAGAAACTTTCAGGCTTTGAGGCGGGTAAACTCCGGAACCACTGTGCCAATCTACACACCCGATACACCGTAGAAATCGTCAGGGTGTGTAGATGGTTATAGGCTATATAAAGTTTAAAAATAAACCTTATTTAAAAAATGTATTTTAAAAACAAAGTAGTCGCCCCAAAGTAACGCCGGCCGCGACGTGCGTGCTCGCGTCGAGGAGCGGCGGACATGGCGCGGGGGAGGAGCGGTCACGTGAGGTGCAGCGGACAAGCCAGCGGCGGTGCGACACAGCGGAGAGGCAGACATGGCGCGGGGGAGGAGCGGCGGCGGACAGGCGGTGAGGAGCAGAGCGGCGAGGAGCTGTCAACTCAGGAGCGGCGGCTGAGGTAAGCAGGTGGGTGTCGGGCCAGGCGGGGGACGGGGAGTTACAAAAGGCAATGTCTGGGCAGGCGGGGTCCGGGAAGGCGGGGGACGGGGACTAACACCTCCATTGACTCAGGCCAGGCGAGGGTCGGGCCAGGCGGCAGGCGGGGGACGGGGCGGGCGGGGGCACGGGCTGCTGGGCAATGTCGGGGCAGGCAGGGGTAAGGGGAAGCCTGAAAGCTCCCGGACAAGGTCGGGACGGGCTGCTAGTACTAATATAATAGAGAGCCCAAACCTTTGAGGCGGGTAATCTCAGGAACCACAGCACCAATCACAACACCCAATACAGCGTTGGAAAGGGCAGTTGCAGCAGAAGGACATTGACTATGCAGACGCCCACCATATACATTTAAAAGGTAAAGGAACCGTGCCAGCAAAGTAGTCCCTTGTGGGCGTGTCTGCGTTGTGCTGTGGGCTTGTGCTGGGGGCGTAACAAACGCTGGGGGCGTGTGGTACGTTCCGCCCTTCATGCCATGTCTCATATCGTGTGCTGTGGGCGTGTGCTTGGGGGCATGAGCGTGTGCGGGGCATGGGATTACGGAAAAAAGCCAGCGTTGTGCCCAATATTTCATTGTTTTTTCTTCCCAGGTTCTGTACATTCCAGCTCCGGGTGTCCACCCTGCTCCCCTTAAATACCCCTGCACCCCATAATCATAACCCACCCTTACTCCTTAAAATACCCCAACACCCTTAAACACTAACCCATCTTAACCCAAAACGCAAACCTATCCCTAAACCCTAAAAATACCCCTGTACCCCAAAACTCCAACCTAGCCCTGAACCCTATAAATACCCCTGTTTTTTTTCAATGTTTGGATAAGGTAAGTATGGGTAAAGGGGTATATGTTTTGGGGTGTTTGGGTATTTTAAGGGTTCAGATATAGTTTTGGGTTATGGGGTACAGGGGTAGTTTTGGGGTTTATGGATAGGTATGGGATTTGGGGTACAGGGGTATATATATATATATATATATATATATATATATATATATATATATATATATATATATATATATATTTTTTTTATATATATATTTTATATATATATATATTTTTTTTTTTGCATTAAGCTATTTGACTTTGAGTGTCAGTATCTCTCATACCCAGAAACTAACCAGTATTGGTGAAGCCATATATTGAAATTTCCATAATGAAGCAATATTTTGGGCTATAACAAATTGGCAACCTGAGGTAGGGACTTTTTGCTGAACAGACTGCATTAGCAGAGTTAAACTTTACCCTCAAAGAAGAAAATTATTAAAAGGAGTCGGAAGTTATAGCCAGAAGTAAACTGTCTTTAAACATTGTCTTAGTGCGATCACAGACATGATGGACTGTTGACCCCAGCAGACCATCACCCCTTTCATAGCATCCAATTGGAGTAAGTCGCAATTTGTAACCTACTTCATTAATACCCATGAGGTAGGCTAGATTGAGTTCCAATCCACCCCGTTGGGATTTTTGGGAACTGACCTTGTTGTAGATAGGTCAGTTTCTAAAATTTCACACTGGTTGAAAAATTACTCGTGGAGGATATGCAGTCACTATTTTGTGACCAGCAGTTTGTACATCAAGCCCAACATCCTTTAGCTAATCAGGTTAAACAAATATTGTCCAGAAGCGTTCTTCTCCCCGCCCTCCTTTGCTTTTTTCCACCTCTTTTGGAACCTGCTGGCTAGATCTGGTCTCAGATCACGTTAGACATGTATCCTTTCTCACGTGGTTTGTGAGTAAGCTGGATCTAAAACAATGAACTGTCTACCTCGCCCAAGTAAAAAGCACGGTGTTGTTTGAAAAGAGAGTAGGATAAAACAAAAAGGCAGACAAAATAGTAAAGAAGTAACAATAACACTGAAAATAAATAAAGAAAAAGATACATTAAAAAAATCTGTGACAATGCACATGTATTAGATATAAATTGCTTAGGAGACCACAGAAGGAAAGTACTTTCCTAAAATAATTTTTGTCTAACTTTAATTGAACATACATTTTCTTAATGTGCTCATGATCAAAATAGTTTGTGTACATTTCATACTCGTGGTGCAGCAGGAGAGAGATTACCTGCAGCTTCTCTAGCAAATATCCAAGCAGTATTAGAACCACTGACTTGAAGACTAGCAGCAGATTTTGAACAGAATATAGAAGGGGGAGTCCGTGATTGAAAAACTGAAAAGCACTGATGCGAAAGAAATTCTAGTCCTAACCTCCAAGTGTGCAGCAGATTTAATGATTGCTGAAATAACAAGCATTTGCAATGCAATAGGTCTCGCATTAGGAAAGTTTGAGCTATTGGTATTGTAAATGACAATTTTTTTATTTATGTGTTGGTTTTGAAAATAGCAAAATTAATAGCTTCGTCATTTACAATGCTAATAGTTTTAACTTTCGCAAATGTGACACCTATAGCATTTGTAATGTAATATGTGTTGTATTTACGTGACTTAGATGTATTGATATTACAAATAAAAATGGCTTATTTTTTTAATAATAAATACTTGAATAAAAGTTATTGTAATTTATAATGGCAAATGCTTTTGTAAATAACTTTTGTGAAGATTATGTTCATTGTATTTTATTGTGACGAAAATCCAGGAGCAGAAGTGAAATATTAACATATTTTTGTGACATTTGTAATAAAGTTTGAAACATTGAGAGAACACATTTGAACCAGTTGTTGTTGAATGGTTGCACAGATTGATGCTGTGGTGGCGCTGACTGATGTTGTGGTGACGACGAGTGATGCTGGAGCGTTTAGTCATGCTGTGGTAGCGCACAGTGATGTTGTGGTGCCCCTGAGTGATGTTGTGGTGGAGCTGAGTGATGCTATGGTGATGCGATAGATAGATAGATAGATAGATAGAGTGAGGGCGATAGATAGAGGGAGGACGACAGATATATACAGTGTTATGTGGCACTGAGTGGTATTTGGAGTGTATGTTCCATTGCAGAGTGTGAGGGTGCGCAGGGTGTGAGGGTGCGCAGGGTGTGAGGGTGCGCAGTGTGTGAGGGTGCGCAGTGTGTGAGGGTGCGCAGTGTGTGAGGGTGCGCAGTGTGTGTGAGGGTGCGCAGTGTGTGTGAGGTTGCGCAGTGTGTGTGAGGGTGCGCAGTGTGTGTGAGGGTGCACAGTGTGTGTGAGGGTGCGCAGTGTGTGTGAGGGTGCGCAGTGTGTGTGAGGGTGCAGTGTGTGTGAGGGTACAGTGTGTGCAGTGTGTGTGATGGTGCAGTGCAGTGTGTGCGGGTGCAGTGTGTGTGATGCTGCAGTGTGTGCAGTGTGTGAGGGTGCAGTGTGTGCAGTGTGTGTGAGGGTGCAGAGTGTGAGGGTGCGGTGTGTACAGTGTGTGTGAGGGTGCAGTGTGTGTGAGGGTGCAGTGTGTTCAGTGTGTGAGGGTGCAGTGTGTTTGAGGGTGCAGTGTGTTTGAGGGTGCAGTGTGTGTGAGGGTGCAGTGTGTGTGAGGGTGCAGTGTGTGTGAGGGTGCAGTGTGTGTGAGGGTGCAGTGTATGCAAGGGTGCGGTGTGTGCTGTTTGTGTGAGGGTGCAGTGTGTGTGAGGGTGCAGTGTGTGCAGTGTGTGTAAGGGTGCAAAAAAGTGAGAAAGGGGTGTAGAGAAATGAAAAGGAGGGTGAAAGAGAGGGGAGCTATGACAGAAGAGAATAAAGGATCTAAGAGTTGTGAAGACGAACAAGTGTTGAAGACCACACACACATAAAACCAATACAACTGCAGAACCAAAACCCTTGCACACTAATCCTCACCTACTTGATGTGCATATACCAGAACTGTGCAGCTACCCTCAGTACAGGCAGCACACGGTAGTACTGCAAAACACATAGCAGATAGTTCAGAGCCATACCGCACAGAGCTCAAAAACCAAAAAAGCAAAAAGGACCAGTAACATAACATAATAAAATGCATTTAATTCTAAAGACGAAACCTATTTTTGTTCAGCAGCACAAGAAAGACACAGCGGCTGAAGAGGGTGGCACAGTAGCAGAAGAGGGTGACACAGCATCAGAAGGGGGTGGCACAGCGGCAGAAGAGGGTGGCACAGTGGCAGAAGAGGGTGGCACAGCGACAGAAGAGGGTGGCACAGCATCAGAAGGGGTGGCACTGCATCAGAAGGGGTGGCACTGCGGCAGAAGAGGGTGGCACAGCAGCAGAAGAGGGTGGCACAGCAGCAGAAGAGGGTGGCACAGCAGCAGAAGAGGGAGGCACAGCGGCAGAAGAGAGAGGCACAGCGGCAGAAGAGAGAGGCACAGCGGCAGAAGAGAGAGGCACAGCGGCAGAAGAGGGTGGCACAGCGACAGAAGAGGGTGGCACAGCAGCAGAAGAGGGTGGCACAGCATCAGAAGGGGTGGCACTGCATCAGAAGGGGTGGCACTGCGGCAGAAGAGGGTGGCACAGCAGCAGAAGAGGGTGGCACAGCAGCAGAAGAGGGTGGCACAGCGGCAGAAGAGGGTGGCACAGCGGCAGAAGAGAGAGGCACAGCGGCAGAAGAGAGAGGCACAGCGGCAGAAGAGAGAGGCACAGCAGCAGAAGAGAGAGGCACAGCAGCAGAAGAGAGAGGTACAGCAGCTGAAGAGAGGCACAACACCAGAAGAGAGAGGCACAGTGGTGAAAGCCGAAGAGGAAGCAGAGTAACTCTAAGGAAGATGGTTAATCACATCCACACCTATCAGTTGATACATGTGTACAGTTTATATGAGAGGTGTCCGTGGACTAGTGCTCTTTGCAAACATATATCATATAGCTGTGTCAAATATGGTGTCCAAAGTTTTAGTCCCTGCCCTCAAAAGTTTAGGTGAAATGATGTGTCAATGTAAAATGTCCCGAATGGTAGAGCAGTATTACGATTTTCAATTGCTTAAATCGGTTAATATATTTCCCAAAAAAATGATTCTCCACCTAAATTTGTTCCAGCAAAAACTCTTGCCAGCACAGCTGGACATAAAATGAGAAGTTTGGTGCATGTCTTGTTTGGCTTGGTGTACATTTTCACATCTGTCTAGTGACTCGTTTTTTAAATCTTGTAATGTAATTGCCTTAAGTTTCCTAAAAATATTTTATAGCTGGCCTTGCTTTTCATGAAAGGAGCGTTTGCCAAATGAAATTGGTAAAATTAAACAAAAGAGGTCGGTTTCATTATGGATGGATTAAAAGAAAACGGCTTGCAAAACTTTACATTCTTATGCAGTGCTCCATTGGAAAAAAAGGAACAAGTGATTGCAAATAGCAGCTGCGGCCCACGTGTGGGGTTAGGTGCTGTGTGAGATTAAAAGATATGTACAACCAAGTTGAGTCACACGTTCAAGGTAAGAATGAAGTATTTGGGGCATTACCAGTTCGATCGCAGCCGTGATGCACTTCATGGATTGTGGGAGACATGATGCAAAGGATAACCAGACAGACAGCAAGGAACAACAAAGAAAAGGGTTGCCAATCCTCTGTTCACACTGGAACGAAATCATGCCACATTAACAAGAGCTAAACCCCGCCTCTTGCTGAAAACTGAAAACCCAATTCGAAGTCAGCAGTACTTAATTACAAAGTCCTCATGTGAGTGCTTGGAAAGTGGAAACGGAAAGTAGACATAAACAAAGGACACCAATTCCTATCACTTTATTCAAATTTGGAACAGGCTTTAGCAACAAACTTCATAACAAGTAGCGCGTGCTATAGTGATATAATACCGGAAATGGCACAAAATATTGGTTTTAAATGTGAAAAAGAGTGTTTTAGTTATTCGTTATTTTATGAAGTTGTAAAGAAGTGAACCACTTATTTAAAACAAGATTCTGAGAATGCCAGTCACCAGATCCTGCACGGCTATCGACCGCAACGTACCTCAGTAAGAAGCGGAGCATAAATGAATGTCCATATACACTATGGATGCAGCTGCAGGAATTTGATTAAGTGTATTAATAATATATGCGGCTTTGAAGTGCTTAGAGGGTAGCGGTCTGGCTCTGTATTATGCCTTGTAAGCCTCACAATGAAACGGAGAATCACAATCTTAGGGTGAGAAGACCCAGGTGGCTTGGGGTGCTGCTGGAAAGCTGCATGTGTAGAAAGGGGATGGGTGTGTTTTGTTTACTCATATGAGTATATATTTGTGTACTGCACTGTCTCCATAGTGGCTTACGCAAAACAATGAATGGCTCTTGTACTTACCTGAAGGAGAGACACAGCCGAGTTTTTACACCACTGCGCAGGGACTGTTGACCTCCCCCACGGTAATCACCTTGGGGTGATTAAGTACCCCTGAAGGCATACGGGGGAGCGAGCACAGAAAACACGCCAGCACTTACTGAAGAATCAGCCCAGATTACTCCAGCAGTGATTTAGGCAAAGACAATTACTGATTAAAACAAGCGAGTGAGAGGCGGGCACGCAGGCGTGTCTGCAATGCAAACACGCACAGACAGGTGTCTACGGTCACACGCATCGCTACACTCACTTCTCGGTCTCGCCCGCAGAGAGGGGGGTGGGGGGGCTGTGTGCCTGTATGCCGGTGTGTGTGTGCATGCGCGCGCCTGGGTGTGTGTGTGTGTGTGTGTGTGGGTGTGTGTGTGTATGTGTGTGTGTGCGTGCGTGCATGCAGAGGGGTGGGGGCTGGCTGTGTCTGTGTGAGCAGGGGCTGTGAGTTACTGTGCGCAAGCGCGCTCGCTCCCGCGGTGAAATCCGACACTGGGAAAGCGCGTGGCACTCTGCTGTCCACTTTCCCAAATACGGATAGCATTAGTTGTCTTGCTGACAGCATTCATGCTTTCGCATGAATGCTACGTCTGCTCGACCTAAAAGTCCAGTAAGAAAGGCTGCAAGGGAAGAGAAAAGATGAGCTATTGCCACAATTCTGAAATTAAAAGTTTAAAAAGAAACTTTAGAAAATACATAGTTAACAATTAGTGATGGTAGAAGAAATGTTTGGAAAGGGCCAATGACCGAATTGATCGATGATGCAGATGGAGAATAAGAAAGTATAAGAAATGGTGTGGGAATGGTTCATTTTACAGGAAGGGAGTTGTCCTCCAGTCTTCTGTGATACAGGCAGAGTCACTCGGGTGAGGGACTTTAGTCTCTAACAGCATTTACAGATAGAAATGAAAGCCATCAGCATTTTAATAAGTAAAGATGCTGTAGGTGAGGCACCCATCCTACAGCAGTGCTAACACACCGTGCAAAGGGGAGCCTCCCTAACTTAGGAAGAGTAAATGAAGGTGAGTCTGGAAGAGCCCTAGCTAGATAGCACCTTGGTATGGAGTATGTGTAGAATTGTAGAATTGAGTTGTTGGTCAAAACATGAAGATTAATGTTTAATAAGTATATTTATTTTTTATTTATTTATAAAGTTTTATATAGCGCGGACTAGATCCCGAAGGATATCAGAGCGCTTTACAGGAATTCGAAGACAGAGAATAATAAAACATGGACAGACTAGAAAAAAAGGAACAAACATGTTAATGCCTTTGTTTTAATTTAAAGTGATGGGATTTGCGTGTTAGAAACCATGATTTTCATAGCATCCTTAAATTGGGCCTGCTTTTCTGTATGAGAGTTTAATGTAGGTAGGTATTCCGATGAAAAATGAATTAAACTATTAGGCAGAAGCATGTTAGTAATATGGTCCTGATCAGCTAAGGTTAGCATTGCCTTAACAACACACCTTTGAAGAGCAGGGTCTATGTCCACTGGATGAACTGGCATTTATCAATTGATGTCTATGGAAAGCTAGATTCATCTGAAAAATTAGAGGAAAGAATGAGTGCAAATCTATACTTGGAAAACTACATGATCTGTAATAGCTGAGGTTAGGAAATTGTAAGCTGGTATTTGCCAACTCAAATGTCCAAATAACTTAAGAAGGTAGCATTGCATCAGACTAAAGGCCTGATTTAGAGTTTGGTGGGTGACTCTCTGTACATCAGGGTGGGGCAGGCTGGACAGGCTACAGCTCACCATATTTGGAGATCCCTGGTGTCCCTTTGGAGATCTCTATACCATGAGAGCAGCTGCTGCCATGGTGGCTCCTCCGAAGGTTCTGAAAGTTTGCGGAGTAGCCGCTATGTTTGAATCCAATTAATTTCTCCCACGGTGTAGGGGTAATTTTTATTTGTTTCTGTTCAGGACAGTCAAGCTTTCATCAAGCTGCATGCTCCAAATAGAGCTAATAGACTAATGTACTTACACCATCTGCCGCAACCCAGTTGGTGTATGATTTCAGTGACAAATCCAGCAGGTGCTCCTCCTCTATAAATATGACGGTCCACCCAACTCTAAATGGAGCGGGTGAACAATCAGTTTGGCAGACAGGGTACTCTACCACGTTTGTGTTCCAAACTCAAAATCAGGTCCTACGTTTTTGTCAGAAGAGCCAGTGACACCTAAGCTAAAAAATGTGAATGGCAATTACATATTTCTGACGAGTTGAAATGAGAAATAAACTTTACAAATAAGTACAATCCCTTCACATATTGTAACAAAATAGAATCTGGTTGTTATTCAGTTCTGTTCCCTTTCTGGCATTCTGTTCAGCTCAGTTAGAAAATCTGCTCTACTGCCCTTTAAACCTCATTACTCATTCTGAGTCTAATTTCATCCCTATTCTTTGTTTTGCGCCCTGATTAATTGGCTTACGCCTTCTGGCCAGTCACACTCTCGCACACTTTTTGCATCCTGGTCCATACTCTTTCACCCCTTTCTCTCTTTCACCCCATCTTCTCTTTTGTCCTAACTGGGATGTAAAAATCTTCTGCATTGCTCTGGAGAGTGCGTGCTTCTGCTACGAAGTCCTTCTAGCATACTGTATTGTTTTAACAGCCAACACAGCACAGACAATGATCAGAGGAGGGCTCTGACAACTCTCCATTAGCTGCAGTGAGATGCTTTGGTCGGAGTGCACTCCATGTGTGATTCCATTTCTTGGAACAGTGGCTTCTGTCATCTCCCTGTGATGGAGGTACTGACAGTGGAATCAGCAAAGTAATTATAGTGCAGGGCATTCCTTTTTCCTTGTTACCTACTTAGGAGAGCAGCTTACTGGCCTCTCCTGCATTTTTAAATTGTTTGGCTAGTTCCTTATCAACCGGGTTCCTCACCCATCCATGAGGTATATGGATGTTGCTTGTGTGCGCGTTATGAGTGAGTATATGTTGTATGTGCACAAATTCCTCGTGTGTGAAGTATGAATGTGAAAAGCAAAATAGTGCATGTGGATACAGCCACTGTGGATTCTGTTTTCTATTCGGCATACTTAGGTGATATACTAGTTGGAGCATAGACAGCAAACAATGTATATTTCAGCCCCCTCCCAGAGCATTGGCTGGGTAAAGTCGACTATCCTGCCAAGAGGGGCAACCTGCATCAAACTTTAAATAGATGATTGACTGAGCAGACTGGGATTGGAGATGCCCATGCATGAAGAAGACACTGTTCAGAAGAAGTCTGTGAAGGGGCTCGGTTAAGTGTAGTGACATCACTGCTGCACCATAGGGTGTGACATGCATTGTAAAACTGCAAGAAAATCTGGCAACCTCCTCATCAGAGCCCATATCGACACCTGTGCTTATGGTGGCTGGTAGTCCACCAAGAGGCAAGTTTACATTTATATTCTAGCATTGAGAAGGGCTAAAACAAACTCAACCATTGGATATGGTCAGACATCCAAAAAAGAGTTTTAAGTGCTTAAAGTCCAGATCAACAGGGGGAATGGCACTGCTTGGACCAAGAGCCAAGGATTGGCACCTGCTTGTTTGGCGGGGGTTGAGACTGGTCTGAGGAGGACCTAGGTGGAAAGACCTAAATGACTGCAATCTCTGAAGCTCCCAGCTCTACTATCAGTTGACTCAAACGAACACCGGAGTCCACTTCCTTGTAATGAACCCCTCGATAACAGGAGAGGAGAAGAAGAGGAAGTAGGGCTTACACTTGGGCCGGGCATCTCTATACTCCAAAAATCTTCACACAAGAAAAGATTTGACCTGACGCCAGAGGAAGAGCAATCTCCTCGCTCCCCTATGATAAATATAGGTGAAACAACTGATACTGCTACCACCCTTCAGATAGGAAAAAACAATTTAAATTTCATATCTTGGAATGTTGCAGGGCTAGCTAGCAACATCTCCTTTCAACCTTGGTTAGATGCTGTCCTAAATTATGATGTAATATGCCTCCAAGAAACATGGGCAGCGGAGGATTACACATAATTGGTTATCGGACCCTCCACACGCCTGTTATTACAACTACCCAAGGTAGAAATAAAGGGGGTCTTACTACATATGTTTCCACGGCAGCAGAAATTAAAATTTTAAAGTTTATATCTACAGATCACTCTCAGATTCTGACCATGAGTGGTGGTCGTGTTAAAAACATGACCATAGTACATTTTTATAATAATATCCCCAAAAATAATGTGGATAAAGTAATGAACAATCTTAAGAGTAGTCTATGTATCATTCAGGACCATTTACACGGCGAAATGGTTTATATCTGGTTGGGAGACTTTAATTGTACTATTTGTCCATATGGTTCGTCGGACATGTGCGGTCTAGCCGAACATAAAGAGGACTCTCCCACCCATTTCATCCACTCAAAATTTGGAAATGTCCTTAATGATATGTTATTCTATTTTAACTTGTCTTATATTAATGAAATATGCTCCCCACCCATTCCTTTTTGCCCTACTTTCAATGGCAGGGGATGTCATTCAACGATTGACTTTACTCTCTTAACTGTTTCCCATGCAACTTTGATCTCCTCATGGGAAACCCTTCTTTTACTTTTTAGTGACCACTATCCCATTTGCTTTACCTTAAAATTCAGAGGGCAAACTAAGATTTCAAAAGAGAAAATTGCATATCTGCCGCCAGTTAAATTAACTGCTTCCAATTGATATACCTTAAAATGGAACAAGGTGAATCCAGCGGATTTTCTCTTAAAATTGCATTTGGCTTGTCATGCAGACTTACTTGTCTGCTTATCTCGCACAGAGGAACCAGTCAAAGTCGTGAGCTCCTTTATTAAAATTCAGGGCGAGATGAAGAATCTTTTAACTAAGGAACATCGACTAAACGCCAACAAATTACATGGTTGGTTTGACAAAAGCTGTACCAAAGCATACTCCTCGTTGAAAAGGGCTTTGCATACACTACCTAGATCCTCCCTTACGATTCGGCTAGCCAGGAAACAATATAAAGAAGCCATTAAACTTAGGAAGGACCAACTGAAAAAGGATGCTTGGTCAGCTCTATGTGATGCCTCCAAAAGCAGGGATAATACCGCTTTCTGGAGAATTGTCAATACACCATACTTAACAAACAAAGATGTAGATATTATAGATCAGGCTATTAATGGGGAAATATGGGTAAATCACTTTACACATCTCTATGATACTGTGACCTCCCCAGAAAATGCAACTCCCAGTTTAGGCCTCCCAAATATCCAGTCTGAAAACTTACCTCCTACAGTGTTTCCGCTGGATATCATTTTCAACTATCGGGAGGTTTTAAAAGCTATCAGCGACATTACCTCTGGTAAAGCTCCGGGCCCAGATGGAGTCCCAATAGACGTATATAAAAATGAAATCGATCTGTGGGCTCCACTAATAACAAATGTTTTAAATAACGTAAATCAGCAGGGGCGCATTCCCTCTTGGACGGAAGCTATAGTGGTCCCTATTTTCAAAAAGGGCAATCGAAATGACCCTACCTGCTTCCGCCTGATCTCATTGCTTGATGCATTAATGAAAGTAGCAGGTAGAATAGTGCTACACAGGATTCAAACATGGGCTTAGGAAAATGATATTATATCAAACCTCCAATACGGTTTCAGAACGGGGAAGGGCACAATAGAGCAGGGTTTAAATCTCGCAATGACAATATCGAAGTACACTCAGGCCAAAAAGGGGCATCTATTTATTGCCTTTGTTGACCTGAGCTCTGCTTTCGATTGCGTCAACCATAACTTTTTATGGGAAATATTAACAGACATGGGTTTGGATAACCAAATCCTACAGTTCATTAAAGAACTCTATAGGGGAGCTGGCGCTAGGGTCCATTACACCAGATTGGGTGAGTGTTCAGAAAAATTCCCCATCAAGAGGGGTGTGAGACGGGTGCATTCTTGCCCCCCTTCTCTTCACACTTTATATAAACTCGATCAATCAACACCTTAGGGAATCCCAACACGATCATCCAACTATATTGGGAATACCAACCCCACTCTTTTTATATGCGGATGACGCTGCCATAATGTCCTGTACTAGAATTGGCCTGCAGAGAGCAGTCCTCAAATTTACAAACTACATGGCAGAAAGGGGTTTAAAAATCAATTTTCCCAAAACATATATAATGTCATGCGGGACAGGGGCAAAGAGGACTCCCTGTTCTATCTTTCTTGATGGTAGGTGGATTGAGTCTACAGACCGATTTACCTATCTAGGTATACACTTCGATAGAAAAGGCAGTTGGTAGCCCGCTGTGTCAGCTCGACAGCTAGCTTTTTCTAGGACTATAGGCACCCTGAACCAGTTTGAGGCAAAAATCGGAGGTAGACCAGTGAGAGAGCTGATCCATATCTATAACGTGAAATGCGTTTCTACAGCTGTATATGGATCAGGACTCTGGGGAATGGAAAACGGTCAAAAGATTCAGCGTACTGAAAACCAGTTCATCCGCTATTTATTGGCTGTACCCAAATCAACATCTACCTATTTGGCACATATTGAACTGGGGCTTCATTATATACTGGACATTATTAAAACAGCGCCCATTCTATTATGGCATAAAATCTGGGTCACCCCTGAAACCTCACTAAATCGTGATTTAATAAATGAGTGCGTAAAACTGGAGGGAGTGGGTAATATTAAATGGCTAACCTATGTGAAGAACATGATGACAGAGCTCGGCCACTTGGAATTTTATACTAGTCCACTGACCATGGAACTAGTATCTAGGAAATCCTTGAAAAAAATGGTCATGGACCATCTAGAGGTGGAGTATGGAAAAAACCAAGCATACTGTCATAAGATACCCACAAATTACTCTATTGGAAGGGCTCCAAAGGGATCTTACGTCTAACCCCACTTGTTATGACCGAATGCTACTCTCTCGTTTTAGGTTTGGCATCTTTTACCGCTTGATTTCCTTCCCTCATGTTAATAATTGGACTATGGAAAATTTAATTTGTCCTTGTGATGATAAATTCTTTCAGTCTAATATCCATTGTGCTTTTTTTTGTAAATTCTATGAAATCCCACGGAGGACTTTTCTGAAACCAATTTTAAAAAAATGGGATATTCGTACCTGTAAACTTGCTTTTATCAGACTGCAGCAATTGGAAAATGACTTTGTAATTCATGCAGTTTCTGGCTTTTTAAAACTTGTCGTGAAATTTCGGTCCACAATGAATTAACCTGTTTTGATAAATCCTACTATTAACTGTGATAATTGAAAATTGTTTTTAACTATTTATTATTGGTCATTTTTATGAAAGTAATGTTGGCTTTTATGATTTTCTTTTAAAAATCAAATAAAGCTTTTTGAATCTGACTGCAATCTCTGTGATCCCTAGCCCACCACTGACAGGTGTTCGTGCTTCCGTCACTCACCTGCGTTTGCTGGTGCTCATTGCATACAGTGATCCTGTTGGCTGAACTGGAGTTAGGAGCCACACTGCCTGCAGACTGCTAGGGATCGCCTCTCTAACAGGCACACATGCAAAAGCTGTCTGCACAAGAAGCCCTTCCAAACTATTCCATAACTGATAGAAAGGCTCCTTGGAAAGGCTCCTTGGAATTTTGTCAGCAACTAGTGAGAACATTTTAGAAAAGTGGCTGGGCAGGTGTGCCCCAAGACTGTGACTCAAGGAAAGAGTAAACTCCACCAGATTCACTCCATTAAGTTCCAATTTGATTTTCCCGCATTGAGTCAAAGGCTTGATCCCATTGTGTTAGTAGACTTTCCCCCAATTACAGGGTATACTGCTTCCTAATAGTAGATTGTAATTAGCTCCCTTTGTGTCTGAATGTGCAGTACAATTTTCCAGTGTGTATAGCATTAAAGTACTTCGATTTTTCTTATTCTTTAGTACTGACTTGACGGGCAGTTTATTTATTCTTACTTAATGTTTTAGTGCAAAGTCTTAGGGCGGGTATCCATGTATTAATGGAGCTCAACATATCCAGCTTGGTCACTTATTCCTTTCTCACTACATCAGCAAATGTTTGCCAGTTTTTTAAAACTGTTTATTGTCATTTTTCAGTTATACATGTTACAGTACCAATATATATTGTTAACAGTAGAATCAGTTAACTCAAATCACAGATTATACAGTGCACGAGGTCATTGGGTACATTAACAAGTCATAAATCAGTACAGCTTCCAATTAAACTCAACATTAAACTGCTATTATCAGAGCTAATCACTCGATCATTCATTGACCTTGTGTGCCTACACAGTAAAGATAAATGATAGATCCTCCTGCGCAATGATCGAAAGACCCCGTTCGACATTGCCGTGTGGCTTCTACTAGGGGATGCAAATCTAAGACCGTAACTGTGAAATAAGTATCCTCTAGTAATAGGGGAAAATAACCAACATGGAAAGAGGGTAGGTTAGAAGGGAGTGAGACGGAGCTGCATACGCTCCCATATCTTCGCAGTTACATCTCAACTGCATCATTACAATAATGAGTTGTGGTACACCATTCCACCGAGCATGGGTAGTAAGAATAGTATTATACATGATAACAATAAGTCATTACACAGCTGTTATAAAACCAGATCAATCTATGTTAGGAACATCCGGTGGGTCATCCGAGGCTGATGCCACCTGTAATGCCATCAAGATCGCACACCAGGCTGCAGAGATAGGATATTTACGCAGCCACAGCCTGTCCTCCCTCAGCAAGGAAACTGCTTCAGCTTTGGTCCAATTTAACATAGTTAGTCCATGCCATAAGGGGGATTTCTATCGGGGTGTTATAAGCCATTTGGCCACCACCAAGCCCCTGATCCAGGTATCTAGAGGTCGCTCTTTGGCCCTTCTGCCTAGAAAATATACCTGTTATGCAGGCCTTCCACATGGACGGTAGCGGCCTGTCTGTGCTGACTGTGGCTAAGTTAATTACACCATGCCAATAACCCAGCAGCCTGGGACACGACCGACCACAACATATGTAGTAGATTCGTGTCTACCAGGTTACATCGCGGACAGCATGCATCTGTTCTTTCGAAATATCTATTCATTTCATCTGTGGTCAAATAAGCCCTGTGGATTGTATTAAATTGAATAAGCCTAAACTTGCCATTTCTGGGGGTCTGCTGGGGGCCCAACAACCTCTACCTGGTCACTACTCAGGGAAGGGGGCCCCGCGCTGTAACAGAAAGCGATGTCCATGACGCAATTTATCATGGCATGTCTGCCTGTTACAAAATTCTTACTCATTCAGCATCTCACAGCACTGCAATGCACTCTCAAAAGCATGTGTGTATACACAATGTAGTCTCCTCCGTTCGTTAGTCAAAAAGAAACTCTAAAACTTTCATATTTAAAAGCAGTATAAAGATTGCACTCAGTCGTGGCATATAATAAGTACTGAAAAGGCCGTAAGTTCCATACAGATCTAAATTTGAGTTTTTTGAGCTGCCGTCAGAATTCGTTATTTACATAATGTGTGCAGCTGAGTCAAATCGCAAATAAAAGGAATACTGCTTTCGCTTAAGATGTTAATAATATCTCTGACATAGTTTGAAACGCGGTGTCTCCCACGGCAGAACAACTATCAAACTTGCAATAAGGGAGCCTGTAAGATTAACACTCGCGGAGTTTGTCAAAACAGGTCTTACCTATCCGTCGGTACCCCGGGACGGTCATTGAATAATGACCGGAGGTACCGACGTCGGCCATGACTCGATCTTAAAACTCAGGCGAAGAGTAGCGTCTGTTCGTGGATGGGGTCCTAATAGGTCTCCATTCAACTGCCTGTCAGGAAAACCGCGATACGGTCCTTATGCGCATAGCTCCTAGGAAACAAGTTCCCCGGTTGCTAGTGGTTACAATGGTCATGTGGTTGTGTGTTGAGATGTAATTTAAGGCGCTTGCGCTGTATTCCTATACTTCTCTAGAGTAAAGTTTCTTGAAAAAAAGGTCAGTTGAAAAAAGGTTACAACAAGCATAGCACAATGTAAACATCAGCGCTATCGTTATTAGGTGTTGTGGGACTCTCTGTGCATTTCTCGCATACTCGTCCATATAACCTATATTAACTTTCTCTGAATCAAGTATTTAGCTAATGGCTCCTAGGGAACAAACTCCCCGGATGCCAATAGTTACACTGGTCACGTGGTTGTGTGTTTAGATGTGGTTTCAGGCGCATACGCTGTGTTCCTGTATTACTCTAGAGTAAAATTAGTTGAAAACAATACAACGAGCATAGCTCAATGTAAAAATCAGCGCACTGGTTATTAGGTGTTGTGGGACTCTCCGCGCATTTCTTGCATAATCGTCAGTATAACCCATTTTTTCTTTCTCTGAATCAAGTATTAGCTACTGAAACACGCATTGCACAATACAAAGTATGCGCAATAGTTATCAGACACCGCTAGTTAGGCCCAACCATTCGTCACCAAGCCATCAATACAGACATACCCTGAAGTGGTTCCTAGTCTGAAGTCAGAAGTTCAAAGTGACAACCAGGGTATCTCATCATTGAGCCCAATGAGGTCACTTTTCAATCTATATACCCATCTTTGCTCTATACGCAAAAGAAAATGTTGAATATCTGTGACATGTGCAGGGATGTATGGTTTCTCTAGAACAACCCAGTGGAGATCAATGTCTGTGTGTCCTGCAGCTATGTAATGATTAGTGAGTTTAGTCGCGCTTTTTTGGCACCGAATGTTGCTCCTATGCTCCGAAATTCTCACTTTAATTTTACGTGAAGTCATGCCCACATATCTCTTATGGCATGGGCATGTTATCAAATAGATAACCCGGTCGGAATTACAATTCGTATGTTTGTTAAGCACCCAAGGGGTAGATGTACCTATGTCGACCTCTGTCTGGTGGCTCGTCAGAGGGCATACTGAACAGTTTCCGCAAGGGAAGTGTCCCTTCACTGGCTTTAGACCCCATAAACTCGACCCTACGATAGCAGACTTTTTATCTCTGGGGCGAGTGTGCACCAACTGGTCTCTCATGTTGTTACTTCTTTTGAAAGCAAACAATGGTGGATGTAGGGTCTTGCCATCGATTTTTAATACCTTCCAGTTCTTCAAAATACTTTTCTTTAAGGCATTCGAGTAGCTGCAAAAGGTATTGACACAGGTAATTCTCTGGGTTGAAGGATCATCTGTGGGCGTCACCTTAGGTTCAAGTAGGGCATCCCTATGGTTATTGTAGGCCCTTTTCATGGAAATGTTACTGTCCTTCTCTGGTATTGTCTATCCCGGAGTTGGGTAGACAGAAGGTTGGCATATTCTCTGTATCTCGAGACATCCGAACAGTTTCAACAAATTCTCAAAAACTGTCCGAAGGGCAAATTTTCTCGTAGTGCTTGGGGATGGTAACTATAGAAATGTAGCAGTGAATTTCTAGCCATCGGTTTTTTGATGAAAGGGTTAGGCGGGGTAATCAATACCTTAACATTTGTATATTTTCTTTGTAGGTACCCGGTAATCATTTCCACTCCTGCTTAGTTGGACATTACCGGTGTAGTATATGAAATGTTTCCTTTGAAATTCTCACAATAGTTTTTCACTTTTGATAATAAGTAGCAGCTTTATATATTTTTATCTGTTTGGTCCTGAGGAATGCCCTGATACTAGTAGATCCTTGGGAGGGCAGAAACATGTCGACCTAATTTCTTTGCTCAACAGTTGACAACCTCAAGTGTTAGCATCATGACAAGGGCACTCTTCGAGTAACATTGATATAGAGCTCCTTAAGTCATTGTTTCTTTTTGTTTAGAAACCCTCTTCACGTAGCATTAAGACATGCCTTTGGGTTCTATGTTGCACTCGGTGGAGTCATCAGCCATCCTCTAGTCTTCCAATCAGCTAAGGGTACCCTAGTCATTTCTTCAGACTGAGGTCCCTTGTGAGAGGAGGCCAGACCCAAATGATGAGATATCACAATTTGTGAATGATGGGTTCTGGCAAAAGAGGTACTCTTCTCTAATAGAGGAGGCTGTTGTCTTTACTTTTGACACATGTTTACCCCTGCCTGTCTCATTTTTCATCTTCTTTTTTAGACCCGAGGTGTTGTGTGGTATTTAAGACACAGACATCAACAAGACGGGGAAGAAACTTTACCAGAGCTGTTCCCATAAACAATGGATGCTGCCCAAACACAAACGGAATGAAAATATATTCGTGAGAACAACTGGTTCCCTGTATTAGGGAAAACTAGGTGGGGTTGTAGGACCTAACAAGGAGCTCCACTTTGCGATCCCCAATGCAGAGCAGTGAAATTTGTGTAACTGCAACCAGCACAGATAATCAACAGTTTACATTTCCCATGCGGGGGTTGAGATAACAGTAAACACATCCGAACTAGGAACAGCAAATTAACAAAGTCAAAGACCGAGTGCCCGTTGTATGCAGTTCTGTGCGAAATCATTATGATAACTTCAGTGCCCCAGGAATCATACAATACCATCCGACGTTTGTGGCGTTATATCCGGTAGCTGCAGCGACACCACATCCGAAAGTCCTACAGCCGACGAACCATCATCCTCCGATGAACAGGGAGGAGTTCCCTTTATACTGGGCGATTCTACAGTCTCTGCAATCCGCCCTGCCTTGCGTACCACTGCCTGCCTTTCTTGTCTGATTAGATCTAATCCTGGTGCCACCGATAGACCAGGGCCACGTCTCCTGGGCCTCCTACGACGCTGTTGAGGACCGCTCATCTCTCCCCTTCCATCAACCAATTAACCCGTAGATCCAGGGCCCGAAAATTGACCCGCCGTTTCCGGACAGTCTCATGTATCTTGGGGATGGATAGATTAATGAGTAGACAATGTTCAGTTGGCAAAGCTTTTGTTTTACCAGAAGAACCCTAAGTGTATAGTCCGGGAAGAAGAGGACTTTAACATTGCCAATCTTGATTTCCATCAACTTCCTGGTTTCACGTAGAATAGTGTCTCTGTCTTTAAAGTGCCACAATTTAAATATTAGGGGGTGCCCTCTTGCTCTGGGAGCTGGCTTTCTGCCAGGTGTTTGGTACGCTCTCTCTATGGAGAAAAACAGAGATAGGGAGGAGGGGGGTAGAATGTCTTTAAGCCACTCTTCCAGAAAACCCACCGCATCTTGACCTTTCATCCCTTCCAGTCACACGATCAGGCGAACGTTATTTCTCCTGGAGCGTCCATCTGCATCCTATCTTCCAGGAGCAGGATGCGGGCTGCATGTGCATTCTATTGTTTCTCAAAAAAGTCAATTGCCGGCTTCAGCTCTGCAATGTCCTGTTCCACTGCGTCAACACGATCCCCCTGCTTCCCATGGTCTGCATGCAGTATCTTGAGATCTATTGCAGCCTTGTCTATTTTGGTCTCCATGGATTCCCTATTTCGCTCTATGGCATGGGGTATGACATCCAGTCAGTCCTACGAAGGGTCCTGCCTCCTAAACTGCTGAGTTTGATCCGTATCCGCGAGCTTGCAACTTGCGAGGAAGCTTGCGGGACAGCCCCTCTAGTGAGACCCATCTGCCCGGCCAAGATCAGTAATGCATGCCAGGTAAGTGCAGGGGCATAGGAAACGTGAACGGCCGCAGCAGTTTCGGGGGAAGACCCTCTTCCTGTCCACCAGATCATCTGAGCGCTGTACCTCCGCCGTTACAGTGACAACTGCCGCCTCCTGGCGGTTACCCACGCTCTGCGACACCAAACTCCTTCACAGTAGGATTTCTGTAGTTAAGGTGACTATGCCAGTAGAGCTCCAACCTAGTCGATACTAATTCTGTCCCCATATGTGCTGTATTGTAGCGCATTGTAATCAATCAATCAATCAGAGTACTTGTAAAGCGTGCTACTTACCCGTGAGAGTCTCCAGGCGCTGTGGGGAGAGGGTGCCGATACTGCTCGAAGAGCCAGGTCTTCAGGAGGAGTCTTCTGAAGGCGAGTAGGTCTTGTGTCTGCTGTAGGTGGGCAGGGAGGGTGTTCCTGGTCTTGGCGGCGAGGTAGGAGAAGGATCTGCCGCCGAAGGTCGTTCGTTGGATGCAGGGGACAGCGGCGAGGGCGAGGCTTGCAGAGCGGAGCTGGAGGGTGGGGTGTATAAGCTGAGTCTGCTGTTCGGGTAGGCTGGTCCGGCGTTGTGGAGTTCTTTGTGTGCGTGGGTGAGGAGCTGGAATGTGATCCTCTTGTTGACGGGGAGCCACTGTAGGTCTTTCAGGTGGGGGATGATGTGGCTGCAGCGGGGTACGTTGATGATCAGTCGGGAGGAGGCGTTTTGGATGCATTGTAGTTGTTGTAGGTGTTTGGCTGGGATTCTTGCATAGAGTGCGTTGCCGTAGTCCAGTCTGCTGCTGACGAGGGCCTGTGTCACCATTCTTCTTGTTTCGGTCGGGATCCACTTGTAGATCCTGCTTAGCATGCGGAGGGTGTTGTAGGAGACTGCGCTGACCTGTTTAGACATGGAGAGGGAGGAGTCGAGGATGAATCCTAGGTTGCGTGCCTGGTCGGTGGGTGTCTGTGCTGTTCCCAATGTGATCGGCCACCACGAGTCGTCCCAGGCTGAGGGAGTGGGTCCGAGGATGAGGTCCTCCGTCTTGTCCGAGTTCAGCTTCAGAGGGCTGCTCCTCATCCAGTCAGCGACGGCCTTCATTCCCTCGTGGAGGTTGGTTTTGGCGGTGTGTGGGTCCTTGGTGATGGAGAGGATGAACTGGGTATCGTCGGCGTAGGAGATGATGTTGAGGTCTTGATGGCGTGCCACTTGTGCGAGGGGGTCCATGTAGACGTTGAACAGCGTCGGGCTGAGGTATGAGCCCTGGGGGACGCCACAGATGATGTTGGTGGCTTTGGATCAGAAGGGTGGGAGGCGGACGCTCTGGGTTCTGCCGGAGAGGAAGGACGTGGTCCATTTGAGGGCCTTCTCTTGGATTCCGGCTTCTTGGAGGCGTGTCTTTAGGGTGCATTGGCAGACCGGGTCGAAGGCGGCTGACAGGTCAAGGAGGATGAGGGCTGATGTTTCGCCGTTGTCTAGTTGGAGCTTGATGTCGTCTGTGGCGGCGATGAGGGCTGTCTAGGTGCTATGGTTTCGTCTGAATCCGAGCTGGGACGGGTCCAAGATGTTATTGTCTTCGAGGTGGCAGGCCAATTGTATGTTGACGATTTTCTCGATGACCTTCACCGGGACCGCGAGCAGGGAGATGGGGTCTGCCTTGGGCTTCCTGAGGAGGGCGTTGATTTCGGCGTGCTTCCAGCTTTCCGGGAATGTGGCTGTTTCGAAGAAGATGTTGATGACCTTCCGTAGTTGGGGGGCGATGGCTGCGTCTGCTTTATTGAATAAGTGGTGTGGGCACGGGTCTTACAGAGATACTGAGTGGATGGATTTCATGACCTTGCGTGTCTCGATGTTGGACCAGGAGGTCAGGCGGTTGGTGCTGGTGGTGTTCGCGGGGGAGGTGGAGTCTGGTGTAGTCAGGCGGGATCTTGCGGTGGAAGAAGGTGGCTAGCGAGTCGCACAGTTCTTGTGAGGGTGGGATGTCGTTGGCGCTGGGGTTGGAGAGTTCCTTTACGATGCTGAAGAGCTCTTTGCTGTCGTGTGCGTCGTTGTCCAGGGGGTCTTTGAAGGAGGATCTCTTGGCTAATCAGATGAGGTGGTGATGTCTGCGGGTGGGGTCCTTGTGGGCTTTGTGGTTGTCCTGTGTGCGTTCGTGGAGCCATTTCTTCTCCAGTTTCCGGCATGTGTGTTTGGTGGTCTGGAGCTCGTTGGTGAACCAGGTGGCACTCTTGCTGGCGTGTTTGTTGGAGGGTTTCCTGAGCGGGGCGAAGGTGTTGGCGCAGTCGTCTATCTACTGTTTGAGGTTGCGGTCTGTGGCGTCTGGGTTGGTGGGGTTGGTGGATGGGTTCTGGGCGAGGGTGGTGATCAGCTGGTCTTCTGTGACTTTGCTCCAGCAGCGGCGAGGCAGCTGTTGGGTGCGGTGGTGCGTGGTTAGTTTCTTGAAGGTGAAATGGATGCAGCGGTGGTCGGTCCAGTGGAGTTCGGTGGTGTGGTCGCAGGCGACGTGGGTGCTTGTGGAGAAGACGGGGTCCAGCGTGTGGCGGGCGGCTTGGGTGGGTGCGGTGACGAGTTGTCTTAGGCCGAGGTTGGCGAGGTTGGCGAGGTTGGCGATCAGGGTTGCGGAGTTGGCGGCGTTGTTGTTCTCAAGGTGGAAGTCCAGGTCCCCGAGGAGGATGTAGTCAGTGGAGGCGAGTGCGTGGGTGCTAGCAAGGTCGGCGATAGTCGCTGAATTGGGACCGGGGTCCGGGGGTTCCTCTAGACGAGTGTTCCTCTGAGGGTGGTGTTGGGGTCGGTGTGGATCCGGAAGTGCAGGTGCCGTCTGCATGAGTGGCGACCTTGAGGGAGGACTTGTGGACGATGGCTATACCTCCTCCGATTCCGTTGGCGCGATCCCTGCGTGTGAACTTGTAGCCGACCGGGATGGCTATGGCGATGTCGGGCGCTGAGGAGTCGTTCCACCAGGTCTCGGTCAGGAAGGCTAGGTCTGGGGTGGAGGTGTCTAGCAGATCACAGAGCTCGACGGCGTGTTTGTGTACGGAGCGGGTGTTGAGGAGTATGCAGCGTAGGTGGTTGGGTCCAGTCCTTGGAAGTTTGGTGGCTCTGTTGCAGGTGAAGCTGCAGGTGCGGCAGGAGAAGGGTCCGTGGGTCTGTTTAGAGGTGGCCTGGAAGCAGGTGTGGTTTCGGCCGATGTTGAGTGCGTGGAGGGTGCTGGCGTCGTAGCGGAGTCTGGTGTCGTGGCGTTCGCGGGGTTCAGGAGGTCTGGCGCTGGACGCGGTCCAGGCGTAGACGGGCGCAGACGGGCTTGCCCGCTGCACGCATCCGCTCAATCAATCAATCAATCAAAGACATTTCTAGAGCGCACTACTTACCCGGAGGGTCTCAAGGCTCTTGGGGGGGGGGGGAGGGGGGTGCTGCTACTGCTCGGACAGCCAGGTCTTGAGCTTCTTCCTGAAGGGGAGGTGGTCTTGGGTCAGGCGCAGGTCGGGAGGGAGGGAGTACCAGGTCTTGGCGGCCAGGTAGGAGAAGGACCTTCCTCCTGTTGTCGTTCTTCGGATGCGGGGGACGGCGGCGAGGGCGTGACTGGCTGATCGGAGGTGGCGTTTGGGAGCGTAGAAGTTGATGCGGTTGTTGAGGTAGCTCGGGCCTTGATCGTGTAGGGCTTTGTGTGCGTGGGTGAGGAGACGGAAGGTGATTCTTTTGTTGACGGGGAGCCAATGCAGGTCTCTCAGATGTCCGGAGATGTGGCTGTTTCGTGGGATGTCGAGGATGAGTCTGGCTGAGGCGTTCTGGATCCGCTGCTCGTCCGTGCAGCGTCCGTCATATATGGGGAGGTGGGAGGGAGGAGCAGCTGGGAGACTGGAGCAGCGAGTGGGCAGTGGGCGGGGCCGCGGGGATCACAGCGGCGGGAAAGCAGTGGAACAGAAGCAAAATGGGGCACCAGAGGGGACAAAAGAGTGGTACAGAAGGCAAAAGGGGCACGAAAGGGGGGAATAAATGAGTGGCACAGAACACAAAAACCGGCCACACAGGTATAGGGGCAGAAAAGGGGGGAGAAAAAACGAGTGGCACAGAGCACAAAACGGGGCACACAGACAAAAGGGGCGAGAAAGAGGCCCTGTTCGGTGTTTGGGGCATAAATGCTCCCTAATACTATGTGTTCCCTATCTAACAGACCATGCAACAGCACATATCTCCCATTTGAATCAGTCCGTTGTTCTAAGAGCGTAAAGGGGGTGCCATTTCTGAACCAGATTGCAGCCCCTTGGGCAAATGCAGAGTAGGAAGTGTAAAATAATTGACCTCTGCATTTCTTTTGGAGCTTAGAAGCTTCTGCATGCATTAAATGGGCTTCCTGGAGTAGTACTATATGAGCCTTCCTACGATTTAATTGCGCTAGAATTCTAGGCCTTTTGTGGATGGAGCCCAGGCCTCTTACATTCCAGGATGTGTAGTTATACTTATTGGGCTGTGCCATTGAATTCCTTTAGAGCAATCCGTCAGGGGTAGAGGTCCCTGTGTACTGACCATCAAATGCCCTACATGTAGCTGAGTCCGTATATCCCATTAAACTTCTCAATACTAAGTTCCCCCATACAATATTAGCGGACCAAACCATGAAAAAAAACTCAACAGAAACACTGTCATTTCTATAACCAGGTGCATTTGCCGTAGGGCTTTCCGCCGGCCCTCTCGGGCAAGTCAGGTGCCCAGGGCGTTTTACTGACCCACGGCAGTTCCTGAGGCAGTAAGTGTGACCTGGGGTGGGGGGGGGGGGGGGGGGGGGGGAGCATTTATTTCCCATTCACATCTCCCGTGCGGACCGCCTCTGCACTCGGGTCCCCATGGCGGCTCCGCCCGCCATCTTGAACTGCACCGAGCTATCCGTACCTTGTAGCATACAGCTGCCACACAGCGCTTATCTCTCGGCCCTTCTAGTGACAGTTACGAGAGCGGGCAGATTCGCTCGGCACTGCTGTTCGTGACTTCACATCTCCGGCCTCATACATCGCTAATTACACCCTGACGCCATTGTATAACAACGCCTCCACTCAGGCCTCTGCTTCAGGCGTCATCGGGCCATTCAGGGCAAAGTCGAGCACAGAGCTGCTCGTTTTCATGAACGCCGCACACCTCGGACTCTCTGGTGTCCCGAGCGACGGTTACAAAGCGCGGATGGTCTAGTGCTGTCAGGATAATTGCCGCAGTTTCAGGGCTTGGTACAGAGCTCCTCTAGCTCGTGTCTGCCATGCTTGGTGGTTGGCCACCCCTCCAGCTACATAACAATGGAAGCAGTGGTTACTGTATGGTGTGGGTCGTTTTGAGGCAACACCCACTCCCCCACACAAGGGTGCTTTCAGAAACAATTTTTGGGGTGCAATGTTGCTTTTTCAGATGGAGAGGGCCTACCCTACAAGGGAAAGGATGCAGGGATTTTATGGATATGATTACTCTTACAAGACACCACAGTCTAGCATGATGGGGAAGGTCATGGGTCGGTTGGCAATGATCACCTCAAGTATTGCACTGGTTCCCCACGCAAATGCTGAATATTATTACAGGCTCTTGCTGGACTGGTCGTCTGTGAAATAATCATAGATAACCACGTCCTGCTATGACCTACTGCTGGCAGCTCAAAACGTACAGAAGAGATTACAGTGGTAGAACTTGCACAGTCTTATGCTCACCATTACCTTCACAGACCTTCACTGCAGGTGACCTACCACTAAAGACTCATGACAGGCAAGCTCTTGTCCCCACATTAATAGTTCCTATACAGTGTAGAGGGATGCTGATAGATGCACACATTTTTTCATCTGAAGATTTGGAATGAAGGGAGTAGGATTAGCTCTGGCTAGACTCTGAGATCATCTTAAAGGTGTTGATGTTATACTTCAAACAGACAACATGACAAAGATGTGTTACTTGCAGATATAAGAGGAGACCCATTCTCTTCAGTTGTTAAAGGTTGCACAAAAGACATGGCATTGGGCAGATAACTGCACTTGCACTGGGCATGGGCAAGGTGCGTACATCTTTTGGAACCCATTCCAGACATAGAAAACAACCTGAAAGGCAGTTTTAGCAGAGATCACCAAGAGACACATCAATGCATAAGCCGCATGCTACTACAAATATAGGAATGGGACATACTAGTTGTAGATCCATAGATGCAGGAAAAAGTACACTTCGCCCGCGGGTACCTGCTTCCCTTCCCCAGTATCAGAAGATGTGTGTGCAAAATCTTCAGGCATAGTTATTATCCTGCATTTACAAAAAAGATAAAACAGCTGACCGGTTTGTTTCTGGACCTTTTGGTTGTACGAAAGCGAGAAAGTACTTGCCCCATTATAGCGTTTACTTTCAATGGTGTTTTCTGTTTCGGCTAAGGTCGGCAATCGTTCTGTATAGTGTGGTACTTCTGATATGGTGACTCTAGAGATACATTTTTGTTCAAAGCAATCACCTATGCTTGTGTATTGTTTTTTTAAATTGTAGCGTTGGTATTTTCATTTTTTTTAAACCCTGGTATCTTGTACACGTCTTCAACACAAAGACGTTATCTTAACTCAAATAATAATGTTGACACCAAAGTTGACAGACCTGTCCTCTTTTTAACAGGTGTGTTGCACAGGTCACAGAGAGCCTGTGGCTTTTTAAAGCACCAGTCAAGAAACGTGTGCGAAAGGAGAATTTATAAATTTAGCAATTACGAGTAATAGTTACCCATTACATGCACTAATTACAGATGACCGTCAATCTTGCTCTCGCTGGGCAGGAATCCAGCCAAGGTCGCAGACGCGATGTCTTTTGTACGTGTTGGAGAAGGTTTGGTACTGCAAGCTGCCACTGATCGTTGACAGTAAACGTTTTAACCTCTCCTTTCTGTACGAGAATAAGGGTTTCCACGTACCCCACCTGCCTCCCTAATGCTCCTTAACACTCAGTCATACATTTAGGATGTAAACACATTTGGGCAAAACCGTGCGCGAACCCCGTGATGGGAAAGTATACCTAGACCTGTTTTACCGGGCACCTAGTGAAGCCTGATCGGCTAACAGGGGATCGCAGATGAGCACTCCTGCCTCATAACACTTCCTAGCTAGCAGGTTCATAGTATTCTAACGCTCATATACTTAATTCCTAAGGACAGTTCATAGGCCACATTCCAAATCCCTCTTATTGAAATTGGGCTAATTCTTAATGTTCCTTGGCTTTGTTACCTCTGTGGTTGTGGCTGTGTCACGTAGCCCTTAAAAATATAGGCTTCTCACTTAGGTCCCCAAGTCATAACATAACTGAAGGAGCAAGTTTCTTCTAAACCGCTAGTACGGGTTTCTCCGCCAGGCTGCTAGGGTATGTTTCTTATTCTGTGCATCTAAAAAAAGAAAAACCACAAGTCTAAGAGGAAACGCAAAAAGCGAGAATGTAGCACTAAGGAACCTGTACCATCAGAGTGTTCTTCCCCAACTTTATTCAAGTGTGATTTTTTTAATTAAACAACCGACTAGAGGTATTGGGCCTGTGGGCGTACTCCCTTGTGTGATTTAGCACTGAAATGTAAGTCCCGAGAGCATTTTATTTTACCACCTGCAGAATTGTTTGAACTCATCAAGAAAAAATGCACATATAATTTTAATCACTTATACAGTATATGAATATAATGAAAATGTAATGTTTCCGTCAGTCCTGAAACTACATTTGACATCCCTCGTCTAGATTCCTTAGTATGTGTTAACTCTTGTAAGTCGTCCTCCTTCTCCTCAACTAATTTTGATCTGCAGGCTCCTAGGCCAGTCCTGCTTCTTGCATACAAAAGCACTGTATCTTGTATTAGATGTGTATTTTCCAATAGCAGTTCTTCTAAGGTTGAAGTACAGGTTTTCTCAGTACCCTGTCTCAATTCAATATTTCCTAATTCTGTCCTTCACAAAACGTATCAAAGATAAAAATGTTCACCTCCCGACCTTGATTCAAAGTGCAAATGGAGAGAATGCAATTCTTTCTTACCAAATCCTCACTCTTCTAGAATATTGATTGTGGGTTACCCCATATTAGTGGGATCCATTCAGTTCCTTATTTCTTCTAGGAATTAATAATATATGAACTGGAGAAAATGTCATACATAGTCAGAATTGTCCCTATTGGTTAGCCACTTCAACCAGCGACTGAGTAGAATCTCCATTGGAAGATGAAGAGGAGCATTGAGTGGATTTTTGTGAACTTTACCCACTCTGTTACAACCTGCTATCCTAGGGACAATTCTACCTAAAAAGGCTATCAGGGTTACAGTCACTAATACAGAATATGAAGTTAGAAACTGTCAGGACCCACCACATCCAACTAAGCAATTCTATACAGTAATGCTGAATACCTGAAGGAGGCCCAATTACAGGTTGACCCCAGCGGTGATGGCATTCAATGTGATCAGAAGTGGCGTGGTGTTTCTGCACTGGGTTCAGTTTTACCGAGGTGAAATGCAGCTAGTTGAAATAAAGTCTAGATGCAGCAGTGGCCGCAAGCAGAAAAGCAACCCAGCCCAACCCCTTCCCACAGCATAGGCACAGAATAAAATGCACCCCACCTCCCCTGCGAACAACCTTCCTTGGCCGTAGACTTTAACCAGGCACACATCCGTCGACCTCTTGGTAAATGAGATCAGGAAAAGGCCCATTATTCAGTCCGGAATATGGATCCGTACTGGCGGCCCTTGTGGTGCAGCACATGCTGCACTATTTCAAGACAAAGTCACAGGCAAGTGGTCAGAGGTGCCATTACATTGTCATTGTGTCTCTGCTGCTCGCATTGCTTTGGAGAATATTGTCTTTTTAGCATGCCTTCTTTTCACCATTCAGTGTTAATGTTAGCCCATTAGCAGTGAGATGTTGAATTTGAAATGCTATCTCTGCTCTCTCACCCCTAGGGTTGCCTAAAATGTAAGAAAAAAGGCAGAGATCAAGGAACAATATTTTATTTTACATTTCACAACTCTATCAAGGGCACTATGACATTATCAGCCATTCCCTGCACAGCATTTTGCAATGGAGGTCTTATATTTTTGCCATAACTTTCTTTATAGGTTGAACGCCTCAGAATCCAAAACGATGTTGGCTAAAATGCCAGAACTGGCCAAAGAAGTTCTATATGCCACAAAAATAGATTCTGCTCCTAAATTTTATGAGGGTTCACTCTTTCATTCACATCATGCATAAATACGAGCATTGGATTACAAACTGTTTTGTCTTTTGTGTTATGGAATGTTTGATACCGAGCGTCACAAAACAACAAAGGTTGAACATGGACAGTAGCAGTTCTGCTTTCCCTAAAACAATGAACAAGTAAATGACTGGTGGCAGTAGCAGGAGGAACATCACGTGAGTCACTTGTAGAAGACATACAACACAGGTAGCTAACACTTTAAACAGGGAGAGGAGTTAACGGAATGTTGTATGCTGTCTGTAGCCATAAACCTACAGAAGCAGCAAAACCTCTTATGAAATTATTGTACACTTATGTCCCCACACTAAGGGGCCGATTATGATCGCGGACGGACTTGCGTCCCTCCGCGATCATTGAGGAGGAGGGGACGTCCGCATGGGCTGCGGAGTCCCCTCCTGTGCGATTAGGATGTGACCGCCACCCTGGCGGTCACATCCTCTATTTTTAACATTGCCGCGGGTGCAGCTTCAAGCTGCACCCGCGGCAATGTTAAAAATGCACGCATTGCATTTGCATGTAGAAAGAGGCATGCACCGCGCGGTGCCTGCCGCTTTCTGCATGCAAATGCAGGGGGGTACCATAGGTACCCCCCATGTGCACCCCCCAGCCCCCCTTCACCTAGGGGGCCCGCAACGGGCCCCCTAGGTGAAGATCCGTATGCTTTTCCACGGCGGAAAACCCGCCGCGTAAAAGCACTTTTAAAATCCCATCCTGATATGGCGGACGGTGTATGAGAGACCGTCACCATATCAGAGCTTTTCCGCCGCGGTTGTAATCCAGCCGCGGCGGAAAAGCTGCGGACGGAAACCAGGACCCACCAGCCATCCTAATGTGGCGGTGGGTCCTTGGTCAGTCCGCTGCGGTTTTTCCGCATCCTCGGGGCCGGCGGCCGCAATCCTAATGACCCCCTAAATGATGAAAAGTCACCTACCTATTGCGTCCGAGAGTACTACTTTTCACTGTTAGTTCAGTCTCCTAGTTATGGGTTCCCTAGTTTTTGTAAGGTTATGTCCCTTATTTCAAAATGTATGCTCTTCCCTTTAAACTCTCAAACCTATATAAATATTGTGTGTCTCCCTGCCACAAGATTAAAACAAGGGTAGAGCAACAAAAAATGATTCTCCTTTCCATCAGCATGTTTTAGGGCTTGAATATTGCCCATTTTGGGATAAGAACTTCCTCTGGACTACAGGCTACTCACATCATATATTGTGGAAAAGTCCCTGTTCAAAGGGCATTCTTTGAAAGTGCCTTCTGTATGTCTTTTTTACTTCTTAAATCGTGGAACCAACCCTTCTACACAGAAAAGGTACACCTTTGTCAGAAATAGTCCAAGCTTGCCTCCAGAGGACAAATGTAGATAGAGCAGCATACATGCAAATCAGGCAGCAACAGTGCAAGTTTTACTTTCTCGCAGAATAGGTACAGGATGGCAGTAGCAAACCGTGCGTCCCATGCTTACCCAAGGCAGCAAGTGCAGTCTTGCATTCCCAGCAGAACACATACAGCAGGGCAAATTGCTTATAGAACATGTGCATTTAAGTCACATGTGACGTGTAGGTTACAGATTGTTGGAGTGGATGCTTACCTCACTAAGGAGAATCTATTGGTGTATGAGCAAGTGAATATGCAAGTTCTGACACCGTTCTTACTTAAGTAATCCACGTCGACATCCTGATATTCCTAAGTATTCCAAATATTGAGACATAGCCATTAAATTGTAGGTCATTGTAATTGGAGCAGACCATCCACAGTCTAAGTAACTGTGCTTTATACAGGCGGCAACATCTTCAAAAATGTTTTGAAAGTGGGCTCCCCAAATACTGTGCAAACCCAACCCCACACATGCAATTTTTGATTTGGTAAAACTGGATCTGCATGTTAATCGTCATTCCTGGGGGAATAACTCAACATAGCCATGTGTAATTGCAGAAAATTAATTCTGGCCACCCGATATTCCTGTACATACATTTGGGTAATTTGTAACCAGCTGTTAAAGGCACGAGCTTAAACTCTTTACACTCTACTTTTGAAGATTAAATGTGTCCTTCACTCTAACGAAAATATGTAGCCCTCACCAAAGTCATTGCCTACATTCCAATGTGAAAAATAAAATATTTGATAGAGAACTCCAGCTGTAGATTCCTTACCTTGGTAAAATCCCCAGTTGTCAGACTAGATCTGAACTTTTTTTCATGAGCAGTACCCCTGCACACAAGTAGGTGGCATACTTTGGCTCATCATGGCGTAGCCTGCATCATCTGTGCAGTGCCCCTATAGGCCCCACGCCAGCGGGTTGACGTCAGTTCATTTTTTTCCATGCCAGTCAGTGCATATCCAGAGTAGAGCTACTCTCTTTTTTTACTTTTTTGTCTTTGTTCCCTGGTGTGACAGGGATCTCCACAAGGAAGGATGGCTTCAAACCCTCTGGGGCCTGTCACCAACAAATGACTGTGACGGACCCACACCTCCTTGCTGCTCGACTTTGCGATGGTCTCAGTCTCAGTAGAGAGGAAGGTCCCGGGATCTGTCACGGAGCCACTTCAAGCAATCGTCGTCACATTCGAAGTCATTTGGGCAAAATGGAGGAAGAGTGAAAAGTCAAAGAGGTCTTAGTCGTGTCCGTCAAAATCATCCAACTAGATGAAGGAGTGTTGGCATTCAAGGCCTGTCTTTGAGGTTTAGCCAACACTAGGGCCGTCTCCACGCCTCCCTGGGTTTCCTGGAGGTGGAGCAACCCCCACCCAACTTTGTAAATCTTATGAGGCGCTGCACCCCATATTTGGGCGGCCTGTCCCAACCAGAGCACCTTCAGGCCCGACGAGCTCCTGCCAATCTTCCGCTGGTGGGTTCGCCCTTGGTGCCAATCAGGCACCCTGGATCCATTGAGGGATGTGGAGCCACAAAGGTCATACCACTGTGACCTTCCCCAACACATGCTCCGATGTCAATGCCCCCAGCGCTGCCGACTGGTGGCGCCATGGCCATCATCATCCCCAACTCTGACATGCATATCCCCTAGCTGGAATCAGTGCCTTATTTCCTTGGCACTGGACTTGGTGATTACTGCGAGGGGCCACTGGACCCTTATGAATACCAGCCATTAGATGACACTGAGGACAACACCTTCTATAAGGGTGTGGTGGATGCCAACGTCCTGGACACCTCCCCTGACACTAGCCTGGTCTCTCCTCTTACCTTGACTTACTGAGCCTCATTTTAAATGTTAGTGAGGAGGGTGGCTGAGTTACTGGACCTTACACTGCTCTCAGTGGGAGTCCAGACACATTTCTTGATGGAGGTGTTCAACCAGTAGTCAAACAATCTGAACCACTTTTCCTTTTTAACAAAGCCCTTACTGACGTCCTACTTAGGGTCTGGTCCAAACCCTGCACAGGGGCTTCTGTGCAGAGAACTATTACCCGCCACCATCCTCCTGCCCTGCCCTCGGGGACCCCAGTTTCCTCACCCAGCACCCCACCCTCAGAGCTTGGTGGTTCAAGCCTCCACTTCTATAGTAAAACCTGGGGCATTCCTTAACGCTCTTCGAGACAGGTAATGCAAGAGGCTGCACACTTTTGCGAAGACAGTGTTCTCTTCTGCCAGCATGGCACTACGTTCGGTGAACATTGCATGCCTTTTGGGCCCATACTCCCATACAAGCTCGGACTCAGTTGTGCAGGTGCTACCTATTGTCTTGGAGGAGGCCTGAGCCATACTCTCTTAAGCCATTGCTGAAGGAAGATATACAGCTAAGTTTGCCATTCGCTGTGGGCTGGATACAACCGACTTGTGGGCAGAGCAATTTCATCATCAGTTGTCCTGAGGCTCCACCCTTGGCTGAGAACCACTAGTTTTTCGGGGGATATTCAGGCCTCACTCATGGACATTCCCTTTGATGGTCTCGGTGCTTGAGCGCATTAAGGACAGCAGGGATACGGCCAGGTCAATGGGCCTTTCCTTGATCTCTCGCCTATCGAATTTCGCCTTTCATGGTCATGGAAGGGGCTTGCAGCTGCGTCTCTACCCACCCAGCTACCACAGCTATCAAGCTTTCCAGCCTTTTTGTGGCCAAAGACCCAATACCTACAGACTTCCTGGGTCAGGCTGCCAGAGCTCGGGCGAGTTCATCTCCCCTCTGGTAGCCGCAGCCTCCAAGCCCCTTTAGTTTGCCCTCTGACCATAATGGGCACCCAGTGGGAGGCAGGATACGCCATCACCTACACCACTAGAGGTCGATAACATCTGAAATCTAGGTTCTCCAGATTGTCCAAAGTGGCTAGTTTCTCACCTTAGTGACTACCCCATCACTCATGCCACCTACTTGCGGTAGGCTGACGAAGGACCACATCTCTTTGCCCCGTCAAAAAATGATCGCTTTATTTGCCAAGGGAGAGGGTGCTGACATCAGAAGTAGATCGTGGTTGCTTTTTCGGCTACTTCCTGGTGCCCAAAAAGGGCGGAGGCCTTCATCCTATCCTAGATCTGGGCCCCCTCTATTTCTTCCTGAAAAAGAAGAAATTCACATACTCACGGTTGCTCATGTTCTGTCTACCCTGAACCCTAGAGACTGACTGGTAGTGTTGGACTTTCAGGATGCATACTTCCATATCCCTGTCCTGCCTGCCCACATTAGACATCTGTGGTTCACGGTGGACCACAAGCACTTTAATTTTGCCTTGCTTCCCTTTGGCCGTACCAGTGCTCCTCGAGTGTTCAACAAGGTAGTGTTGGTGGTTACAGCTCATCTGCAGAGACTAGGGGTGCCAGTCTTCACCTATCTTGACGACTGGCTGTTGAAAGCGGGCTTGCCCCAGGCGGTCGCCGCCCACCTCCAGAATACAGTGGACCTCCTATACTTGCTAGGGATCACTTAACTAAACATGTACGGTCACACCTGATCCCCTCCCAAAAATTCCCTTTCATCTTAACTGTTATGGACACAGTGCAGTTTCAGGCTTATCCTTCCGATGGGTGAGTCCAGCACTTTCAGGCTATGATACTGATGTTTCAGCCTCTATCCTGGATTTCGTTGAAACTGATTCTGAGGCTCCTGGGCCTAATGTCCTCCTGCATCCTGCTTGTGACGCATGCCTGTTGGCATATGCAGGCTCTCAGTGGAACCTGAAGTTCCAGTGGGCGCAGCATCAGGTTAATCTCTCCGAAATGACCCAGATTTCAGAGAGCACTGCAAAAGATCTGCAGTGGTGGCTGACAAAACACGATTGGGTCAGTTGCAGGCCTCTCTCCCTTCCCCAAGCAGGTCTGATGGTCACGACAGATGCATCACTCCTGGGCTAGGGTGGCCATCCAGGAGAGGTGGAGGTCAAAAGACTCTGGTCTCCGGCAGAAATTGGACTACGCCTCATCCTGTTGGACTCCAAGCGATCTGGTTGGCACTGAAAGCTTTTCTACCCTACTTCAGGGGAAGCCTAGTGCAGGTGTTCAGACAACACCACCGCCATGTGGTACTGCAACAAATAGGGCAGAGTGGGGTCGTGGACCCTCTGTCAAGAGGCCCTGTGTTGTGTTTCTGGACATGGCTGGAACATCAGGGCATGTCCCTGGTGGTTAAACACCTGAGGGGCTCTCTGAACGCCAGAGTGGACAAACTCCGCCGAAGATGCCAAGTGGATTTTGAGTGGCATCTCCAAACGGAAGTGGTACACTGTCTCTTTCAGCAGTGGAAAGAGACTTGGTTAGATCTGTACGCCACCGAAGGCAACCTGCAATGTCAGCAGTTCTGTGCACTGGGGTTCCCAAGGGGGCTTTTGCTCAGGGGCACTTTTTGTCTTGACTAGAGCTCCTGCCTCCTGTACGCCTTTCTGCCAATACCACTCCAGTCCTCAGTTCTCAGGAAGATCGAAAATGACCAGGCTCAAGTTATTTTTGTGTTCCAGACTGGGCTTGGAGAGCCTGGAATCCCGAGCTGATGTGCATGTCCATCAAACCTCCAGTCAGGCTTCTGGAGGATCTCCTGTCGCAGCAGCAGTGGAGGGTTCTCTACTCGAACCGTTTAATGCTCTGTCTGCATGCATGAAGATTAAGCCGTGACAGTTCACAGCTTTTGACCTTCTACCCAAAGTCTCTAATGTTATTTTGGCAACTCGGTGTCCCTCCACCAAGACGGGTTATGCTGGCCATTGGAGCAAGTTTGTGGCATTGTGTATAGACAAACAGGTTGATCCTTTATCTCCACCCCTTTCCCAAGTTCTTGTGTTTATTTGTACCTGGCCCAGCAGTGCTCTGCATTGGACAAGTTAAAGGGTTATTTGTATGCTATCTTAGCTTTTATGCGACTGCCAGATCAGCCCTCCCTTTTCAAGTCCCCTATTGTAATTAGGTTCAGCACGTTTCCTCCTGCTCCTTTTGTTATGCCTCAATGGGACCTCAATTTGTTTTTTACTTTCCTGATGTGCGCTCCCTTTGAGCCACTTCGTAACTGACCTCTTAGGTTCCTCACCATCAAGACAGCCTTTCTGGTGGCAAAACATCTGCCCGGTAGGGTCAGTGAACTGCAGGTGCTTTCATCTCAGCCTCCCTGCATTTCTTTTTATCTAGACAAACTGATCCTTCAGACTAGAGCATCCTTGTTGCCGAAGGCAGTCACTCTTGCCACCTGCTCCAGTCTATTACCTTCTCTACCTTTCACGCTCTGCCTCATCCTTCTAAGGCAGAGGGGAGACTTCACTGCCTGGACCCAAAAAGAGCATTGTCATTCTACCTTGGCCGCACAAAACTGTTCCGGGTGGACAATCAACTCTTTGTAGGGTATGTTGGAGTCAAGAAAGGAAAGGCTGCTCAGAAACGAACCATCTCCCGATGCATTGTGCTCTGTAGTAACCTCTGCTACGCATTGGCCAAGAAATAACCCCAGAAGGGCTTGCTTACTCATTTCACCAGAGCAAAAGCTGCGACTGACTCCATTAGCACACAAAGTTCCGGTCCTGGACATCTGTCAGGCTGCTACGCGGGCTTCGTTTAACACGTTTACTAGCACTACTGCCTGGACAGTCAGGTTTGTACGGATGAGAACTTTGCCCGTTTGGTCCTGTTGGACTTTCTTGTCTAAATCGGGTTCCCAGACCCACCTCTTTGGAGGTATTGCTTGGATATCTATTCTAAGGTAAGGAATCTGTAGCTAGAAGTCTCTATCAGATAAACAAGTGACTTACCTTTGGTAATGCCTTATCTGGTAGAGACTCTATCAAAATCACAGATTCCTTACCGACCCATCCATCCACCCTCCTCTAGGAATGGATTTGTTGGTGCAGGACTGTTTCCTTTTCAGGGCCCTATTTTTCCATACCAGTAGTCCGTGTTCTCCGAGGGTTCTGCGCTTCTGGCTTGGACAGCCGTGAAAGGAAACTGACATCAGAGCGTTGGAGTGGCAACTATATAGGCACTATACATGTCACTTCCGGCGCAGATGACACAGATGAACAATGCCACCTACCTGCGCTTAGGGGTACTACTCACGAAAAAAATTCAGATTCCAGTCTGACCCCTGGAGATTATTCTTAGGTGAGGATTTTGCAGCTAGATACTCTGTACCAAATAAGGCGTTACCAAAGGTAATTAACTTGTTCTTTCTGTGGATTTCACTGATGCATGCTCCCTCGCTCCAGTCTGTAAGATCTACAAGAAATTTGTGATATATGGTTCATCACCATTGTTACAAAATATTTCCTCCGGTCTGAATCGAGTGGCTTTTGTTAGTTGTTGTTGGAATAGGAAGCCTCAGTGGGTTAAAAAATGAACATTTTAAAGAAAAATCTAACCTTACAGTGTTGAAGGGTGATAATGCAATGTGCTTCTTGAATACGGTCTTGTTTAACCGGTGCTGAATGCAGACATGTTTTATTCTGTGTTTTCATCTTTGAGGTATTCTTGGTTTTAAAACAGTTGAGGTATGCGAGAAGTAGTTAATTGTTTTCACCCCAAGGTGAACCATTTGAGTTTCTCGCGAGCATTCCTGTTTCTTGTTTTGCTCTTTGCCTAATGCATTTTATATTATTTCATTATTGCACCAGTTTTTTTTTTTAAGGTTCAATACACCAGGCAATGTTGCATTCAGATTGTGGCCGCCCGGTCTTGGAGAACTGAAGTGGGCTGTTAGGCGTTTTCAGGTTTAAAAGTCTCATGTTAATATATTTACATATCACTACTTTGTTGTGAAACGATATTACTTGTAACTTCATGTAATCTTTGTATTCTCAACAAGGTACTAGTCCACCTAGGGACAAGACCGGAAACTCAGCCTTATCCGTTTTATATTCCAAGAGTCGTGACGATTTTGGGGCCACACCCTCTTTCCTTGCACAGGATGCACACTTTTGTTAGTCCTCTTTTTTCTGCCACTAGCTTTTACTAGAACCAACCTTTCCATCCGTCATTCCGTCCTGTGGGATCGTGGTTTGATTTCGGTTTGTAACTGTTCCATTTTTCATACTTCGTGGATCAAGCTTCTTATGCCGTAATGCTTTAGGGTGAAGCAATGAGCAGCGTGCCTCAAGCAGTTTTCAATAGCCGATCTGCAGTTTTTCTGCACATACTGCCTGTGAAGCAGCAATCCAGTAAATGCCTGTATTTTTTAGGTCTCGCTGGTGTTAGCAGCGCATAGCGCTGCTCCAGCGAAAGAACTATTGTTGTGGGTTTGCCAGGAATGGAGGACAGGGGGTCGTTACGCGCTTTACCTCGGCGATTTCACCTTGTGGACGTGCACGTGCACATCTCCTGTCCTACATTCCCAGCAAGCCCGCCTCTCGCCTCTCTAAATCGTGCGCGCACACACACAGCCACAATCACGCATGCACACACACACACACGCACCCGCACAGACACGCAGGCGCACACACACACACACACACGGTAGTAGTGAGCAGTTTCAACCACTTAAACAGTTGCTGTTGGAATGCAGATATGGCTGTGCATCACTTTGGGACTCCTGGCCGTTGCTCGCGTAAATGCCAGAGACCGTTGCGCATGTGCGCCATTATCCTGTGGGCTACAAACGCATGTGCCTTCCGCAGGCCCAATCCACCCAACCAGTACCTCACACCAATGGTGCAGTAGTACTCCGATAAGCCTCCTGCTCCTCTCACTTTCATACTCACCCGTTTTTTAGATCCACCTCCACAATCTTGCCATAACCTTTAAAGAAGTGCGTGACATCGCGCTCTCGGGCCTGGTAGCTGATGCGTCCAATATAGACTCGAGACATTCCGCGACGATCCAGGTTGACAGCAAGCTCAGCCGGTCACTACCGGGTCTCACACACGGTCCGGTGACGGTCGTCTGACTACCGACAACCAACATTCAGCTGTTACCAGCGCAATGCCTAGCCAGGGTCCCCACCACTCCACGTGCTTCGACGTCCGTCAAACGGCGTACGTGTGACGTCACTGGCAGAAATGCTACGTCGCAACGTCACGTTGAAGGTGTAGTCCAACGTCTGCAGTTGGTGAGACGCAAAAATACCAGAGTGCGATCGTATGATAGAGATGCCCATGTTGGGAGCCATTCTTCTGCCCTAACTGGCGTTAACTAGTACTTATTGACTCATGTAATGTTGTACGGATGTATGCACCCAGTACTAGAAAACGAAGGCGCTTAAAGGAAACTCCGGATCAGCTTAACGAAATGGAAATACTGAGGCTGTAATATTCCTTCACCGTACGCACTAGTGAGTGGGCATAATCTTTTAGGTTAAAGCCTACCTGACAGCTGTTGTCTTGCTAACCATTTCTTTTGGGCATTCAGAAAGCATTCCGTTGCCGACCATTGGCTTTTAGGTTTGTGTTTTTTTTGCAGATTTATATAGCGTGCACTCGACCCGAAGGTACTGGAGCGCTTTACATGAGCACTGGTTACATTACACAAGGACACACATTCATTTAAATTGGGGTAGGCACATGTTAAGAACTCCAGACGCATTAGATTAGTTGGAGAGAGTTCTTTAATTGAATAAGCAAACACTAGCTCCTACACAGGTTGGAGGGTAAAGACTTCCGGTCAGTTTAGCGATCAGCTGTCAACTGTCATCCTGACTGTTAACAGCTGGTGACCTCACCTGTGGTATGGTGTCCGCACAGGGACACTACCAAGCATATGCTGAATGGTGTCCTGGAAGGGACACATGCCTACGATCATTACACATCTCCCTTCCTAAGGAAGAGAAGGAGAGAGAGAGGAAAAGAGGAACAAAGGGTGAACTATTCGCAAATGTAGTCTTTTAGTTTTGCAGGTGGTCCCAACAACCTTCCTGCTCTGCTTCTACTAATAGGTTGTGATGCGCCGCGTACAGGCGTAGGTGGCAACATGTGTCTAACTCTCTCTGCACCGATCTGATTTGGTGAAATGTTCTCTGGCGCAGAGATGTGTCGCAAGTTGTTGCTTCCTGATGGTGCAGGCCACTCCTAGAATCGTAGTCTGAAAAGCAGGGTTGAGCTGCGTTGCATCTTGGGTGTCTCAGGAGGGTCTCTTGTAAACTTTGCGGGCAATGTGGCTTCCAGGTTTTCAACGGGATGTCTATAGGCAGAGAGGGCAGAGAAGTGCCATACCTTACCGTCGCTTAAGAGTGCGGAATTACAGTACACTTCACGTACTGTCAGGGGAGCGGTGTATCTATCCTGACTCTTCCCTATGTGACCACTCTTCTTTACCTTGACAACGTCTACCGCCTTGAGTTTCACATGTTTGCACCCATGCTTGTTTGACATTGGACTGCCTCTTCACTGCGTGTCCCCAGGTGACCTTTCCTAGACTCCTTTACGATTCTTGGCCATACAAGGGCTGCTGCGTTACTTTAGGTTGTTTCATGGCACTACACTTACTTTAAGCTGCCCCTGCAGCACTGCCAATGGCCGTTACTCTCACAATGCTGCATATCTAGCCAGCCCCTGGGTAATGCTCCCTCACTCTGTTACCAGAGTGCTGCAGATGAGGTTGCTTCTATGTTAGGCTGTTCAGGATAACTTCACTCAATGCTACACAGTTCCACACCACATAATTCAACAAACTGCATAATTCAAATCAACAACATAATTACACAATACATACATCCAATCCACACCACAGAATTCAACATCATGCAACAAAATTCAACCGCACACCACATAATAAAACTACACCACATGCCACTCCACAACACGCCACTCCACAACACATAATAACCATCCACATAAGTGCATTCATGACGCACACTCCACATAATTCCCGTACACTCAATACTACAGAATTGCTATCCACATAAGTCTAATGTGCACCATGCCACATATTTCACTCCACACCATTCCATGCCACACAGTTCCACAACTAATAATTCTAATCCAACCCACATAATTTCGCACCACGTGCATCCACTCCAAAAACAAAACACATGGTAAAAAGACATTGTCATTTAAAATGGCAATAGCTCTAACTCTCACAAATGCGAGACCTATTGCAATGCAAATGCATGCAATAGGTCTCGCATTAACGAGACTTTGAGCTACTGGCATTGTAAATGACAAACCTTTTATCTATGTGTTGGTTTTCAAAATGCACCACCACCACGTCCACCACCACCACGTCCACCACCACCATGTCCACAACATCCACCACCACGTCCACCACCACCACGTCCACCACCACCACCACCACGTCCACCACCACCACGTCCACCACCACCACGTCCACCACCACCACGTCCACCACCACCACGTCCACCACCACTACGTCCACCACCACTACGTCCACCACCACTACGTCCACCACCAACACCACATTCACCATGTCCACCACCACCATATCCATCACCACGTCTACCACGAGGCCACTACCACGTTCACCACCACCATGCCTACCTCCACTACCACCACATCCACTACCACCACCACGTCACTCTATCAATGGCCCTCAATCTATCTATCTGTCGCCCTCACTCTATCTGTCGCCCTCATTCTATCTATTGCCCTCCCTCCCTCCCTCCCTCCCTCCCTCCCTCCCTCTATCTATCTATCTATCTATCTATCTATCTATCTATCTATCTATCTATCTATCTATCTATCTATCTATCTATCTATCTATCTATCGACCTCACTCTATCTATCTATTGCCCTCACTCTATCTATCTATTGCCCTCACTCTATCTGTCTATCGCACTCACACTATCTATCGCCATCACTCTATCTATCTATCTATCTATCTATCTATCTATCTATCTATCTATCTATCTATCTATCTATCTATCTATCTATCTATCTATCTATCTATCTATCGCCCTCACTCTGTCTATCTATTGGTCTATCTATCTCCCTCACTCTATCTATCGCCCTCACTCTATCTATCTATCACCTTCACTCTATCTATCTATCGCCCTCACTCTATCACCCTCACTCTATCTATCTATTGCCCTCACTCTATCTGTCTATCGCACTCACACTATCTATTGCCATCACTCTATCTATCTATCTATCGCCATCACTCTATCTATCTATCGCCCTCCGTCTATCTATCTATCGCTCTCCCTCTATCTATCGCTCTCCCTCTATCTATTGCCCTCCCTCTATATCTATCGCCCTCCCTCTATATCTATCGCCCTCCCTCTATATCTATCGCCCTCCCTCTATATCTATCGCCCTCCCTCTATCTATCGCCTTCCCTCTATCTATCGCATTCCCTCTATCTATCGCCCTCCCTCTATCTATTGCCCTCCCTCTATCTATCTATCGCATCACCACAGCATCACTCAGCACCACCACAGCATCACTCAGGGGCACCACAACATCACTATGAGCTACCACAGAATCACTGAACGCCACAGCATCACTCAGCACCACCACAGCATCAATCTGTGCATCTATTCAACAATAACTGGTTCAAATCTGTTCTCTCAATGTTTCAAGCTTTATTACAAATGTCACAAAGAGATGTTAATATTTCACTTCTGTTCTTGGATTTTCGTCACAATAAAATACACTGAACATAATCTCATTATAAATTACAGTAACTTTTAAGTATTAATTATTTAAAAAAATTAAAAGCCATTGTTATTTGTAATATCAATACATCTAAGTCACGTAAATATAACACATATTGCATTACAAATGCTATAGGTGTTACATTTGCGAAAGTTAAAACTATTGGCATTGTAAATGACAAAGCTATTAATTTTGCTATTTTCAAAACCAACACATAAATATAAAATTTGTCATTTACAATACCAATAGCTCAAACTTTCCTAATGCGAGACCTATTGCATTGCAAATGCTTGTTTGTACATCTGTTGGGTTGATATCTCTTGAGACTCCTAAATCGCATGCAGCTTTGAAGAGACTACATAGTGGAGAGGTGATAAGACAGTCAACAGGTTTTCAAAGTAAGGCAGCATATTCAAGGGCCCAGCCACGTGAAGCTCAGCACAGTTGATATGCAGTGTCTACATTAGCACAGCCTTCTTTTCCCTGGAAGCTGATGACTTGCCCTTACAAGATTCCTTTGTCGTTGCTCCAGGAGAGGAACATTAACTTTTCAATAGCGGAAGTAACTTTAGGGACTAAAGCTTTATTAAATCTGGAGATTCTGTTGCACTTTCAGACTAAGTCTTGATGCTGAACCCTGATTTTAAAATACTTAGCAATGTACTGGCAATGAGGCTATAGCAATACCTGCCGTCCCTAATACATTGAGTCCAGCATGGACTTATACACTCCCGGAAGGAATACTTCGCTCAATAATTTTTTTTTTTGCATAGTTTTATATAGTGCGAACTTGACCCGAATCTGGTATCACAGCGCTTTACATAGCACCAGTGACTTTACATGAGGGCACATATTCATTTTTGTTAGGCACAGGGAGATTAAGTGATTTGCCCAGAATCACAGGAGGTGCAGCGTCATTGCCGAGACTCGAACCCAGTTTCCCAGATTCGAGGTTGATTGCCCTAGCCGTTAGGCCAACTCCTCACCCCCAAATCTAACGGTATTATACCGAGTACTAGATGAGACAGACAGCGATTTGGTATCTTAGGGCAATGGTAACCTCCAGAGACTCTGAGAAGGGTGTTTAATATGGTTAGATCACACTTTTTAACTGCCACCATGGCTCGTGGGATTTGGAACCGAACTGATCCGGTGGATAGAGGTTCTATATGCTACCCCTGTGGCGTGGGTCAAAATTGTTAATTATATCTTGTCCCAATATCTTATATTCCATCGTACCCAACAGGGATGTCCCACTCCTCTTTGCGATAGCACCATTGGCTGTGTTGGCTAGAGCAGAGACCAGGGAAAGGGGAATACCAGTATGGGAGGACACACAGATCATTTGATAACATTGTACACAGACTACCTGTTTTTTATGTCAGGAATGGGGTGCAAGTTCTGATCCACACACAGCTATTTCTCTAGGATATTTCCAGTGATTCCTGAGGCAGAAACGCCTCATCTGGATAAATTGGGAATGAATTAGACAGCCTCCACATTTTAATACTTATACCATAGGCTGGTGGAGCTAAGAGATGGGAACCTAAAAACGGTGCTTAGAGCATTGAAGGCCTGAATAACATTCTGAACGACATTGTGGATTCCAATTATGTCAAAGATAGCCCTTACAAAGATGATAATACTGCCTAGGTTCCCTATTTCTTTGTACATTTTCTGGTGTGGATCACAACTAAGTGGTTAAAGGGACACAATACGTTGATATGAGAATTGGTTTTAGGGGGCGTGGCTGAGCACACAATGGTGGTGGAAGTGCCTGGGTAGAGCTCCGTAAGAGGCTCCCCTACCACAGGCTATTTCTCCGATAAACTTGCCCGTACTGTCCTGTAATTGACAGCGAGTGTGCTTTAAGCACCCAACTACCGACAGCCGAGGTTTGGAAATTCCAGCTCCTACCGAACTGCCCCGACGGTGTGAGGCACTGCCTGCCCCGCTCAGGGACGCTTCCGGCCGGCGCGGAGAGGCACTCGAGGTCGGGGATCCGGCTGGCCGACTGATCCTGATGACGGAGGACGGTGATTCTGAGCTTCCAGCGGACGTCCACCAACGCCGGAGCCCACGCCTGTGACCACGGGAGGGGCCTGCGGAGACGTAGTGTGATCGCCCCCCCAGCTGTATACTGTTGGTAGGGCTCTGTGGCCGGAGGTCGCTGATCGCGGATACCTGCAACGCCGAGACAGCTGTGTTGGGCCTGGGGCTCGCTGTGTGGGGACCTACGGGGCGTCTCCCTTGCCCGCCAAAGATCGGGACTGCCTGCCTGCCCGGGTCTGCGTGCCTGATCTGTGGCCGCGGTCCTCCCCCACAGAGGATTGCTGCAGACTCCCGCTGAGGGCCAATTGAAGCCGGCGACCTGCTTATTGGGCCTTGCGGAGCCACAGAGCGGCGGTGATCAACGGGTGCGGCGGCGCCTTGACCGCGATCTTGCTGGATACGGCACACGGCGGCGGGCGGCTGATGGCTTCCATACCGCGCCTACAGCTGGGGGCCATTTACAGATTACACCGGAGGTAACGGGATGCATGAAGAGTTGTGCCTGGCCCCCCCCTCTGATTACACGAAGTAGAGATATGGGACGTGATTCCCACGTGGACAGGCGCTGAGAGCGACAACACGACCGGAGAAGTGGGGGTGGAAACTGATTGCCATCTTGCCCTGTGGCGTGCACGACCCTGACGCTGTTGCTCTTTAGGGAGGCCTTACAGCGCGAACCCCCTCCCCGAGCCCTGGTGAGTGTTACAAGCTCGCCCTGGCGTTGTGTCGCAGCGGAGTAATTTGTGCTGTACCCAGTACCTACAACCCTAAGGTGGCGAAGACAGTCCCCCGTGGCTCCCTTGTCTCTGCAGTAGTGTTCGCCCGTCCACACTGAACTCTCCTTAGCACGCTGCTGTGGGTGGACCCCGACACGGGAGCCAGACGTATACCCTGAGCGCCAAGTGGGAGAAAGACATAAAGAGTTGCGAGGTTGAACTAATTGCTGGAAAGTTTCTCCTCCACACTGGTCTAAACCACAATACTCCTGCAGGGCGCGAGTGGCTCATTTTCAATACAGCTGAATAACGTCTCCTCCTCCCCCGTGGGCACCACAAAAAGGACCTCCCAAGCATACACTTGGCTACACCCTGCGAAGCCTCCCATGTCTGCGGGGCCCAAAACAAGAGCTGTAGCCAGCGGCGAGCTGGCAAAGGGTGAAACGATGAAGCAGGCTGAGCAGGATCAAACAGCCTCCAAACTGGACACAATACTGGCAGCTATGGATAGACTGGAGGAGTCAATGCAACTGACCCATGCCTCGTTAGAGACTAAAATTGATAGTGTGGCCATAGACCTAACACACCTTCGGGCTGATCTAAAAAAACTCTCTGAACGGACAACTTCCTTGGAATCCACGGTGACTAAGCTGACTCCTAAGATCAACCAGATGGACAGGCACGTTCAAGACCTTCTCAACGGGGTGGAGGTCCTAGAAGACCGCGTAGAGGATGCGGAAGGCCGGGCTCGAAGGAATAACATTCGCATAGTGGGCCTGCCGGAGCGATGGGAGCCTAGAGAAGCACCGGAGCATGTGGAGCGGTGGCTCAGAGCCATTCTCCCGGAGGACACACTCTCGCAGCACTTTGTTGTAGAGCGAGCCCATCGTATACCTACTCGGCCCCCGCCCCTGAGGGCTCAAACCGGAGGCCAATGTTGATCCGTGTGCTGAACTATCGAGATCGAGACACTATTCTACGTGAAGTTCGGAAGCTATCTGAAGTCAGAGTTGACAACACGAAAATCATGTTCTTCCCAGACTACACGATCCAAGTACAGCGCCAGCGACACTCTTTCTTGGCAGTAAAACAACGCCTTCGCCACTTAGCTTTTAAATACTCCTTGCTGTTCCCTGCTCGCCTACGAGTCGTAGCCCAGGACAAAACACACTTCTTCAACACCCCGGAGGTGGCTGAGGCATGGCTCGACTCTGGTGTGGACACCAGTCCTGGAATGATGCCCCTGAAGACGCGACGCGACAGAGTAGCCAGATGACGTTGGCGCAGGAGACCATCGACGGCTAATTCCACGCATACAGAATCGGACATGGGCCCAACTCTTGAACATCAGCAAACTGAACAACAAGAGGATCTCCGCATGGTGGCGGAGATCAGCGGACCGCCGCCGGGGGATCCTGCCCCAGGAACTAGCCCTGACTGACAGGTGAGCGACGATGAATACCTCTACAGATTGCCAGACTCCCAGATATTAGGAGATCTTCCAATCGTCACGCCTCAAACTGCAGATCTACTTAATTGACAATACTCCCACCTACGAGGCCTATGTTTGAGATATGCAGTTGCACTTGCAGCCGATATTATACAGGGCCCTTGGGGTACTAGCGTACTACCGGGGGTGCTACAGTGCGGCGACAAAGGGGTTTGGATTGGTTTGCAGGGAATCTGGGAGCCACCTTCAACGCATGTGCTCTGACATGGGCGATACTGGTGATGGGGAGGCCCGGAACTTTATAGACTGGGAGGACGTACCCCCCCTGGAGGTGAGTGCCTGTGTGCGTCCCGCCCACGGCTGTTGCTGACTACTGGGCTCCTGGGCCGCTCGGACTGGCTACCCCATGTACTGGAGACTTTCACTGTTGATGGGCAGTGTAACAATACCTGCCTATGGTGGGGAGCCTACACCCTCACCCTGATCGCATGAACACTTGGTACACTTGATACTACAACCTCAGTATACCCCCCTTGAACTTACGGATTGTTATTGCTCATTAGAGGGTTTGGACGGCAGTATGTTCTGCTGTTGTCCTTTTGGAATTTTGGTTATGTTTCCCAAGTTTATGAGACCGATGTTCTTTTCCCTTCCTTTTGATGTGTGTTTGCGGGGCGATGGGACTGTGCGGGCATTGTAGTGGACATGGTGTGACGAGTTGAACTGTTGTGCAGCTGGGTGGGGTGCTGGGAGTGGGTGGTGGGGGCGGGAAACGTAACTGCAATGTCTACTGTTAAGTTTTGCACCTGGAATGTGCGGGGCATGCATACCCCCTCACGCAGATACCAGGTATACTCTTATCTTAAGCGACACTGGGTACAAGTGGCGCTGCTACAAGAAACACACCTGACAGAACAAGAGACACACACACTGCAGTGCATATGGAGGGGTCAACTGTATGCCACAGGTTTCTCTGCATATGCACGTGGATCCTTGATATGGACACGCCCAGGGGTCCCCTTCGCTCTCACTCATAGCACGCTAGATACTGAGGGCAGGTATGTGATATTACAGGGCAGACTGGATGGACAACAGATAGTCATGGCCTCTGTGTATGCCCCTAACACGGAGTTGGGAAATTTTCTTACGCGTCTATGGCCAGGTGTCCCACTCTTACTTGGGGGCGACTACAACTGTGTGCTGGATGTCCAGCTGGACCGCTCATCCCCCCCACGGCAAATGCCCCGATAATCGGAGCATCGCGATTGTTCGCGGACTGGGCGACACAGTGGGACCTCCACGATGTCTGGCGTAGTCATAACCCCAATGCGAGGGTTTACTCGTATTATTCAGGTGCACATACACTCCATGTCAGACTTGACAGGTTCATGTTAACTAGCGACCTACTACCTTATGTCACGGACTCCTGCTACCTGAGTCGCACTCACTCAGACCACAACCCACACACCATTGACTTTACCTGGGAATGCCCGCACCCACCGATCTCCAAGTGGCGCCTCCAGCCGGATGTCTTACTAGATGCCCTATTTCGGGAGACACTCTCCACTCAAATTCTTCAATATTTTGAAGATAGCACTGATACTGCGTCCACCCCGCAGGTTGAGTGGGACGTTTTTAAAGTGGTCATGCGGGGTCGTTGTCTGAGCACGCAGGCGGGAATGAGACGTCAGGTGGATAGGGACTTGACGGAGGTGGAGGCTACCCTACTAGAGGCCGAGTGGGAGGCAGCGGAGGGAGACGACACAAGACTGGTGACAGCCTGCGGACACCATGCACATCTTCTAGATAGGTTGAAGAGCTTGAATTATGCCGCACATTCAGCGCACACACACCATGCTGGGGATAAACCAGGCAAGCTCCTCACTTGGTTGATACGGCGAGACACTCAAACGCTACCGGTAATGTCAATCCGCATTACCCAAGCTACTGTGGTATACACGCAGAGAACCATCCATGAGGCTTTTACTGGTCACTATGCGGCACTGTACCACTCCCGATTGCGGACAACTGGTGATGATGTCTCCAGGTACTTATCGGACCTGCTGCTGCTGACGGCCATCAATGCACAACGGGACGAGCTGGGCGCGCCGCTTGCGGCAGAGGAACTTCGCACTGTCATCTTCTCACTCTCTAATGGTAAGACCCCGAGCCCTGATGGCTTACCTGCGGAGTTTTACAAGGCCTATTCTACCATTCTCGTCCCCGAACTTCTACGGATGTACGGGGCGGCGATAGAGGATGCCACTCTCCCACCCAAAATTAATGAGGCGAATGTGATATCGCTACTGAAGACTGGTAGGGACGGGCTTAATATGGGGTCTTACAGACCTCTTGCTCTCCTTAACACAGACTACAAGATCCTAGCGTCCGCATTGGCTCAGAGACTGGCGCCTCTGGTCCCCACACTGGTGCACGCCGACCAAAACGGTTTTGTACCCACCCGCAGTACGTCATATATTATCAGGTGGCTGTTCCGTGTGCAGAGCCTGGCGGTGTCCAGGTGACCGCGATCGGGTTGTGTGATACTGGATTTAGAAAAAGCGTTCGATTCAGTGGAGTGGCCCTACCTCATGCAGGTACCTGGAAAGTTTGAGTTGGGTGATGCTTACCTACGAGTGGTGGAGCTCCTTTACTTTGACCCTGTCGCGCGCGTACGCACAGGCAGACTTTTCTCTGACCCGGTCCGTGTCCGAAGAGGTACCAGACAGGGTTGCCCCCCTCTCTCCCCTGATTTTTGCACTAATGATGGAGCCACTGGCTGCGACGCTGCGTGCATCTGGCGCGGAGTGGCTTATTCCCCTAGCTGACGGGGTACACTCGGTGTCATTGTATGCTGACGATTTACTGAATACATTTGAAGACGTGGCAGGGCTTCGTATCAATTGGGCGAAATCAGGGGTGTATTCTTTTGCTACAGACACCACGGAATGTGACATTACAGTAACAGGTGAACGACTCCTTTGGTAACCGACCACATTCAGATATCTAGGAATTCAAGTTTATCGCGACTCCGCTGATCTATTGGACGGTAATCTCACAAGAGCAATCTCGTCGCTCACAACCCAAGTGACCTTTTGGAACTCTCTTCCGTTGAATGTCCCCAGTCGCATCACGCTGGCAAAAATGATCGCCCTCCCTCGGTTGTTGTACTTTTACGCAAACCTGCCGATATATGTCCCTACTTGCATTTTCCGAGAACTGGAAACCCTGACCAGACGCCTGATCTGGAGCAAGGGGCGTCCCAGGGTCGCGTTGAAGACTCTGTATGCTGCGACGGAGTGCGGCGGGTTGTCGGTCCCCAACCAAGAGCTTTATTATATAGCAGCGCAGTTGCAATGGGTCACCTATTGGCTTAGTGGTAAAAACTTGGGAGATACGGCCACGGTTGACGAGGTAATGACGACCTCGCAAATACACGTGCTATTTCACCCCTTAACTAAGGCCCGCTGCCCTGATCAACTACACCTCGCGGTGGCGAGAAAATGCTACGTGAGGAGTTTGAAACTCACGGGTGCTCCCAAGCCATACGCCCCTAACCGACCACTACTGGGAACTCCCTGGGAGGGGGGGCACTAACAGAACACGCGCTGAGCAGCTGGACAGCAGTTGATTTAGAGAGCCTGGGTGTCTTGTTTTAAGATGGCGCCCTGCTGCCTTTTTCGACACTAGCGGACAGCACTGGCCTACCGGCTGGACAATTTCTGGGTCATGCGACACTTTTGCACACACTGACGCGTGCCTGGGGTGCGCTAACGGAGGACCCTCCAACACATCTCCTAATTCAATATCTACACGTGATGGGGAACGGCTCTCACGTGGTACATTGGCTCGCCCAGGCACTACATGCGCACACACAATTCTCGTCACTGCGAGACAAATGGACAGCTGACAGAGGCCGGGACTGGACGGACAAGGAATGGGCACAGATACTAGCCGGTACATTACACATACCACGCAATGACCGCTTTAAGATTATACAATACTACATTGTACACCGTGCCTATCTATCCCCTGACAAGATCAATAGATACTTCGGGTTAACAACAACAGCGTGCCCCAGATGTGGACTAGTGGATGCACCACTCTTACATGCACTCTGGGCATGCCCCTCCCTAAATTTCTACTGGGCCACAGTGTCGGATACCTTGACGAAAGCGACGGGAGGCAACCTGCCGCTTACATGGGAAGCATGCCTGCTGGGGTTGTTCAGAAGAACGAAACTGACAAAAGTTCGTTAGAGATTCTGGGACCTGGGGCTACTCACGGCAAAGCGCCTCATCACCAAGCGCTGGAAGAATAACATACCCCCCAACCGATACGATACAATGGCGTAATTCGTTTGACAATTGGGCAAGGGCGGAACGCACAGCGCTCCATAGTGAGGAAACAGCGGGGCTCCCCAAGTATCCCATAGCTCTTGACTGGGATAGCACCCTGACGACCTACCATCAGGTGTGCTTACAGAGTGGCATTGTTTAAACACTAACGCCTCCCCCTTGCAGATTTCTCCCTGGAGTCTTTTCTCCCTTCCCCTCCCCCCCCCCCTCCGTCTCCCGGGCCCCCTCCCCCCCCCCCCCGCCTCTCCCCCCTGGTGCGCATTTGGCGGATCTTGTGCCTAGATCCCCATTGTTGACATAACATCGCACGTGCCTGTCCCTGCCCGCCTGGCCCGAGAATGACAAGCACACAACACACTTAATACTGCACATCGCCCAGTCTCTAGTTTTCACACCTTTTCAGATTGTTCTTAACATTTGTTAGTTTTGTAATAAGGCTTTGGTTATATATTGTATTGCCAATAAAGGCGGGTGAAATGCTCCTGCATTGGAAGCTGATATTCAGGACTTGGAAGGCAAGAATGAGCCCTAATTAAGATAGGTGGTGGGTGGAGGTGAATAACTGGGCCAAGGCAGTTGTATGTTGGCTATCTGAAGGAAAATATTGTGTTACAAAGCTTACGTAATAATGTATATTATACAAATAAATTTAAAAAAAGGTTTGAAATTTTTTTAAATTTTTTTACTGAGGTTTGGGCTTGAAGCTTAATGTATCCTAAATGTTCTGCCACCATTTCTTGTATGTAGAGCGTGCAACTTTGAAAGTAGCTTTGTTCAAGGACCTGGACAAGATCATGTTTTTCACTTGTTTTTGTAGGAATGTGGGGACTAGGCCATACTAGATCTTGTACATTATGCATGACATTTCAAAAAGAATTATCTTTATCACTGGTAACCAGTGAGGCTGATGAAGATGATTTGGCAGTTGATTCAAACTTTTTTGAGATGGAAGATTGACCTTACAAAGATGCTGTAGATGTTTTTGAGATGGTCAATGGATTTATACTAGAGAGCAGCATAAGCGACATTGATACAGTTTAGATGTGATTGCACAAATGCATTCACCACCACAAATTTGTGGGAGGAACAGAAAGGGGTGGATATGTTGCAATACTCTCAATTGATATAAACAGGTTTGAGTAACGATATTGATCCAGCAGTCCAAATTAAGGTTAGAGTCCAGAATGAATTCGAATTTCAGACTAAGGAGAACGGATCTGGACAAACCTCAAGTTGGGCTGGCCAAAGGATGTTTTCACTGTGATTAAGCTTGATAGGGATAGGCAAGATGTCTGAACTTAGAAGGTTTCGTTTTGGGTAGTTTTAATTAATCCAGTTAAAGATTTCTGTCAGGAAACAAGGCAATTCTAGGTTGGTATTGCATGCGTCCTCGTCCAATTCAATACTATGTCTATTATCTGCTTATAAATACATCATTGCATGAAATTGGCTGAACATACACATTAAAAAGCAGCGGGTGTTAAAATATTAGTATGATCCCATTTGAATTTGGTGGGTTCTGTTGATTAAAAAGTATTGTAGGCAATTCAAGGTGTTTATGCTTAGCTGGCAAGGTTTAAGCAGGATTTGGTGGTCGATCATATTGAATGTGGTAGATCGGTCCAGAAGTATTACTGCTCTGCATCACCAATATCCACCAGCATTCTAAGATTATTAGTTACTGAGACATGACTGGTTCGGTACCATAGCCTGGGCGGAACCCTACCTTAGTAGTTTGGAGAAGATTGTTGTTCCATGAGATCCTGTATGTGGTTGGTGACGGTCTTTTGTGGTAGTTTGGAAATGTAGGATATTAAAGATATAGGCCTAAATGTGCCCGGATTATCAAGGGTCCAGTTGTCTTTTTTTGTAAACAATTCTGCGTATAAGGGATATAACCTTCCATCAGGAAAGTATTTATAATATTTTCTGATTGTAGGGGAGACAGAGGGACTCTGGATTTTAATTTGAGAGACTTGGCAAATGCCTAGAGGAGAACTTGGGGGTACTCGTGCTAAAAGGATTAAGGCTTCCTCCAAGATAGGGGAGAGATTTAGGATTGTAGTTTCATCTGTAAAAGGTGTCAAAGCAACATCATTATCAGTTATTCATGGCCAGGGTCTGGCTTATGCCTTTTTTAATTATACAGAATTTGCCATGGAAATAATTAGCTAAACTATTCACTGAAGTTTGCGTATGAATAGTGTCAGAGCTACTTGCTCTTTGATTATAGAGGGAGGTAATCACTTTAAATTGTTCTTGAGAGATGTTTTTAGAAGAGAGGATTTTGTTGGAATAAAACTATCCTTCTGGCTTGCCTAATGAAGTGGCTACAGAGGCGCATTTGTCTGAGGAAGAACTTTTGTCCTGAGGATTATAATGCTTGCACCTGGCTTTTTCCATTTTTTTATGATAGTTTCTCTTGTTTTAGTTTACCCGGAAACCAAAGATTAGATGAGAATTGCTTTTGTGAAGGGAAATTGCAAACCAGTCAAGGACGTGGAGGCAAGGCTTATACTTTATTTTCTTCAATTTATTTGCTCTGCAGCCCAATATGTGTGCAACACCAACATTAAAGTGAGGGACTCCCAATCCAATAAATCCAAGCCAAAAGCCAGAGGTCAATCAGTCAGGTAAGTCAGGCACCACATAAGCACATCCCTAGAAACTGCACTTCTCTTCCTTCGTGCAGTAGGTCCCTTTGTGATATTTCCTTCATTGATGGTCTTGTTTCTGTCTGGTTCCTACAAAAAAATACAGGAAGTCATGAAACCTTACTCCACAGACCTTCCAACACAATCCAACCGTTGAGCATAACTCTTTAGCATAACGGAAGGACAAAAAGAAAATCACAGCACTAGTTAAAACGTCACAATTTTTAAGTGTATAATTGAAACGCATGTTCATGTGACCGAATGAACACAGGTTCTTTCCTTTTATAACCAAGTATGCGAGCCATGTGCCTTCACTTCTGGAACCATGGAGACAGGTATGCTTATTGCAGCGGCTATGGATTGGTCAAGTAAGTGACACCAATATGGACGTAATAGGAGCTAATTCCCTTGCCCTGGCGACTTCTACATTATACTTTATTACTTCTGCCACTCCCTTTTATCTACTTGGCTGACCCAGTGGTAATCTGTATCCCACGAATCCCAAGGGACCCTCTTACTACTGAAATTATGTCAGATACTAATTTCAACTTGCAAAGTTCTAAATTGTCACGGATTTTTTTTAACATTTTTTTTAAAGAATCCGCTTCTTCATATAGATAGAGAATAAGGGCATTTATGTGTGTGTAAATATCTAGATTAAACACTACACCAAACCCATAGCAAGTGTATACAGTGTGGCAATGTCATGTGTACCACAGAATTGGTATGTATGCATAAAGTATAGCACATTGTGCATCGGTCTCTGTTCTTATGTCCGAAGCACAATATGGACAGAAGCATCACACATATTCAATTGGATGTTTGTTTTATGGGTTTTTGTCCTGTGAATGTATTTCTTTAAGGTCATGAGCATCTTTTGGACAACACATCGGAATCCGGGATAAGTCACAAAAGGTATCAATTTTACCTTTCTGACATTTGACTCTGGTCTATTTAAAGTGGGATTAGAATTGTGTAACATATAGGACTCCCATTTTAGTAGATTAGGTTTACACGTTGTTCCTGATGAATTGCCACTGATCAGATTAGGACAAAAAAGACATGAAACCTTTGTTGACCAGGTCTTGAGGACTCCTGGAAGCATCAAATTCTCAGGAGTCTCTGTAGTTTTGTAAGATTTAAAGAGCCCCCATTAGTAAAGTATTCTATGAGGGGACCTCCAGTTCAATTTAATCATCATTTCAAAGTCTAATCCACCTCACTCTGATACCGAGATATGCCTTTGAAGAGGTGAATCCACCGCTTCAACAGATTCCTCATTTAGAGGAATGGGGAACTGCTCTTCCCCCTCTTAATGCTCCCCTCGCTCCTGGTTCCTTCTGTTTAGTATCAGGAGTATAATGTGTGATTATTTTGGCAAAGGTCCGGCCTTAAGAATAAGATGCCAATTAAGCCGGTCGGTACACGCCCGGTCAGATTCATGGGCTTAGGTAAAGTAGGCCTAAGACTAAATGTTAATCTCTTGACAATTTGGGCAATTGCAAAATCCTTTCTGGCTTCACCAAAGGCACCAGCATACTTAAGAGTAGTCCTGGAATAGAAAGCACTGAAAAAAACTGAAGAAACCCCGCAGAAGAAGGACTCATGGCTTCATGGCGTTCATCGATCGCACTGCTCGTTTGGCAACCTGGAGTTCAAGGAAATATGCACATAAGCGCCCTTCTGCATGCAGAGCCTCCTGCAAGAAGCCTATTGAGAGGCGCCTACTGTGTGCAATGAGCATGGATTGCAAATAAGAGGAAGCAGCGCTCGTACACGGCAGCTGCATCCTTGCCCAAACACTGATGCGTTTAGTAAAAGAAAGATTACCTGCTGGGCCACGATTAAAAAATAAGCAAATGAACAAGTAAACCACTTTAGTACGAATAATATACAGCAACAAGTATAAACATCAAGATAAATAATGCTAGTAATAAAACATTCTATATTCAAACAATTATCAAGGCACTTATCTCATTACATCCTCAAATAAAAGAGCTTATCTGGCTGCTGAGTAGCTAAGAAAGATGGTGATGTTTTTAAGTGGTGCCTGACCTACCTGATCGGTTGACCTCTGGCTTTTTGCTTAGACTCATGAGATTTGTTGTCCATCGCTTTTGTGTTGTTTTTGCATATATGTTGGACTACTGGGCTAATACATTGAAGAAAGTTAAAGCATAATTTAAGTCTGGCTCTACTTTCCCAGACCCTTTTCTATATTTGCTATGCAGTAAACTTCGCAAGTCTTTCTGATACCCTGTAGAAATATGTGGTTTAATTGCACCTTTCTATCAATAGGCCTGGCTAGAGCTTTTCGTCTATCATCAGGGAGAATGTTAGCCTCTTTGCACGGAGCATTTTCTTGATGGATCCAGTGACTTCTGATACTTCAGGCCTCCTACATAAGCGTAGCTCCGCTTTACCTAGCGGTATTCTGTGATTAGTTGTTGAGTAGTCTATCGAAACCTGCCTGAGATCTCCCATTTCAAAGGTGATGGGCCCATGCTTCAAAGGAATTGATGAGAAGTCCCTTCTGCCTTTCACATCTGCCGGTAGTGATCACTAAATACTTAGCAAAATAGGATGTGTTGCCACTGCAGGCACTTGCTTGGAAGTGCTTCTTGGGACTGGTCAGACCTCATGCGCCTCCACACAAAATTCCTGCGCCAGAAATTGCTCTTCCTGACCATTACAGCCTTATTTCTAGACATCTGGTCCACAATAGTCTTGATGCACAACATCAGCACCACAGTGATCCGCAGTACTTAATTTGAGCAGGTGCTTTCAGGTGCTCAGCACCAGCCCTTCTTTCACAGGGCTGGGGCTACAATTTCTGACCCTGCAGGTGGTGGTCTCAGTATTAATTGTTCAAATTCAAAATAAAAAGAATAACATACATTGCATGGTGACTGGCTGGTAAATGTTAATAGACAGGCCAGCATACGCCTGCCCAGGCAGGCATGATTGTGTATCACCATGTTAGTGATGATGTCATCACGCCGATCACAAATCCAAGAAGTCATCGACAAACTATGGCTTGCATTCTATTCCCTGAATCTGCTGTACCCTGCCACTGCCTGAGCCTAAGCCTCCAATTGGATAACTGCTTTTAACTTGAGGAAAATCGCAGCTTGTACAGTTCAGGATATCTGTGCACACCTGATCTCATGAGGTGTGTAGAGACTTCCTTGCGCTTCGTGGCGCTTTAGGCTCATTTACCCCCCTCCCTTCAGCTCCGGACCTGCTCTCGGCTGAGTGTTGACGCCGAGGGCAGGGCTCCGGTTTCGGCGGCCATCTTGGGTCGGGTTGGGCTGGTGACGCGCTTGGCAGCGCTACAAAAACAGACGGTGATGACTCCGCGCAGCGGACGCGAACAGCGGACGCGCCGGACCTGCGCCGGAGTCGTGCCAGAGTCCTGCCCGTCTGCGCACGATCGGGCTCAGGGACCAGGCACTCTGGCAGATGTATTTCCTACTCTGCTAATGACCTCCTAGCACTGGACTCAGGCAGGTATAGCGTAAACTCCATCATGCGCTCCATCCTTAAGGAATGTAACATCTTTCGATCCCCTAGCCGTAGAGATACTTGCCTTCCACTTCCACTAAAGCTAGCTACTCTAAACACTAGGTCACTACAGAAACATCACCTGGGAATTTTCACCCTCTTACAGGATGAGACCATCGATATATTGACACTTACCGAAACCTGGCTGAGCGATATCTCCTCCCCCGACATCATAGCCGCCCTCCCAAGCGGATATGATATGATTTGGCATAATCGGCCGGACGGTGTCCGGGGTGGAGGTGTAGCAACTATCTTTAAAAAACAGCTCACAGTGACGAAAATCTTAACCGAGACAACAAATTCTGTAGATCTACTTGGGATAAAAATTACTATGAACAACTCCTGCCTTATCATCCTAACAATCTATTGTCCACCACAATGTACATCAACATTTAATGAGCTCTTTTTTCCCATAATATCGGATCTATGCACACGATATAAAAATATCTTGGTGACGGGTGACTTCAATGTTCATTGGGATAAGACAGATAAAGACCTACCAACACGTCAGTTACAGACTTCCATGACCGCTTTAGGCCTGGAACAACTAGTGGAAGCCCCAACCCACATAAAAGGCCACACTCTCGATCTCATCTGGTCTTCTATGCCAGAGGTGGCCCTCACGAGTATTATACCTTGTATTTGGTCTGACCACCATCTACTCTTGTGTGATGTACCACATAAAAACCCTCAGGTCAAACTCCCGCTAAAAACCAAAAAAGTGCGCCAATGGAAAAAAGTCGACTCAGTAACCCTAACAGAAGCCCTTTCCAAACATTTACATAAATCAATGACCTCATCTGATGATGTAGATCTAGATTCAAACTATGATACTATAGTAGCTACTCTCAGACAATCAATCGACCAGATAGCCCCGGAAAAGATACAGAAAATAAAGGGTGCGGAAAAAGGGGCCCCTTGGTTTACTCAAAGCTTGAGGGATCAAAAAAGAAAGCTCCGTTATCTTGAAAGATGCTGGAGAGAATCTAAAAATGATACAGATCGCGAACTGTATAGAACATCCTTTCAGCTGTATAAAAAGCTCATTGTATCAACCAAAAAGGACTACTATGAAACCCGCATAAAAAATGCAGCAAATGTCCAGAAAGAAACCTTCCAAATTTTAAAAGAACTAAGTAAGAAGGAGTAAAAGGTAGATACAGTGATAGACTGTAACATCTTTCAAGGTTACTTTCTTGAAAAAGTAGCTACCATCCTGTCAGACATCAAGAAAGAAATCCCAACTATGTCCACCACGCCATTGCCCCCTCAAAACCCCTCTACCCCCATTATCTCTAGATTTCCTAACATCGATTCCATTTCCCTCAGACAACTTGCTATATCAACCAAGTCAGGCTCCCCTGCAGATCCCTGCCCTCCTGAAATTTTTCGGTTGGCAATTCCTATCCTGGAGGACCAGATCTTAGACCTCCTAAATAACTCACTAGCTACAGGATCATTGCCAGCTAGCTTTAAAGAGGCACATGTTAAACCCCTGATAAAAAAACCTGGGGCTGATCCAACTAGTCTGAAGAATTACAGGCCAATTTCCCAGCTGCCTTTTCTGTCTAAAATTCTAGAACAGCATGTATTAAAATCATTGTCACCTCTCCTGGAATCACATCATCTACTCCAGGAGCGGCAAGCTGGGTTTTGTGCCCACCATAGCACTGAACTAGTAATGCTGTCGGTGCTTGACGAGCTTAGATGCATGGCTGACAGTAAAAAACCAAGCGCCCTGATACTTCTAGATCTTTCAGCGGCGTTTGATACTGTCAGCCATGCACTGCTCCTGGACAGACTAGCCATGTCCGGGATAAAAGAACAAGCTCTCCAATGGCTAACGTCTTTTCTGTTAGGGAGGACGCAGAGGATCCAACTAGCAGAACGTGTATCTGACGTTGGCTCCTGGAATGTGGAGTCCCGCAAGGGTCCGCACTCTCGCCACTCCTATTCAACTTACACCTGCAGCCACTGATAGACTCGTTGGCAAACATGGGCTGTAAAGTCTTCAACTACGCCGATGATACTCAGCTGTTGCTGAGTATCGAAAATACAACATCGGCTCAGTCCACGGCCCAAAAGATATTGCGGTTTACAGTAAACTGGATGACATCTAACCTATTAAAAATCAATCCCGATAAAACGGAGGTCCTAGTAGTTTCAACTTCTGCCTCTCCCTGGAATGATCTGTTTTGGCCCCAAGAACTCGGACCCACCCCAAAGCCATGCACCAGTGTAAAGAGCCTCGGTATTAAAATCGACCAGGAGCTCTCGATGACCAACCAAGTATCCGCTGTGGTCGGATCATGTACCAACCTGATTAGGCAGCTGCGAAAGCTAGTCCCTCTGCTTTCCACGAACATGCTTCGAACCATTGTTTCAGCTACAATAGTCTCCAGAATCGACTACGGGAACGCATTATACCTAGGTCTTCCAAAAAACGTAATCAATCGTCTACAAGTCATCCTGAACGATGCAGCACGGCTAATCTTCGGATCACCTAAACAGACCCATGCTTCCCCTCTACTTTATAGGCTACACTGGCTCCCTATAAAGCAAAGGGTTGAATTTAAGAGCCTGTGCATTGCCCATAAAGCAATTTATGGGCAAGCGCCGGCCTATATAAAAGAGAGGCTTGAAGTGTATAAACCCAAGCGAGCTCTACGATCCTCCAATTCCCTTCTGCTATCATGTCCACGTTTTAAAATGGCGACTAAAGGTGGCAGATCCTTTTCAGTCCAAGCCCCCACCATTTGGAATAAGCTACCGGAGGTGCTTCGTAGAGAATCTAATCTTCTCCGCTTTAGGAAATCCCTGAAGACATTGCTTTTCAGGGACGTGTTTACATCCCTGTAAGATAGGCCGGCAATCTGTATCTCATTTTCATTTTTCAATCTTTATTTCGACCATTTGGTCATAAAAGATACACATACATTAAAATCACGTAAATTCTGTCACGTTTGATAAAACATCAGTGCATGATTTAAAGATCCACATCAAACATTATTAACAGTGTTAAAAATAAAGCAATTCTACAGACTACCCAGCATTTTTTAAAAGACGATTACGCGTATACCAAACATTTGTAAAGAATTTGGCAAGCGCAAAAACAATTGGCCCGGAAACATCACATTTTAAAATCCTGTACATAGGTATATATTCCCTGCCACCCAAGTTCTTAATCAAAGGCAGCAGCCAGTACTTTCTGGCTGCCTTATATGCTGGGCAGAAAAAGATCACATGCAAGTCATTTTCCTCTTTGTCAACACAAAGGGGGCAGTACTTGGTGGAAGGGACTTGCGACCAGGTGCTAGAAAAGGAGCGCAAAGGCAATGTACCGTATCTCCACTGGAGAAATAACTTTCTAGTGAGTACGGGATATATGGGATCAAAAGCCTTTTCAAATGTGTAAAGATCCTTATTTTGCAGGAATTTGGAAGAAAGGGACCCCTCTGTCTGGGTAGCTAAAGCCCTTACCCTTTTGTGTTCATGATACAGATTCGCCAGAGATCTCTTAGAGATTCTAGGTGCTGTATCTGCTGGTTTAGTCCACAGTTCGGGGAGCCCCAGATCTGTGCAAGTTGACTGGATATTTTGGACCCAGGGAATACTGAGCGCCTTGGGGTGTTTTAATAGTTCGACAAGTTCCACCCTATAGTCGGCGAGATCGTCGCTGCTCCAAAGCCTGCGCCAGAAGGCAATGGGTCTTAGACTTATCTCGTCGGCGAGAGGCCGTAGCCCTAGATCAAGCCTCAAAGGGAGAAGTGGGGTGCTAGGAGGAAGTGCGGTAATTTGTCTTATGAATCTGTTTTCCGTGGATGACAGGTTCCGACATGGAGTATGGCCCCACAGTTCAGCCCCATACAGGATCGCCCCCCTGGCCTGTGCCTTATATATCTGAATTAGGGCCCCCAATGGGCGATAGGTCGAACCGGTCATCATCCGGGAGATACCCCCGGTAATTTGTACTAATTTAAGGTTAGCCCTGGTTTGATGGGTCCCCCAGGTCATATTTTCGTTGAGTGTCACGCCGAGATATTCAAACGTGGCTACTCTTTCCAGCCGTGCTGCTCCCAGCAGGGGATTCGGGCGCTGTTTGGGGCTTGGATTCAATACCATATATTTGGTTTTTGTGGCATTGATTTCCAGTCCTCTGTCCTGACAGAAGGCCACAAAGGCATCAAGTATCCTTTGGATGCCCATGGGAGTTTTAGATACCAACAGTGTGTCGTCCGCAAACATTATTGCGGGCACACTGTTGCCATTTAGTTTGGGGGCATCTGTGTAGTCGGTGGCGTTCAGATGAGCGATTACCCCGTTGACAAAGAGGCAAAACAGGGTCGGCGCCAGCACACAGCCCTGTCTTACCCCTCTGCCCACGGGGAACCTATCAGTCAGCTCCCCCGACCTCCCACACCTCACCTGGGCATAATTGTTATGGTGCAGCCTCTGCAAGGTCAATAAGATGTCTGGTGGTACGCCCATCCCTGCCAGAATGACCCAGAGTTTTCCCCTGGGCACGAGGTCGAAGGCGGCTCGTAGGTCCACGAAAATCGTGTACAAACTGCCACCCTCGAACCTCACTGTCTTCCAGTAGACCAGATTCAATCTAAAGACCTGGTCCACAGTCGATACCCCTTTCCTAAAGCCTGCCTGGTATGGACTGAGGGCGCCTGCCTCCTCGATCCATTCCTGAAGCCTATTCAGGAGAACCCTGCCGAACAACTTCTGCGCTACATCTATCAGGCTAATCGGTCTGTAGTTGGCTGGGAGGAGGGGGGATCCCTTTTTGTAAATCGGGACCTCCTCAGCCCCCAGCCAAGTACTAGGGATTTCCATCCCACCGAGGATACCATTAAAAAGAGCAGCGAGGTAGGGCGCCCAGACGGTGGGCTCCTGCTTGTACAGGTCTCCCGGTAGTCCATCCAGCCCAGGGGCCTTCCCCGAAGCCAGGCCTGAAATGGCAGCAGTGACCTCGCTCAGTGTTATTTGGTCCACCTGAGAGCCCTGCCTCTCTGGTTCAATTGACACAGGAAGTTCTCCGGACTCAGCGCTATATAAGGACTGGAAGTGGGCCTGCCACACTCCAGGAGCTATGTTAGGCTCCACTGCCGAATGTAAACTCCCTGATCCCCCGTTCACCATTCTCCAGAACAGGCGTTGATCTTGCACTGCTAGGGCCTTAGTGAGTTCTTCCCACTGGTTTTCCTCCCATTCTATTTTAGCCTGGGCGAGAAGTTTCTTATAGGCTTGCCTACATTGCTTAAGGCGTTCCCCTCCTTTGCCCTCCTTTATTACTCCGAGGAGTTCTGTTTTGGCCCGTCTACAGGCTGCATTGTACCATTGAGTTTTGCCTTGGCACCTCTCTCTTGGCTTTCGTACATTACATGTGAAGTGGGGTGCCGCAACTTTTATAAGTTCCTTATGGGCATCAGACAATTTACTCCTTGTATCTATTTTACTTGCCACACTATCAAGGTCCCCAACAATTTCCAGGATGGGGGTAATCTCTGCATAAAGCAGTGGGAGTTTGTCCTTGTTTGTGACCAGATGCTCCCACCTAATTCTTCTCCTACTGTTATCTATGAGGAGCGTGGGGTGGTTCCCTTCTTCCTGGGTCACTAAGCCCTGAGGTGCTGGATGAACAAGGTCTAACTCAAGGGCATTGTGGTCACTATCCAGCCTGTCTATTACCCTAAAATCCTGTATAGTTGACCACCTCGCTAGTTGGACCAGAACATAGTCCAAGTGTGACTCTCTTCCCCGGCGGTTGTAGGTATTTTTACCTGGTGTGTCCGAGTTAACTCTCCCATTACACGCTCTAAGTCCATACCTTAAGGTAAGGGCAGTGATTTGCAACGCTAATGGGGTCCAAGCTTTCGGAGATGGGACATCAACCCCTGGTACTGCCCACCTAGCTTCTTCATCTGATAAGAACCCTTCCTGGAGGCCGGGGAGTGGCTCAAAGTGAGAATTAAAATCCCCACCCACCACATAGTATGAATCAGTCGACAGTTCAGATAAAAAGTTCGAGAGTTCATTAAAAGTCGGTGATTCTTTTGCCTTTCCCATCGGCCTGGAATAGATGTTAACCAACAAGAGGTTGGCTTTGTTTGGCCATGTTAATGAGACCGCCAGGATGTCATCAGAGTTGCATGGGAGCCGTGATGCCACACAGCCCAGGTGAGCAGCAACCCATGTCGCAAGGCCCCCTGAAGGGCGGCCTTTGCCTTCCCACCTAGCTGGAATAAAGAATGATGTGTAGCCTTGGTGTCCATGGTCCTCTCTAGCCCAGGTTTCCTGGAACATGCATATGTCACCAGTTTCTATATACTTTTCCCAGGTCGGCTCTTCCAGTTTGTTTGCTAGTCCCGCGATGTTCCAGGAGATTATCCTCAGATGTTCAGAAGTGGGAGATGTCAAAACGCAAGGGTTGGAAGAGGTAGGTCCTGGCTCCACTTGTGTTGCAAGGCCTGTAGCGGGGGCAACATAGGTTACATGTGGCACCATAGATCCCCGCTTTCCCTCGCCTGCAGGGAGGGGAACCAAAGTTATCCCCTCTGCAGCAACTACTCCATCAGTGGCTAGGTGAGAGAATTCGATTCTGCCGTGATCTATGGCAGATGGATCATTCAATGGGCCAGAACTTGGACCGGAGGACAAAGTGAAATGGTCCAACGACCCACGGGAACCCAAAACCCCTGGCGCTGTCTTACAGGCAGTAAGTCAGTCGACCCCATCCAAGCCATCCAGGCAGTTGAAGCGATTGAAATCACAAAAAGGTGTATCCGGTGGTTGAAAATACAGGCGTTGTACAGAGCCTTTGTGATTGCGTCTGTGTTCCACCCTTGTCCAGTCATCGTATATAGGGGCCTGGCGCCTAGGAATCGGGGGAAAGAAAAAAGATACTGGGAGGGTCTGTATGGTGGAATCTAGGGATCGGTTCATTCCTCTGCAGATGTGTCGAACCGTGCCTGGATCCTTAAAGGTTACCATGATACAGTCCCCCACTATAGTTTTCCTGGTCTTCCCTAGCCATGGAACCCTTCTCACCATGATGATTTCGTTATTATATTGGGGTGGCAAGGGTCGGTTCCAGTTAAGCCATTTGATTACCTTTTTCTTAAGGGACTGGTAATCCTCATTTTCCCCTGATCTTAAGTGAGGGGCACCAGCTAAAACCACCATTAATCTATTGGCCTCAGGTGGGAGGTCAGGCCTCCGTGGTCTGGGAGTTGGACAAGCGGGCGTGAGTGGGGGAACATTGACCTGGTCTTGATGCATTCCAGAGGACTCTATTTGTGAGCTATGTGGGGTTAAATCCACTGGATGAGTGGGTCTGGGGCTTTGATTGTTGTGCCGTGCCTGGAGTTGAATGGCCATAAGGGGTTGCAGAGGGGGAGCAGATGGCGTGCTTCTGGGGGGAGCTCTATTGGCATTAATTGCGACATCTACTTTGGAAGGTTCCTCAGCCGAGGGATGGATTTCCACTAGCTTTGTCTGCTTACTTACTAGAGTGCTCAGGGTGGTGAGAGAGGTTTCTAGTAAGGTGAGCCTAATCTCGACTTTTTTTAAGCTGTCGGTGATGGGCTGTAGAAGGGAGCGGAGTAGGAATTCAATGTTCCCCTTAGCAGAGAGTGGATTGTTTGGATTTGGCGTAATACCCTCTTGTTCTTTGGTGGTGGCAGTGGTACCGGGATTTGAGAGCTTAGGAGGAGGCACTATCTCCGTATGCTTCCCCGGTAGAACAATATTTGGCCGTTTCTTGCCAAAATCCAGATGGGATATTTTGGGTTTCCCCCGCCCCCCCCCGTTGTTTTCCGAGCACGTTTACTGGGTGGGGGCCTATGTAACTCCACCACTACATTTATTTTGGGCTTGCTCTTATTGGCCAATTGGATAGGTGGAATTTGGGTTACCAGATTGACAGGAGAATGAGAAGTCTCTAGGGGGACTGGCTCTATGTTTTGTACAAGCGCTATCCCTGGAGTGGGGGGGATTTCCCTTAGTAGGACAGGGAAATCCTCTAGTGTCGAAATATTTAGACTGCTGGGTAGCACGCCTCCCTCTTGAGTGGTGGGGAAGGGGCTGATGTCAATCAAGGGCCGATTTTTCATAGATTCGATGGAGCGCCTGCGCTCCGCCCTGCGTTTCTCAAGTGAACCGTCCATGTCCGCCTCACCTTTATTGGGTTTGAAATAGTTATCCAAAGTCCCGGAGCTGGAGGCTCCATCCCTTGAGGGGGTTTCCCGGTGTGTAGGCGAGGGCATTACCTTGGTTATGGCACAGGAAGGAATCAAGAGAGAGGGCCCAGCCCGGCCTCCTTCGGCCACTGACGGCCTAAGACGGTCCCGCCCTTGTCCCGGGCTTCTCCCGGTCGCTCCCGCTCGCTCCCGCGAGGCGGGGATACTGTACTCCTAGTAATACTACTGCTGTGCTGTCATTCGGTGATAGGCGGGGGGGGGCGTGGCCAGCGGGGAGAGCAGCCCAGGTGTTGCTGGTTGGGCGCGCAGGGGCTCCTGGTCACTGGAGTCCCCTGCCTTGCTCGCAGCCCCGCTGGAACACTTGCCTGCCCCCGCGCTCCTCCTTTGGTCCTGGTACAGCCCTCTGCCGGTCGACGCGCTGCGGGACCCGCGAAGCGGGTCCGGCGAGTCGTGGGTGGTGGTAAAGAGGGAAAGGTCCGCTAGCAGCAGGTCCGCTGTGCTCCACAAGGTAGGCAACAAGAATCCGATGCTGTATCTTATTCACCCTTCTCCTTGTTGCTGTACTTGGTCAGAAGCGCCTTGAGACCTGTCGGTGATTTGGCGCAATATAAAACCCAGATACAAATACAAATAATTGTAGCTGGGGGCTGGCTCGTGATGGAGTTGAGGCAAGGAAGCTGCAAGTGCGCAGTTGGAACTTGGGAGTGAGGGCTCTTGAGGAAGAATAAACAAAAGTAAGTGTGGATTTTCCACTTGCTGCATAGCCAGAGTAGCATATCCTGCAGCCCTGCATTGCTGCTATCCTCAGCGTGCTTGATGCAGCTGTGGACCAACACAACTTTTGTGCACCATGGCGTCACCTGTAGAATTTGTGCGCTGCACCCCATCATGGTAATTGCTGAGTGTGTGTGACTCTAGTAGGCACCACAGCTATACTTACCGGCATTGGCAGTATTGCGGCTGAGGACAATGCCTGTGATGTACCAGGCAGGGTCACAGCAAGCTGAACAGTGGATGCTGATGCCGTCGCCATCCCTGGACCTACTAATTACAGGCAGTGCTAGCCGTGAAATCACCTTCTATGCTTGAGCAGCCGTCTGTTCCGCATTAAACCCAGTCATACCACAGTGATTAATATATGCAAAAAAAGTATTTTCATTTGGTCTACATTTTGTTTTTGTACTCGGTGTAAGTAAGAAAGTGAAACACGCCATCTTCCACTTCTTTAGGAATGACAACAGGAAAATGCAGAGTTCAAAATAGCTGGGACATGTACAGGCTGACGACAGGGGTCACAGACAGCAGCAATGTTATAGATGAGAGAGAGAGCAGAAGTAAAGAGAAGAAAGAAACAACAGGAGAGGAGAGAGAGATAAGAAGGAGCTAAGTAGAAGAAAAGGAGAGCAAATCAGATACAAAGAGAAAGCAGCCATGATGTGAAGAAGAGAGCATTAAGAAGAGAGAAGATAGAATGAAAGGATGTAGAGGCAGGACAGAGGAGAAAAAGCAGACAAATGATAAAACGGAGACACAACTAATCACTGCTAGAAGAGTGATAGTAAGGAGCCAAGATCGAGGGGAAAGAGAGCAGAGCATGGATCAAAGTGAAGAGGGAAAAGGGCAGGGCTAGAATGAATAGAAGGCAAATTGTAAATACAGGTAATAAGGTAACACACCAGGTGTGACAAAGGTGATAGAAAACAATTAGAGAGGTGAAAGGATAGACTCTTAGAGCAAATACTTAGGGGATAGACAACATATCAAGGTTAGAAGATAGAGTCTGAGGCAGTGAGAGTGTTGAGAGTGGGATTCACTAGAGGAAGAAGTGAGCTGTGGCCCCCTTGGCAAATTTTTCAGCACCTGCACTTCTTCTTTTTTGACAAATTAAGCACTAAACTGGTGGTCCTCCATAGCGCTAAAAAAGGCCCTTACCACGACTTTGCCAGCTGGCAGTGGTACTGTAGTAGCGGCCAGGTTCTGAAGACATAATCTTCCTGTTCCACCACATTGGAATACCACTAGGTAATCACCTAGTGGGCAGGCTGCCTGATGAGCTATCTACACTTGCACTATGTTTGAGATCTTACACAGGCAGTCATTGGCTTCATTCTCGAGAGCTGGCAACAGCCTGACTCTGACAGCTTGCAGTGCATCTGAAACCAAAATGTGGCAGTTTTTCTCCCTGGGTCGTCAGAGGCTGCAAGTCCCTCAGAACTGATTATTTGCTGGACTGTTTGAGAACATTCCCAAGTGCCTCCTTAGCACCCAGTTCCATCCCACCCCACACCACCCGATTTAAAGTACTATCCATGACTCCCTTGGCTCCAGTTATACTGCTGACGATCAAGAGAGACCCATGTGCCTAGTCATCCTAGTAACCATAGACTGTTATGTCATCTAGCAGAGTCAGGTTTGCAAGTGCTTAATGAAGGACTTGGGAAATCCTTCAGTGACCTCCAATGAGGCCATCAGATGTCATGTAACTAGCTTATTGCATGTAGTCTCTCAGTAGTAGAGATTCCAGCCAGATGGCACTCTGACTTGCTATATCACTCCTGACACAAAAGGCATTTGAACCAACGGTGTCTTGTAAAATGAAGCTATTTTTACTTAAATGCACTTAATTTCCTTTATGTTGGTTGGTAAGGTGTATAATTGAACTGCCAACTCAGAGCACCTCTGAATTGTACTCTTGTTTTCAGTAGGGTGAGGTGGTGCTTTGCACACATCCATCCTTATTTCTTAATAAATTGCATTTAAAACATGAGATTTGCTTTCCAGTCTATCCCCGAGCCTGCACTATTCCATGTTTCTCGGGGTTCTTACCCAGCATTGTTTCTGATCATTTCTAGCTGGACAAAACCAGTCATGAGTATTCATATGGCCAGGATTTTATCATACAAGATGGCCCAGATGCAGGAGAAGGCATTTCAAATACCCCCATTGCCTATTGGTACCTCCTTTATAACACTTTGCTGTTTCTTGCTGATGTACTCGCTTCCTATAGTTGTCCGTACATGTTCCACCAGTGCTAAGACTGAATAAGTATGTATAGTACTGCTCGCCTGTAGGATCACTCCAGTTGCCATCACTCTTCTTTCTACATGTCTGCAATCGTTTAGAGGTGCTTCACGCTTTTAAGGATGATACTGCTAGGGGGTACTTAGTGGTGAGACTTAAGTTGGGAAGGGGGGGTATGGCTTCCTATACGTTTTCGGTGCATTGTCGAAAACCAGATCTCTGTATTGATAGCGTTAAGAATCTGTTTTCGGTCCTAATGTTAGGTGTCAAGTTACTATACCATACAGGAAAATAACCTGACATTATAACGGTAACTTCACGATTTCGTCTTTTAAAAAAAACATGTTGTTTACATTCTGCTGTCGAGCTCAAAGATCTCCAGATTAGTTCACGTGATACTTAGTTATTCGGCTCATTCGAGGGAGCGGTGTGGCGCAGAGGCCTGGGCGGCTGATTCCAGAGCGCGGGGCTCACGACTCAATCCCCGGTGCTGGCGCCAGCTCAGCTCACCATCATGTGATTCTGGGCAATAACTCACTTAATCTCCCCGACGACCCCCAGCGCCTTCAAAACACTTAATATCTTTGCGCTTTACAAATTTTAATTCTGATCATTATTTATTTTACGCCAACTCTGCAACTAAAGGACCCTATTGTCTTCACTACTCGAGCTTTTTTCACCACAAACACTTGACTCTAAATTCTATAGTTTGAGGGTTAAAGAAATGTCAGTGTTGTTGGGGAGAGGTTGTCAAAACAAGTCTCAAGTGATCACGGCATCGGGCTCCTTCAGAGGCTCATTCAGTCAGTGAATGATGTTGCAATAGACTCAAAACCCGCACAGACCTCCTTAAACGTATCACCTTTCAACAGTGCTTGTTATCGAGGATTGTTAGTGAAGCAGGACCGGGTGAAGAAACTGTTTATTCTCTCTTCACTGGGTGGAGGACCCTGAAACATCAGCTTCTAGAGCACAATAGGAAGGGGGCAACAGAAGAAATAAAAGCTGCCGCAAAGCCATCACCATCCTTGGTTTGCAGTAATGATGAGGAAGCAACTTTTTATGGTTTATTTCGGACCAAAAAGTGAAAATGTATTAATTGGCCTATCTAATCTGACGTACCGAGTGCTTCCTTTCCTTTCTCAATTGGTTGTTTAGTTTCCGTGATAAACTTCTTATTAGTATTGTGTGTTTTTCCAAGCCCATTGCAGTGCTTTATCTGCCACTGGCCTGCCTTTCCCTCTTTAGCCTCTGACCTTCTGTCCTTGGGCAGTCAACACGCTGCTATCAGGCATCATTCCAGCCGCTGAGCTTTGATCCGGCTTTGGCTTCTGACTTCACTTGTTTCCTCCAGAAAGGAAAAATGCAAGGACATTATTGTGTGCCAGGATATCCTAAAATGCTACTTGGAAGACCTGTTCTGAGTAGGTTTGCAAACAGTGGCGTTTCTCTGAGGGATTTTTAGGGGGGAAGGGCACTCAAGAGGCCACAGATAAAAGTTGCGGGCCACCTACAATAGGCAGAAATGAAGAATGTGCATAGCTGCGCAATATATTCATGTAGGCAACAATCACATGCACATTGATCTGAACTTTTTAAGCGGGCCGACTTAAGTATTACTAATGTCTGAGGAAAGGGTAGTGGCCTTCAGAGTGTCTATCCCTCCAGTTGTCTTCTCTTCACACCACTTTCTTCTACTGGCTCTCAGCTAGACAGTGATGCTCTTTTTCTCCTTATCTTTCTGAAACTCCCCTTCTGCATATCTCACACACCTTCTGTTCCCTCTTCAACACCCTCTTTTCACTCTTTCCTGCACATGTTTCCTTGCATCTCCTTCACCTCACCTCCCCTACACACAAGGCACCTGCTCACATGTAAGCAATTCCGTTTCTTTCTTTCACCCTGTTAATATTTTGATAATTGTGACCCCCTTCACATACTTGTTGTAAATAGAGGGGTCCCGGACTGGGAAGGAAAAGAATTTAAGAAGGTAGAAACAAGATAAAGAGACAGACACAAATCTAAAGTACGATGTTTTTATTCACATGGTACTACAAACCTTATTGTTAGTTATACTTTATACATCTTAAATTTTAAGAATGAATGTGCCCACAGAAAGAAGGAGGGGGCGCAAGGAGAGGGGAAGGGAAGTGTGAACAGGTTTTGTGAGGAAAATAAGGAAAATAAAGTTTTTGTAACAGATAAATCCAATATTCTTTGTTTTTACAATTTTTTATACTATTCCCCTATTTGGGGCCACATTAGCCTACAAAGGTCAACACACTTCATTAAAAAAAAACAGGCTTCCAGTACAGCTGTACAAATCCTGCTAGCGGTAGAAGCTGGTATCTAAGGTGTAGCCAGTCAGAGCAGAGGACGGCCCGGGACCAGGGTTCGATTCCCGGCGCGGCAGGTTTCTGGACCAGGGTCAGCGGACTCGATAATTCTCTCGCCTCGGTGCCCACTCTGATCAGCGATCACACTCGGCAACTCTGGGCATTAGCTTGCCTCATCTTCACTAACGGCCCCACCAGACCGCCGGGGATGCCTGGTCTCACCCTGGAGATACCCATTAAGGGACCATCTCTCATGGAAGCCAGGAAGGGTTTCGCAGCGGTCAAAGCGCCTTGGGACCCTACGGGTAAGTAGTGCGCTATATAAATGCCTATACATTTACATACATTTACATTTACAGTCTACGTTTCGACCCTGGTTCTTGTAGGGGTAGTTCCCTTAGTTTTGAATGGTGCCAATATTCGCATCCAATCACTATGGCGTCTGTATTCGCTTGTGTATTAGCAGCGTGTCAGCTCTACCACGGTAACGGCTTCGAGTTTGGATGCGAATATTGGCACCATTCAAAACTATCCTTCTTGACCATCAATAAAGATGAATATTTAAATTAAAGGATTGGCCTGTTCTATTAAAAGTAAGGCGATTGCTGTCACGCATACTGGAAGTTTGGATTAACATATTTCTGGAACACACTTGACATAATCTCCGTATCTTTCGCCCTGAAGAAGTCCTCTGGACGAAATGCGTTGGCTACGCTCTGTATGAAGATTTTGAATAAAAGAAAAAGAAAACTTTAAGTCCTACTGAATTGATTCTTTAAATCATTATTTTGACTATCATTGTTACTGTGTATTGCGGGGGAGTGATGAACTTTGCCCAAGGGCAAAGCTTTTTGGGCATTGCCCATGGGAGTCTAGGGGTATGTGACATAAGGTTCGTGGCACCCAGAATTCTCTGAGAATAAATAGACCATAAAACATTGGATAAAGTGCAGTCATTCTTTGCCCTATACCCCTGTTGCTTTAGTGTTATTAACTGTGAAAAATTAGCTCTGCTTTCGTCCTGAACTCCACAACTTTTAATCGTTGCCCGGTCAAAACCCCCCACGACCAACCTGGACTCTCACAGATATATAAAGGCAGCTCTTTTCACCATACACACTATACACAAATAAAACGTTGCATGAAAGAAAAGCACAGAAATACAAAATCTTGAAAAAATCAAATACTAAGGGAGTTTAAGAATAAGTAAAACTTGAAATGTAACAAGCTTTGGCAAAGTCAATAAGTTTTGCCTTTGGAGGCTATTGGCTTTGCCAGTGGTTTTAGCCATGCTGCAGAGCATCCCTGTCACCCAGTCATACAATATCACTATTTAAGTGGATTCACTGCCTTGTCAACACCTTAGTGCTGAAGCTTTGACTCTCACTTTGTGGTCGAACTCTCATGACCCACTACCAGCGCTCCCTGTAGGAATGTATTTAAGCTCAGTGGGTGCTGTGAAAACTGCTATTCCATATTGTAGGTTAGATCTGCAGGAAGTACTTGAGGGAGCTTAACGGCTGGCCCTATAGTCCTCGACAAGACAATCTAGGAAACAAGCATTGGCATAGCCAATAGGTCTCGCCTTTGTACATTATAAGTGTTTAGCCATGCAGCACATTATACATTGCCGAGCTGCCGAGTTGCTGAATGCTAAATGCTGAGAGTGTTGAGGTGCTGACACTGAAGTGAAGGGGTTGCGGTGAGCTTGCCGGCGAGCTTGTCAGTGATCTGGTCATCTGGTCATCCTGCCTCCTCGCTTCCCCCCTCCCGCTTACCCCGCTTCCTTGCAAGGGGACGGAAGACGCAAGCTGCAGCTATAGCGGGCACCAATTAGCCGCGTGTAGTATGGCGGCCGGCAGCAGAGGCAGCGGCGGCGGTAGCGGCAGAGAGAAGCCGCGAGGTGCCGCGGCAGATGCCATCCAGGGGGGCCGTGAGCCTTAAGCCAGCGGCAGAGGAGCCGCGAGCCGCGGGAGACGCCACCCAGGGGGCCGTGAGCCTTAAACCTGCGCTAGCAGCAGCAGAAGAGCCGCGAGGCGCTATAAGTCACAGGCATAAGTCAGGGGCATAAGCTCTAAGCCCTAGGCCCTAAGACTTGAGCCTTGAGCTGTGAGCAAGGGCCATGGCCAGCAGTAGTAGCAGCGGCAGTGGCAGTGGCTGCGGCAGCGTGGAGCCGTGAGCCTGAAGCCCTAGGACCCTCCATTGCTGCGTGAGCGGGGCTGAGCAGAGTACGGAGCAGAGAACAGAGCCGCAGCAGTGAGGAGAGCTGCCGCGAGTGTGAATTCAATTGAACCGTGGAGTGGGGCACGGAGCAGAGCGGTGGTGGCAGTGGAGTGAAGGAGCGAAGGAGAGCTGATGTGAGCGGGGGGCCGGGGGTGAGCCGCGTGTCCCTTTGTCATCAAACGCTAAAAACGCTAACAAACTCTGGCAAGTACACGCTCGCGGATTGCACAGTCTGAGTGCTGTGAGCTGCCGCCATCACCGCATGACCGCTCCCGTGTCCACTGGACTGTTACTGCCGCCGAAACAGCTCGCCTGCCTGTCGCCACCGAAAATCAGCCTGCCTGCCTCGGCTTTAGAGTGGAAGGCCAGCTTGAGGCACGAGGCTCGAGGGCGGCTGGAGCAGCTGGTGCTGGAATAAAACTCTCGGCGGGCCGAGTCGGCGGGTCCTGTCTGGTCCTGCTGGTCCTGCTGTCGTGCAGGCAGAAAGCAGAGAGCAGAGAAGAGAGAAGAAGGGCGCAGAACCACGAGCAGAGAGGAGTGACTCGAGGCGGCGAAAAGGGGAAACGCACAACGAAGAAATCAGCAGTACACACACACTGTGAGTCTGTGAGTCTTCTGCGCCTGTGAGTCTTTTACGGTTCCCAAAACCCTCCCAAACCCCTTCAGCGGCTCTACGCCGCACTGCTGTCCCGCTGTTCCAACAGAACAGATCAGAGGACCAGAAGAAGGAGAGGCCAGAGGCCAGAGGACAGTGGGGGGGTCAGACTGTGACACTGCGAGACCGCGTTTCTGTCCCCCCGTACCCTACGGAGGCTTGTGATACCAGGCACTGCGAAGAGGGCTGGGGGTAAAGTGCGACTGACCCACCACCCTTACCACCCCTACTACATCTCCCTAACTTTCCTTCTTGGGTCCTATCCAAGTATGAGGTCAGGCAAGAAAAGGGCCCAGCTCGAGACTAAGTCCAATCCAAGTCAAAGTCGAAGGCCACGACAATAGCCAAACAAAAGGACAATACAAACCAAGTCAGTGGGAGCTGGGACTCCTCTCTAGACGAAGTTGGGGTATGCAGCGATCAAGCCCTCCGGGCTGTGATTTCTCATCCCAATCTTCGCCAACTAAAAATCACATCAAAATTTCAATTTTTGAAGGACCCACTCTCCACCATCTTTTCGTCCAGTGGGAAAATCTTGGGCCTACAGGACTCCCTACTTCCACTATCCCCTCTTGAACTGCAAAAAGATCAACCCTCGGGCCAAGCAGGGGATATCACTAACATTCCTCTTGTAACAGATGGCTTACCTGCACAGGGTCTACTAGCTCATGGTAAAACATGGCCAGCGGGAGAGGGGGAAGGGGAGTTCACAAACAGGCCACTCGCAGCCCACTTGCCCCGCGGTCAGGCGGCAGGGGAGCCAGGCCGGGCCTACGCTCATCCCCCTCTCCCAAGCATACTAACTCCTCACCTACCCCAACCACTTTACCTTTACCTTCAACTAGTCAGAAGGGAAGGCATTCTTTGTGCAACCTCATGACCTGCAGTGGTAAGGACTCTAACCAATGGCAAGAAGACGTAAGCAGCTTTAATCCAAACAATCCGTCAAAGATGGCTAATATCCTTTTGCACCAACTAGATGGCTTAAAATTCTGCCTACAGCCCACTGAAGAAAATGCAGAAGAGCAGAGTTCCGATGAACACCGGAAGGAGGCCGTGGAAAACATACCAAACTCTGGGGGTGATGGCCCCGTCAACCTAACTTATCTGGGATCACAGGAGTGGGCTGATCTAGTTGCTTCCTACATTCCAGCCACACCGGTTAAACTATCTCTGCCCACAGAAGAACTAAACAACAAAACCCAGTCGACCAAACGAGCTCCCGACCAGGAGGCTATACTCTCGAATTCAATAATTTCACAAAAGTTTTTTCTTTCTTCAACACCTAATAAATCTTCAACCCAAAAAGGGCCAAACCTAGGACTCAAGCACCAAACGTGTCAAACACCTGGGACATTCTTTTAAACACTATGCAACAAGCTGTAGACACTCTCCACTTTCAATGTGATAAAATGGACTTACAGTTGACTCTACTTGACATCTCGGCTGTCTATGTGGGGCGGATTGACGAGAAACTCGGCCAACTAAATTCTTTAATCGGCAGAGCTCAGCAGGAAGCAAAGTTGGCGTGCAGCTGCGTTCCGATCATCGACAAATTAGCAGCACTCCCAGAAATAGTATCTACACTAATAGAAGGCCTGCCAAAAGGGCCTCACGAAAGGGACCAGTGCATCAATCCCCGTGAAACAGCCATTCTCGAACCCTCAATAGAAGAGTCCATTGCAGCTAGCATTACAGATAAGGCTGTACTGGCACCACCAGCGGGCCACTTGTCAACACGCTCCTCTTCACTTCCCAAGGTCCATGTGCCAACCCAGAACGCAAAGGGTCGGCGTCAGCAAAGAAGGAAAGGTCATAACAAACTAACAATTTCAAGTACGGCAGAAGTTTACCCACTTTTTAGGTCTGAAACCAGACAGGAGCCGCAAGATCTGGTCCCAATCACAGTAAACAACGCAAGTATAGAACAAACTTCCACGGCGCCCAGCGCTTCCTCAAAAGGGGAACACGTGGCAGTAATCATAGAGGCACCTACACAGGAGGCCGGTAGGGCCCTGCCCAGCTGTGAAACCGGCATTTCATATATTATGGTAAATCGTGGCCCTGAAAAAGGGAAGGATGCTAGCCCCTCCATATCGCTACCAACATTCGAACCAAGGGGGGCCCCTCTAAAGCACAGTCCGGATTCGGCATGAGAAGCTATGACCATCGCTCACTGTGAAAGATCCCGGGCTCAAGAACCAATGAAAACAGGGCCTTCGTGCACCCAAACCCAGTCATACTCCTCTATAGTGGGCGACCTCATAGCTCCCTCTGCTTCTGAATCCTGTAAATTTTCCTCTGGCGACACCCTCACAGAAACTTTACCACAGTCCGACACTAACAACAGATGGATCCAAGTGCATAGCAGCCCCCCAACAGCTCAGTCGGACGATCAAAATAGGAATTCTTCTATCATCCTCTTTACCCCACAGTACGAATCAAAGGGTCCATTCGACATTCTGAATAGAGGTAATCTACTTCGTCTCCTTAGCACTATACCATCTTTAAATGGTTTATGCTCAGCTGACCTTCTATCTGTAGAATTCATAAAAACTGACAGAACTCAGGAAAAGGAAGCGACAATAGCAACCTGGATCTCGTCTGAAATTGTAAATAAAATCCTAGATGAGCAAAACATTCTCAAAGCCTGGGGGATTAAACCTGCCGTACATCATAACGTAGGATATCCGCTTCCCCTGTTCGAGAGACCTTGGTACGGACCACCTACAAAAACCTCGAAGACAACGTCAGTGCTTAGGGGTGCATTGGGTCGATCCCCTACAAAAATACAGCCAACATTCACCCAAAAGAGCTCGATGGTCTTTAACTCGGACAATCTAGATGATCATTGGCTATTTAGAATAAGGAACACACCAAGTCACCCACAATGACAATGGAATCCAACAGAGCCAGGCTCGCATTTGGCCACATCACTTCTGAAACTATGCTCATGGAATCTACATGTGCTCAACAACAAGGCAACAGACACTGAATTCCTACAATATGTGAAATTATTTGATGATATCCTCCTTCAGGAAGCCTGGCTGGAGGATCCAGCACACATAGAAGGCTACACCTGCTATCACTCCCCAGCCATAAGAAAAAGCAGATTCGGCCGGCTGGTGGGCGGTTAGCAACTTACATCAAAATCTCAAATGTCGGCACTGCGCAGGAATTTACCACCAACCCTCCTGCCATAAACACAGTTCGGATTACATTCAATCTTAGGGGGAAAAAAGAAGAGGTGCTGCTGATCAACACCTACATCAATCCAAAAAAGAAGAAACAAGAGTCGAAACTTCTAAAGGACCACTTATACCACTTAATGACTTTGCAAACTTAACCCAATTTAATTCTTTCTGGAGACTTCAACCAATACATTTTAGGCTCATCCTCAAATAGTGATGTTCAGGCCCAGTCCTACTACTGGAACATTCCAACTCAATCCTTTAGCAGCCAAGGTAAAACCTCCAAGCCAGCGAAGGAGCTGCTGGAAGACCTGGAGCACATTGGCCTGAGGGTCCTAAATGGAAGATTCACTGAGGACTCTCCATCTGTGGCCTCGTTCAACTCAGGCAACGCAACCTCTACAATAGACTACACGCTAGTGTCCCTCACACTTTTTCATCATATACTGGACTTTAACCTAGGAGACAAGGGAGATAGCGACCACCGCCCCCAGGAAGTCTCTTTTCTTGCCTTTCCGGACTCAATTCTCCCCAATCTAACAGGACCACACGCTTGCCACACCATAAATCTTAAACGAATTAAAACCTCGGTCGCAAACACAATGGAGGTACTTCAAGTAGCAAAACTACAATTAAACAGTCTAAATTATCCTATGGGTAACCCAGTAACAGTATGGGAAATCTTTACGGCCGAATTTGCAAACACATACTCAACAACAGTACGGCACTTCCCATCTTTTGGCTCCAAGGTCACAGGGAAGATTTCAAGTACCCAGAAACTAGCCTTAAAAGACCACAAAAAGGTGATTAATAAATCCCTAAGATTATTGAGAAAAAGCCCGGCGAAAGGGATCTTCTCGAACAGCTTCGCAAACACCGGGCAGACCTCAAAAAACTGAAATGGTTGGTCAAAAGATCTAATGAAGAAGATTTCTGGGCTAAACTTCACTATCACTCTAAGGGAAATAACAGCGCCCGATTTTAGTCCATGCTAAACAAATTTTTAAATCCAAAACATGGTGGAATAACATCGTACATAACCAAAAGCTCCTGGGAATCCTTCTTAGACATTCATTTCAATCAACAGGCCGCGGTAACAAACAAGCCCCAGGTTGTTCAGGAGGGTCATCCCCGACAAACAATAAAACTACATGAAAAAGTTAAAATCGAAATTAATGCTGTTACACTCAGGAAATTAATCTCCAAAGGAAGGAAGGAAGGATGGTGCACTGGGGACACACGGAATTCCTGCAGCCCTCTTTAAACTTGATCCGGAATACTGGGCAAAATCCTTGACCCCCCTTTTCATGTCTGTTAGCCATTCTGGGTGTCTTCCTGCATCATGGAAGGGTTCAGTTATCTCACCGATATATAAGGCGGGGGACAGAATGTTACCAAAGAACTATCACCTGATAGCCCTTCTGGACATTGAGGCAAAATACTTTGCAGGGCTCTTATTGATTCAGCTGTGCGAATGGGCAACTAAGTGCAACATAATTCCATCTAGTCAAACTGGATTTTGTAGAGATGCAGGAACTACAACAAACCTCCTGGCACTATTGTTACTTATTGACAAAGCAAAACTGACTAAACAAATTCTTCACTTTTGCTTTGTGGACTTCAAGGCGGCTTTCGACAATGTCAATCGAGCCAGCCTTTGAGAAAACTAGCCTCCTGGGGGATCCCTGCTCCTCTATTAAACCTCTTGATCGAACTGCACTCTAACACGTGGGTTCAGGGAAAGCTTGGGAATGGCACGCACCTCTTTAGGCGTATTCTGACTACAAAAGGCCTCAAGCAAGGGTGCGTCTTAGCGCCTACCCTTTTTAATTTATTTACAGCCGACCTGCCACCTGCCCTAGAAGCCTGCAATGCGCACGCACCCCGACTGGGGCGTAAAGCCCTCCCCAGCATATCCTACACAGATGATGTGGTCCTGGTTAGTCATACCAAAGTAGGACTGCAGAATCTTATCAACACGCTGCATGGATACGCCGAAGAGAATTTACTTGAAGTAAATATTGACAAAACCAAAGTACTGTCAATAACTGGGAATAAAAAGCCGCACACTTGGGTCCTTGGAACGCAGGTAGTTACAAACTGCTCTGAATATAAATACCTTGGAATTTTAGTTGACAAAGGAGGTCGCTTCTCAAATCATCTTGAGGCCACAAAGAGAAAAGGTATGCTGATTGCGACAACACTCAAACAGCCAAAAACTAAGCTGACCGGCCCCACTCTTGTACCATTGCTCCGCGTTGCCCAAGTAAAAATACAGTCATCTATCACCTACGGCAGCGAGGCATTAAGAGGCACAGACGCGAAACTGCTGGACACAATCATCTCAAAAGCATACAGACTTCTCTTAAATTTGCCATCTTATACTTCACAAGCCCAGATCCGGTTAGAATTTGGACTAATCAGCCAAATGCTTGCACGGAGAGGATCATATATTAAGTGCTGGCACAAAATAAAAAAACTCACCAGAGAATAAACTGAACCACCAGCTCTGGCAAGATCTGTCCAGCTGTTCCAATATGCCGGCAGAAAAATACTTGTAGGAGTCCTTGATTGTTACAGGACTGAAAGAACTATGGGAAACCCCACTACCGCATGCGCAATTCAAACGCGCAGTAAATAAGAGTATAAAGAGACTCGCGCACGTAGAGGACAAAGCTACTTTTTCCAACCGGCGTCATGCCTGGATGACTCTGTGTACATACAAATCACCTGGGTTACAAGCATATTTTGGACTGGGGTACTGCAGGAAAACAAAAGAAGCCTTTTTAAAACATAGGCTAGGGATCCTACCAGCGATACCACATTTACAACCATGGTTGAGAAAGAACTGTGGGACAAAATCTAGGCTATGTGGCGCAGGGAATGAAGATATTGAACATTTGCTATGTACCTGCTTGAGGTTGAAAGAGGAAAGAGCAGCCCTGCTAAAAATGTCTTTTAATGAACACAGAATACGTACATGCAGACAAGCAGTTCTTGCTCGTTTTGATCCAGGACTTCCGTCACTAAATGGAAAGTTGGTGAAATTCCTGAAATTAGTGGAGCTGAAATTAACAACCCAAGAAGCTGACCCAGACAAGACTTAATGAACTATGTTCCAGACAAGATTTAATGAACTGTGGTCACTTCCCAAACCCCTTTGTTTTTACTAGTATAACTATTAATATTCATGATCTCTTTCTTTTTTTTAATCTCAAACCACCTTTAATTGATGACAAGTGCACGTAAATGTATTTTGCAATGGTTTTAATTAATCAGAAACAATAAACTTTTTTACTTACTTTTTTTTACTTACATTGCATCAGCCAATAAAGACATCGAAGTTTGTGGTAAATCATCTATGATATACTGGCCCTATTACTAACTGGAATTAATTAAAGTCCTTTGACAGTGTAAGCATTCTGATGCCTATGCAAATTTGAGCAGGGATGGGAATTATAAGGTGTGTGGCAATGAACTCTCCTAAAATTCTCCCTAGGTAAATATGGCACACGAGAAAGTACAGTGGAAAATGAGAATTATATTCAAGACATGCAAAATTCAGTTAAAAAAGTTCAATTCCATTCATTTTGAAGAGGCACATTTGGGATATGAGGTATTTACTATACCTGGCAAGTATCAGAGTTGAGGGCATTGGTATTCACCAGTTATAATAAACACAACAGTTGAATCCGGCCCACCTGTAATCGTGGCCCATTCCCTGGGGAAAAACAAGAATTTACAAAAAAAAATTGTGCTACGTGGGTTCATTAGTACATAGGACAGGCTTAATTTCAATTGTTGTGACAAACACTAGAGCTATTAAGAAAGTAAAGGGGTAGGAATTGTGTAGAATTTCTCAACACTTAATTTAATCTCTAGCGCAGTTGCTTCAGTTAATAGACAACTCAAGACTGAAATGGTCTTTCCTTCTTAACTTCATGACGACTTTGGTTGGTTCCCAGCATGTAATAATACCGTAATATTTGGTTCCTGTCATATTGTTGTTATTATGGGCATTTCAGGATTACAGCAACACGACACCATTAGGGATTCTAATGGCACCATATAAAATTGCATAAATAAATATACTTTTACAGGGTATTATATTTGTGTAAAGAGACGCTATAAACCATTAACGAGTCAAACACTATTAACCATTAACGGGTCATTAGCAGCATAAACACATTTGCAAATGATCCAGTAGAGGTCTTGCTGCAAACTTGAGCTACACATTTCTTCAATGAATGCAGGGAATTACTAATTGGGAATTTTTAAATCTATATTACAGTGTTCACCCCTCATAGTAAAAGTACAGTATTTATCAGGAACTGGCACTGATATTCATCCTGTTTAAAGCAGTGTAACGACTTTGCTCTACACCCGCAGAACATGCCCACAAAAAGGTAGTTTATTGTCACCCTCTACTGCGTGAGTACGACTGTCCCACGGGCACCGGAGTCCTGCTTGCTTGCCCGAGCATATAATATGTAAGTGACACTTGCTGCAGCGATTCCAGGCGAAAGCAGGATTTATGCCGGGCCGCAGGACTCTGGATGGGAAAGTTGATGAAGGTGGGATAGATGACAGCAGCCGGCACACAAGTTAGGAAGTAGAAGCCAGGTGAATCAAGGAGGTGAATGGCACCACCTGAGCTGCTTCTGGGATGGAGTCGCCCAGTCCTACTGAGGCAGCGTTTTTGGATAGGGGTGGGGAAGGTTTTACTCCCTGGCACCAGCCTGTTCGCACTGGTCGCCAGGGTCAGGCCTCCATTACATCCTGGTGTGGGCACAGTGGCTATGAGAATCGATCCACTGATTGTTTTCACGCAACTGCGTCTGCTCGTCACGTTTTTTGAGAAAGGCGCTGCAGAGAGTTTGCAGTCAGGGTCCGAGCTGCTGCATGCTTGCTTCTGGTGCCTTTTTGAGTACAGCTGGATTTGTTCATTCGAGCCTCAGCACAGCTGTGCCAAACGTCCATCGACTATTTATTTACTTCATGATTTTACAGCAGCGTGGACCACACAAGGATGTTCCACATCACAGGTATCACATTAAAGCATATACATTGTTTTGCAGTCACATCATTGTAACACTGAAGAGCACATATGTGCAGGTATGGGACTGGACCGGCATTAATGAATATAAACGGAGCAGCATGCATGAGTGCGTCTAAAGGAAGCACGTGTCCTTGACGCCAAGATGGCTCAGTAAAAATCGCAAATTTGCGATGGGTGTTCATGTCCGTATGGGACACGCAGGACACTTTTTTCACCCAGGGAACTATCAATGGTCCAGCAGCGGCAGTGGCACCGGAGCCAGTTTTTTTTTTACTTGCAAACAAGGGGCAGCGGGGAGCATTGTATCTGTTTGCCCTAGGGCATGTGGCATCCTTGCTGTACCATTGACTACATATTGTTGGTTGTCATTACTATAATATCACAACTGTGATTGTTACATAGATTGTTTAGCTTGATTTTGCTTCTTTACTTGGCTATAGACCGTTTTCAAATTTGTTTATTTTCCCTATGTATAGCAAGTATATTTATAATATATAGGGGTCCCCTTCTTTCCAATTTTGTACCATTGACTATTTCCATACCTGGAAGGGTTGACGCTGTCTTTCGTCCTACTGGGTCGATGAACTGAGAAACATGACATTTGTTGCCCTGTTATCCTCTGCTCAGGAATTAGACCCATTAGGTATCATCGTATGAGAGACAGATTAAATAAAAAAGAGCTGTTGCCATTGGGAACAAAGGGAATGCGGACAACGGGAGGGGGGTGGGTGCCTTGTCAACACGGACAACGGGTTGGGGTCGGGAGCATAGCAACAGGAAATTAAACCAGTGCAGTCGCGAAAGCAACCGCTACCACGCTGTGTTTAATTAGTAACTTGATCCACGACGAGGGAGGAATGGAGCTGCCACCCTGCGCGCCACTGCTCGCTCCTGAGAGCAAAACACTGTGGGAGTGAACCTTAAGAGAAGAGGTGAGATATGCACCCGCCTTTGGCCATTTGCGTGCTTTCAGCAAAGGCAAATCCAATGTGTGGGAGGAGTCAGACCCTCATGGAGAAGTTTCGGGGAAGTTTGGAGTGCTATCAAAAAGCCTCCCATAGAAAGCGCATGTGCGCTGCGCTAGGCTGGACCTGAAAATTTTATAGTGCTGTCAAATAAAGTTCTGCTCACACACTAACAAAAAGCAGAATATATATACTTCTGAGGCACAGATGCAGTGGAAAAGAGGGCCACCTTAACCATAAAAGCAAGTGTGCTCTGAAGCAAAAACAAGGCACAAATGAGTCTGAACTTCTTGAGCGACTATTCTTGTTTAGCCCTTTAACACAATGGGACAAATTGTGAATTAACAAAATAGTGCTCATATTGCTTGCAGTGTGAAGGGGTTTGTCCCAACCAAGAAAAGAAATGAGGCCAGCATCTCCATCGCTTTAGTGCCCCTTGCACAAGCTTATTACAGAACAGTGTCACGCTTGTAGTGCCATTTGCACTAGACATGCAGAAATCAAGGAGATATCAGTTGTAGTGCCCACAAGTAGAGGGGGAAAGCCAGCAAATTCACACAGAGAGCCCCAGGGGTCCAATATGAGCTGGTCAATGGATGAAGATATCATATAAATATTAGTCTCTTTTTTTAACAAGTGCAGGTTCTTCAATTCCATTGTATGATTACATTAAGTGATATTCATTAACATTATTAATATATAAACCTAAATTTACAACATTTCAGAAAACATATCTCATCCCCTAAAATTCCCTAAAATTCTTTTCCGAGTGGGGAGCCAAGAAATAATTCAGTGTGCGACGTGCATTAGATACAAGTTAATATTGGAGCAGCATTTGGTCTTTTGAGAACATTCAGGTGCATGCAGTGGGCATTTGTATACTTCATACTCTGAACTCATTTATTTCCAGGTTCTCCTTCATTTATTGGTGAAGTCAAGGAACAAGAGGCATAATGAAGAATAGTGATATGCGTAGGATTCCCCACTATCTTTAATTGGTCACAGATTCTGCAGTTTATCCTCAAGACGACTGCTAGCTCTTCAGTTTTACACCAAAGACTGTGCTGTAGAGAGTCGTCTATCTAGAACGAAATTAGTTAATTTTTCAACAGAAGGGACCTGCAACAAGCAGCGTAACTTGAGGTGGGAGGAATGGAGGAAAGGAGTACTTCTAGCCGAGCGTGACCTACGGAAGGACATATCTGTGTATAAATCAGTACTTGGTCCATGGTCTATCAAAGGGACAACACGAAAAAGAAAGTGAAACTGGATGCGATGACCGGGCACAGTGAAGTCATGATATAAATGGAAAAAAGCTAAATAAGTTTAACTAAGTTTACATTAGTACAACAATAAAGTTACAAACATGACAAAATAATACTGCATGTAACATCATGTTTACAAGCTATTCATTATCATCGATTTACATTGTTCAAAAACCCAAAGAGATGTTTCTTTTTTTTTAAAAGCTACGTTAAAATATACCAATGCAAACGCGAAAAGAGTAAATGTGGTCATTTACAGTGATTGAAATCTCCTTGAACCCCTCACAGCCTAGCATTAGGGTTCATGGCCCCCTCAATCATAGCCAAAGAGGACAGGGACCTGATTGACCTGCTGTTGACAGCGGCAGTCAAAACAGTGCTGAACAATTGGAAGGACACAGGAAAAGCCAATTCCAGAACATGGCTCAACTGGGTCACCTTCCTGAGAGGGGCGGACACCATAACGGCGAAACACACTCCCAAGACGCACAGACAGTCAAACATGTGGGAGTCTCTAGACCACTACCTATCCTTGCACAAACCCCCTTAGAAGCATAGCCAGGCATTCAACCCAACAGGTGCCACCAGCACGCAAGCCACCGCCATAAAACTGCAAAACGATTTTACACTGATCCTTTCTCCTTGCTCTCTCTCTTTCCTGTCCACGGTCGGGGCTGGGGACCAACGAGTGACAATCAATGCAAAGGAGGGGGCGATGGAACCTTACCAGGAGTCAACAACGAGGAGCAGCGCGCACGACTGGCGCTTTGGACTAAGGCCAATAAGACTCAACGGACCCCCCCCCCCCCCCGGGCGTTTCTTCTCTTCTTTCTTCCCTCTTTTTCTACCCATGTTTATGTAATGCTCCATGTAAATATTTTTTCAATAAAAAATTACTGAAATTAAAAAAAAGAAATCTCATTTTCCAAGTCACTGCTGGTGAAATCACATGAAACCATATGATAACAGATATAAGAATCTTCAATATAGCCTAGCTGAGTTCAAAGTAAACGATTTGGAACAGCTTAAAGGATACAGTGAATCGCAGACATATAGGTCACTTGCATTCTTGCTTCCTCTTTGTGTGCAAACAGGTTTGACTCATTTGTTGACATCAGTCCTTTAGCGCAATCATTGCACTTCTGCTGCTCATAACTGGTTTGTCTGCTAACCACGTTCTTTACTAAAGATAGGGTACATGGAGGGATTGCAGCATACACTTCATAAATGTCTATCCAGTTCTTCCAAAGACGTCATAAGTGGTATTGTAGTTATTTTTCCAATACTTCTATTTGGTGTGCGTATGTGTGATCTTGAAGTAGAATTTAGGTTATTGTGATAATGCTAATTTTAAATAAATTTTTTACACTGGTCGTATCTTTACTCCTAACTAACCAAATGGCTTTACATTTTGCAGCCGGATAGATAATGTTAATATCGTTCTCCTCAAGTAATGAAATGCAGTGCTATGTGTTTATGCATTTCCTTTTGCCATGAATAATAAAAAATAACTTATAGAGTAGACTCTCAGACTGAGGTTTGTCTACATTCTCTACCGCATTAGCAAAGCTGCTAACATAACTCACAGCCCTCTTTGAAAATGTATACGTGAAAAGAAGGTCATGGAAACTGTACAATTCCAGCAGCACTGGCTAACTCTTTTGTCCTTCATGTGGCCACAATTACGAGTAAGGCAGATTTAGGTGCAGAAATACTGTGTGTCAGGATTTGGCCATTCTGGACGTTATCTCCTCGTCTAATTTTGCCTATTACGAGTTTATTCACTCTGAATGGGAAATAACTACACTGGCCTCGTTTTTCTGGGTAAATGTTTACGGTATTCCTTTTCCTGTACGAATTAACTATCCCATTTTTACCCATCTATTCTGAGGAGGACGTAAATTGGAGAGGAGGTTGTGGCTTGCAAGAGGGAAGCATTACACTTACAGCCCAAGCCCTAAAGCCATTTTTCCATCTGGATTTTCCAGCTGGTAAAATCAGGCCCATTGTTCCCCCACTCAGAAAATCCCAGTGTGTAGGAACACTGGGCCGATTATAATTGGGCAGAGCGGTATCCCACTTGGGGATACTGCTATTTCCAACTTGTATTCAACTCCTAAGACTTCTAAAATGCATACAGTTATCTATTGTGATGGTTGTACCCAAAACATAACCACTAGTGTTGTTTAGAATTGAACTAGCATTACTACACAGGATTGCGTAGTAAACCAGTTTGACCTTGGTTAAATCAAAGTATTTATACTTGAGAATACTCTAGGGAAGCATACTTATTGACAATATAACCTGGTTCCTTCCACATTAGACAAGGAATATTTATTTTGGGATTATGTGTAGCTATTTATAGCAAGAGCAAAACAAGCTTAAAGTAGGGTTAGTGTACGTACCTCTTTAAACAAAACATATGTTAGTTAACAGGTAGATAATAAAAAACAATATTTATACACGTAGTATTTCAAATACACAGAAGGGTTAGAAAGATATTGAAGTGTTTTTCGTATTATAGTATATGGAATAACCACAGTGGTTGTGTAGAAGTACAAGGAATTCATTCGCACAGTGATTACGATCCCAAAAGTGTGTGATTGAATGCCATGAAAAATACAAGGGACAGCACTGATAAAATACCATACAGTCTCCTAAATACATACATTACAGGTGTTTTATGTAGTGAAATAATGTAATTATTTATTGGATCCACTATCCTTCATAATACTAACAAAGGTTTGCTGTCCATCCAAAAAAGCATTTATCTTCAGTTGTATCAGCAATAGTTCTGAAGTATATTTCAACTGTGCATCAAGTTTTCTGAATTACAAACATTTACAGAAATTATTTGTTGTTCTGTTTGTTTTTCCAGTCGAAACCAGTTTGATCACACTCAGTTCCCAAAATATCCCTACTATACTGTTACCAGTCCTCTTCAACCTCTGCCTGGAGCCCCCAGAGCTGTACTCTCAGATATCATCATCTAGATTCATAAATATGCCAACAATACGCAACTCTGCCTGAAAATCTCCTCTGTTGCAGAAATCCAACAGTGCGATCACTGCCTGCGCCTCATGTAGATCTGGATGTCCATTACCTACCTATCTGAAGCTCAGCCCTGTCAAGACCGAATTAATGTTATTTACCACTACCAAAAAGAAAGAAATAGTACAAATCGGTCTCAGACTGGAGAGTGAGGAGTGTTAAAAAAAGAACGAAATTAGGCAGCACGCCATTTCCACCCATATATTCCTGAAACAGCATCCCCGTATCCATGATGACAGTCCCAACGCTACTCCTGTTTGGGGAGGAGGTGAAGACATGCCTCTTTCAAGAACACTACGAGGCAGTGCAGTAACAAGTCAAAAACCACCTACCTCTCCTTTTGCTCATTGTCTATAATCTTTCCTTTGACCCGATACAGCGCTCTGCGGCCTTTTCGGCTAGGTTCGCGCTATAAAGTACCACATACATAAAGGATAAAACCTCACCAATTATCATGCAGAGCAAACGGGCACCAAATGTAAAAACTTTTTTAAAAATCATATAAATCGTATGGTTTTAATTAACTGAACAATAAAGTTTTTACTTACTTACATACATACATATAAATCGTATGATAATATTTAGAAGAAAATGCTTGAAAAACAGATGTTACATAAAGACATAAGAACATCTGTCGAAGATATTTGGACCTGAGTTTTATTAGAAAGAGAGAGGAAAATACACTTTTTTACAGTGAGTACATATACATTGAAACTTTCTTGTATTAATCTGCAGTGGAAGTTCCTCAGTCTTAAAAAAAAAATTACGTTGAACATGCTCCTTAAATAGCCTGTATTTTTTCGGTTTTTAATATTGCTGCATTAGAGACTGCCGTCATTCTCTCAGTTCTACGACAACACAATCTAACTTCATTACTCATGTCTTTTCGTATTGCATCTGAATGTTCTAAAAGAAAATTCACTAGCGACAGTTGTAGGATTTTGACAGGCCACACTGCAATTTTGATTTTAAGGTCCCATTGGAGAATTGCACCCATTTGTATTGTGAAGTGTAAATAACACGATTAAAAGGTTACTAGATAGTGAAGGTTGCATTGGTATTTAGTACTTCCCTCACTATGTATGTTGTAGACAAATGAGACAGTGGGACTGGCATTCGGTGCTCCTGAAGTGTGGTCAAGATAATGTCACCATTTTAGCCAACCAGTATGTTCTAATGTGCAGTAAGGATGAGCCGCTGTTTTTAACAGTGCGGATGTTCTAATTCGCGGTCATAAAGACCTGTTTTTTTTTATTTACTTCCAGGGCATCAGCTGAGCAGATAACCGTCTGCAGTCTGACTGATCTGTGCCAGGGTTTTATTTTTGGATGCGTTTGTGCGCATGGGCCTCTGGGAATAGAGGAGCTGTCCGTAAATTATATTTCTACATTGTTTTCCTCTGGATGGGATGTGGGAGGCGCGGGCTTGTGGCAATTAAAAAATATGCTTACCATATACTTTGTAATAAGAAATGCCCGAGTTGGCGTTGTAAGTGATCCAGGTTTCTATATTAATCATTTAATCAAACCATTGAACTGGCTATATGTCTTTCATTACCAGAGCTTCCAAAGAGAGAGATAGCCTTCTGCAGGAAATAGGATAGTTCACGATCTTTAATGTTCCAGCACATTGATAGCATAGATCAAATGTATTATTCCAGGTGAGTTTGCTAATATCTTTCTGTAAACAGTGTTTTTACATTGATTTCTTTGTGGAGGTCAGGTTATCAGCAGTGTCAAACGTAGAAGAAAAGCATCGGATATCTGTCGCCTGACTTCTCAGGGTACAAAAATAGAATAGCCAGCCTGGGGGCATTCTCAGCAAGGTCATTGTGAATTGTCCTGAAAACATGATATAAGCTAGACTTCTCCAACTAGTAGCTCGTGAGCTATTAGCTCTCCATGTACCTGTAAGCAGCTCTTCTGTGTGCTTCCCAGCTTACTAAATTACACGTTTTAGCTTTTTTAAATTCATATATGTATACCAAAATTAAGACTGTGTATTTGAGGCGAAAATGTGTGTATATTCACAACTCAAAAGCTGACGTTTGGAAAAAATAGCTTAATATTTAAAATATATTTAGAACTGATATTTGAGTGATAAATTAAATGGCGTTGGTGAGAGGACATATAGCTAATACAAGTATGGTATCAGGGGCAACAGAGCTATGCCTGTTCATATATTACCCAGTAAAGGAATTCCAAATTGACAAAGCCTTTTTTACATTACTGTTGACAACCCTGCCTGATGCACTGTGGCGATCGCAGCTTGTAATCTTGCATTGGGTGGCCACTACTCGAATCCTATCTGAGGTGGTCACTATTAAAACACTAATAGTAGCTCATGATGATGTTCTTTGAACATAAGAATCTCTTATTAATGAAAAGGTTGGAGACCCCTTTAGACAGTGGTGTTTGCAAGATTATTCGTGCATTCCCATATGGTAAACATTCCATAGTTGTCTTTGCCTCCGAAAAAATGGATCCAAAGACATGGACATAAATGCAGAGCTATATGCTAAAGCTGAAAACCATCATCTTCGGGTTGCAGATTGCAAAGTCATGTGGATCGGTCCTCAGGCAAAGATGCATCTACAAAGATGTAACTTTTATAAAACATAGAGACTCGTTCCCATCAGGCTGTTTTCAGCAAGCTTGTACGGAGTGTTGTGAAGACATACATTGACTTCTTTATACAAGGATAGAGAAATCATACACATCAAAAAAAAAAAGAAAGTTGACAGGAGGGTTATTTGATTAGCCCACAAACATAGATGCATAGCTGTAAGAAGGGACAGAGAATCATCCACATGATGGTACAAAGACAGTTATGTACACAAGGACACAGAACACCCACATTAGGACATTTACAGTCGGGTAATGCTTATTGTCCATGGGCATAGATACTGCCTTTTGTGTTAAATGGCTTTTGTGTTAGCCCATCATTCACCAAGTTATTGGACTTTTTTCACTATTATGGTTTCTACGAAGTGAAGACTATTGTCTCTGGGATGTGTATTTTTCTAGGGGGGGTGCTTTGTAGGATGGGGCACTGCTTGTATGACTTCCCATAAGACCATTGTGAATGTTGTCAGTCTCCCCTGCAGCTTTTAGACTTTTCCTGGCATGGTGCTCTGTTTGGAGCATTGGGACTGATGATGGATAGCTCATAACAACCCTGCACCTAATCTATTGGGAGTCCTCTATAGTTATGAGTCTTCTTTCTTGGGATTCAATTCCCTTACTAATACATTTATTTATTTATAGAACACGCATGACAGTCGGTTTCATGGCACTACACAAACAAAGGAGAAAAGATCTGAAGATTTCCAATAAATAATAAAAATGAACAGAACAAAAATGTTTTCAAGGATTTCCTAAAAGCAAAATGAATCTTAATTTTCAGTTCTATTGGCAAGCTCTTACAGACTTTGGCACCAAGTAACAAAAGCAGCAGCCCCCTAACCAAGCACTTTTAATTTGGGGAACAAGAATCCGAAACTGGTTGATAAAGAACAGATGTTCTGGTGGACAGTGTGGTTGAATCACTATAGCCAAATCTGATCGTTCAAGCAATGGGAAACGTTATGGGCTATAAAGACAGACGTAAATTGGATGCACTGGTCCATAGCCAGTCATTGCAGATCTCTATTCCAAATCCAGAACTGGTCCCAGAGATTATTCTTGGTCAGCAGGTGTAACTGGCTGCATTATGAACACCAGCCATTGGACATTGTCCTAACACTCACTGTCCAAGACAGGCATTTGTTTACTCCATGTTTAGCTACATGACAATGTGAACCATAGGGGAAGTTTTGGCTTTGCAACCTTCACCAAATCACATATCAAACCAAATTCAGAATCACGTTCTGTGTCTTCCCTTGCCAAATTTCCTGGGTTCTGTCCTGATGTCTCCTTGTCCCCAACTTTCCCTATTCCACTGTACCTGTGTATATTGATCCTACTATTTGCCTCTTTCCATGGCCATGTGTTTCCAGATCCAGCACGGCAACCATTCCCCCTCTTTCTTCTCCATAATCCTACTCCTTACTGTTCCCAAAGCTGGTTTGCATGAAATCTCTTCCCAACCTCACCTTCCTTACGGAAACATGGATGAACGCCTCCTCCGCACCAGACATCACCATTGCCATCCCTGAAGACTGTAAGATCACCCGCAAAGACCGTACCAGCCACACAGGAGGAGGAATCGCTATCGTCCATAAGAAATCTATCCGCATCTCAACCAGCTCTGACGCCAACCTCGCCAACTCCGAACACCTTCACTTCCAGATCCACATCGACCCCAAAACAACACTCAGAGGCACTCTCCTCTACAGACCACCAGGACCTCGCGCAAAATTCAGTGAAGACATCACGGACTTCATCTCTCCACACGCGCTCCCCTCCATAGACTACATTCTTCTGGGAGACCTCAACTTTCACCTTGAAAAGATAAACGACCACAACACCGCCACCCTCTTGGACAACCTCGCCAACCTCGGACTTAAACAACTAGTCACTTCCCCCACCCACATCGCAGGTCACACACTCGACCCCATCTTCACATCCAGCAACCACGTATCCTTCAGCCACACTACGGACCTCCTCTGGACCGACCACAGCTGCGTTCACTTCACCTACAACAAGCCGAAACCCATTAACCACTCCCAACCTACCCTGCAAAGAAACTGGAACAAAATCACCACGGACCAAATCTCCGCATCGCTCCTTCGAAACTCCCCAGCCCTCTCTTCTAACGCCAACGAAGCCGCCGCCAACCTCACCCTATGGTTATCCAACACCGCCGACACATTAGCACCACTGAAAAAATGTCAAAGCAAACCTGGCAGCAAGAAAGCCTCATGGTTCAACGATGATCTCAAGAAGTCCAAGAAACTCTGCCGCTCCCTTGAAAAGGCCTGGAAAAAAGACCCAACCACCAGCACCAAGGACGCCTTCAAAAGCGCCACCCGCACTCACCACCAACTGATCCGAAAAGCCAAGAAAACAGCATTCAAGGATCGACTTGACAACAACGCCCACAACAGCAAGGAACTTTTCAACATCGTCAAGGAATTTTCCAAACCCTCGGCCAACTCCAACGACATCACCCCCTCTCAAACCCTCTGCGACTCCCTAGCCTCTTTTTTCCACAACAAGATTGCAGACATCCACAACAGCTTTGACAACCAACCCGGAAACCAACCCAACCTACCACCCGCTGACCATCTTCCCCCCGTGAACACCCTTAACGCCTGGAACCCAATCTCCACCGAGGACACCATCCGCCTGATGAATTCCATCCACTCAGGATCCCCCACAGACCCATGCCCTCACCACATCTTCAACAAAGCAGACTCCGTCATAGCACCGCACCTCCGAGACGTCATCAACTGCTCCCTCAACTCCGCTACATTCCCAGAAGACTGGAAACACGCTGAACTCACCGCCCTTCTGAAAAAACCAACAGCGGACCCCACCGAACTCAAAAATTACCGCCCCATCTCGCTTCTTCCATTCCCGGCCAAAGTCATCGAGAAAGCCGTCAACAACCAGCTCGCCGCCTTCCTCGAAGCCAACAAATCCCTCGACCCCTCACAATCTGGCTTCCGAGCAAAACACAGCACTGAGACCGCCCTCATCGCAGCAACAGACGACATTCGAACTCTACTGGACAATGGAGACACAGTCGCCCTCATCCTCCTCGACCTCTCTGCAGCATTCGATACAGTCTGCCACAGCACCCTTCTACAACGCCTCAATAACATCGGAATCCAAGGAAAAGCACTTGAATGGATCACCTCGTTCCTCACCGGAAGAACCCAGAGAGTCCGCCTTCCTCCATTCAAGTCCGAGGCCTCTGAAGTCATCTGCGGCGTACCTCAAGGATCCTCACTCAGTCCCACCCTCTTCAACGTATACATGAGCCCCCTCGCGGCCATCGCACGCCAACACAACCTCAACATCATCTCTTACGCGGACGACACTCAACTGATCCTTTCTCTCACCAATGACCCCAGCACCGCCAAAACTAACCTTCACGAAGGAATGAAAGAAGTTGCCGAATGGATGAAACAAAGCCGTCTGAAACTGAACTCAGACAAAACAGAAGTCCTCATCTTAGGTACATCCTCCTCTGCATGGGACGACTCCTGGTGGCCGGAAGCCCTCGGAAAAGCACCCATCCCGACAGACCACACACGGAACCTAGGCGTTATCCTGGATTCTTCACTTTCAATGAACAAACAAGTCCGCGCCGTTTCCTCTTCTTGCTTCAACATTCTTCGCATGCTCAGAAAAACATTTCGCTGGATCCCCTCCGAAACAAGGAAAACAGTCACCCACGCTCTGGTCACGAGCCGACTGGACTACGGAAACACCCTCTACGCGGGTACTACCGCAAAACTCCAGAAGAAACTCCAACGAATCCAAAACGCCTCAGCCAGGCTCATATTAGACATCCCACGCAACGAACACATCTCTGGTCACCTTAAAGACCTCCACTGGCTACCCGTCAATAAGAGGATCACTTTCCGACTGCTTACCCACGCACACAAATCACTCTACGACATCGGACCAGATTGCCTCAACTCTCGACTGTCCTTCTACACCCCCTCCCGCCAACTACGTTCTTCCAGCCAAGCCCTCGCCACTGTACCTCGCATCAACAAGACCACCATGGGAGGCAGATCCTTTTCATACCTAGCTGCTAAAACATGGAACTTACTCCCCGCTTACCTTCGCCTCACCCAGAACCACCTAGCGTTCAGAAAACAGCTTAAGACGTGGATATTTGACAAATAATCCCCCTCCCCTTCCTAAGCGCCTTGAAACCCTCTGGGTATGTAGTGCGCTATACAAATCTTATGACTTGCCTTGACTTGATATAGCCACCTCTCACCTGGCGTCATATTGTTCCCTATATGACCAACTTCCTGAACTAGTATTCAGAATTCTGTAGATGTGGACATAATACTGGCACAGTTACAGAGAATCTGAGCTCTCGGTTTTTAATGGATCGGCCTCTAATTCATTTGTAGAACTATATGCCCAATGTCCTGATCAGTAGCACAGTGTCACGGTTTTAACACTGATAAATGTGGGATTACACGTGGAAAGAAGGGTGTGGATTGGAATATGTGCACTACAGGGGAATGAAGCTGCATGCAGGCAGGATGGGCTGCTGTCAATCCTTGCACTCTGTCCTATAATTATGGAGGAGTGGGTGAGAATACCACAGTGGAGAAATGTGGATGAAGTTGTTTTACACTAGGCTCTGATGGCCAAGCAAAAGTGTTAACCCTCTTTGATTCACAAGTGACGGTGGGAAGTCGAACTACAAAGCTCTGTAGGGGTTCGTTAGGTGGAGTGAGGTATCATGTGACACAGCTGTACATTTGTCGATAAGTTCTAATTGACATATTTCCTTCAAGGAAATAGTTTTTTCGTTATGCACTTAAACTAGTACACAATGAGTAACAATGATAAAGAAAGTCAGAATCCCGAGTGCCTGCCCATCACTAAGACATAACCCCAACATGGGTTGTAGACAAGAAGCGACTCTTAGAGCCTTGAATGAAGTGGGTTTCCAAAACAATGTATTACTGTATGTGCTACAAAAACTTTGGAAATAAAGGGGCCCCTATTTACAAGATAAACGTGCCCATAATAGGGAAAATATAATTTAGGAAAAAGGCTTGGGCAGGGCAGTAATACGCTAAACACAGGCTGAAAAATCTAGAACATGAATCACATTACAGCATGTGCACGAACAAACTTGCAAAATGATATACATAAATATTATTGAATTATTTATTTTGTCATATTTTTGATATATTTAAAAACTTTTTTCTCTCGTTTTTATATTAGAACTGGTATACAAAATTGTGTTTAAAGATAATACAAAAATAATGTTTGCATGCTGGCCTAATTCATAGTAAATACACACATATTAATACATACTTAGTCACAAGAGAAACAATAAGATACAATTTTTTCTCTCTTTTTTGTGGGGTCTAAATTACAACAACAATTGATGAAGACTAGTTTCTGTGTGTGAATGATAAGCAATACAGATGGTTGAATGTTGTAAAGAAGCTGGCGGTTTGTTGTGTCAACAAACCGCCAGCTTCTTAACAACATACACAAATAGCAACTTGTCTTCATCAATTGTTGTAATTTAGACGCCACATAAAAGAGAAAAAAACGGTATCTTATTGTTTCTCTTGTGGCTAAGTATGAATTAATCTGTGTGTATTTACTGTGAATTTGGACAACATACAAAAATTGTTTTTGTATTATCTTTAAACACGATTTTGTATACCCGTTTTTATATAAAAAACGAGAAAAAAACTGATTTTTAAATATATCAAAAATATGACAAAATAAATAATTCAATAATATTTATGTATATCATTTTGCATGTTTGTTCGTGCACATGTTGTAATGTGATTCATGTTCTAGATCTTTCAGCCTGTGTTTAGCATATCACTGCCATACCCATGCCCTTTTTCCTTAATTACTGTCTGTGCTACTTCATTTTGAAGTAGCATTCAAATTCCTAGACGAGCAAATTAGCAGAATCCTATTTCTGAGAAGCCAAACAATTGAAAACCCATTTAGTAGACGCTAAACTAGTAGTAATACATTTTGGTTGGAAATAATATAAACAATTTGTAAAGGCAGCCGGTCTGACATTGGCGTGCTGTGCATTGGATACATTTTTGTAAAAATTTTCATTGGAAGCATAGGCAATACAAATAAGAAATCGTGGCCACCATGACCTGGCTGATGTATGCTTGCATTAAAAATACAAATTCAAACACATTCATTTTAGATTTTACTAGTGATGTTTTTAGGTCGAGCCTGGGCAGTGCATGCGCTGCTCTGCGAGGCATGCTGTATTGAGGGTAGGGACTGAAAGCTGTGCCCACTATCTGCCCACATTTTTCATTGGCTTGTGTCATTGTCCACTGTAAACTGTGGCTGTTCATTGGTCAAAACGCTTGGTGGTCTCTCCTTAATACTGCCTTGTCTCATTTTGTAACCTCCCATGGCGACACCCCCTGTTGCGTGTGTTTTTCCTAGGGAGACTTTAAGTACAGCCTCTGAGCACTATTTTTTCAAACACGCTTTCTCCTACCGCTTTTTTGTATTTTTATAGCACGCATTTGCAATGCAATAGGTCTCACATTTGTGAGAGTTTAAGCTATTGGCATTGTAAATGTCAATGCCTTTTATTTTTCTGTTTTAAAAACAACACATAAATAAAAGGCATTGTCATTTACAATGCCAATAGCTCAAACTCTCATAAGTGCGAGACCTATTGCATTGCCAATGCTTATTTGAACAAGCATTTCAATTGTGCCGTGGATTATATTATTATTTTTGAAATTATTAATATTTGTGCTGAAAACGAGAACAAATTACCACCCAATCAGGCATTCGAACCACAGAGAGCTACAATGTTACTTAAACAAGTTTAAACTTTAAAAGCGAAGTAAAAAATAGATCAAAATCTAACGGGGCATCCAGATTGCAGGAAAATTAAATAGCTGTTATTTAAAGTTGTTATAAATAATCACACAAAAAGCACAATTTAAACCAACATTGTCCTGTGAAACCAAAGGGACTGTTTTTAAGCAGACGTTAAAAATGTACACAGACTTTGTGCTATTATCATTCATGGTGAAGGTAACCAAACATTAAGTGGACTGATCTATGCTATATGATGTGGTGAGCGGAAGCAAAATGTGAATGACACTTTAGCAGATCAATGGATGAAGCCCTGTGACCAAAAGTGTCTCTCTATGTGTATGTTATGTTTGAAATTTGTGAGAAAACAAGTCCTGCAAGACAGCTTAAGTTCTCTCATAGACTGGATCAAAAAAAAGAACAGTAAAAAATAACGTGCTTAACTCCCTTTTAAAAAGCAGTGTGGTCCCACGTTGTATCCTGGTTAGGGAATGTAATTTTGATATTACAAAAGACGTAGGGAACAAAGGTAGATGGAATCAGGGGTAGGGAAAGAGGTAAAAGGAGTATTGTGGTTACAGAAAGTGGCCCCCTCCAAAAAGTTGATAATGGGAAAAGTTGGGGGTAATGGCGAAATGAAATACACTTTCCAAAATTGGTGAAGAAGGGAGTTAGTGAGGGTGTTTATCTGCCTCTACCCCAGATTCCTAAAAAATATACCATAAAGGAGGCAGCAAGAGGATAGTTGCAGAAAGCATTTAGGAGATGGAAAAAGTAAAGGAAATTGCGTATCGTGTGGGCTGGCTGTTATTCTACAGAAGAGCAATTTAAAAACCAGCATTGGCAAAGCCAATGGGTCTCAGACTTAAACAGACCTGTGTACGAATGCAATCATGAAAAAATTGGGAGAGTTCAAGGAAAAGCATGCACTCCGTTGGAGTGCAAGTCTAGTATTTCTTGTAAGGATACAACTTATTCTGTCAAAAAAAACATACACGTAGAGGCAGGACATGGGAGGAGAATGAGGGATGAAGCAGAAAATAATCTGTGCAAGCCTTTTAGAAAAGAGAACTCATTTTCGCGATTGACTACCTTCGATAAAACATGTGGGAATAGTCTCTAATGATATCTCCAAAACGAATAGCATTTACCATTTGATAAACAGTTTAGGTGAAATGGTTAGTAAGAAGTGAGAGTCTATAAATGTTAGTATGAAATTACAAGTTATAAGTTTCAGCACTTGGATTTTGCGGATCTGTCCTTAGCTTCAAAGAAAGGTCGCTTGTAAAGTTCTTGAGTTTTTAGGACACAGAGATGTCCCAGTATATATATGGTTTCGGTTTTACACCGCTTCATGGCACCAAATGCTCAATCTGTTATAATGAAAGGTAATATTATTGAACTCAAACTAGCACACATGAAAAATATAGATGGCAGAAAACCAGGGTGAAGCATAACAGCATTGCGGATATGATTTCACATCAAGAGGGTAAATTCGTAGTAGAGGATAAATAATTCTAGAGTTTCTGAAGTGTTATAGGGCCTTAAGATGTCTCAGTGAACACTGTGTCTGTTGTGGCATATGTATCTGTTCTTTTATCGTTTTATTGGCATTTTCTATAACCAGCATAACATGTAAAAGCGTTCGCATTGGTACATATGACAGTTTTGTAGAGATATATCATAGCAACCAGTGAAAGTAACCTGTCTGCACCTGCATAAAGAGATGGTTACCAAATTAGCTGAGCCGGAGTAAACTCCAGCGTGTGAGGGAAGTGGCTCAACCTTCAAAGATCAACACTTCGACCACAGGTGGAGAAGGTAAGCCCACTAAGTTGTTCATTCAATGCATTAAACTTGTAAAACAATGAAAGGGAAACAGTGGCAAAACAAGCAGGAAGTGAACCAGAGAGCAACACTTTGAAGGTGGAGGGCCTCAATTCTAGTGTGTAGCAGGGCAAGCAGGCAGTGGGAGACAAATTGGGCCATCTACGAGTAGAGGTATAGTGTAGTTGATCTGTGGGGTGGTTACTGCAATCTTAGAAAGGTTAGGAAGTGTTCAGGACTATGTTTGTTCTCCTTGATCTATCAGCCGCTTTTGATACCATCTCCCATCCAAGCCTAATTCAAAGACTGGAGGATATTGGTGTCGATGGGAAGTATCTGGAATGGGTGAAACATTTTCTATCAGGTCGAACCCATCATGTACATATGGACACTTACTGTTCCCAAGCTATGGCATAGATAAAGGGGCGCCTCGGGGTCAATCCTGAGCCCAACTCTTTTTAGCATGTATGTAGCCCCTCTGGCCAGACTTATCAGATCATGTGGCTTTGATACAATATCGTACGCGGATGACACTCAAGTGAACACCTGTATGGATTCTAACCCGGAATCTACTAAAGTTAAATTCAAACACTGTATGTTGAAAATTGCATCATGGACATGGCCAGAGAGCAGAAGCAGCTACAGAGAGTGTGTGTGAGCCGTACTGAGCGGAGCGGGAGCGGAGCAGGGAGGCTTGGCGGCTTGGCGGCATGGAGGACTGACCGAAGCAGAAGCCGAGGCCGAAGCTAAAATCCGAAGCTATCCTGACCACTGGGCCGCCGCCTACTCTGGACACCGAACCGGCAGCCCGCAGCCCGCAGCACGCCTACCGCAGCCCGCCTACCGTGAGCCCGCAGCCCGCCTACCGTGAGCCCGCCGTGAGCGGGACCCGCACACAGCACAGTGTGGAGCGAAGAGGGAGTGGAGCAGGAGCGGGTACTGGGAGGCTTGGCGGCAGCGTGGATCCCGCTCGCCGTGAGCCTGCCATGAGCAGGAAATGCACAGCGCATTGAGCGGAACGGGAGCAGACCAGGAGGAGGAACAGGGAGGCTCGGCGGCAGCCAGCAGACCGCAGTCCGCAGCCTGCAGACCGCAGCCCACAGCCCCCAGTCTGCATCCCGCCTCCCGCCAAAAGACAAAAACAGAAAAAATCGTAGCACCACCACCAGCATGGAGTAAGGCAGAAGCCAACTAAGGATATTTAAAAGGACCACACGCAGCAAGGCGCACACAGCGAGGCACTACCCTGGCAGGCTAACAATCAAGCCGCAGCCACAAGCAGCGGCCCGAGGTGCCTAAGGAACCAGCGGAATCAGAGGAATCCAGAGGCAAGAAGCGTGTACCGAAGCTTGGACTTCCAGCAGCAGTACAACGGTGAGAGTGGCACTGGGGGTTACGGGGAAGGGGACAGGAGCGAACAACAGCTCCCGCCGAAATCCCCCTGAACTACCTCCTGTTGCCCCACCTAGTGCATCACCTCTGCTACCGACTCAAAATCGCAGTGACGGCGAGCGTGATGGTAAAATTCAGCCCCTACCACGCTTGATAGGGCTGAGCGACAAGCTACGAGTGTCAGAGTGCAGAGTGCTGAACACAGATCCCCCGTCCCAGTGGCAGAGGGTCGGCCTGGGTGGTAGGGACGCCAAGAGCACTAAGGAGGAGCAAGCCTTAATGCGATAACCGACAATTGATAACCTACTATCGGAAAAATACTATAAATAGCCCTGGTGCAGGGAAATCGCTTTTAAGAAACTGAGATCACGAACCATCTTCATAAAAAGAATGGGGACAGAAGAGGCAATTAGGAAGACCACTAACAAAGCGGTGAAAAGTGGAAGGATAACAGGAACCCCCGGAATACGAAAGTATTTTACAACATTAACCACGGATGGGCTAGTAGTAAAAAATCAGTCAAACCTAGCTATAACTGCTGAAATTATGGAGGATGGAAAAGACAAAGAGGGAAGTGCACAAGCCCTCCCCAAAGAACACACCTTACTTACATCTGAGGTTGACCAAATAACCCCCTTAACAGATTTCGAGGACTCATCCCCGGAAATAGAGTCAACCGGCCAAATAACATTGGACTTATCTAATATTCAACATAGTCCCGATCATATCTCGATGGGTCCTGAAACAACTGTTAAGAAAGGAGAATTAGATCTGGGACCTCAAGAAGAGCCCGATGTTATACACAATAGCACATTACAAAAACCCTCGGACCAAGAGAGTCTCCTGGAATATTCTCCGGACCTCTTTATGTTCAAGTCCACCAGCTTAACGAACAATAATACTCCAGTGTCGAAGTCTCCTTTCACACTGCAAAAAATCCTGGACTCGGTCCTCGCCCATCTAGGTAATATCTTGGAGAACTCTGATCAAACACTTGATGTGCAAATAGGAATTTTAAAATTCCTAGTGGAAGAAAAAAGGAAAAAAGAACAAACCGAGTTAACCAAAGTAAAGGGAATATCTGACAACTATCAAGAGGTAACAAGTGACATCAAAAGCACCGGCCACTTAGCGCCGGCGAAAAGAGAAATGGGAACACAAACCGGTAATAAATCATGTAAGGGACCAATAAGTAACCAGTGTAAAACTACGGTATATATTCCCTAAAGAAACTCTTTAAAGAAGACACCAATAGCGAGTCTAACCTACATCCTATATTCAGGAAACCCAAAAACAAACTTATCATGGCCAGTCCTGTCATGGACCAAGAAAGAAAGTATAGCATTGGCATAAATGGCGAGGATGCGCAGGATTTACAAAATATTAAAAAGAAGCAAGTGGAAAGAAAGAAAAAAAGGGGAAAGTCGCTAAGAAGATTTAAAAAGAAAAAAGCGCATTAAACTCAAATTTCAGAAAACCACCACCCCTCCCGACACCCACCTTGATCGCGAAGAAAGTATAAAATCGCCCATATCTCTAAAGAGAATAAATCAAAACTTGATGGAAAAATCTAATAATAAAATTCCCCAACAAAACCCGTTAAACCCAAGGGCAAAAGACTTCCTTTATGACCCAGTAAGCCCTGCATTAAGAGTTCATTTAGAGGATTCGAAGACTACCGGAAAAAAGACCCACCACAAGAAGATTTAATATCGACGCAGCTGCAAATAACAGAGCTTTTTCCAACAGATGAAGCCCCTCTCAACCGAGGCCGTATTATTAACCTCCTTCAACGTATTTTGCCCCTACAAACTTTAACACGAAAAGAAATCAACTTAGTAACCTTCCGGGATAAAGAAAAAATGAAAACCGCTGTGGTAGAATTTTGGTCACCAGTGCTCCCGGGAATTATTCTGAAAGAAAAAGAGACTCTCCATAAATGTGGCTACGACTTGACCTCAATACAGAAATCTACAGACGGTAAACCGAGAAATCTGCCTAAGGGATCTTTACAAAAAACCCTTTATCAGCAAAATAAAAAAAACAATTACATAGGCGACTCTGCAGATCATCTAATTATCTTAGTAAAGGACGGGGAGAGAGAAATCTGGAGCCAAAGTTCCAAAGATAAGGATACAGTAAATGTAGATCAGTCTTGGTTATGGATTGCAGAGACTCTAAACAACAAAAAACAAGCACGGAACAAGAATCACTCAGTTTAGCAGTGGCCTACTGATATCATCCTGGAACATAGCAGGGAAAACACCAGAAAAGATGATGGAACTGACAAAAACCAACCAGCTATAATGGCAATACAAGAAACTTGGTCAACAAAAAGTTTTTACCAGGAGGGGTATTTCACCTATGATATCCCAGCACAGGAAGTTGGCCGAGGGCATGCGAAGGGAGTTATAGCAATCCTATTAAGCGAAGAGTACAACTGGGCCCAAGAAATTATCTCTACAAAATCTAACCACTTTCAATGTATTAAGATCAGGCTGGGGTTAGACACTTCAGAGCTGCAAAAAAACGTTTTGCTTTTCAATGTATATATCCCCCCTGGACAAAAAAACGACGGGCTATTTGTTGAAATCTTGGAGGGTATCCAGCTAATAACAGAAACGAAAGCCCATCTCCCTTTTATAATCATGGGTGACCTCAACGGAAAACTATCTAACACAGAAATATCGAAATGGGCAAGCTGGTATAAGGAGGAAGCTCTTGAAATTTCAGTGCCATTGTTCCCGACCAGAAGCAAGGCTGACAAAAGGGGGAACGTATTATTACAATCACTACTTTACTAAATGGAACTATCCTAAATGGACATGTGGAAGGTGACATCCCCGCGTCTTATACGAGACAGGGAACGAATTCCATATCAATTTTGGATTATATGATCTGCAGCTTGGATATGTTTGGGTCTGTTTCACAGCTTCAGATTCACTTTGTCCAAGGAAGCGACCATGCCATCCTGGCTTTACACACCCAATGGACAACGACCACATGCCCAACAAGCCACATCATGTTTAAACACAGTACAGTTACGGTAAAGACAAACCAAAGGCAGATATATTGGAATTCCTCTACACTCAATAAAGTCGCCACTCTAATAAATACTAAGCAGCTCCTTCAAGCAATCCATTCCTCCAACCCAATAACAAACTTTGAGACGATAATCGAGACATTAAAACAAACACTCCAACACAAATTGCAACAAGCAGTACCAGCAAGACTCAAAAATAAAACTAGTAGGCCATCTACAAGCGCAAAAAGGTTAAATACATTAATAAGAATGCAGTTCCTGGAGCCCTCTATATCTAGACAAGCAGAAATTAATAAATTAAAGAACCAACGCAAGAGGGAGAAACAACGGCAAAAAAATATAACACAAGATAAAAATTGGGTCGACCTGCGGATAGCAGCAAAACAGTACAACCAACGTACTTACTGGTCACTAATCGCTAAAGAAACAGGCACAAAAAAGGCCTTGCAAGCTATCCCAGTTCCCCCTAAAGAATGGGAGATATATTTGACCAACTTGTATAAATTAAGTACTAATTATGAAAGGCCTATAACTCCCACAAACAACTGCGAAGGAATCACCTCACCCATTGGTACTGTGTCCCCCTTTTCTGCAGAAATGCATATAAGGAAGGCAAGAACAACAGGAGCCACCGGCCCAGACCAAATACCTATTAAGGTCCTTCAGACTGACCCAAAGGGATGGAGCACGATATTATCTCCCCTCTTCAATTTCATCCTCAATACAGGGAAATTGCCGCAATCTTGGAAGGGTAGCATCGTCATACCGATATATAAAAATGGACCGAGACAACAGCCTGGCAATTACCGGCAGATAGCACTACTGGATGCTACGGGAAAGATCTTTGCTGCAGAGGTTCTGGATCAACTAAAAAAATGGGCTTTCACACAGGTAATGATCCCGCTCTACCAAGCAGCCTTTAGGCCAAAGCACTCAGTCTTAGACAATATCGCGATGTTACAAACTATCCTTGACAAATATGTGGTAGTTAAATCCCAGCCTGTGTATGCAGCATTCATCGACTTTACCACAGCGTTCGACCGAGTGGATAGAGTGACCCTATGGAAAAACCTGAGGAAATTAGGAATCCCTGAGCAGTTGTTACGAATTATAATTGCACTGCATACAGACACCTGGTGCCAAGTACAAATGGGGAGGGAAAAGGGCCTGACTAACCCGATCCCAACCCCTAACGGACTCAAGCAAGGGTGCCTCCTTGCCCCATTGTTGTTCTCCTTATACCTCAGTGATTTGCCTCAGCATCTACAGCGAGAACTAAACTTCCCACCAAAGGTAGCTGCCCAAAAAGTTCATGCCCTACTTTACGCAGACGATATTATAGTGTTGGACCAAACACCCTTTGGACTGCAAAACGATCTGGATGCCCTGTATAAGTATACTATGGAAAATGTTATAATACCTAATTTAACCAAAACAAAAATAGTCTCTTTCTCAGGGAAGAAAAAAAGCAGTAAATATTGTTGGAGACTCGGTGACGAAAAAATCGAAGAAGTTGAGGAGTATACCTATCTGGGTAGGATCTTCACTAAGTCACTAAAAAAACAACCGCCAGTTTCTAAACTTGTCGAGAAAATCAGAGGTGCATGCAGGAGCACTGCTAAGGTTATACGCGGCCTCGGGAAATAGACATTTCTCCTCCCTGCTTAAAGTCTACAGTGTGAAGATCCCTGCAGTTTTATCGTATGCCTTGGAATACATTCCTATAAAGCAGTGGACATTCCTGGACCTAAAAGAAGGAAAAATATTGAGGAAAATGCTAAAAGTAGCGCAGTCTATCCCAGTACAAGCACTCCGCCTTGAACTATCGCTTACGAGCTCTTACTCTCGAGGTATCGCAAACATCATTAGGTGGGCATACAACCTGTTCCATGCAAAGGATGGTACACTTCGCTCCCTGCTTAAAACAGAGACCTTTGATAGTGATTCTACGAAGCACGTATTTTATAAAAACATGTCTTTCGCCTTCAAACTGGCGAATATTAGTACTGATCTGTTGCTGACTTGGACACCGCCTCAATTGAAACTCTTTTTAAAATGCTATACCCCAAGACTAAGCTTTGACCTTGACTCATCGCATTGCGCCAAATTAATTCTATATAAAAACTTTGCTGAATCAGTGGTATTTAAGAAAACCCAGAACTATATAGATTTTAATCTCACTCACGGCGATAGGAGATTAATTATCCTGCTCTGGTTGGGCATTCTACCCACCCAAACTTTAACATCAAAATGGCATCAAAACGAGTCGCCAATATGTAGCCTATGTAACGGCGGGGAGCAGGACTTAGAGCATCTACTGTTCATATGCCCCAATTTAAAAGTAGTAGCGGCGAGAGCAAAACATCTGTATCCTATATATCTCAGATGCCGCATCACCACCGTCAAGGAATTGATTATCTCTTGCAAAACTCCCCCTAATGAACTAGTTTGTTATAAACTTTATAAATTTTTAAAACCTTTTTTATCTCTGTATTAACATGAGAACTTTTAAAAGGTGTAATAATCGAATTTTATATATTATTTGTGGTCCTCAGTGGAGTACCAAACCAAATAAAAACTTGTTACTTGCGTCATGGATGGCTGTCAATTTTTTGCAGCTTAACTCCAAAAAGACAGAGGTTCTTCTCTTTGGCAAGGCTCATTTAACATGGTCAAATAATTGGAACTTGGTCACCCCCAACAACCGAAAAATCTGTCACAAATCTGGGTATAATCCTGGACGACAGTCTCTCTATGAGTGAACACGTGAAAACCATCTCTGCCACGTGTTTTGGT